>NC_092316.1:46742500-47491250 GCF_036785885.1 Coffea arabica | reverse complement strand
GAACACACTCGCCTAAACAGGCTCAAGTCACAAATAAACTCAGTATATCATGTTTCAAGCATTTCAAATATTTCAAGTCCAAACAGTTGAAAACCGAATGGTTACAAAAACCTGATCAAACAAGAAAATTGGAGGAAAACTGCAAAAATCAGAAATTTTCTTAGAAATCTGGCCACAAGAAATCAGATATTGGCCGGATTCAAGGCCGGATTGACAGGGAAGGCGAAAGAAATTTTAAGTCTCACTGCCTCGAATCCGCCTGGAAATCAGGTAAGAAAGTGGCCGGATTTTGGCCATATTTCAGTTATTACAAAATAGCCAGTGCATGTTTTAATAGAATATCAAATGTTTAGTCGAACTAGATCAAGTGCGATAAAGTACACACTTGCCTATGAGACGATAAATTAAGTACCTAGCAATTTCGAGCAATAATGAACATGTAACACGTACCCCAAGCATGCAAGAAAGTTGGTGGGATAATCATCCGAGTGACCAACAAGTCAAGTATAAGCAAAACAATTCATTTCATATCAATATCAAGAAGTTAACTACAAAGGATCGAGTATGATAAAGTACATCCTCATCCCAAAGGTCATCAATTCAAGAGCAATTATTTTAACCAAATAAGCATGTCATTCAAGCAAGGAGACATTCTACATAAATATTTTCATGCACTTAAAACACTCACTAATCAATTGCAACCCTTCACTTTAACCCTGATTGGTTCTCTTGAATTCTCTCGAGTCCTGTGGTCACATACTGTATTAAAAGACTACCAATACAAAACTAAAATACATGAAGAAATTAAGGTTCCAAAACTTCATTCCTTTCATTTAAACCTCAATTCCACTAATAAACCAAATTCAAAATAGTTTACCAACTCCAATCTTAAAGTTGAAAATGAAAGTAAGAACAGTTCTAGGAAAATAGAATTTTTTCAGTTTTGCGCGGCGCTATTTGAAAAATCATAACTCAAGTTTCCTAAGTCCAAAATTTATAAACTTTATGCCGTTGGAAAATAGACTCAAACAGTTACAATTTTTCAGAAGACATCTTTGTAAGATTTTGCCCACAAGTCAGTTAAATTCCAACCTCAAGAGGCTGCTTTATCCAGTAGAAAGACAGAACAGGAATGGAATTCAGTCAACTTTGGAAAATCACAAATATTCATAGAAATTGAGAAATTTCTAAAATTTTCACGATACAAAATACTCTAAATCTAGTTTCAAACGTAATAAACAAAACTCAATTTTGACTTTTCTACACTAAGATATAACAGATTTTCCAAAACTGCTCAAGGTTTCCTGCGAAAAATTTTCAGCAGCATTTCCTTTGTATTTACCAATTTTTTCTAGCCAATTCAAGGTTTCATTCTCATCACAAAACAACTTCAAACCAAGCATATACATACCAGGCCAACAACTCACTAAGTCAAGCATATCTATAGCATAAAACCCTCACCTACTTAAGCTAGAAAATTAAACCCTAAGCTGAAATTCATAATCACAAGTTGGAATTTTCTATAAGTAAGCCAAAATAACTTATAAAAGCTAGAAAATTCACATGGCAAAGCTACCAAATCATAGCCAAACTCAAACCATCATACCAAGGCTGAAATTTTTCACCAAAGTTGAAATTTGCCAACCACCACTTAAACCATGAAATTTTCCAAATAAACTACCAAAATCAAACTCTAAAGCTATTGATATGCAAGTAATAAAAGAAAAGAGGGCTTCTTGATGTAGTTACCTTGAACCCTAAGAAGAAATCGAAACCAAGAGCTTCTCTTTCCAAAATCTTTCCATCGAAACCCTTAATCTTCCTTAGTTATTACTTTCTATGGAGTAGTTTGCAAGTTTATGGTGAAACTCAAGATTCAAGCAAGAAATGGAAGTTGAAGTTGAAACCTTTCCTTCCCTTTTTTTCTCTCAATATGGCCGACCAAGAGGAGTAAGAAAGTGAAGTGTTTTTGGTCAAATTTTTTATTAATTAAAGAGGTAAGAAAGTCTTTAATCAAAGTCAAAGATCCAAGAATTTTGTGACAAGTGTTTGGCCAAGATTAATCCTCATCTTGTTGTCTTCTAATCACTAAAATATCTTGTCAATCTCTAATTATCCCTTAACACCTTATAAAATAATATTCCTTTGTACAAAACTCCTTTTAATCTTCAAAATTTATCGCAATTACCGCATTAGCGGGTCCCACATCTATAATGTAATTCAAACTTAATATGAACTAACTTATACAAGGAAAATGATTTTAAAAACTTGACTTACTTATAAAATATCGAGGAAATTAAGGCAATAATGTAAAATAAAGAAAATACATTCAAAGAAATAAAATAAAATACAAAATAATTTTCCGGGTCCTCACAGTAATGGGTTCAATAACTCAAACTTGGACAAGGATAATATTTAGGCTTTTTGGTCACAATCTCATTTTTTTCCCCCCACAAATTAATAGCAAGAATAAGTCACAAACTCATTGCCCTAGCAACTTTAAAGCAGGTTGACGATGGTAAGCTGTGCTAGCACAGTTGGAGCAGATAAAGTAATGAATTGACTTGCATTTTTTTAAAAAAATTCTTGTTAGGTATTATGCTGCCAACCTTTCTCAACAAAGAACTAGTATGCGTTACTCTAACAAATGAGGCATATAGTGTTTTATGTTACCAATGATAATCAAGGTTATGTGCATTTACATCTGGCGATTATCCAAGTATTATATAAGTATAATTTAAGTAACATCAATTTGTTGGGATAAAAAATCCACTGCAACATTTTAAATGGTAGAGAGTAGGTAAGGAAAAACTTGATCATAGACAAAGACATCACATTAAAGGTAAGATTAGAATTTGTCCCTACTGCAAGGTGTTAGATCTTGTACCAATACGTGGGGCTTAATTTAAAGGTGTTAGATCGATCTATCTCCTCACCATTTATGGCCAAATATAGTAGTATTTTAGTAGGGATAAAAGGCAAAAAAAAAAAAAAAAACGAAGCCTACTAGAAGTACTATCGAGTTGAGTCGAGCTCGAATAGCACTATACTCAAGTTCGACCTCAATTATTATCAGTGCTACTCGAGCTCAAATAACTATATAAATTTTAGCTCAAACTTAAGGGTGGCAATGGGGACAAAAAGAGAAAAAAAAAGAGAAAGATATATGTGTACTAATTGACAATATCTAGTTGTTATATATATATATATATATATATATATATAAAAGTAATTGCTACAAGACTTTCAAAATTTTTATGGTTTGACACTCTCATAATCATTTTTCCTTTTTACACCATTAGCCGTAAATAACAAGCCCAAAAATTCCTGTTGATGAGACGGCAATAGAGCATATTAAGATGGGGTGAAATGCAAAGATAGGTAACTGGATGAGATAATTCAACAAGATGGTGATTTGGTTTCTTAGCTTAGAACTGTGCCAATATAAATATTATGTTGCTATTAATTCTGTTTGGGATTGTGGTGCTTTTGCTTTAAAAAAAAAAAAAAAAACCACTTTTAGGGAACAAAAGGACTTTTAAGATATTTGGTGAGTATTATTTCTTTAAATTTAGGAGTAAAAATTTTGGCCACTAAAGACTTTTAGCACAGACTTGATATTAAGGATATCATAACAACTTTTATCTTTCACAAAATAATAAATTAACTTTAACCATTTTATTATAAATTTTGAACTAATTGAAGAAATAAATATATTTCAAAAATTTAAAATTACACATTATCAAACAGAAAAAGAAATTATGCAAGTATGCACCCAAGCAATATAATTAAACATTTAATGAGTATTTTGATAAAAGAAATTCTATTAGTTGAAGTACTTTTTAATAAGCCATCATAAGTCCAAATTGATACTAAATTTGGAATAAGAGGATAGTGAAGGGACATATTACTTGAAAAAAGGTATAAAGTAGCTTACAATTTGCCTCCTAAACCTTGAGGGTAATAACACTTTATCAATGGTGTCTAGTGTAATTAATCTTTGGAAAAATCGTTCAAAACGTCCCTCATATTTTACAAAATAACTTTTTTCGTCCCTCATTTTTAAAAATATAATTTTATGTCCCTTACAAATTGGCATTGATCAAATTTGATCCCTACTTAGATTTTCGACTAGTTTTTAGTAGGAATTCACCACGTGCCTTGCACGTGATCATATTTTAAGGATAAAATTATCAAATCAAATTTTATATAATTCGATTCATAATCCCTCACATTTCATAAAATAAATTTTTTTATCCCTTATATTTCACAAAATGAATTTTTTCATCCTTCACATTTTTCAAAATGAATATTTTCATCTTTTATTGATTATGTGTGTGAATAATTTTTTTTAAATTCATGTATATATCTATTTGATTTCACCTGAACAGTATGAATAGCATATGAAATCAAATAGAGATATATTACATACTATTCGTACTGCTTAAGTGAAATCAAATAGATATATACATGGATTTAAAAAAATTGTTAGTTTTTCACTTATATTCATTTTCTTTTACTCGAAATTTGAAAATAAAGATGACATTTAATCCTAAACATTATTGAGTGTTTGTATCGAATTAAATTTGGATAGAAAAAGTAAACAAAAGAAAAGTATGACAAAAAGAAATAAGTGATTGGCACTTTTGAATTTTAAAACAATCACATGGCAAGTAATTCAATTGTTGGTTTTAAAAGTGTCTGAGTAGAAATTTCAGATTTAAACTGAAATTTGTTAGCACAATTATAGAATTCGAGTTAGGACCCATTAATTAGATGACCTTATTATACAACTCAATAAATAAATTATTACCAAAAGAGAAAGGTCACAAATATTGAATAGGTTCAAATGGTGAAATCATATAAATATATAAATGGGTTTCAAACAAAATTATTAGTTTTAAACCCCTATATATATCTATTGAATAGCATATGTATAACTACGATTAGCATGTTTAGATAAAATTCAATAGAGATAAATTATATGTTATTTATATTATCCAGGTAAAATCAAATCGACATATACGTGGGTTTATAGAAAAAAAAGTTATTCGTACACATGATCAATGAGGGATGAAAAAATTCATTTTGAAAAATGTGAGGGATGGAAAAATTCATTTTTTTAAATGTGAGGAACGAAACAATTCATTTTGTAAAATGGTAGGGACAAAAAAATTCATTTTGTGAAATATGAGGGACTATGAATCAGATTATGTAAAATTTTAATTTGACAATTTTGCCCTTAAAAAATGATCGTATACAAGTCATGTGGTAGATTCCGGCAAAAAACTAGTCGGAAATCTAGATAAAGACAAAATTTGGTCAATATGAATTTGTAAGGGATATAAAATTGTACTTTTAAAAGTGAGGGACGAAAAAAGTCATCTTGTAAAATGCGAGGAACGTTTTGAACGATTTTCCCTTAACCTTTTCTTCCTTTTGCATTTAATATTTTATAAATTTATTTTATAGTATATACCAGCAATAAAGTTAAAATGTAGTTCATACAAAATATCAAAAAGGAAAAATTGTTCAAAACCCTATATAGTTTTTCCAAAAAGTTATTGCTAGAAAACTCATATAGTTTTTCAAAGAGCAAAAACATAAAGAAAAAGGAACATAAGTGAAATTTCATGCAGTTCTTCAGTTAATGCTAGCTCTTCTGGTATTATTTCTTTTAAGACAATATATCACAATTAACATCACTTATCTGAAGTATATAGAAATAGATATTTTATCTTGGGACAGTGACACCAATTTTCTTCACATTTGGCTATTACTAAAATTTAGCCTCTCGCATTCAAAATAAAACATTTTAATCCTCTACGAATCAACATTATCCCCTTTCGTCCTTGATCATCTTTCAAAGTGTAAAATTGTTAATTCACATGATTTCTAACCTAATTTATCACGAATGCTTCACAAGCAATTATCAACCATCAATAAGAACAAAAACGAAGGACCGAATGCAACTTCCTCAATTCTTCTCATTCATAAACCCTAATATTTCTGCTTACTGGAGGAGTAAAAGTTTTGACCAAAGTACGGCAATTTAAGTAATACAATAGGAGGGGAAAGCAATGGATTAGATAGTACGAGGGAGACAGTGTAAGTGATATGTCATAGATTGTAATCCTCCCACTTATACTATAAAAAAAGTAATACACCAGGAAAAATAAAAAAATTAAAAGGAAATAGACCTATTTTTGGGGAGAGTCGAAGGTGATAATGAAGAGGAGTCATGAACCAATACCAGATTAATGTAAGTCTTTTCAAGTATGCTTACGGGTTTCTTGACTGAATGGATAATTCTTCTTGTAAAAAAAAGATTACAATAAGCACGATTAGTGCATATTTGTTTTAACATATGGATTAGACATGGTGAATTCAACATTTTGTTTTCTTCCTTAATTGATCTTCTCTGGTGCAGATTAAAGTTTATCAAATTTCACTATTTGGGGGAGAAAGCCAGCATGGTTAATTTGGGAGCTTAAATTTGGTTTGGATAAGCAGTAATGTAAGTTGCTAATTATACCTTTAAATCTATAGCATGTAATGTGTGCGGCTTATTCTGATCAAAATATGGCAAAAAAGTTGATCAGGGATTAAAAGAGAAAATTTTTTTCTTTTATTTTTTTAGAGGCTAAACTGCTCTTTTTGAACGTAAGAAACTTATATTCAACATCATCTGAATATGAGGGGGAAATTGATGCATTTTTCCTTTTATTTTTTTTATTCTTATCACTCGTTGAACTATCCCCTCATTTGGTATATCGGAATGCCAAGAGTGGAAAAAAATTTTCACTCAAAATGCCTTTCTAGTCAAAATGATACAGGGAAAAAAATTTTTAGGTATGCACATCAGAATGGAATGTCCATCCCATTTTCAAACCAACCTACTCGATACTTGAATTGAATTTGGCTTGATAAAAGTTCGTTCGAACTTGGTTCACTAACTAGTCAAACCAAATTTGAACAGTATTTTAAATTCAATAAAAAATTCTTTCAAATTCAATTCGACAAATAAACAAATCAACTTGAACAAAATTTTAAACTCGTTAAAATAATCAAACAAATTTGAATACTAGAATGTTCGGCTTGATTAGATTCGTTTACGCCCTTAATTTCCAGTGTTTGGTACAATTAATTTTTAGACACTAGAATAGAATAAAATATACATATAAAATTGACTTAATCACCCTAAAATATATTTTGTTTATGTTTAAGTTTGACTACCTACAAAACATAGGCTTAATCTAGTTAGCTTTTGTCTTCATATTAACTTATTGCGCTAAAAAATAGATGAAGTTGTACATCCTACAACAACTCGAGGGGAATATCGTTGTTATGACCATTTTTTATTTTACGAAGTTAATTTTTATTTTTATTTTTTAAACATTAACTAGTTTCCGTGAGGTGTAAAATTTATGCTTTAAAATTGAAGGTGCTAAAGTGTAATTATTCACAAAATTCAAGTGAAAAAAAGGTAACTAACCCAAATTAGAAATTCCTCGAATACCTCATTTATTAAGTTCATAAAATTGAGAAAAAAATGTGTAATAATAATAAACAATTAGAAGCACGTGTAGCAAACATGACGATGCAGCTTAATTCTTGCAAAGGATGCTAATTAGGTCTTCGTGTATAAAATTTCTTTATTTCAAATAACCCACTGAAAATTGATTGACAAAAAAAAATCCGCCGATTTCAGAATGGTGCTTCAATGATTGAACAAAAAAGTTTCCGCGTTCCCAGGCTAAGATAAGCTAAGCTGACTCATTTGACTTGCTGCTTATTTTTACAGGAAAATCATTCAAAATATCCATCATATTTCGTTAAATGAATTTTTTCGTCTTTTAATTTTAAATTGTTAACTCTACATCCCTTACAAATTTAGCTTATAAAATTTGATCTCAATTTAAATTTTCGACCATCTTTTAGCATGATATCATCGCGTGACTTACATACGAGCATTTTTTATGTACAAAAAGGTCATATTCAACTTTTTTAGTGATAAAAATGAATATGAATTGAGCTAGAGTCTACATTTTCAGAGGAAAAGTGAATATAGTTTGGGTAAGATTCTGCTTTTTTGGGACAAAAATGAATATAAATCAGGTCATTTGTTTAACTACAAATAGGATCTAACTAGGTAAACTAAATTTTACTGATTTGATTTCATAAGGGATATAAAGTGGTTATTTTTTTAAAAGTGAATAGTGACAAATTTTTGTTTAATAAGATGTGAAAGGCACTTTGAATGATTTTCCCTATTTTTATTCCTCCATCTCATTTTCATGAATCTTGTCATTCTCAAGCTTTAGCTATCCCCTCTAAACTCATTGAATGATTTTCCCTATTTTAATTCCTCCATCTCATTTGCATGAAGCTTGTCATCCTCATGCCTTAACTATCCCCTCTAAGCTCATTGAAAGCTAGTAGATCTAGAATGCTATGATCAATAACATTTTAGAGCACTAAAGTACATATATAGTATGGCTCTGTTTTACATTATGTAGTTCTTTCTACAGTTAACTTTTGCAGATTAAATTGAAGTCGTTTTCGCAGAGCCATAGAGCTCACATGATGTCACCGCATGCCCTATTTGATTGTCACTTTGCAGATTCTAGAAATCCACAAACCCAAAAGCCCTAATTCTTGCTCGACAATTGTGGCTGCTATTGTTTTATCCAATCTGTCCTCCACGACTCCATGCAGAAGAACTTTATCTCACTTATGAACATGCCATGTGATTTACAAACTTTTCACTACTAGACTCCCAATTGTGTCAATCAAAATTCATAGTAACCTTTGTCAATAGGTCAAATTACACCAATGAAATAGGGTCTGTAGAATAGCTAAGGGACATTTAGCTTATCATATTTGTGCACGTATTCACATTTATTATAGTTACTTTATTTAATTTTGCTTTTTTTTCTTAAAAAAATTACACTTAATACCTTTTTTTTTTGGCAAAAACCCCGTCCACAGGGTAGGGATGCCGGCCCTATTTTATTTTATTAAGATTGGGGGATGATACAGAGAATAGAAAATGTTTGCTACAAAGAGCAGGTAATGGGGTCCCACTAGTCCCTTACACTCCGGCATCGTGGGAAGGGGAATTCCTTACTATCCAAGCATATTGAAACCCTAACTGACCCCGGGAATTGAGAATATGAAGTGCAGTATAGCTCCGACTCAAGCCGCAATCCCGCCAGCTTATTTGCTGCAGAGTTTAAATGACACTTAACACTTAAATCCTATCTAACCGGCAGTGAATAATCGTTAGTCAAATCTAAAGGTAACGAGAAGGAAATATAGTCTTTAGCTAAAATTTATCGTGACACCTGAATTCAGTTAGAACACTAGAGATTTGAAGAATTTATTACTGCTAGAAAACAGTGATGACCAATTACATACGAATATTATTCTCTAAACATATGTATGATATTTATTTTTGTAAAATTGTGAAATAAATAAATAAATAATAACAACGTTTTGAAAGTAGATATTCGAGGGCAAAAAGAAGTGTACTAGAATCATGTAATTGAGAGCAATGATGGAATTTGCCCCAAAAATATTATGAGAGTCATAAATGCAGCGGTCCCACGTGCTAATCTGCTCATCAAACTTGGTATTTAGCAAACGGAAAAGGCATACAAGTGATAAAGATTGAACAGATCCATCTGCACATGACAATGGAATATTGGATAATCAAATAATACTCCTTTGGTCCCGGCATATGATCTGCTTGACAATAGTAGGAAAGCAACAAAAAGAAAACGAGTAGCTTTATTGCCCAAATAGTATTTTAAGCAATCAAAATACTAGTTTTATTTGGATGGACGCAATTTAGATACGATAAGATGAGATTTGAAAACGATTTAATACATAATTTATTATGTTTACGTGTAAAGACTATGGGTTAAATGCATGACAATTAATCTTAATTTAAATTTAATTACTAAATTTTATACATGTGACGTGAATTAAAGTCCTTTATATATTTGGGATTTGTGACTCGAATTTAAGTTCTAAATTTTACATATGTGATATGAATTAAAGCCCTTTATTTATTAAAGTCCTTTAGTGTGTATATTATTAGTGTAAGATAGATTAATCCTTAATATATTAGGGATTTGAAGAATAAAAAAGAGCAATTACCAATACACAATACTTAAATTTTCAAACATATGTCGTATTATTAGGATTAATTATAGTTTATCCCTTGAATTTTCAAACATATTTCACAATGTTGAAGGTAAAATTTACATGCAAAGCCAATGCAAACAACGGATTTCAAATTACAGAATTTCGTATCTTTCTTTCAATCCCATTCATTATTTTCTGAACAATGTAACGCTAGAATGATCGTTAAACAACAACACTAGAAAATTGATTTTTTTTTTTAAAAATCGTTTATAGAAAATACGAGCATCGTAAGTCGAATTATTCATTTCTTGGACCACTAGCCGAAGAACAAAACCTGCATTAGTTCTATCACATGGTTTCTTGCTTTTTCTAAAAAATACGTATGATCAACAAATCAAATCAAGATTTCTACGACGGGTGCCCATAAGATACTCATTAATCAAGGGCACATGCTTTTGACTTTCAGGAATGTAAAGTCAGAGAGAAAAAAAAAAAGTTACTAAACTCGTTAACAAATGAAAGTATGAGCATTTATTTAAGTAGTATTTATATGTTAACAAGCCTCTGGGCACTCATTAGAAAAATTAATTGAAGTTAAACATCAACTAAATGGAAGGAAGAGCAATAAGAAAGTGCGTTTATGTCATGAAAAACCCTTTAAAAAATGAATCTAATCTGTTAAAGAAAGTAATTTTGTTGATTGTGATTATTCTTTGTAAACACTTTCCATAATCAACTTTTGCAAAATTTAAAGCAAAGAAGAACAACCCCCTACAAATAATTCAAATTACAACTAACTCCCATGCTTGGTGAGTCACTATTAACACAAAGTTAGAATAGACTCATAATCTAGTGAGACTTGACCCATAAATTATGGATCTTAGAGTTTGAACCTTGATAAGTAGAATGGAACGACCTAATTCTCTAAAGTAGGGTAATAAAATGTGAAATTGACATTTGAGCGGCACATGTGAAATCCTGCCAATTGATGCCACTCATTATGACAGACCAAACGCTACTTTTAATCACTGCATATTCAACACGAGATCTCTTCTTTTCGCCTCAACCATTTTGTGCGAGGAGACAAAAGCTAGAGTAGAATACAATGGGTCAGTCAAAATAACGTTTACAAGAAATGTATTTGCAAAATATTAAAAAATTATCAGAATAATGTCGAAATAATGCTTTATGCAGAATTCTGGGAGTAGGAGCAGATGCGATTGAAGAATCAATCCTCCGAAAAAATTAAAAAGAAAAAAATAATGAATCAAAGTTAATTTACTAAGAGTTTCTGTTACTTTTCTTGTTTTTTTTATTCATTAATTAATTTAAACCAACCAAACAAACTCAGCAATTTCTTTGTACATACACAATTCAACAAATCAAGATATTCATTTTTCAAGTGGGAATGAAATTTAGAAACTTATCTACTTGAATTTTGGGATGCCGAAGTTTGCCATTTCAAAGTTTTGAATTTTCATAGGAAAAGTTTAGCTATTTCAAAACGGATAGTATTGTATAAACTGAAAAGTATAGATTAGCATGTACCCTTGATGGAAGGACAACTTCATTTTCCTTTTGCTATACCAAAAGGGATATCCCTAACTTATAATTATCACCTAGCATATTGCAGGCAGATTGTTCTCATATAAATAGTTGGTAGTTCTAGCGAATATATATATATATATATATATATACACACACGCACATAAGTGCGTTTGTGTGCGTTTCCTGGTAGGTTTATAAATTATCAAAAGGTCTCGGAAAAGATTAGTGTAAAAGTTTAGAGTAGGAGTAAGATTAGTGTAAAAGTTGCCATCAAACTCGTTGCCCTCAAACTTTGCACGAATTATACCTGTCGACTGAGCCAGATTTGAGCTTTTGTTGAAGTAGAATATTGGTTTTATGTAGGGATAATTTCACAAACCTCCCATGAGGTTTATAATAATTACAACTAGCTCTCTTTATGTTTTAAAAATTACATATACCTCCCCTAAATAGTACGTTTGAGTGTCATTTGGATGATGTCAGAGAAGAAACATATTAATATCAGAGAAGAAACATATTAATATCTGAAATTTCCCTTAAGAAGTTTTTTTATTCTAAATAAAGTATTTGATGTATTAAAAAAAAAATTTCTCTGGTCTTAAACATTCTACCTTGCTTAAGGCCTAAATCACTTTGTCCATATTACTTTGGCAAGTTTACTATTGTATATTTGTGTTATAATTGTTTATTAAACTTTCGTTGGGAAAAAAAAAGCAAGAATACATAGAAAATGGAGTAAGAAGTATGATCACAATTGGAAATTGTGAAACATCGAGCTTGAGATTTTAGGGAAGGATGAAAAAACTTGAATGGCAAGAGAGATGGGTTGAATTGTGAAGAAGGAAGAACATTGGTGGTGATAGGCTGATTTAGGCTCCGTTTGATAACACTGAATCTGAATTCTGAATTCTGAATACTGAAATAATTAATTTGCTGAATTTTAAGCACTGAAAAGAGATATATGAATGTCTGAATCTTAATGCTGAATTTATTTATACTGTTTGATAAATATTCATAACTTAATGCTTAATAAGCTAAATTGTACAATTTTGCCCTTCTATCTTTTAATCCAAAAAGGAAATAGAACCTATAATTTAATTAACTTAAAATTATTAGGTATGAAAATGACAATGATTGTGAAGAGCAATGCATTCAATGACAATGTTTCTTTGTGTGAGAAAACGGTATGATTTCATCATTTTGAGAATGGGAAAACGAGCTTTTAATACTGCAAAAGCACGTTCAATTACATTTCTCAATCTTGCATGTGTTTGGTTAAAGCGTTCTTCTTTTGATTTTGGACGAGAAGTATTTCGAAAATCAAACAACCAATATCTAATATTTCGATATGGTGTCATAAAGCCACGTGTGTGCGGATAAGCTGCATCACATAAATAATATTTATCTGCACAAAAAAAATATCAAAATATAAATGTCTGTGGATGAAAATTACTGCAAAAAAATACTATTGTTAAAAAAAATTTTTGAATAGAGAATATCAGGTTGTTTTGTTTAATTAGATAAGGATTTTGAATAGGGAATATTAGATTGTTTAATTAGATAAGGATTTTGAATGTAATTAACAAACAGGGATATATTTGGTAGATAAGATAAAGTAGTTGAAGTAAATCTCTTGATTCTTATCAAATTAAGCATTCAGCTACGATTCTTGTGTTGAAAAAAATACATACAAATTCAGCACCACTTAATAAGTTCAGCAGGTGAATTTTTATTTATCAAACACCCACAACATTTGAATGTTTGAATGAATTCAGTTTCAGCACTTTTTTATGTTATCAAACAGGCACTTAGTGATGAAAGATGCTTTGTCGTAACCTTTTCAAGTTTAAATAGCCATTTGACTTTTTTACTACTTGTCTTTTTAATTTTTCCCCTTTTAAGAGATTTTGTGGCCACAATTATTGCATAGGATAACTAGATGAGTATAACTCTTTTAAGAAGGTTATTATGACCATTTTAAGCCAAGAAGAGATGTCAATGTAAGATTTGAAACTAGAGAGGTGCTAAATGAAATTGTCAAAAATCTCGAGAGAGGTTTCTAAAATTATCCCTTTTACATATAAAACCATTCATTTCCATTTTCCCTTGAAGTAATAATCCCTTTTTTTTTTTGGTTTCCAATTTCGTTTTTCTTTCTTTGGTGCAACTGATTGATATGTTGACAGGCAACAAGGAAAAATAAAAGTGGATGCACAATCTTTGAAAGGTTAAAGAAACCTTTGGAGTTTTGATGACTTATAAAACGGTGTTTTCTACTATTTATACATCCAATTAAATGGTCCGTTTGGATTTGTTCTTGTAAAGCACATCTTGTCATGGCCCAAAGGACCAAATAAACAAGAGTCCCGTACGCATAAGATGTAGAATTCGACTGTCTCTTGCCAAAATATATCATAACTAATTAATTTTTAAGTCTGTTTTTTGAGCACAACATTTCTCGCAATTAAATTGATTGTCCGCCAATTTATGTGCTGACTCAATACTACACACACACATATATATCAAGTTTTTTATAAACTCAACTCATAAGGTTTAAGTTATTACTAATACTTGGACCAAATTGAGGTTTTAGCTGTCAAAAAATTAACACTTCGTAGGGCAGCGGTGAGTTGTAAAAACGAGAACGGGGTTATGAGAATTAGAACCCAGGCCCTCCAATTCTTAGAACCTCAACTTACATTGTGTTAATTATGTGACCATGGCTATGTTAATTAAACACAATTGAGTTTACAGGTATTATCTACTTAAATTTGCTCAAAAGAAAAAAAAAAGCATCACTTGTTAAAAAAGAACAAGGTATTGTTGGCATATTAAATCAAGGCTCAAAATTAGAAATTTTCATATTATTATTTAGTAGTGTTTTACTCAAGTTAGGGTTTTAGTAATTTATTGGAGTCAAGTTATCCTAGTTTTATTGTTTAGAAGTTAGTACCTTATCAGGAAATTTCTTATGGTTGTAAGACTTGTTTATGCAGTCATCTAGTTTATAAATAAGGAGTCATATTATTGTGTTTAGTTGAGAAGAGCGAAGGATTAAGAGCCTTGTTCTTATGACATGATTAATAGATTATTGTTGGTATTATTCCTTTTCTTCCACAGATATTCTTATGTGTGTAAATTGCCTCCCTATATACATTGATTTTATCAAATTTGTCTCCTATATCCTCAAATTTATCAATTTCAAGATTCAAGAAATTGATCCTAGGGTGCCTCAAGACATTGAAGAATTGACCCAATTGCGATGGTTGATTGTGAGTGTTTTCCGCTCTCAGAGTTAGAGTAGGAAGAAATTAGTTGATCGAGTTAGACCACAAGGTTAGTGATGGAGTGTTTAGTTTGTAAGGATTGGACCATAAAATTGGTTCGAAAATTGTCAGATTGATTGTGGATGTTACGATAGAGATCGGAGGAGAATCCAATTAGTGAATTGTGATTATGAAAATTACAAAGTGAATTGTCAATAAGTGACATCAAATTGGGTGATAAAAATAGTCTATCCAGAAGCGTGAATTATTTTTCGCAAGTAAAAAATAAATAAAATGAGTGACAAGATAAATCTATTCAAGTGCATGAAATATTGCAGTAGCAAAAATCAAGGGAGATTATTGATCATAATGGTGGTGAATCTAATTCAATAGAAAGTTTGATTTAAGGGAAGCAATGTTGGCATATTAAATCAAGGCTCAAAATTAGAAATTTTCATATTATTATTTAGTAGTGTTTTAGTCAAGTTAGGGTTTTAGTAATTTTATTGGAATCAAGTTATGGTAGTTTTATTGTTTATGAATTAGTATTTTATCAGGAAATTTTTCATGGTTGTAAGACTTGTTTATGAAGCTATCTAGTCTATAAATAGGGAGTCATATTATTGTATTTAATTGAGAAGAGTGAAGGATTAAGAGTCTTGTTCTTATGATGTGATTAATAAATTATTATTGGTATTATTTCTCTCCTTTCACACATATTTTTATGTATGTAAATTGCCTACCCATGTACATTAAATAAGGGTTATACCATTAAGAGCCTGATCAAGAATTCACAAAAGGATTGAAAGAGCAAGTAGAACATAGAGATGAAGAACTCTCTAAGCAATTTTTATTTGAATGTGGAGATAGAGAAAGGTCAAGAAAGCAACAGTCCTGACAAAGGAAGCAATTCTAATGGACATCAGGTGGAAACTGGAAAGTAGCTGCAGGCATGTGTTCCACAAATTATAATATAGAGTTTGAGGAGACAGACTATGCATTGTAAAATATTCTCTCGATGGTTCTGCAACTTCATACTGCATAGTTATGCGCAAGATTATTAGAATTGCACCAAATTGAACTAATTTAATTGCAGTTTCAATCTATTTTGCGATGTGATTAATAGATTATTATTGATCTTATTTTTTTTTACACATATTTTTATAAATTGTCTCCCCATATACGTTGGTTTTATGAAATTTATCTCCTGTAGTTTTCAATTAGAAATTTTCTGTTCTACAGGTATTAGTCAACCAGTTAGTTAGATCTGTTAATCATCCTTAGTGGTCCACATGACGGATGATCCCACCATGTGCGTGTCATTAGCCGCAATAAGCAGTAAAGTGGAAACCATTTAAGTGTTTTGGTGCAAAAGTTTTTGTTACTGTATTCGTTTGCAGGTGTGAGTCAAAAAAGGTCCATTTGTACTTATTGTCCTAAACAGGAATGGTCGAAGTCAATTTTGTTAAAACTTTTAGGGCCGCATGGTTCATGTTTAGGAATCGAAATTGTAATTGGAATCATTTACAAAAAATTAGTATGGATTTTGATTGGGTTGTGGTCAAGGTATCAATACAATAACAAGCGCTTGGTAGATATTTGTCAGGAATGGATATTACATTAAAATTTGAATATTTTATCATTTTTAAATTTATTTTTGTTCTCTCCTTTTTGTTCTTAATCCAATTGCTGAACATCCTTCTTAACTGAATTGCAGAACTTCATAGTGACCATTAATGGATCAACCGGTATTTTTCTTGGACTTCAAGATCACAAAATCTGTTTACGTAAACCCCACTTGTAACTTGAAGATCATTAGATCTAGTTTCTAAATAACTTTAAAAAAGAAAGAAAGAAAGACTCAGATTTGCAGCCATACAACCCCCAAAAAAGATGAGAGCCGTCCTCAGATTGCAGCCATACTCCACCACTTTAACTCCTCTTTCATTGCAGCCATACAACTCCCAAAAAAGACTCAGATTTGCAGCATAGAGCACAGAGCACAGAGCCGTCGGCAACCAATCAAGATGAGATTCTTTGGCCAACAAAAATTACTATCACATTTGCAGCACAGAGCCGTCATCAACTGTGGAAGATTGGAAAAAAAAAGGCCTGCTACACCGGTAGAAGAGAAATTAGAAGATTGGAGAGGAAAGGGAAAGGCCGGTTTGATATGGAGAAGGAAGCAAATAGGAGAATGTGATGAAAATAGAAGAGAGATGGTGAAGCAATAAGTGAGATGAAATAAAAAAAAAATTAGATTTGGAATCAAACGTGGGATTTCACAAAACCTCCCAACTTGGTCAGGAATGGGAGAAGTCCAATTTTTTAGGAATGATTCCAAAATTTGTATTCCAATACACTTAATCCAAGCAACAAATAAGGGATTCATTCCTTTCTGTGATTCCCAAACCCTCTAACCAAGCAGCCCTTAGTGTTTTCTTCTTATCGTTCTATACCCTTCTAACTATCATACCGGAAGGGTTTTTTTTTTTTTTTTTTTTTTTGCCCTTTCGGAGTTTGCAGTTGATTTGAAAGAACAAGTTTCATTTTTGCTAATTAGGGAAAAATAACTTATTTTACTTTATCTCCTCTTTCTTATGTTGTAAACCATTTTCCAGAATTTATATTTTTGTGACACACTCAACATATTTTTTACAGTTCCCTAAACCAATAAAATTTGAATTCAATAATAACTAATTTAAAACGAAATTTTCTCATGGTGCTCATCTGTTCATATGGAATTTGGAATAGGGCATAATATCCTCTACAAATATCAGTTTTTCAATGGCAAATCCGAGCAAGGAAGAAACACACACAAAAAAAAAAAGAAAAAAAAGGAGATTGGCATTTGGTTTGAGGGTATGGGAATCAAGAATCGGAATTAAATCTGTTCTTGATGTTGGGTGAAAGGTATGAGGTTCAAAATCTTGGAATCAATTCTAAAAATTTGAGAACTCTCAAAACCTACCGGATTGGGAGGTTTTGTGAGTTCCTTTATTTAATTCCCAAGGAGATGAATGGTCAAGAATGCTTCCATAAGGTTTAATAAGAGAGGAAGAGAGAAGAAGAAAACACAATTTAAAATGAAAAAAATATATTAAAAGTATCTTAAAATACACATATTTGAATGTTAAAACCCATTCCTCATAATTTTTACCAAAATCCATACTAAATTTTTAGAAATAAATTCAGTTACAAGCCTGACAAACCCTGTTGTTCGAATATGAAACCCAAACGGGACTGTAGAATCCCTCTCTTATTGTAGAGTCCGATTTATGTAAAAGCCCTTTGCATAATTTGGCACTATTATTCTATCAGCGTAATTAATTTGGTCCTATAACTAATGACATTATCTTTCTTTGGAAGATATTAGCATCTCTTGGGGATAATTTCGAAAACTTACCCTGACTTTCCTCGTAATATCACTTAGTATTTTTGAATATTTGAAAATTTACATGCTCTATCAGTTTGACAAGACTAGATGTCCTTATCACAAATTGACGACATTATCCTTGCACTCTTAATAATTGCTTAACCAAAAATTTTGAAAAGAAAGAGAAACTTTTGACGAAAAAGGTATGTACAAAGATAAGCAAGCCATCTTAGATTAGTTTGTTTTTGTGTCTAGGTAGCAGTGAGGTAGCAAATTATTTTAGAAAGTATGTTTCAATACGTGATGCTATTTAAGTTGTACTGAAAATTAGAATAATTTTTCGTATGTATTGTTGTTGTAAGTTTCATAAATATGACGACACAAGGTTAGCAATAGACAATGATGTCATGTCTCTTGATTTCCCCCTCAAAAGAGCTGACATGTAACAAAAAAAATGTCGATTCAAAAAAAAAAAAAATCTGAAAGTGATTCGAATCCTGAATCTGACAGTGAAAAAATCTCTAAGAGCCTTTCTCTAATCACTAAACTGACCAGTGGTAATTTAGAGAGTAACTTGTTGTAGAAGTATACATGTATTGATAATTACTGATTAGACAAAATTTGAAAAGCTTGTAAACTTTTTCCACATTTTGTCGGCTATTTGGTCCTTTTCTCTTTCTTTCACATCTCTAGTCTCCTTACTACCTATGAGCCCCTCTCCTTTTTAAACTTGGACCGAAATTCTAGGAAATTGCTGGTTTATGTTACCTTGTTGGGCTTCCCAAGTGTCCGAGAAAAAATTAAGACAAAATCAACTGGAGTTGACGTTTGAGTGGACCATTATAATCCAGCTAATTATAACAATTGATTAATAAGAATTCTCCTTTTCACCTTAACCAATTCGTGTAATGAGACAAAAACTAATAGGTAATGAGCTTATTTGGATTACATTTTCTTGAAAAATTTTAACTGTAAAAATATGACATATGTGAAATGAAAAGATGATTAGAAAGATAAAATTTTAATTAAAAATGCTGTTTACAAATATTTAACAGAGATTTCCAAAAATATTGTCCAATTAATGTTTTATGCCAACATACTTGAAGTAAGAGCACATGAGTTTGAAGAATCAGTCCTCTTGGAAAGTTAACAACAAGATAAAAGAATCGAGATTAAATCACACGATGTTTCTCTTATGTTTCTTGTTTGTTTTTCTTCATTAAATATTCTAAAACAACCAAAATTTTTTAAACAAATTTCTTGAGTTTAGAAATTAACTTTATACATATACTTGAATTTTAGTGAATTTTGGGATGCCAAAATTTGAAATTTCAATGATTTCAATTTTCATCTTGAGTTTCACCTTATAAAGGGACTAAACAGAACGGTTATAACATCATTTGATCATGCTTTAAGTCACCAACACAACCTAATCTAATAAGAATAGCTTCAAAAAATTTTTCTTTGGCCCCTCGAGGGAATGACCACTTAATTTGCCTTTCGCTGTAGACCAAAATGGACATGGATTCCAATTTATCATTGTCGCATACCATTTTGTAGGTAGAATGATCGAAATTCTTCTGATACAAGGTGGAAATTTCTTAAATAAACATGCATAATAGATTAACATACCCAAGTAAAAAGACAATTAGAATGAGAGATTGACCAGTATAAATATGGTTGTAACTAGCATGGAAATAAACTCCTATGATTAACTCTACAATCATGATCATTATCTTCAAGTAATCTAAAGCCTTCAATCACTTGATTTGAGTAATTCTTAGGCTCCTGATTAGAGCATTTGTTAATGTGCCCCTCTAAGTACATACTTGCACATATGCACAAAATTTGTATGTATTTATTATCGCATACAATTGACTAATAATTCTTATCCAAAAGCAAAATAAATAGACACAATTAGTCTATAATTTTTTTTTGCACGGATATGACTAGAAATTGTTGGCGTTAAATTATGTCTATTTTTAGCACATATGTATATATATATATATATATATATATATACATAAACACATACTTAATACATATATCTATATGAAAAAATACGTGTACGTATGGATGTATGTAGTTATGCATGTATGTATATGTTCATATATAATTTGAGGCAAGAAGGTTGGTGCTTGAGACATTAAGATGCCCTAATCCATGTTGTTATCAACTTAATTGAAGCTGAATTGCTGACTTAATGTTTCTAACCACTCATTCTTTGACCAACCTTGACCTTTCAGCAAGCACTTTTATTTTGATCACATTGTTTTAGCTGTCAGAAAGATGAAAAATGACGAGCAATTGCCAAAAGAAGTATTATTTGACCATAGCTTTGTTAATTAAATCACTAAAAAATTGAGATTACAATTATTTATTACTTGTTAAATTCGTCTAAAACCAGCATTGGTTGCTAAAACTAATCCCTTCTTCCTTCAAGTATAAACAGCTGCGGAGCAGTACAATTGAGGGCAGGCAATTGTTGTGACAGCCCCACCTCCCCCTAGGGCGTACCCCAGGGTTCGGCGGGCCGCCTGCCCGGCTCTCGCCGGGACTCAGTCGTTCACTAAAGTCCTCAAATGAATTACAAGAATAAACCTCAAATATACATCACATGGTCCACAAATATACATCCAAGTCTCCAATAATTACATGTCACAAATGCAGCGGAAACTAATTCCCAACTATACATCAAATGATTCCAAATCCAAAACTGTACAAGATATAGGCCATCCATTCACGTGAATAAGCACAACAAGTCCTGCCTTCGCCGTGAGCCCTGTGGAGGGGAATAAAATATTTTTGGGGTGAGCTAGAAGCTCAGCGAGTAACCAGAAAATCAGTAATCAAATCGGTTTAACAATATTTCTTTTCAATGATGTCATAAATCAATGATGTCATAAATCAAATGATAAGTCCAGAAACGATTACAGCATTTACAAAGCATTAAATATGGAGTATCAATAATTCAAGAAACATTTACAATGGAAAGCGATAGTAACATTCATGAAAAGGATACGTTCATTTTTTATAAATAATCCGTCGTTCATCTTTTTATTCGTTCATCTTTTTGTTCTTTCCGGACGTTGGCCGGTCTCCACCCATCCGGACGTAGCCGGACTCCACCCATCCGGACATAGCCGGACTACAAGGTAATACTCGAGTATACCAAATTCACCCAGGGTCACCATATCGCCCGACCGAATCCGTTTCTGGCTCGAGTCGATCGGTAACGAATGGCAGGGTCCAATTCAGCCAAACGGCTTACATTCATGCGCAACTAGCATTTAATCATTAATCATTGAAAATTTTTATATTTATTTAGGTCAAGTGCGATAAAGTACACACTCGCCTAGAAAATTCGTCTTAACAATCATTGGAAGCACTTAACACATTATCAAACAATAATACAAGTCATGAAGTCAAGAAAATATAGCAAATAAGGAACACTCACATGCAAGCACGCATGATATGCAAGAAAACAGTTCAAAAGTAACTTTGGAAACAGTTTAAAGGTAAATAATGCAAGAAACGGTTCATAAATAACTTCAGAAATAGTTTGAGGTCACTCACCTCCATGGCTCAGAAACCATCCATCATATATCATTGCCTTGCTCAAATCCAAGTCTTAGATCACAAATTCAATGCAAACAAGTCCTTTAAAAGTTCAGACAACACTTCCCCTAAATTTGCTAACTTTTCCAGCCATCATGGCTTCATGATTTCCTCATTCCAACCCAAAGGTACACACACAACAACAAGTTCATCCAATAGCCATTCAGCAAACTCCAAGTAGTACAAAGACAAGTCAAGCTAGGAAAAAGTCCGGAAATGAAAGTTAAGCTAAAAACCAGAAAAATAGGTTTTGACGTCATTTTGCGGTAATGGTACCAAAGGCACTACAATTATCGGATGAAGGTACAAGATACACCGTTTCGAAGCTAAGAGATAGAGCTACAATATTACAGAAGGTCACTCAACCCAGTTTCGAGTGTAACCAGGTCAAAAATGCAAGATACTACATCAAAAACGTAAAACAGATTCACCAAAATGCATTCTAGCGGAAACCTCATAACTCAGGCTCTCCAAGTCCAAATCCAGAAATTCCAAAACCAGCTGAAAGCTAAGAAACAGGGCTAAATTTCATCAGAAGGCCTCAACATCCAATTCGGAAGCAATTCCAGCCAAAACAACCAATTACAGTCACAAATCCTTACATTTGGGTAAAACCAGAACAACAATAGTAATTTCGACTTTTCTCATTCCACACTACTCCGATTGACCTGAAATTTTGTAGGCACCTTTAAAATGTCATTCCCTACAACTTTCATGTTTTAAGCAAAGACCAATTCGGCCTCTATCTAGGATCTAAAAATTCGGACAGAATGTTCATCACAAAACCCTCACTTTTCAATTTTTGGTCCAAAACAGAAATTGGTTGCAATTAATCACTTTTTCCACCTCCTAAAGTCATTAAACATCATTTACAATCATCATACATGACCCCATAATCATATCCATATGAAAACAGAAAAATCCCCAATAATTATAAAACTTCACCAATTCAACCAAAATCAAGATATAATCCATCAAAGTTGCACCTTATACCACCACTAATCATCAATTAAACATCATTAGAGGGAGGAGAGGGGTCCTTCACAACTCACCTTAGCAATACAAGAGATATAGCAACTAGCCACCTTAACTTTCCAAACAACTCCACAAAACACCTCAAGACCACTTAGCAAAGAGATTTTATGGAATGATTTGGAGTTTTATTGGTTGGATTTGAAGATTGAGCAAGAAATAGAAGGAAGAAATTGAGAGCTTTTCTTTTTTTCTTGAGCAAGAACATTCGGCCAAGAAGCTTGCAAAATGAAGCTTATTTTGATCAATTTTTTTGTATTTATTTGGTAAAGGTAAAGGTAAAGTTAAATGGTCAAAGTCCAAGATTAAATCACAAGGTGACACTTGTCACCTTTTGGTTCAAAACTTATCTTTTTGTCTCTCCAATACAAATATCTTAACACATTGTAAAATAATATCACTTAATACAAAATTCCAACAAGTTGTCAAAAATATAATGCATTTACCGCACTTGCGGGTCCCACGTTCAAAATACGCTCTTAATTTCTCAAAAACTAACCGATACTAGAAAAATCATTTTAAAACTATTTTTGCTCATAAACTTTATCTGGGAAATTTTTCTAATCAAGAAAATGTAGAAAAGGCGGGCGTTAAAAAAATCAACCCTAAAAAATTAGAAAATTTCTGGGTTCTCAAACTCATTTTTTTTCGGGGCGTCACAATTGTCCTCTCCCCCCCCCTCCCCCCAAAAATTGTGAAAAGCTCCTAAAGTTGCCTTAAGGAATTTTAAAATTTTTAATTTAATCTTTTATATTTGCATCCCCTGAAATTTTTAAATTTCTTTTCTTCCATTATATTGCCCCCCTAAATTTATAGAGTAACTGCATTTGAAACTAACTTTAAACATGAATACATTCAAAATAAAGATATTATTTTCTTGTTTTCAAATAATAATTTATTTTCCTTTTTCAACCTAAAAAAAATAAAGTATTAATTGAAAACAAAAGAATAATCTTTAAACTTTTGGTACACACAAATGAATAGATGATCTTCAATAAAACTCCGTTTTTTAGAACTACAGCTGTCTAGTGTATAAAGACATTAAATGTATCATTACTTTAACATTATTTTTGTAATTGAAATTCTTTATACTATTGAAAATATGATTCGATTGTCGAACGAATTATCTATATTTTTATATACAATTATTTATGATATAAGAAAGTTTTTCCCTTTCATGATACGACATCGTACACTCACATATTTACATCCGCCACGGTGTAAATGATAATGATCCAAAAGCTGAAGGCCTACAAAACTTGAAATTGAATTAACCTCCCATTCATACGTTTTGTGGACTCTGAGCCATCTTATAAGTCCATGTGGCAACAAGTTAATTAGATATCTTAATTGCTCGTATTAGTGAATTAAGTAAAGGGTCAAATAATAAACAGCTTCAGGGTTCAGGTAAATGTGGTCCACAAGATGGATTGATCCCACCACGTGCATGTCATTAGCCGCATAAGCATTAAAGTAGAAACTGGGAACCATTTAAGTGTTTTGGTGCAAAAGGCTTCGTTACTGTATTTGTTTGCAAGTTTGAGTCAAAACAAAAAAAAAAAGGCACCTTTGTATTTATTGTACAAAACAAAAAAAGTTTAGTCAATTTTGTCACAACTTTTCTTCTTGTAGTTTTCTATCATGTTTAAAGCTCATAATTGATTTTTTTATAAAAACAAATTTCATTAACAAATTGTAGGAAGTCATTTAGCACGATTTGATTTGATTTCTATCACTGCCCTAATGATAAGTTAAACATACACTAGAAATTATAGATTTGTAATTTAACAGATATAATAGATCTAAAAAAAATTACGAACAGATTTGAAAAATATAAGAGATTTCAAAATTATCTTCTAATAGATAAATCGCTGCATCTCCCTTTTGTATGTATTGCAATTACTAGATCTATTAATCGATGATTTTAAATCCTAATAATGATGATGAGATCTATCGAAATATATTCAAGATCTAAAAAAATTTTAGATCTGAAATAAATTTATATCTAACAACAAAATAAAAAAAATAGAAAAATCTCCCTAGGAATTTCTAGGAGAACAGAAAATTCTCATTGGAAATCCCTAGGAGAAACATAATTGATAGTAATGCTATATTAGAGATGATTTTTTTTAAGGAGAGGGACAAATTACTATACACATAAGGAACTAAAGGAATTACTTGTTCTATATCTTAGAAGAATTATTAGACTAAGACTCCACAAGGTGTATACCAAAGAATATTAGTTTTCTATTTTTTTTTCAAGGGAAATTTTCATTTTTTTCTAATTAGTGGTGCGACTCATTTTAATTCGTTTTCTCATTCTTATTTATGTACCAGTTTCCAAAATTTATATCTTCATCACAACCTAAACACACCTAAAAAACTTGTCTAAAACCATAGAAATCAAATTTAACATTGTCTAATTTAACATTATGACATAATTATCAAACGACACTTTCTCATAATGCTTATGTATTAATTATGAATTTAGCATAATTATCTTCTCCTTTTACTATTGTATTCTCTTCTTTTGGACTCAAACCTTCTAAAAAGCACCAGTTTTCTAAAAAATTAGAAAGATTGTAGAAAGTAATCTTTGAGAGCAAACTTTTTACGATGACCCAACCTAACACTTCAGATTGTTTTACACTAATTAGCCAATTCCAAGAAACAAAAGAAAAATGTAGAACTAAAAAGGGGAGAAAGGCAGTTCAAGCTTGAGACACATTGGCCCGTTGGATTCCATCCCTGCTCTCCATTAGCCCATCACATGGCCAAAGCCTCATGTAAAGTCCAATTTATGAAAATGCCCCTACCACAATTTGGGACTATTATTCTGTCAAGGTAATTTGTATGGTCCTTAAACTGTTCAACGGTTATTATCACTTTACCCTCCTAACTTTTATAGTTACTATTAGTTTATACTTTAATATTATCTTTTAGTTAGTTTACCCATTTTCATTAGCCAACTTAGCAAGTTGACTAAAAAGTTGGCCATGTAACCTTTTTTTTTTGTATCTTTACTAATTTTTAAGACAAAAATATCCCTAAAAATTTAGCATGTCTATTTTCTACACAGGATTCCTCCTAAAGATTTCAATTTCAATTTCAGAATTGCAACTATTAACAGATAATTTCTCCTTGAGAAATGCTTGTTTTCAATTTCAAATTAGTTAACCTATCCAATTGCCGTATGAAGCATAATCATTAAGTGTATTTGAACTTTTTTGGGCTACTTTGTCAGATATAAAAAGTCCATAATGGATAAATGAGGCCAATGATTTTAAATCTTAATTGATTTTAAACATGCAATCGGCAATTCTTTAGCTTGTTTGATTTTTTAGCTAATGTTGTTGCTTTTTAACTCATTATTTCACTATGTATGTCAAAAGTATTTGTCGAAACTTAAAAAAATCAATTGGATTGGGATTGCTACTAGATAAATCTTGCTTTTTTTTTTTGGATAAAAAGCAAATTTCATTAAAGGATTACTAGAAATCGTCCAATACGATTAAATTTACATCTCTATCCCAGTGGTAGGTTAAACATGTACTTGAAATAATAGATGTGCAATTTAACAATAGATACAGTAGATTTGAATGATTTTGAACAAATTTAAAAAATACAAGAAATTTTCAAATTGTCTTCTAATAAGATAAATTGCCACAACTCCCTTCTATGCATGTTATAGTCGCCAAATCTATTAATCAATGGTTTCAAACTCCAAAAATGATAATGAGATCTGTCGAAATAGATCCAAGATCCAAAAAATTACAGATCTGACAACCAAATCTGAAGTAAGTTCGAATCAAACAACAAATGAGGATAAAAACAGAAAATTCTCACTAGAAACACTTAGGAGAAACAAAGGATTTTTCTCATTAAGAAAACTTAGGAGAGACTTTATTGAAAAATGCAACAATACAAAATCCATGGTCTCCCTTCCGAAGAGGAAGGCCTTCTGAGAAGATGAGAAGAAGTAGAGAGAAAATGGACAAAACGAGAAGTAGAGAAAAGTTATATAAATCTTGCTATTCTAGTTGTTTTGCCATACAAGTGAGCTCAAGTAATTGATTTCATCCAAATTTATAAGAATTAATCATAAGAACATGGACAATGAGAAATATGAAGAGAGAAATAAATGAAATAAACATATTATTTTGCCTTTGACTTTGGGCTATCACTAATTTACGAGATATGCAATTGCCCAAGTCTAAAGTACATATTTTGTGATTTTAGATACTTCTACTCGTTGACCATTATAAGTGATTATCTATCGAAATAAAGCCACGACAAAAGTCGAGAATGCGAAGTGTCTTACTCTTTGGGTATAATTAACTTATGGTGTGAATCTCTTAGGGAGCTTATTTGGAGCCATTTATGTGGTTTGAAATTGACATTTACCAAATTATTTATTTACTTTATGGATTGTTTCATTCAGTGGAATACGACTGAAGCCTCTATTAAGTTTTTGAATCAGCATCTTCCCCTCAACCCTAAAAAAGAGTTTTTGTTGTACTGTTGTATAATAATCATATTTTCCTTTAAAAAATCCATCAATTTGAGAAGTCTTATCTTGGCTTCATGGAAAAGAGAGGTGTAGCCTTGATACTAAGAGTTAATTATACTTTATCCTCTTATACTTGTTTGACAAAGCAAAGTTAGAAATTCTAACAAAGGTTACTAGGCTACTTGATGAGTTTGAGAATGTTATACTACATGAGGTATCTGCTAGTTTACTTTTCATGTGTGGGTAACATATAACACACTTTTGGCCCTATTCCTAGGACGAGTTTGCCAAATCTATCACATATAGGATACATCTCAAGAAGAGCGAGATATAACAGTATATTGTTGATAATATATTAGACAAGAGGTCTATCCATGTCAACATAAGTTTGTGTGCTATGGCAACTCTATTCACTTAAAAGAAGAATAGTTCTTGTGCTATGGCAACTCTATTCACTTAAAAGAAGAATAGTTCTTGAATGATGTGTATTGATAGTTGAGCTATCAATAAGATTACAATTAGATATCGGTTCCTATTCCTAGATCGGAGGAAATGCTAGATTGTCTCTCTAAAACTTGTGGCTACCAAAATTGACTTTAGAGTGTATACTATCAAATTCAATTCTAGCTAGGGGATGATTAGAAGCCAATATTCAAAATCAAGGATGATTTGTACAAGTGGTCGGCCATGCCATTTGGAATATGTAATGCTCCTTGCACTTTTGTGTAGTTAATGAATGAGGTTTTGAAGACATTCATTAGTAAATTTTGTTGGGGTTTATTTTGATCATATTTTGATCTATAAGGCTAATGAGTAAGACCATTTTCAATATTTTACGCCAACTATGAATAGTTTTGTAGGCAAATAAATTGTATATCAATTTGAAGAAGTGTAATTTCTTGACAACAAGTTTGATTTTCTTGGGCTTTATTGTTAGTGCAAATGGCACTCGTGTAGAAGAAGGTGAAGGCTATTCGTGAATGGCCTATTCCGTACACTGTTGCAAAGGTTCAGAGTTTTCATGGTTTGGCGACTTTTTATAAATGCTTTATTCATAAATTCATATTTATAATGACTCAATTGGTGTTGTATTCATGAAGAAGGGAAAATTTCAATAGGGTCTAAAGCGTGAAAGATTGATCAATAAAGGTTGACCATTACATATCGTTTGGTATTCTCTAACTATGTGAGATACATATGGAAATGGCATTGAAGTTGTCTTATCTCAAGAAGATAGGCCAGGTGGTTCTCTTCAGTAGGAAGTTAAGTAAAAATATCCATAACTGATCTACATATAATCAAGAGTTATATATTATGTTTCATGCTCTAAGGCATTAGGAGCATTATTTGATCCAAAATATATTAGTTTGTATTTTATATAGATCACCAAACCTTAAAGTACATTGATAGTCAAAAGCAAGTGCATAAAATGCATGTTAGATGGAGTGCATATCTTCAATAGTTTTCCTTTATTTAAAATATAAGTCTTGGCAGTTAAGTGAAGTGGCTAATACTTTGAGTCACCATGTGACATTTTTTTGGAGAATCACCGTGTGACATTACTTGTGACTTTGAGCCTCGAAGTCATTGGATTTAAATTCAGCATGAACTTTATATGGATGATGATGGCTTCAAAGAATTGTGGATGGTTTGTAAGACTAAATTAACATAGGATGAATTTCACACTATTATAGTTATCTCTTTAAAAGTAATCATCTATACATTTTTCCTGTTTCTTTATTTAAATAGTTAATTTGTTATTTGTATAGGATAGTCATAGTGGTCATTTAGGGATAAATCTATCTCTCGCTTAGAGGAGAGGTAGTTTTGATCTCCGTTGAAAGAGGATGTACACAGTTTTGTACCTGAATGCTATACATATCAGACTCCAACAGAGCAATCTCAAGATACTGGTTTATGTACTTTTTTGCCAATTCCTAATGCTATTTGGGAGGACTTGTCGATGAATTTTGTTCTTAGTTAGGATCCAAAGGGTGTAGATTCTGTCTTTGTTGTTGTTGATAGGTTTTTCAAGATGGTGCACTTCATTCCTTGTAGAAAGACTTCAGATGCATCTGATATTGCTCAATTGCTGTTTTGGGAGATAATTAGTTTGTATGGAGCATCCAAGTCCATTAATTTCGACAATGATAGTAAGTTTTTGAGCCATTTTTTGTTCAATTTGTGGAGGATGTTTGATATTTGGCTGAACCTTAGTCATACAAACCATTCTGAAATGGATCCTCAAATTGAGGTTGTCAATGATTTCTTGGTAACTTGATACTTTGTATTTGTGGAAGCTTGTAGATATTTATTTACTTTATTTTTTGTACCTACTTGGTGTTTTATTGTTCCATTTTTCTTTCCATTTTTGCCTTTCTTGGATTTCTTATGCAACAGGGAGGAAAATGGCCACTCGTGAAAGACAACTGTTGAGGGGAAAAACGTAAGCTTTGTTTTATCATTCTAATTTAATTTTTACTTTAAATTGCTCTTTTCAGAGCTCAAATGATGGTATACTTTTCTTTGGCCTTTGCTCTTTTCAAACCTCATTCGAGTTTTCTTTTTAGTCATTTTTTTTGTGTCTTTGTCACGCCCGAAGCCCGCACGTGCCCGTCACATGATATCCGCCGTATTCCCAAGTCCAACTCAAAAATATAAGGCTACATTAACTAATTAACTTTGACAGTACTAAATAATTTAACTAAATAAAGTGCGGTACGAATTACATATATAAGGAAGTCTACGAATAATCAAGACGTTCGTACATTTATTCTCCAATAGAAACAATGGAAACAAAGGTAAATAAGACCAACAACTGGACGTAGCCAGCCTGCCAACTTCTATTCATCTAAAACTAATAAAAGTCATCATCAGGGTCTTCTACGTAAACCAATTCATACTCTTCAGAATCTGCAAAAATGATAAGAAGTGGGTTGAGCGATACATCGCTCAGTAGGTAATATTTACCCCTCTATTGGACCATGCACTCTTAATTTTATAGATACATATATATATCAGTACAACTCAAATCGTTTGCATATCATTCACATCCGTAATTTTGAAAGTAACGTTATTTATAAAGCAATCAGTAGTAAAGAATGACACGTAATTTAAAAGCATCTTATTGATAGTTGTACATGAGAAATCGTAAAGTCATAAATTATTTCGTCTCAAGTCGCAAATCTCTTCATAACCATTCGTAAATCAACTCATATCAGTTCATAAGTCTCATTTCAAATCAGTTCATAAATCATTCCGTCAGTTTAGCTCATAACAAATACATGCAATGACCGGCTACTGAGTACTCAGCCTAGAGATTAGACCCATTCTAGGTGGGCAACCAATAGATTTCATGACTATCGATTGATCTCATTTCATTCTTGGGTCAATCGGTCGGACTTTATACCAGACTACCATGACCTTGCCAATCAGCCGGACTTTATACCAGACTACCATGGTTTTGTCAATCAGCCGGACTCTATACAAGACTACCATGGCCTTACCAATCGGCCGGACTTTATACCAGGCTACCATGGCGATTAGACATGACTATAGCCCCTACCGTCTATTCCATGACTGCTCTGAGCTTTACTTGTCAAAATTCATTTCATATATCATATATATAAATCTTTGTTTTCATAAAAGATCCGGCTCATTTGTATATAAGAACATATCAAAATATTTCAAATAAATCATATGGTCCATTTTGTATAGTAAAATATAACTTTCATAAATACACAAGTAAAAAATTTAATCAAACACCTTTCGAGTCAACACAACAAAATGTGATTGAAAACAAGAACTTCATTTTGCATATTTGAAATCTCAGAAGGGTAAGTACCACCTACATTTGTTTAGCTGCTCGAGTGGAACTATCTTAGGTCATTGTACCGTACCTATCAAATACATGAGTTTCCTAATTAGTTGTTACTTCCTATAGATGCATAAATACACAAACTCTGACTAAGTCGAAGATTCGTTTCTAGACCATTATATGGACCCTAATAGCATCCTTCTAAATTGGATGATTTCTATTTTTAGAAAATTTCTTAATTGGGAAGGTTCTCCTTTTAGTAAAGTTTCCTAATTTAAAAGAAAGTAATTATTCATAATCATGCTTATTATCTTGACTACTATCTTATTATATCTATTTATAATTTATAATTATTCATTATTATTATTATCGTCCTCGTCGTCGCTAATTTACTTTATTACCACTTATATATATGTGTTAAATAGTTACTATTACCTTTCCTTTTATTTCTACTTTTATGCATGTATAAGCGTTATTATTATTTACGTACACATGTACATTTATATATATATTGGTTTATTACAATTATTATTGTCTTAGTTTGTCCCACTCGTATTTATATTTTTATCTTCGTTCATATCCTCAATTTATTTCCTCCATGTCCATATTGTCAATATCCTTACAATTATTGTCTATTATTTATTATTTACTATTATTATTATTATTATCATCATTATTATTAGTGTTATCGTCAACATTATTATTTACTACTATGATTATTATCATTGTTGTTATTATTAGTATTATTATTAGCATTATTATTATTATTATTATTATTATTATTATTATTATTATTATTATTATTATTATTATTATTATGACTATGATAAATTTATCTCACCTCGTTTACATTAGCCTCATAAGGCTAAATTAAGATATCCTAAATTTTTCTTTAATTATCTTAGACGTAATGAATTAAATATAAGTTTTACATAACCAATACTTCAATTCTAACAATTACTTTAAATTGGGTCCTGAATTTTAATACCCATGATAACTTATAAAAATGGACTAGTTATATTCAAAATTCATTTATTAAACATTTATTTATTTTATCTTGTATTTGGTTAACATCTAAATTATCCCTTTTTCCTCTTTAGGTTAGAGCCATGGTTGGCCAGAAGGCCAACCATTTTCTTTTTGACCATGGTCGCCAGAGCCTTTGTTTTCATTGGTTGGCCAAAAAGGCCAACTATCTTTCTCCGCCCTTTTTTTTTTTTTTTTAATTTCCTTTGGGTTGGACCCATCCACCAACCATCCTTGACTTGGTTGACTGATGGCCAATTCTTTCATTAGGGTCATTTGTGACCCCAAGGCTTTCTGTCGTTGCTGGCCTATTGTCAGCAACACATGCTGGCATTCTTTTTTTTTTTTGTCTTGGGTTGGCTGAAGACCAACCTTTGCCAATTCTTTTCTCTGCCGCCACTTTCCATGTGGCGTTGCAGTAGCCAAAACAGGGCAGCGGCGGCTGGCAGATTTAGGCAATTTATTCATCCAAAGATCAGAATCTAACACCCTATTTCTACTAATCCAAATATGAATTCTCCTAAATTTCTTGTAGACAAGTATATATCTCTATATATGTAACATAATACAATCCGTAAAATCTTTAGAATAATTAATCCAATTAATAGAATTTAAACAAGGAGTTTTCACATGAAACTGAGACTTACAGGTTTAGGTGCCTAGTTACCTGACTGATTGACAGCGATGCCTTCTTCTCTTTCTCTACTCTCTGACGGCTCTCGCTCTAAGGGGAGGCAGATAATGAAAGGGAGGAATGATATTTTTTTTTGATAAGTGTGCTAAACCCTAATAACCACCCACTAGTAGATGGGTTAGATAAGAGTTTTAACTGCTATGAACTTTTACCCTATCTTATCTCATTTCTATCTCTCAGTAATCCTTTAACCTATCCTACAATTATTTTTTACTTTTACTCATGGTAAATATCCATTTAGTTAATTGGCAGAAATAAAATTGAGCCAAAAATCGTAGGTTTTACATTCTACCCCCCTTACAAAAAGTTTCATTCTCGAAACTTACGTACCTTGATAAAAAAAGATAGGGATATCTATTCAGCATGTCTTCTTCTAACTCCCACGTTGCTTCTTGCGGTGTATGGTTCATCCATTGCACCTTCACGTAGGGCATGGTCCTTCTCCTTAGAACTTGATCTTTCCGATCCATGACTCTCAAAGGAATCTCCTCTACCGACAAGTTCTTCCTCACCTCAATGGGTTGATCCTCCAAAATACAGTTCAGGTCAGATACGTACTTCCTCAGTTGGGAGACATGAAAAAAACATTATGCATCATTGCCAAAGCAGGCGGGAGAGCCAATCGATACTTTAGAGGTCCAACTCTATCTAGTATTTCGTAAGACCCTACATACTTCGGACTTAACTTGCGACTTCTTCCAAATCTCATCACTCCCTTGGTAGGGGATACCTTCAAATATATCTTTTCTCCCAATTGAAACTCTAAAGGTCTCCTTTTTTGAATCTGCCCAACTCTTGTTTCAGTCCTAAGTTACTTTTAATCTTTCCAGAATAATCTTAATTTTCTCTAAAGTTCGTTCCACCAAATCAGGGCCAATGATCAGCTTTTCACCTACTTCATCCCAATATAAGAAAAATCTATATTTTTGCTCATACAACGCTTCAAACGGTGTCATACCTATCCCACTATGATAATTATTGTTATACAAAAATACCATTAGTTTCACCAACCTATCCCAATTATCCAAGAAGTCTAGAGCACTAGCTCTCAGCGTGTCTTCCAATGTCTGTATAGTCCTTTCCGACTGTCCATCCATTTAGGGGTGGAAGACGGTACTAGTCTCAGATCGGTCCTCATAGCCTCTTGGTAGGTCAACCAGAACCTAGACGTGAATCTAGAGTCTCAATCTGACACTATTTTGGCAATTCATTTTTAGACCAGATATCACATTTTCTCCCCCTATAAAGGTTTCGTCCTCGAAACCTAAAAGACATAAACATCAAAATAAGTTAACAAAATTTTCAATGTTCTTGCAATACATCTTGGGAATTATTCTTACAATATCCAAATTGGATTTCCTTATTTAATTCCATCAAACTTCTGCTGCGCACTTTTATTATCCTCAATATCTCTCATTTTCATATTTATATAACTCAGATGGACATAATATCTCTCACAAATCCCACATTTTAAATAGTAGCTTATAATGCTTCATAGAGATCAACCTATAGAAAGGATGTCATAAACACTAATAGTACCATTTCTTCTTTTGTCTCACATTCTATCACAACTTACTTATCCACTATCACAAAAAGTAGTGATTATCTCAATATATGGGTTCCTGCCCACTGCGTTTGTAATTAGTAATGAAAATCTCTTATTTCCCTCAAATCTCAAATCTAAAATACCATTACACCTATTTTCAGATCCTATAATCTGAGTTATTATACCACTAACTGCCATGAGAATCTTATTTCCTTTGGTCAATTTTTTTTTAAACCTAGCTCCAATTCAATTTTCGAAAACATTAATATCCCAAATATCATTTCTCACACTTCCGGATCATAAAACCTAAGTTTTGATACAACTAAAAAATCATAGCAGTCTCTTATTTCTTTTGATCTAATTTTTCATCTTCTTTTAATTTCCAATAGATAATACTTCAAATACACATAATATTTCCTACACGTCTGACATCTTAAACATAGAGTATACTATCAAAATTACATCCAATAAAAGGACATCATAAACATCAATTGTACCATTTCAACTATTCACACATGCAAATTTTCAAACCCATTTATTTAGTCTTTTTTTTTTGTTGTCGAAACGATAGTTTTTTCATATATATAACGCTTTAAACTGTACAATATTTGGACAAATGTCCATAGAAGAGGACAAACGTCCTACCAAAAAAATCTTGGTGCCTAGCACCTAAGAGTGGGATTTACCCATTCTTCATCTATCCAGATGTTTAGAGCATGCAAGCTCAATTTAATACTGCCTACTATCCCTGTATTAGCAAAAGAGAAAGAACACTTATGAAACTGATTACTAATGAACTGGATATCTTCCATTAGAGTAGCCATCATATGGTTGCATTGCCTCGAACCTTTTATACACTCCATCAGCTCCTTGATATCGAGCTCCACTCTGATACTGCTCCATCCTTGGCTGATCGCATTTAGTAGCGCAAGTCTCACTGCTACCGCTTGATCTTGTATTGGCTCAGTTGATAATCTTTCTCTTAGAGCCCAGCCCGCTTGAATTTGTCCCAAGGAGTCAGTTGCAGTGATTCCTATCCCAACTATTGCTTGTCTTTTGTCTTGATGTGTATGGATCTTGATCAGTAGGCTGGTTTGGCTCTCGTTTTGCCCAGGCTCTTGTTCAGTTCGTTGCTGTATTTCTGTTTCCTGAGTGTTCTTCCTTACTACGTTGCCTTTGTTTGCCTCATCAAACTCTGTCCACTCCTTCATGGCTCTTTGAATAATCTTGTGTGGTTCCCTTTCTTTGTAGTTGAATTCTCTATCGTTCCTTGCTTTCCATATCTGCCAGAGGATATTAATGGTGAGGTTCACCTGATCCTCCCTTCCTCTGTCTTGTTGAGCTTCCATTATTGCTGTCCACCATCTTATGAAGCAATCTAACAGCTCCATATTTCCATCCCACTGCACCGGTGCCATCTTCCAAATTTCCTTAGCTTTTGTACACTGGATCAGTAGGTGTTCAAGAGTTTCCTCCTTGTCTCTACACCCTATACAAATAGGGTTCCCTTGCCTTGTTCTTCTGTGTAGTTCTGCTCTCACAGGGAGACCACCATGCAGGCACTTCCAAATGAAAACTTTCATCTTCTGGCTTACCTTTTGCTTCCATAGTGTTTTCCAGATTTTAGATATGGTCCCTTCATAGCTTGTTCCAGTTTCCTCCCTCCTCCTTGTACTTTCCAGATTCTTTTCCATCATCCATGTCTTATAGCCTGACTGAACTGTATATTGTCCATTCTGCGAGTGCGTCCAGTAGTAACTGTCCTCCTTTCCAGTTAGGCTTATAGGAATTCTCAGGATCCTCTCAGCGTCTTGTGAGTTAAAGATTCTAAAGATCAGCATTGTGTTCCATCTGTTGTTGATCATCAATTCTGATACATACTGGAGGTTACATCCCTAAGGCTTTGCAGACGTTGGCTTCCCAGATGGTCTGTCTGGAATCCAGTTGTCCTCCCATATGCGTGTGCCTTTACCATTCCCAACTTTCCTCCTGCTTCCATTTAGGACATCTTTTCTAACAGTTGATAAGCTTTGCCACAGCCATGAAGCATTCTGAGGCACCTTGCAGCTAAAAATGGATTGTTTAGGATAATATTTCGCTTTTAGGACTTTACTAACTAACAAGTTAGGTTGTGTTATCAACCTCCAGACTTGTTTGGCTAGTAGAGCTTTGTTAAAAATTTGCAGGTCCTTGAAACCCATTCCTCCTGTACTTTTCTTTTCAATCATTTTCCTCCAGCCAATCCAATGCATCCTTTTCTTTCCTTCAGATTCACCCCACCAGTAGTCTGCCATTTTGGCATTAATATCTCTACAGAGCTTGTTGTGTAGTCTAAAACAGGACATAGTGTAGGTAGGCATAGCCATCGCCACCGCCTTTAGCATAATTTCCTTGCCAGCCTGACTCAGCAACTTGTTCTTCCACCCCAATAGTTTATTATCAATTGAGTTCCTGATAAAACCAAACACCTGCTCTTTTGACTTTGTAATGATCATTAGTAATCCAAGATATTTGCCTTGTCCTACCTGCTGGATTGACCCCATTGTTTGACAGACTTCATTCCTCACTGGTTGGGTTGTATTTTTGTTAAAGAACACAGAGGATTTATCCATATTGATAAGCTGGCCGGTAGCCTCTTCGTACACTTTTAGTATTTGCATTAACTTTCTAGCTTCTTGAGAGTTGGCTTTGCAGAATACTAGGGAGTCGTCCGCAAAGAATAGATGAGTGATAGCAGGAGCTCCTCTACTGATCTTAACCCCTGTTAGCTCCTTCCCCATCTTTGCTTTCTGCAACATATGTGACAGTCCCTCTGAACACAGCAAAAACAGGTAGGGAGATAGTGGGTCTCCTTGTCTGATGCCTCTTGAAGGGGTAATGAATTCCCTATGCTCTCCATTTATGTTGAAGGAGTAGGTCACTGAGCTGATACAGGTTGTAATCCATTCTATCCACTTGGTGCAGAAACCCATCTTGGCCATTATAGCTTTCAAGAAACCCCATTCCACTCTGTCGTAGGCTTTGGACATATCCAGTTTCACAGCCATTGAGCCTACTCTACTATGTCTTTTGTTTTTCAAAAAGTGTATCAACTCATGAGAGAGCATGACATTGTCTAAAATTTGCCTACCAGGCACAAAAGCTGATTGACTCTTGCTAATGCATCTACACAGGAAAGGCTTTAGCCTGTTGGCAAGAATTTTAGCTAGAGCTTTGTACACTACTTGGCAAAGACTTATAGGCCTGTACTGTTTAATCTCAGTGGGGCAGTTTACTTTTGGAATCAAGGAGATAACAGTGTGGTTAATGGCTTTAAGCAGGACACTGTTATTAAAGAAACCTTGGATTGCACTTACTAGATCCTTATGAATAATGCTCCAGAATTTTTGAAAAAATATAGGAGACATTCCATCATTTCCAGGAGCCTTATTAGGATTCATAGAGAAGAAAGCAGCTTTTATTTCCTTTTCCTCCACTCTTTTAGTTAGCTCCCTATTCATTTGTTCAGTTATAGAGACAGGAATCCCCTCTAAGATTTCGTCTAGCCCCCCTGGTCTTGAACTCTTAAACAGTTCCTTATAATAAGTGGCTACTTCCTTTCCCACCTCCTCTTCAGTTTCTGTCCACTCTCCACTAGCCTTTCTCATTTTCTAAAGCCTATTCCTTCTCCTTCTCCCCTTCACAGTTGCGTGGAAGAACTGAGTGTTTTTGTCCCCTTCTTTTAACCATCGCACTCTTGCTTTCTGGTTCCAGTAAGTTTCTTCATCCTCGTATGCCATATTCAACAGTCCTTTCATCTCCTGTATTTTTTGCTTCTTGTTTTCTGCATTTGATTCCTTCATATCCTCAATCTGATTTTTGCACCATTTGATTCTTTCCATCGAATTCCCTTTCTTACTACTGCTCCACTTTAGTAGTTCAACCCTACAGTTCCTGATTTTCTGTTTCACCTTGAACCATCTTGTCCCCTCACAAGGTGTGTTCCATGCCTCCTTCACCACCTCCTGAATTCCATCATGCTGGAGCCATCTTTTGTCGAACTGGAATCTTTTTTTCCATTTCTTCCTTTCCTTCTCTGTATCTAGTACCAGCATGCTGTGGTCTGATGCATGTGACTCAATATGTGTGCATTTGGCTTCCTCATAGCAATGTGACCATTCAATCGAGCATAAACATCTGTTTAGCCTCTCTTTAACTTCACCATTCCCGTTTCAGTTATTGGTCCATGTCCATGGCTTGCCTTCAAAGCCAATATCCATCAGCTGATTTTCATTTATAAACCTCTTAAAGTCTTGGAAGGTTCTGTTATCTCTCATTCTGCCACCCTATTTTTCATCATTTGAGGTGATATCATTGAAATCTCCCATAATCATCCATTTGTCTCCCCATCCTGCCTTCCTCCTTTTTAGTACCTCCCATTGTCCTTTCCTTATCCGGCAATCACAGCTTGCATAGATACCAATAAACCACCAGCTTTCCTTTTTTTCCTCGTCTTCCACTTTTGCTTCTATAGTAAAAGCTGTTCCTTGTACTTCTGTGATCTTGACATCATTGGTCCACAAAAGAGCCATACCACCACTTCTATTCATGGCTTCAACTATAAAGCTATTATCAAAGTTCAACATTTTTTTTACTTTTTCCATGTATCCTTTCCTGTTTTTTGTTTCACTAAGAAAGATTATGCTTGGGGAGAGAAGTCTATTTTCCTCCTTCAAGTGGGGAACTGTCAAGGGGCTCCCTGCACCTTGGCAGTTCCACACCAGAACTCTCATGGATGGTTTAGAGACCATGTTGGGCTGGTCTCTTCCACCCTGTGCACCTGTCCATTATCTTTCATTTCTTCTACTTATTTTTTCCTTTTAGCCATCTGTTCGTTTGATCCCAAATCAGGCATTTCCTCATCAGTGATACTCAGCTTCCTTTTAGTTATCAATCCTTTCCTTGGTTCCAAGTTCTGAATCTCATGCAGAGGTTGTCTACCTCTTCTATTCTTCCTGTTTAAAATTCTTACTCTTCACTCTCTTTTTATTTCTCCTTCCATGACCTATTCTGGCACTTCCTCATCTTCCTGCATGTCTATGTTCATCACTACACCTTCATCCACACTAGTACCTTTGTGCATATGCTCACTCTCTCCAGGCACTGATGAGATTCCTTCTATTATAAGCTCATTCACCCTTCTCTCCACTTCAGTGCCTGTATCCTGATACCCCTCTTGCATACCTCCTTCTCCTTCCTTCACTCTCTTGACCTCTTGTGCATCTAGGCTCTCCACATCTTCCTGGTCACAGGTCTGTATACTCTCATTGAGCACTTCCTTATGACCCTGCAAGGTGTCTGAGCTCTCAACCTAGGCTAGGCTTTTACTACTTTCAGGTCTGACTGATTTGGGCCCCTGTTCACTGCTTTTCCCATTATTTTTCCTGACCCATTCCCCATTTTGAAATCCCCACACTTGTCTATCTGGATGGTACGAGTTGGATCTGCCATCCTTTTGTGGGGATACTTTCCCAGTCTGAGCTCGTAACCAGGGTCCATACTGGTTTTCTTGTTGACCTTTTTTAATATTCACCTCATTCATACACTTTCTTTAGTCACAATTGATCATTTCCTAGGGTGTACTTCATCTAAAGAGTAAATCGTACCTCAAACTCTGTTATCATTAAATATTATGAAAATCTCTTATTTCACAACATTCTATCCAACCTTATTCCCATTTTCTAAAATCACTAATATTACAATTATCATTCAACATACATCTAGATCGCATAACCTAAACTTTGATAACATTAAAAATCAGATGAATCTCTTATTTCCTTTAATCCTCTTTTTCTTTTCATCTCATTTCAATTCTCAAAATCCCTAATACCTCAAAAACCATTTCACATACTTTCAGACCATATAACCTAAGCTCTGATACCACTAAAAATGTCACGCCCCGAACCCGCATGTGTTCGTCACATGACATCCACCGTACTCCCAAATCTCACTCAGGAATACAAGGCTACATTAACTAGTTAACTTTGATAGTACTAAATAATTTAACTAAATAAAGTGCGGTACGAATTACATATAAAAGGAAGTCTACGAATAATCAAAACGTTCGTACATTTATTCTCCAATAGAAACAGCGGAAACAAAGGTAAATAAGACCAACAACTGGACGTAGCCAGCCTGCCAATTTCTATTCATCTAAAACTAATAAAAGTCATCCTCAGGGTCTTCTACGTAAACCAATTCATACTCTTCAGAATCTGCAAAAATGGTAAGAAGTGGGTTGAGTGACACATCGCTCAGTAGGTAATATTTACCCCTCTGTTGGACCATGCACTCTTAATTTTATAGATACATATATATATATAAGTACAACTCAAATTGTTTGCATATCATTCATATCCGTAATTTTGAAAGTAACGTTATTTATAAAGCAATCAGTAGTAAAGAATGAAAAGCAATTTAAAAGCATCTTATTGATAGTTGTACATGAGAAATTGTAAAGTCATAAATCATTTCGTCTCAAGTCGCAAATCTCTTTATATCCATTTGTAAATCAACTCATATCAATTCATAAGTCTCATTTCAAATCAATTCATAAATCATTCTGTCAAATCAGCTCATAACAAGTATAAGCAATGACGGGATACTGAGCACTCAACTTAGAGATTAGACCCCTTTTAGGTAGGCGACCAATAGATTTCATGACTATCGATTGATCTCATTTCATTCTTGGGTCAATCGGCCGGACTTTATACCAGGCTACCATGGCTTTGTCAATCGGCCGGATTCTATACCAGGCTACCATGACCTTACCAATCGGCCGGACTTTATACCAGACTATCATGACGATTAGACAGAACTATAGCCCCTACCGTCTATTTTATGACTGCTCTGAGTTTTACTTGTCAAAATTCATTTCATATATCGTATACATAAATATTTGCTTTCATAAAAGATCCAACTCATTTGTATACAAGAACATATCAAAATATTTCAAATAAATCATATGGTCCATTTTGTATAGTAAAATATAACTTTCATAAATACACAAGTAAAAAATTTAATCAAACACCTTTCGAGTCAACACAACAAAATGTGATTGAAAACAAGAACTTCATTTTGCATATTTGAAATCTCAGAAGGGTAAGTACCACCTACATTTGTTTAGCTGCTCGAGTGGAACTATCTTAGGTCATTGTACCGTACCTATCAAATACATGAGTTTCCTAATTAGTTGTTACTTCCTATAGATGCATAAATACACAAACTCTGACTAAGTCGAAGATTCGTTTCTAGACCATTATATGGACCCTAATAGCATCCTTCTAAATTGGATGATTTCTATTTTTAGAAAATTTCTTAATTGGGAAGGTTCTCCTTTTAGTAAAGTTTCCTAATTTAAAAGAAAGTAATTATTCATAATCATGCTTATTATCTTGACTACTATCTTATTATATCTATTTATAATTTATAATTATTCATTATTATTATTATCATCCTCGTCGTCACTAATTTACTTTATTACCACTTATATATATGTGTGTTAATTAGTTACTATTACCTTTCCTTTTATTTCTACTTTTATGCGTGTGTAAGCGTTATTATTATTTACGTACACATGTACATATATATATATATATATTGGCTTATTACAATTATTATTGTCTTAATTTATCCCACTCGTATTTATATTTTTATCTTCGTTCATATCCTTAATTTATTTCCTCCATGTTCATATTGTTAATATCCTTACTATTATTGTCTATTATTTATTATTTACTATTATTATTATTATCATTATTATTAGTGTTATCGTCAACATTATTATTTACTATTATGATTATTATCATTGTTGTTATTATTAGTATTATTATTAGCATTATTATTATTATTATTATTATTATTATTATTATGACTATGATAAATTTATCTCACCTCGTCTACATTAGCCTCATAAGGCTAAATTAAGATATCCTAAAATTTTCTTTAATTATCTTAGACGTAATTAATTAAATATAAGTTTTACATGACCAATACTTCAATTCTAACAATTACTTTAAATTGGATCCTGAATTTTAATACCCATGATAACTTATAAAAAATAGACTAGTTATATTCAAAATTTATTTATTAAATTTATCTTGTATTTGGTTAACATCTAAATTATCCCTTTTTCCTCTTCGGGCTAGAGCCATGGTTGGCCAGAAGGCCAACCATTTTCTTTTTGACCATGGTCGCCAGACTCTCTGGCGACCCTTTGTTTTCATTGGTTGGCCAAAAAGGCCAACCATCTTTCTCCGCCCTTTTGTTGTTTTTTTTTTTAATTTCCTTTGGGTTGGACCCATCGACCAACCATCCTTGACTTGGTTGACCGATGGCCAATTCTTTCATTGGGGTCAGGCTTTCTGCCGTTGCTGGCCTATTGTTAGCAACACATGCTAGCATTCTTTTTTTTTCTGTCTTGGGTTGGCCGAAGACCGACCTTTGCCAATTCTTTTCTCTGCCGCCACTTTCCGTATGGTGTTGCTACTGCAACGCCTAGCCAAAACAAGGCAGCGGCGGCTGGCAGATTTGGGCAATTTATTCATCCAAAGATCAGAATCTAACACCCTATTTCTACTAATCCAAATATGAATCCTCCTAAATTTCTTGTAGACAAGCATATATCTCTATTTATGTAATATAATACAATCCGTAAAATCTTTAGAATAATTAATCCGACTAATAGAATTTAAACGAGGAGTTTTCACATGAATCTGGGACTTACAGGTTTAGGTGCCTAGTTGCCTGACTGATTGACAGCGACGCCTTCTTCTCTTTCTCTACTCTCTGACGGCTCTCGCTCTAAGGGGAGGCAGACAATGAAAGGGAGGAATGATATTTTTTTTTGATAAGTGTGCTAAACCCTAATAACCACCCACTAGTAGATGGGTTAGATAAGAGTTTTAACTGCTATGAACTTTTACCCTATCTTATCTCATTTCTATCCCTCAGTAATCCTTTAACCTATCATACAATTATTTTTTACTTTTACTCATGGTAAATATCCATTTAGTTAATTGGCATAAATAAAATTGAGCCAAAAATCGTGGGTTTTACAGTCTTTCATGTAGGTGTTTTGTTAATCTCCTACTCAGAAAAGCAATCCATATGGTAACCAACAAGATTCGCTTGTTTAAAATAGATTTTTTCATCTTCAGAATGTCTTTCTATTTGCTCCAGTTCTTTCGATTCCTTTTTCTTCATTGGGTTTTCAACATTTGAAAAATTAATAAATTTCTTCTCTAAGAATCAGGAACTTCCAAGTCACATTGGTCATTGGCCAAAACTTTGAGTTACAAAAGATTGTGTGATGCTATTATTGCTTTGTGTTGAAATTTTTTGTTTTAGTACATAAATTGTCTCTTGGTAAAACCTCTTGAATATTCGTTTTATGAAGCTTAAGTGGATATTATACCAAGTATCTTCAGCAATATATTTTTTTGTTACAATGGCAATCTAAATGGTTTTCCTATTTGTAGGTGGTTAAAGGTTTGTCCAAGATGAGGATTCTCAAATATTACATTCTAAGCACTTACTTGACATAATGAGTAAGTTACTGTTTTAATAAAACACCTTAAATTTTCTATTCCTTGATCAAAAAAAGAATTAAATTGTTACATAATTGTAGTTTTGCCTCTTGAATCATAGACTATGATGTTTAATAGCTTGGAAATTCTTATTAGGAAAATCAGTTTTGGTTGACTTAAGTCTATATTTATAAAACATGATGTTCTCTTTGATTTGTAACATTTCAGTAAGATTAAGTCCGAAAAATTGAACCTTATGATAGTTTTTTCACTTGTAAAAATGAACTTAATTGAGGCAAGCCTAAACAGAAAATTTTGTGAGAAACATGAAGACAGTATTCCAATTGATAGGTTCAAAAAGGTGAATGTGATGCAGACCTTCAATTTATGTTGAAGTTTTTTATGCAGGAAAGAACTTAAAGGAAGGGCATGTTACTTTTGAAGAAAATTTGGTAGAACTAATTTGTTTTAACTGAATGGATAATTTGTACTAAATATAACACATTTAGATGTTCAAATATGAGGACAAGATGGCTCTACTTTGAGATAAATGACAAACAATCCTTCCTAGAATTTGAGAATACAATCACTTCTTTGACACATCCAACTATTTTTGGAGATGTGTTCTGGAGTCATCTTACCTCAGATTTTTTATGAGAAAAATTGACAGAAAGACCTCAGAGCCATCTCTCTCCTATCTTTTGTGTCAAAAAAAAAAAAATCTCTGCCATCTCCTTTCTGTGCAAAAAGTTTTTGTTTTCCTCTTTGCTGGCGAGTTAAAGTACTGGGAGTTACAAAACCAGAGGCCTTCCCTCAAATTCCTGTATCTACAATAGAGGAGTTTGGCTCAAATCTGACAAGACTAATCAATTCCCATCAAATAATTTTCCATATCTCAATCCCCTCCAACTCAAAGCTTCTATTTGAAAAGTCCCTTCTGTTCTTATCTTTCTTTCTCTCTCTGAAAACTGCTGGCTTCTCCACTCTTGTTCTATGTATACTTTTTTTCTCTTGATTAAATTTTATTTTATTCTCTAATAAGTTTTATATGTTTGCTACGGGTTGAGGAATAGGGATTCGATACCAAGTATGAATGATTGGAAATTCTTTGCTCAAGTAAATACTTTTAGAATCTTTGTTTTTCTATTTTTTTCTTTCTTTTTACCAGAAATCAACTGTAATCTTCTCCTATCTTTACTCCTTTTTCATAGATGTTCAAGAAATGGACTATAGAGAGGACAGTTTGCCTCTTGTTGAAGTATTTCCTAAAATTCCAATGTAAGTCATGATTAAGAGGTTATCGGGTCTTTTTAAGCAACTCCATTCAGTAATTATCCTTACTTAAGATCCAATATTTCATGCTTTCACTTTTTTGCATTGAAACTTGTGATTATTTCCTTAGATGAAATGGTTTAATTTCTTTCTTCTTTTTTCATGTTCATAGAAATTTTTGTTTTCCAGTTGATATTGCCAATAACTCTTTAGAAGTAAAAAATTCAAAGTAAGAGGGTGTGGATTGACTGTTTCTGTTAAACTCTTTTGTCTGTTTGGATCCTTCTATTTTTCAAAACTTAGTTTTTCAAATACTATAAAATTTTTATAAAATACTCTAAAAGGTACTCTAAAAAGTAATCTAAATTTTTTTAATGTTTAAAAAATATCTCAAAATATATTTTAAAAACTCTACTACTCTTTAATATTCTAAATTATTTTCTAAAAATGTCTCAAAATATACTCTACAGACTCTGTTACAGTAAAATTTTTCAAAAAAACCCTCAAAAACAACTAATTCAAACAGAGCCCTTAGTTAGTTGGTAATGATTTTGTCATTTTTTTTTTCTTTTTGCAGCCAGCTAATGCACTTTTTGGACAACTTTATATAGCTCAGGTGAGTGAAATTCCATCTTGGGGCCTTTTTTCTTTGGTTTGGATCAAAATTGTTTGATTAACGACTAGAATGTCACGTTTGCTTTGCTAAGCATGCTATCTACGTAATTTATTCAATGCTTGGGGTTAAATTCTAGGCTGTTAATGGTTGAAGTAGTTAAATTTCAAACCATGTAAGATTTGTGAACCATTAAATGAAAATATTGAATTCTTGAAAGGGTTGTGAAATCAAAAGGGTCTTACTCAGAAAGGAGAGGAAAACTTGTGATATTAACCGACATATCATCTTGCTTCATGTAACTATAGACTTTTATTTTAATGTAAAAAAAGCAAGGAAAAAATGGTGGGTTGTATATTTCATTTGCAACTGTTAATAATGTTGAAGAATATGGAGAATAAGTTCAATAATTTTCTCTGAATCATTCTCATGTTATTACCATGAGGTTGTTTTAATTATATTCTTCATCTAGTTGACGCTTGTTTACACTAAATTTTTGTTAGATGAAGGAAGACCGAAATAAAGAGGCTACTTTTCTTATTTCAGCCTTCAAGGTATGTGCAGGAGTTATCGTTTCAGTGTTTTTGTTCTCTCTTTGCTTTTTCTTTTTTTTTTTCAAATTTATTTAGCAGTTTATTCTTTGCACAACTATTGATGGATTTTGAGTAAGTCATTGGAGGCTGTTTATGGATTTCAAGGTGAAGAAGTGGATAAAGAATCTAAATTGACACCTTACGGTGAAAAAAATTAGTTGAGGTATGTGGTGATGGAAATATCACAATTAGCCTGGCACTATTGTCTTTGAGCTACTGGAAGATGGTCAATGTGGATCTTTACAAGCTAAAATTGAAGGATATAGCAGTCCAGATGCCAAGTCAAACCCTTTACAAGACCCTCGAACTAGCTTTGGATTCGGAACGCAAGTCATGGTTTTCTTTTGAATTGATGTAGTTCAGAATTTGAGTTAAATAGGTACTTATTTACCTTATGCATCTTATGCTATCCTCAGTTGCTTGTTACTTTTTCTAAATAAACTTAACTGATACAAATTCCTCAATTTATTCGACCAAAAAATTTTTTGCTTTTGTTTTAAATTGGACCTATAATACAAATTTCCCGATTTAATCGAGATCTAAGAATTGTTACATTGCAGCCCTGTTTCTATTTTAAAAAGGCATATTTGTGGAAGCCTTATGGAATTGTATTAATAAGTTATGCATTAAAAGCTTTCAGTTGATCTTGACTTTACTGATTGGTCCGAGATTGCATGGAATGATCTTATGCCTTTTCTTAATGAAGATGATGTAATCCATGGGAACTTCAACTTGCTATTTCATTGATAGTTTGAATAGTTCATATCAAGTTGGTCAGTGGTTTACATTTTTTCTTGGTTTTAGGTATTCCTGTTAACTTGATTTTTTCTTCAATTCCAAGTCATCCTGTCTGCTCATTGCCTTTCTATTAAATGATGGAAACCACATGGATGACTTGATTGTGCTTGTTTCCAAATAATGTATAGGTATTACTGTCATTCTTGATGAATAGCAAGTCTTTGCCTAAATTCAACATCTTTTGGTTGAGGACTGCATGTGCTGAACCCTCTTAGGATCATTTGCTTTCATCCCTCAAATTTCTAAATCCCTTTGCATTTCCTTCACTCATTGTTTTTTGAATAATCACTTGTTGCTATCAATCATATAGTACTTACTGAATTTGCTTTTGAAATTTTGGGAAGAAAAGTGAGAAAGTTGATGAACTACTTGAGTTGGCTGGCTACTACCAGACTTTTCTCATGAATTGTTATCAAGAAGCAAGGTATGGTTTTCCAATCACAAACAATGTGGATATGAACTATTTTACTATTTGCTATCATTTATCTTTCCCTGGTATAGTGATCAATAATTGTGAGATCGATTGGCCTCTTTACTTAATCAATAATTTTTTTTTCGTATTTGTTTCCCATGGAAATGTTAGTTCTTTCATTTTTATTTCTCAAATTTCAATATTTTTGGCTTCAAAACTTATCACATATTTCGTTCCTATTTTTACATGGTGTCATTCTTAATTTTGTCTAATGCGTAAAGTTTTGGTTTCAACATACAAGAACTTAATTTACAGTTGATTTTGACACATACAAGGCCATGGCAATAAAGAACGTTATCACCATTGCATGTGCATATCAAGCATAGCTACCAGCAAATTGCATATTTTATAGCGGAGAAAGTAGTTTTATTTGCTTCCTGATGGGCCAATTCTAACTCAATTTATACTCTAATATTATATTCCTTTTAGTTCCATCAGAGTAGTTCATTTATTACTCTGTCCAAATTATATCCTTAATGATACATAAAATTCATATGGCTTAAACATAAAATTGCATTACCTCTTGTGCAGGATAAAAACATGGCAGTAGGAGATTATTCGAATAAGCTCTAGGAAGAGGAAGACAAATAAACTCTTGAACGATATTCGGCATTGTAAAGAGATTGAGAAATGCAAGCTTGAACCATAGTTAGTAAACACTTAGTATCCAATTATGCATACAACTTGTAATAATTTATAGAAGTTTTTTTTTTAACTGTATTCTTTATTAATATACTTGGCCTTGACTCAACATATTTGGCCAATATAGTTTTATAACTTATTTTGGTCATTACTCCTAATTATGGATTATCTATTTTGTTTTTTAAAAAACTATTACAATGGTGGGCATACTACCTATTAATTTCACACCGCGCATTCGCACGGTGATCCCCTCCTAGTATAATCTCTAAATGCTTATAGTTATCATGGATATTAGATTTTCCCCATTATTCTTTGTAAGACTTTTTTTTAGTATCTCTAATCTAAAATTTTAATGATTCCCTAAGCTACTTGGAAGTTTTAAAAACTTCATAGGTAAGAATGCGCGGTGATCCCCGCCTAGTATAATCTCTAAATGCTGATAGTTATCATGGATATTAGATTTTCCCCATTATTCTTTGTAAGACTTTTTTTTAGTATCTCTAATCTAAAATTTAAATTATTCCCTAAGCTACTTGGAAGTTTTAAAAACTTCATAGGTAATTTCATGCTTCTTATTTTTTAACCCAACTTTGAAAACCAAAACTTCTTAGAATGTTATTTTAGAATTTTAAATGTTTTAAAATCTAACCAATGAGCTCTTTCTTACAATTTTGAATAGAAATGCATAAGAATATTTAGTATATTGAAATCAATGTTTATTGTAGTTTGAAATACGTAATGGTTAGTGAAATATCAATTTATAATCTTACAGTCCACAATAAGGGTGAAAAATAAAAAAAAATACAAACAAAATCTTTATTTTCTCAAATTTTTAAAAAATAGAACTGTTCCATGATGGGATACAAATGTATTTTGTTGTGAGTTCATAATGTTGTTTCTATAACAAGGATAGAGAATGAATTTTAAGACAAATTATGTATTTTTTAATGAATAATTTATATAGCAACTATTCTTTAATTTTTTATATTTTTTTAGTGTAAGTAGGGGATCTTGAATCTAAGACCTCTCACTTATACTCCTTGTCCAATTTCACCCAATCCAACCCTACCTCCCTTAATATAGCAACTATACATCTCTGAATTGTAACGATTTTGCCGTGACTGGCACAGAATAGTGGTTGCTCTGACCACGACCGCAACCATTCCTTTGAACCATGATATAAGTCTCATCTAATATCATGCATTATTGAAATGGATGAGTCTACATGAACGTATTCAACTATCATTTTTGTTTCAATATAATGCATGTTATTTAATTTGAACTCAATTACAATCTGTTGAAAAGGACTTAAACTGTTTAGTAGCGATTGCCCCAAATTTGGGTCTATGTAGGTGTCTTTTATATTGGCCTCTTATTAAATGTGTAGGCGTTTCTTGCTTTCTTCTCAGTTCTCCCTCTCTTCTCTCTCCCACACACAAGTACACACACACACAGTAGTTGTGAAGGGATCGATCTTATAAGAAGTGTTCCTGCCTAAAATATTGTTTCTCCTTCCTAGTTCTTCTCCGGGTTAATTCCACTTTGTCCCTCCAAACTTTAGACGATTACCCACTTCAGTCCCTAAACTTCAAAATGAGACACTTAAGTCCCTGAACTTATAAATACCTCCCACTTAAGTTCCTAAACTTATAAAATGGGACACTTAAATCCCTAAACTCTTATAAAATGGAACACTTCGACCACCAACGATATTCAAGATTTGTTAACAATTTTCCTTAAGTGGGAGTTATTTATAAGTTTAGGGACTTAAGTGTCCCATTTTGAAGTTTAGGGACTGAAGTGGGTAATCGTCCAAAGTTTGGGGGGACAAAGTGGTATTAACCCTTCTTCTCCAGACTTCCTTCTATTCACTTATCTTCCAGTCAAGTTGACTTCCTTCATTATATCAATTAGTTGTATACAAGGGTTCCAGTAGAACTTGTGAGTGGGTTACTGAGTTTATGCATCTTATTCTGTTTTCTTGGCGAACTCTTAAATAATTTTGTGCCAGCAACTTTTTCACTCCTTGTCAGGAAGAGAAGAAAATGACGAGGTTTATTACAATGTAAAAGTTGTAATGTAATTAGTCTGCTTGCAGGGAGGCAATGGAGGAAGAAGTCAAAGAAATGAGTCGTGAAAAGGAGGAAATGGAGGAAGAGCTACTTGAATTGATACGCAAAAGTGTGGACAATGCTCAGCTGAAAAGTTGTGCTTAGAATTGAGTCTGATGTTTAATGTAATTATTCCCTCGGTATCTTTCCTGATGCTGGAAGCTTATTTTAGGCCATTTTTTGGGGTTATAAAATGACATTTTCCAAATTATTTTACATTGTTTGACCCTCTATTAACTTTTTTATTACAGGATTATATGACGGGTAAATTACACTTTGCGCCCTAAACTAGGAGGTATTTGCACCTTGCTCACTTCAACTTAAACAATGTATATATGGGCTCCTCTTAAGACTAGTCAAATGCAAACTTTATCAACACTGTAAGAAAAAAAATGAAATAACGCTTAAATATTTTATACTGTAGTGATGCATGGGCAAAAACACCCTAAGGGTGCTAAATGGTGCATAAAAAATAGCAAAATAAAAAGGAAAGGAAAGCTACAAAGGGGAAGAAATGCAAATTGAGAACAAAATCCCAACAGAACTTTTACTCTGGGATCACGGTACAAAACTTTTCACTTTCAAAACCACAAAAGGCCTTCATTTTCTTTTGTTCATGAGGTACATAGTAAGGCCTCCATTTTCTGTCCATGAGGTGCAAAGTGGTGCTTTTTTTCCTCATTTTCACATTTTCTACTTGTGTTGCATGTGATGTGAGACATTTTGCAATGCTTGTGATCTTGTTGGAAATGCTTTGGTGATGACCATGTTTTTAATGTACTCTTAGTTCATGAAGACAAAATTTTGTTAATTCTCATGCGATCCATTATTTTTAAGAGGCTTATCCTTAAATTCTAATACCAAAATACCTAATATAGACTTGGTCCCTACGACACAAAATCCTAAAGTAACTCCCAAGCACATTTGTCAAGAAAGTTTTTGTTTACTTTCTTTTTGTCTGTCTTATATAGTACTATAATTTTTGTCCATAGACGCACAAAAATTTGGGAAGACAAGAGTTTTGGTCATTTTAAATATTTAGAGAAGCAATTTCAACTTCAAGAAAAATGAAGAACATCCAGTGTAAAGAAGGAACTCTTAAATTAAAAAAAAAAAACTCATTTGCCTGGCCTTTTTTTCTTTTTTTTTTCCATAATTTTGCTCTAGAGGATATGTAACAATGAAATTGGACTAGTCAAATAAAGCGTAAATCAGCCAGACCTGACCACTGCCAACTAGGCCTGTCAACGGGTCGGGTCTAGACCCGAATCCAGACCGGATCCGTGAAATTATTGCGGGTATGGGTAGGGATTTAATTCCGTTTTCCGGATCCGAATCCGGATCCGTTTTGTCAAAAAAAAAAATGGGTCGGATACGGAATATAGTATTCCGACCCGTATTAGACCCAGATCCGGATATAAATGAATTAATAATTTAAAAAAAATATATTTATCAATATAATTTGATTAGGGTGATGTATTTGAGTATAGTATACTCTTTTTCCTTCACTAGGATTTTTGTCCCAATGGGTTTTTCTCTAGTAAGGTTTTAACGAGGCATATTCTTTGTGTAATGGACATCCAAGGGGGAGTGTTATGAAATAATTTAAAGTGTGGATGTCCCTTTGTATTCCCAAGAGGATTAATTCTTGATTTATGGTTACATTATGTATAGAAATTACAATCCATAAATCTATTCATGTAGTGGAAGAAACATATGAAACGGTTCTTCCACTACATGAATAGATTTATGGATTGTAATTTCTATACATAATGTAACCATAAATCAAGAATTAATTCTCTTGGGAATACAAAGGGACATCCACAATTTAAATTGTTTCATAACATTCCCCCTTGGATGTCCATTACACAAAGAATATGCCTCGTTAAAACCTTATTAGAGAAAAATCCATTGGGACAAAAACCCTAGTGAACGAAAAAGAGTACACTATTCCGGTGTATTAATTTCTCCCCCTGATGCAAACATCATTTGAGATCTTTTAATCATCGCATTCCAATATTCTTCGCCAATTGCACTCAAATATGGTACTTCAGGACCAAGTATCTCTTCATCTTCCTCTCGTGATCTAAAAGGATCTTTATTAGGATCTAATGATCTGATGATCATTGGAGTACTTAATATATGTGTCTTATCCATATAAAACCGCTTTAATACCTTCCGGGTATATGCAGTTTGGTGGACAAAAATTCCACCTTACAAATGCTCAATTTGTAAACCAAGGCAGAATTTTGTCTTTTCAAAATCTTTGATCTCAAATTCCTTTCTCAAATATTCAAACACTATTTTCAATTTCTTCAGGAGTTTCAATTAAATTTAGATCATTAATATATACCGCAATTATCACAAAATTTGATCCATTTTTCTTGATAAAAACACATGGACATATTGGATCATTTGTATAACCTTCTTTAGTTAAAACATTCATTGAGGCGGTTATACCACATATGTCCAGATTGTTTGAACCCATACAAAGACTTTTGTAATTTAATAGAATAGATATCTTTAGAATTTGATTTGCATGCTTCAGGCATGTTAAACCCTTCGGAGATTCTCATATAAATATCATTTTCAAGATTCCCATATAAATATGCAGTAACGACGTCCATTAGATGCATATTTAATTTTTCATGTACTGCAAAACTCAAAAGATATCTAAATGTGATAGCATCTACTACAGGTGAATACATTTTATCATAATCAAATCCAGGCCTTTGTAAAAATTCTTGGCTACAAGTTTTGTCTTATATCTCACAATTTTATTTTTCTTTTTTTTTTCTCACAAATACCCATTTATCTTCTACTGGCTTTACACCTTCAGGTGTTTGGACTACAGGTCCAAAAACTTTTCTGTTAGCCAGTGAGTCTAATTCAAATTGGATCACATCTTTCCATTTTGGCCAATCATTTCTATACCGACATTCATCAACCGATCTAGATTCATGATCATCATCAACTTCTATAATATCAAGTGCTACATTTTATTAGGCTCCAATTAAATTTTCTATGATTTTATTCTCTTCAGGAGTTGGCTCCTCAGGAGCGACATCTTCAAGAAGTTGAATTTTGTCATGACATTTATTTAATTTCCGGAGATATTTGAAATCAATTCATACCTTATTTAGGTAAGCCGGCCTTAAATTTATTTGTAGCACTTGTGCATGTCCTTCAGGGACATTAATTTTAATCAGAATATTTCCTGCAGGAATAGTTGATTTAATGACTTTTCTGGAGTCGATAATATATCTGACAATTGGTTTGTAGTTTTCTACAAATGAATAATTTCTTGAACTTTCAGTTCACGTTATTTTGTATGAGGATCGAGAAAATCCAATTTTTTCCTTTCGGTTGATTTTTTCCTCCCCCTAATATCGAGAATAGTTCATCAGAATAAATAAATCATTCACTAGATCACTCATCAATATTTTACGATATTTAATCGTAGAAGATGATTCATACCCGACATAAATTTTAAATTTCTTTCGGAGCCATATATAATATAAAGGGGTATGTATAAATACTTGTCGGCTCTCAAATATTTTCACTTTTGTCAAATCATATATCCGTTGGGATCAGTAAACTTTCAATTTACTGTAGGTGATGATTATAAATCAAATGAGAATGAAGACAACTATATTGATAATCATTTATCTCTCGAATGATTATTATGATATAATCAACTTTTATCTCACTTGATTTCTAAACATGATCTCTATTATTGTCTCATTTAATGTCTCAATTTGATATCCATTTCGACGGATATTCAAATTCAATAAATTTTTCGAGACATAGTAAAAAGTAGTGTTTTATTTATGATAAACTTTTCTTCTACAGGGAGAAATATAGTAGTGGCTCTTCTGGAGCTTTCAATCACTTAAACATTACAACTGATTGTGTTTGTCTTTCTCATTGGAATATAATGTATATAGTAACACTTATTAATGAGACACATATCATTGTCACCATAATTCTCATGAGACAAATATCATCACCATAATCCTTTAATCCCAAATATTTAATATCCATTTCTTCTTCATGAAAAAAAATCAATTACTATCATAAATTAAATCAATCATCATACACCTTCAAGGCGTTTAAAGAAATTGGCCATATGAAAATGCTGTTATAATTTTGATTCGTCAAATGTACTTCGGGACATTTGTCTTCAAGATTCTTACTTTCTTGTCCTTATCATTATTATCCCACTTTAAGTGGTAATTTTTTCTCTTATCATGGTAAAATACATATTTACCAAAATCATGGTCATGGCATCAACCATAACTTGTAAATTGAAATTTAGTCGCATTCACTTCTGGGAATGGACTAGAATCAACATGCAATAAGTACAAAATACTTCTCAAAATTTCTCTTAATATTGCTACTACAAGAGCATATTTGAGAAATGTGTAGAGAATATTATTTTCAAAGAATTATGATGATGACTTGTATTTTTTGCGATAATTCAAATATTAGCCATAAGAAATTGAAATAAGTTTGTGAGTTAGAAATTTACCTCAGAATTTACTTGAAGAAATGCGAGCAGAATTTCGGCAAAATCTTGTGTTTCACTTTTGTTCAAGGTAGAGCCTCCGTTTTCACCTTTTGCTCAAAAATAGAGCTTTCGTGCTGATAACGTGTTGTAAAACTAATAAAATAAACTACTATAATAGGAATTGAAATATTAGAGAAATGAGTAGAGAAATGGAGAATGATATTCTTATGATTCCAACTAATACAAAAGTCTTCACAAAAGGGTGTCAATGTATCTCTATATATAGGTACTACAAGATTAAAGGTACATTAATCCTATTAAACACCCACTACTACAAGAATATGAAGAAACATATGAAACGGTTTTTCCACTACATGAATAGATTTATGGATTGTAATTTCTATACATAATGTAACCATAAATCAAAAATTAATCCTCTTGGGAATACAAAGGGACATCCACACTTTAAATTGTTTCATAACACAATTTGATTTCTTTTCTTATTTGGTTTTTTCTTTGCATTAGTTAGAAATTAGTTTACAAATATAATTTTTTTTCTCATTTTTATTAGAAATTATAATTTTGCTAAATTTGTGCGGGTAGACCCGACCCGAATCCGAGACCCGCCGGATCCGGATCCGGAACATAGAATAAAAGATCCATCGGATAAACGGGTCGGATCCGGTTCCGGTATAGTAATTCGGGTCCGGATCCGGAATAATGAATTCCCACCCGAACCCGACCCGTTAACAGCCCTACTGCCAACCACCCGGTTTAATCAATCGATTATTTAGTCCCCTTCAAGAACATGGGCTTTCAAACAATTAGGGTAGTTACAAGGCTTGAGGCAAACTCATGAAAAGCACACAAAACGTACCTCGTAGCAATTGGCTTCGCATATTAATTAGTACTGTACAAATTTTTGTTTTCTCTTGCATTTCAGCAAGTGATATCTCTTTAAGAGATACCAAGAATTGCTACTATCTCTTTTGTGTCAATGTATAACAACTCACTTCACAAATCAGAACAGAATTGAAGAAACATGAGCTCGAATAGAAGCAAAAGAATTATCATTGGAGCTATGAAGGTAATACAGAGATGTTGAATGAGATTGCTCAGAACGATAAACATTCATCTCAGACTTCTGCAGAACCACCATTAGCGATTAACCTATACATCAGCCAAAAGATTCGACATCATTTGTATAAATTAGGGCCTATTATAAAAAAGGTGACATGACACGATGTGCGACAGCATCAAGAAGATAATATATTCCCCTAAGCCCTTTCTGGTTCTTCATGTTCCTGAAGAGAATATGTTCTAATTGCCTCTCACCCTTTACCCTTCAAGGCCATTTGTTCCAGTAGAATCAGTGATGCTGTTTTGATTTAGGCAACATCAAAGGCATCCACAAGCCAATTTTTTCTTGTTTTATCTTCTTGTGATGATGGATCCGTCCGGAATCTTTAAGAATCCAGTGTGCCATATTATCACTTTCCTTGTTTCTTAACTGCAAGGCAAAATATGCTATTAGTCAAGGTAAACAAATATGTTGCAATTAACTTTTTTTAACGGATGCTAGACTTAGTCAAAAGTTGTTCATAAAAAGTCGTGACCAGAGAAATTGCAGACTTTCAAACATCATGGAAGATAGACATTACAAGTTTCAGATAATGGCACCCCTATCCAGGGGAAAAGGGGCATTGCTAATCCCATGGATAAAAGTTGCAGTATTATTTATGATGTGGATCCTATAAGAAGCCACAGACTAGATAAAAGAACAAAAATGCAACTAAAAGGATGACCTGTCAATTCTATAAGGTGAAATGCGTCCAAATTTTCCCAGAATAGATACGGGCAGTTGTATGTTTAAATCACTACAATTTGACCATGCTTCAAGGCAGAAAAGAATAAATAGATAAAAAAAGAAAAAAAGAATTCGATTTCATGTAGTTTTACCCCAAAAGGATAGGTAAGGAAGGTAATTTGGATTCAATGGTATTAAGTGAAAGCCCTTTATCAAATTTACATCCTAATTCGTAGTCACTGATTCAACTCTTACCTCTTTGGAACCATGACCTTCGAACAGCCTGGCGGATCTGACGCTCATGCTTCTCCAATAGTTCATCAACCCTTTGTGACTGAGACAGCAATGGTCCTGAAAATTCTACCTTGTCTCCTTGGTCCTGATAAACCTGCTCCAAGATGAAATAGAATTATTGAACAACTGAAGATTGGTGTCATTTGACATAAAAATAAAAAATAAAGAAACAAATTAAATCTTAAGTATGAAAGTAATACGTGAGTACATGACTAATTTACCAAATTGATATAACAATATACTGTTTGTTAATCAGATAAATCTAGCACTAAGTTCAAAGTATTATAGTAGATTCTTCTAATTTACAGGTTCTGGTTTTGTCACTTAGAAACTCAATCTTAGAATGGTCTCTTTTAGCTTTAGTAGTTTGGTCAAAATTTTGGTTGCCCCACCTCTTTTATGCAACAACATTACTGTCATGTTATGTGAATCTCATTTCGTTCCTGAATTCTCTTTCCTAATTTTGTCTCGAGATGAGTAAGTGGAAAATGAAAGTCATGAATAGAAGTATTCAAACTTCTTCAAGCACATGGAATTGAATTTAATGATAATTAACCATAATATTATTGGTCATTGGCAAGAATTTAATGATAAACAATAATACAGTGTTGCAAATGTTCTTCGACCTTGCAAGTCACTAGATCTTCTGAATATGGTTGGTTCGTTTCAGCTGAAAGTTTTAAACTTTATGGTGTTACTTAAAAGCACTTAGTAGTGAATACAACTTTACAAAACAGATTAAAACAGCACTTAATGGAGTTGTAAAACAGCTTCATCAATAAGGAATCAAGTGGTCAGCATTTAGAGAAACTTTCTTTTAGCAGAAGTATTTAAGAGGTGAAAATATAGATGGTATCATGCTCCAATTTATTGCTTTAGGGAGTAGACTGAGGGGACTGAAAATCATGTTATTCAACTTATGAAAAGCAGGATTTAGAAGGTTTACTTCACTAGCTATTGGAAGTTGCCAATGTCAAGTTATGAAATTGCACTAAAATGACCATGTATATATCGGAGTACTTCAACTATAATAAGTGCATCGAGGGCTTTTAACTTCATAGATAGTCTAAAGTGGTAATGAACTTACCAAACTAATTCTCTTGATAGCCAAGTCCTCTTTCTGATAAAGTGCCAGTGATAGTTCCTGTGAATGGTATCCATCAGAAGCATCAAAGGAATCTGGATGTTCCAATTGGCTCCAATCTTTGACCATAACATGATTTAACCTTTCATAGGAATCATGACCCTTAAAATTAGTTCCATGTCCATTTAAAGCCTCAGAGTTTTCATTCCTTTTTGACTCCAAGTTATTCCTTAACTGCACTGCACCTGATGGTTCAAAGATAAGACTTCTGGAACTAGACCTACTGCGAGATCTGACAGAATCATCTATTCGTCTCTTTGCCCATGCAAAGCCGCTTGATCCTGAAACTTGTAATGGACCTGAAAAGGGAACATCGCCTTGAGATGCATGCTTCACATGAGATGCCTCTTCCTTAAGCTCATTTGATGGCTTAGGTGGCTCCAAACCTATAATGATATCTCCTTCTTTACAATTACTTGCATTATAGCCGCTAATCTTGTGGCCACCTTGTGGTTGGACAGGTAAATTCTGCAAAGAGAGATTAGGTACATAAGTAAGAATGAGGTAAAAACTGCAGCCAAATAGAGCAACTAATGCATGCTAATCATGCAACATTCATAGCTTACAACCAGAATAGTAATCCACTTGCATGAGACAGCAAGGGCACAACTTACAAATTATCAAGAAGAAGAAGAAGAAGAGCGGGCCAAATATACCAATGCCAAATATACCAATGAATGCATGCTAATCATGCAACATTCATTACTTGCAACTAGGTGAGAAAAATGCACTTGCATGAGAGAGCAAGGGCACAACATACAAGTATACAGAAGAAAAAAAAGAATAAAGGACCTCTTCAGGTGCCAATTTGCTAAAACCATTCTGTTTTCTAGTGAGCCTTTTTGTTGCTTCAGGTCCACGGGCTCTTCCACCAGGCTTCTTCCTGGAAACGCACAGAAAACCATATCTTGTTAGTCACACATTAAGTTGTATATTTTCATGATCAGTGACTCATGATGTACATAATTACCCAATGAAAGGAATATCTAACAAATTGTATAGTGAACGATTCATTCGCTGGAACCATGACAATAACGAGTTCCAGACATAGTTGAAAGTGAATTAAAAAAAAAAGGAACTAACTTCACGAACTTAAAGATTCATTCTACTAGTTTTTTAGCTTCAAGGTTCTAATTAGTTGTATAATCCTTATTCTCAAGTTTAAGCTAAAACAATCCACCCACTAGCTGCCAACTACAAGGCTTAAATGGATCACTAACTACTATTCCTCTCAATTAGAAATTGTGAATTAACACTGTTGCAGTACCGTTAACCTAGTTTATGCTTTTGCAAATTGCAGTTAACCAGCATCCAGGAGATAATCACATTTCCATTACACTGTCAACAATTTAATAAAAATCTGACTAGTAATAAATTTCCAAGTGATTCTCCAAATTCCACTTAAAGAATTATACCACTGACAGATAAGGTTTTGGCATGCATGAAGCAACAGCAAGACCACAAAAATCATGCAAGATGGGACAATTCAAGGACATCAATCTGATTTAGAAAGCTACCTAAATTCAGCTCAAAAAAAAAATGCACAGTTTGAGAGTGCAGTGTTTCTCTGAGAACTAATTTTTTCTTTCAAGAAGTGCTTTCCAGATGTGTTTGGTGATAGACTCAGGGCATCTGAGCAAATATTGTGCAAGTCTTTTGATTTGTAAAATTTCTGCTAATGCTGAAATTTGAAGCTTTTCAATTTCAGAAGTACTTCAAGATGGCCCCATAGCTTTAATTACTTATCCATCCCAGAGTGGAAAGCTATTTATAATATTACAGAACTAGTGAATTGTGTTAGCATGCCAAAATAGGAAATTTGGCAATAGAAACTTTACCTTCTTGCTTCTTCGCGATGTTTGGCATCAATCTCTTTGCTCGGTGGGTACTTGGGCAAACTTGATGGATCACATGCATAAGGCTTCGTTTTGAAATACTGAAAGTTGCATGTCCATTATCAGAAACAGGAATAGTTGGAAAATATAAAATAAAGATATGTCATATTCTACAAGTTAGACTTGAGCACATTGATATCATATGATAAAAATAGACACAGAGCACATCGATTCATACAACATACATAGACAAAGATCGATGTACTCTGATGGGTAAAAAATTAGAGACATGATTGCATTGGAAACAAAATCAGATTCATACGTCAAAAAAATTCCCAACTAATCAGTGAACAAGAAGAGTCATAATACTTTCGAACAAAAAATTGGAATTTAATATGATGCAATAAAATGTCAACAATTTTGTGTTTTAAAAGCTTTTACATTAGTGAAAGATACAAGGAACACTTATAGTATAAGTTGAAAAGAGTTGCAAAAGTTTGTGTTGCAAGTACCTCAGCTGCAAGGGCTGCTGAAGCAGTGCCCCGCTTGTATGGTTCCACTGAAAGTAGAGTTTCTATCAGTATGACAGCAGCTTTAGGGAGATCTTTGAGGGTCTCCCAGAGACTGCTCTCATAAGGATGTTGTGGTTTAAATAGCGTAGCATGAGGAAGTTTAGACTTTTTCCAGTAATCATCTGGTGGGGATCCACAGAGCTTGAAAATCTTGTGCAACTGTTCAACCTGTTAGTATATGAAAATATTTTGTCATAATCCTTGAAGAATTACAAATTTTAAACTCATCTTCAGATTGATTTACATCCTTAAAGTATTCAATTACATACCATAAACAATAGAACTCATAAAAGTTCAGGAGATGTCAACCTGATGTACCATTGCATGGTGTGGAATCAGGTAAAACTTATAAAGCAAAGTAATTCTAGCTAATTCAGCATTTATTGAAGTAAAAAAATTGGAGGGGAGATGCTAGTTTCACTGAGACCAGTTACAATCTTTCTGTTTGTTTGATAGAACTTGATGAAAAAAATAATAAAAGTGCTAGATATTCAATAGCTAGGTGCTAGATGTGTAACTTAAATTTTCGCCTAAAAGATTTGGAGCAGGAATTCGAAATGAGCAAACAAACTATACTGAAAAATATCATATCCTGAACAAAAGCAGCAGACAAATTGCTTATTCTAAGTATGAAAGTTACAGGCTCAATCATCCGGGAGCATATGGTCTTCATAATGCAGAGAATGATCAGAGTGGTACGGCAAGGATGTTAATCCACCACCATGCATTAAAACATGGAAATCAAGTACAAGGAAACAGAAGTTAAGGAGAAAACTTGGTAGTGCACCAAGCTTATAGATGCAAAACGTGGAAAGCATTTTCCTTCTCTTGAAATCATCAGATGGCGAGGAACAGACAAGATTTATTCAAGAATGGGATGTAGATGATCTTCAAATTAATCAGGAAAAATCTAGATTATTTCAGTTTGAATAGTTGAAAAGTAAGTAGATTTGACTATATCCTTGTCAGTAAATTGGTTACCTCAGTTCTTCCCTGCAGGATAGGTTTACCAACAAGAAGCTCAGCGAATACACAGCCAACACTCCAGAGGTCCACAGAAGATCCATAATCAGTGGAACCCAACAGAAGTTCTGGAGGACGATACCACAGAGTGACAACTCGACTAGTAAGAGGTTGCTTTTGGCCAAAGTTACAGAAATTCGCCAATCCAAAATCAGCAATTTTTAGGACACCGTTGTTATTTACCAAGAGATTAGCACCTTTGATATCCCTGTGCATTACTCCTCGTGAATGACAATGTTCTAGTCCTGATAATAATTGCTTCAGGTAACATTTAACCTGAAAAATGGGCCCATCCGAGTGTTCAGTACCATTGCAAGCACAGACCAGCTCATTTAGCAGAAGCAAGCATCAAAATCAAATATGATAAAAAGAAAACTTGATCTCCAGACTTGACGATCTCTGGACACATATTTCATGTATTTCAACAAAGTGATAGTCAAATAAGCATTATTTTCTTCAAAGGCAAGCTAAGAACTACTTTTTTGAGCGTATATAAGTTTCACAGACAGGGTGTGGGTTTTGTTCTTTTGCATCTAGTCCAATGTGTTACATGAGTCCAAAACTGATAGAAACAGCTTAAATTTGTTTGCTATTACCAAAAATCAAAATCTTAAGAACTGACTGAACCAAAAAGCAAACCTGGGCTTCACTGAACTTGATGTCAGGGCTAGATAACAATCCTGCAATGTCATGTTCCATATACTCAAAAACAAGATACATGCTACATGATAACCGGGAAGTAATTAGCCCCTCCAATTTGATGACGTTTGGATGGTCAAGCCTGCGAAGAATCATAATTTCTCTAGCCATAAACCGAACACTTTCTGGCTCAAAATTGTCAAACCGCACCTTCTTCAAAGCAACTATCTTCCCAGTTTCTAGATCACGAGCTCGAAACACGCTGCTATATGTACCCTGACCGATCTGTTTTAAAATGAAAATGCACAGAATTTTTATCAGCATGAAAAACGGTGGTAATGATCAAACAGCAACTGTATGTGCAAATAGCTAAATTCCATAAATTTTTCATCCATGTTATCATAATAGGTCATTAACTGGCTGGAATTACAAGGACAAGTAAATACATCACCATCTTCATTATACCACGAAGTAGTAAGTAATACAGTGGGGAGATGATATGACACAAGAAAATTCAAACTGTTGGTAATCTTGATTTCTTAAATTAAAAAAAAAAAAAAGGAGTAATTTGTTGGTAAGTTACAATAGTGGACCTTCCATGATTACTGTCTTAAGAGACTCGTTGAAAGTACTCTTCAAACTTTTTTTTTTTTTTTTTTTTTTGCATAACTACTATATCTATGAAATCAGTTAGCCTGAGACACTTGAATTCAGAGCCAGAATTCGATACAAGAGAAAACTTCTCTAGAGATATTAACTGAAGTTTATGTAGCCAGAAAGGAATTTCTTCAGTTGCGTAAGGTTTGAGATATTAACTGGATAGGTAACTAAGCCATTGAGAGATCACCACGGAAACATGAAAATTCACAGCAACAAGAAACTTAATGGAAAGAAGATGACAAGGAAATTCACAAACTTTATGCTTGGGTGCTATCCAAGTGAAACCAATATTTTTGTCTCACCATTCTACATAGCTGCAGTCTCATGTAGTTTGGGTGCTAAGAGTTTCCAGAACTCGGTACATTTAACAAAAATTATTGAAGGACATGACCCCCCCCCCCCAAAACCCAAAAGCTGATTATGCTTATAGAATATTTGTACCACAGGTTTTCGAATATACATGATTCATTCCATCTTATCCCACTAGAGAGCAATAGAGTTTGTTAACCTGTCATAAAACTATAGCAGACAAAATTTCTCATACATCCAAAAACAGCAAAGAACCCAACACATAAAAATAAATAATTAAACAAAGAAAAAAAATAGACTGTCATACTAGCAGTAGTACGTCTTCATTAAACTACAAAATTTAGCATAACATGACAAAATACCAAATGACAAGTTCTTTTCTCACCCCAGAATTCCAATTGTCAGCTTTTCTGCCAATTTGTTTTCAAAATTTTATCCTACTAAAAAATTCTATCACATGGAATTGCATCAAAGTAGTACAAAGTACAAACGAACATGTCACGTGATGCAAAAATGTGGTAAAACTAAAGATAATCAATAAATATACTACTAAATTTCATTTATTTAAAAATAAAAAAGGAAAAACCTTTTCAAGCTTCTCAAAGGACTCGGCTCTGAGGGGCACCCAACCATGAATGGCTTCGCCAGCAACAGCACTGAGCCAAGCCGGCCAGCCAGCAGCCACTTGTTCTCCTTCCACGTACTTCTGCAGATTCCCCAATCTAAAACTCACTGACTCACTCCCTGTCCCTGTCCCTGTCCCTGTCCCGGTCCCACCATTCGAACTCGCCCTCCCTGACTCACCCAACTCGCTCCCTCCTCCTCCTGACTCAGTCGATCCTCTCTTCTTCACCTTCTTCAAATCCATCTCCAAACCCAATCCCAACCCCCCACTCCCCACCCTGCTCCGACCCGACCCGAACGCCCCTCCTCCAATTCCTCCGGCTCCATTCTCCCGGAGCACCCCGGAATGATCAAATGCCGGCGTCACCGATACCGCCTGCTTGGAAGTAACACAGCCCATGAGCGACTGACTGCCACGTGTCCGAGGGGCTGGTGGCTCTCAGTTGAAACTAAGCTCGACCCAGTTCATATTCTGCAGAATCTTGACGTGGGTCAAGCTCAGTTTTGAATTCTGCATTGGGAAAAAATTCTCAAAAATTTCGCAGGCTTATATAGTTCAGAATGAAGCTTCTCTTTTGTTGCGTTGTCTCTGGAGTCGCTTTCCTTGTTCTTCTCTCTATTTTCAGTGCGGCAATTGCGGAAGCTGATAGTCTGACGGATTAATTGGGAGGGAACTCAGAAGTGTTAGTGCGTGAGAATGGCTTGCAGTTTTTAATGGGGTTCACAAGAAGCTAGAAAAGGAGCAAAAGAAAGAATGAAAAAGGACGTAGCGAAATCAACGGAGGGAAGGATTTGTAGTAGGCTGCTGTGGCTTTTATTCTAGGTTTCTTTTTTTAAATTAATCTTGTATAGTTTTTTTCTTGAATGGATGATACATCATCTGAATTTAAATTTAAAATTTAAATTATATATATATATATATATATCATATATTCAAGTATGATAATATATATATTATCAGTACATATAAAATTTATTCTTTCTTTATTGCTTTTTTCAATTTGGAAGCTTAGAAAATACTATGAGATTAATTGTTACAGACATTTTTACGCTAACTATTGATGCATGATACATAGATGTAAAATTTAAAATTTAAATTAACTATTATATATTTAACGAAAATAGTATATATATTGAATATGTATAAAAAATTAATTCTATTTTTATATCACTAAGTTATCTATTTAATATTTTGAAATCTAATGCTCCACTTTTCCTTTAAATTTAAAATTCAAAGTATATTTTTTAAAAAAAAAAAATTTGAAGTATCTTTGCTCGTATCTAAAATCTTATATGACAGAGAATAACAATTTGAATTTGAAGTATATTTATTTTTTTAAGTCCATTCTTCTAGTTTTTCCCACTAACTACTCCTAAGTTTGTGGTCCAGTTGTTAGATATTAGAATTAGTAGTAGTATTTTTTATTTTTATCGATATAGGGGTGTCTGGGTCAATTCTTACGGGGTCCGACTAATTTCCTGTGACCTAGGCCCGACGCCCCAACCCGACCCTAACACGTTAAGTGCGCGGAGAAATCCAGCAGAGCGGAGGCTCGAACTCGTGACCTCTCGATCCCTGTGAGAGCTGGCTTCTGCTGGATCATTCACGCGGAGGCTAGTAGTAGTACTTGGGTTGGTATTTTTTACGTCTTATAAAATAGGCCAATCAAAATACTAGAAGATTTTGGGGGCAAAAGTACAAGTCGTGGTTGTGGATGTTTATTTTGACTTTAATGACTACACTTTTGTCTCACCATGGGATCTAAAAATTCCATAAATTTTTTTTTTGGTATTCAAGTGTTCAAAGTTCAAACCCCTAGGAAGTGGGCTCTAGTGTTGTAGGACGTGGAAATTTGGGGATGGAAATTTGGACTTGGTGGTGGAAGTATGTCATGACTCCCTCAAAAAAAAAAAAGAAAAAAAAGAAAGGGTACAAAATGACAAAGAAGGCTGGCAATGGGGTTTTAAAGATTGGGGACCCTTAAGTGTGAAAACCAATAATGCAGCGCGTAACGCGCGTAGCCTAATTAGATATTTGGGGGAACATGTTGGTTTTGGGTTGGTGTTGACTAATTGAGGCTTTGTCTACATTAGTTTATAAGCACAATAGTTCACTTGTCAAAATGAATGATTGGGATTTGTAATATCAGTACTAATGGAGACTGCAGATTGGAGAGAGGGAAAGGAACAGTGAAAAGGAAATATGGGGATTAAGTCAGAGAGAAGAGAGAGGCAATGGCAATTATAAAAGGGAAAGCAAAAGTGGCAGGATGATTTGTTTTAAAGATTGGGGAAACAAATCTTATGAACTTCACTTTTGCCTTTTTCACACTTTTTTCTGTTTACCTTTTTCACATCCCATTTCCCCACTTAAGTTCTCTACTGGATTCATGTTTTGGGTATTCTAATTTGTTTATGTAATGAAAGGTGGTGGACTTAACACTTTAGAAGCTAGTTTTGTTTTGGAGTTTACAAAAGAGAATAAAAGAACAGGTGCTTATGCTTTAATAAGTAGACAAAAAGAAAAGAAATGAAGTGATCACAAAACTTTTCCTTTTTCCATGTTTGCAAAATTCTTTAAATAAAGAATAAAACTAAAATCAATTATCATTAAGTACACTTTTATCTCCACTTTTTTATTTATTTTTTTTATAATTGATGAACAAAGTTGACTATATGTGAAGTTCTTTTAAGAACTACTTTTATTTTCTTTTCCATTTATTGAAGAAAACCCAAGTGGCCCCCGGAATGATTAAAGAGAAAATCTCTCAAGCCTCTTCATTTATTTTCTCCAAATATATTAGTGTCCTAATATTTCTTTCTAATGTCTCACTCCAAGCCAAGTTAAATGAAGAAAATTTTTAAGCGTGATACATAAGTTGGGAGACCATGCTGCAGTCCATTTGATGGTGCAACTTTTAATTATGGTACCAACACTTTAATGTCTCTTTTTCCACATAGAATGATCATCAACCTGATTATAGTGATGCATTGCCTAAAAGTATGTTCGACATTTGCTCTTTATACTTTTTCTATTTATAAATTGTGCATATATTCTTACTTCATACGCCATGTTTGCAGAGTGAGCAAGCCAATTTTATCTTTTCAGCCAAACTAACATTTAGTAGATTGGGAAAGTTGCATAAACCTCCCCTAAGGTTTCTGACACTAGCACTCACCTCCCTTATAATTTAGAAAATAGCACTTACCACCCTTGAACTTAAGGTTTGTGTTGCATATGCAGTCCATACCAGAAAAGTTACCATTAAAATTTTTTTTTAAGAAGTGAGATGAGAAATTTATACCGGATCTGCCTTTCGTACTGGTTGCCGAGTTTTGTTAACAAAGAAATGACAAAATATGAAAATTTATTAAGAATTAGTAAAATTCAACGGGTGTAAGTGCAATTGAATGAAGTTTACCAACAATACGTGAAACAACGGTGGATATTAACGACTAGTTAAATGATTATATATCCAGGTTCTCGTAGTAAAGTTTATAAAAAATACACGTCACTTTTAAAACTCTCTATTAGTAATATGAATAGCTATTTGTGGGGGTAACACAACTGCTTATATTATCAGCACCAATCATATACAAAAAAAATATCGTTGAACAATTAGCTAATTAACAGTATACTTAAACATCACTAAAAGTTACTAAACATGAGATAAGCCTAGTTACAAGTAATTAGAAGTGCATACTAATAAGATAAAGTTGTCTTTAGTAAATGAAAATTGCAATAAGTGCATTAGCACCACATACTAAAACTGCTGCTGCTACTGATATTTCCAAAATTATAGAGTTATAACTATATTAATGGAAAGAGACATAGCAACTTGAAAAGTACTAGTAGGCTGAATTAGAGGAGGTTTTGAAATAGAAATGACTTGAATAGATACTTACTTTAGTATAAGTTCCAGAATTGCTTACTGGTCTTCGTCTCTATAGTTGTATAAAATTAGATTTAAATTAACTGGTTTGAAGAACATAATATAAAAACATATACGCCGTTTTTTCCCCTCAATTGGCACGATTCCTTAGTTTTACTTACAATGGCTAATGATGTTAAGACTCACAGGTAATCTAGTTTAATTAGTCACTCAATTAGTTGACAAAAAATAATTTTGCTTTTCTAAAATTCATTCATTAAGTTTCTGCAATTAGTTAGGGTAAAAAGTAAAATCATACAATTTATTGTTAGTAATAGGTCCAATTTCGTCCTAGGGGAGGTTAGTGCAATTTTAGAAATTATAGGGGAGATGAGTGCTAGTATCAAAAACCTCAGGGGAGGTTTCTGCAATTATCCCTAGTAGATTTGCAGTTCTGCCAAACTCTAGCATAAACAAATTTTCTCTTGTTCTCAATTGATTATTTTAATTGATTATAGATTTTGATTTTAGCTAATCAGTTTTTGCAACGTTCTCAAATCACTTTTTGTATTATAATTATAGATTTTTACTTTTGTATTGTGATTATAGGCTTCTTAATGACTTTTTTTTTTTGTGAATTGTAAATGGAGGGTTTCGAATCCAAGATATTTCATTTAAACTCTCTCTTCTCATACCATCCAACCTATCCCTCCTCATTAAAATTTTTTTTAATGACTAAAAAAGTTAAAATTTATAATCACCCAAAGAGTATCTTTAGTTGATTCTAATTATTTCCGTAACCAATTTTTATAATCAAATTTTGTAAATCTAAACAATCGAGAACAAGGCCAAAAAGTGCCAAAGATTACACGAAAAAAAGGGAAAAAAAGCAGATGAGAAATCAAATGTGTAGTCAATTTTGTATTTAGTTGGACTTATTATTTTTAGAGGATTTTACATTGATAAATTCATATTTTCAAGCAATTCTTTCACATGTCATCCTTTGACTGGTACAAAATTGAAAGCTGACAATCAGACTCTGTTAATGGTAGGGATTACATGCCCGCCTGTGGTACTTATTTTGTCTGGGGATTATTTAATAAACCCCCGTAGGGATTCAAAATTATTGCAAGTAGTTATATCAGGGTTTTTAAACTGCACTCACCTCCCTGATTTTGTGTTCTCTTAAAAGATTTTCAGATCATTAAAATTCAATTCATATTAAAGATTGATTTCCAAAAGTGAAGAAGCATAGAGCTTCCCCCGTGGAGGCCAATTGTGTATTTTGTCCGCCCCAGCATCGGGTGCTTGGAGGGAGTCTCCCCAGGATTCGAACCCTGGTCCTTGTGTATAAGGGTCTTGGGGTTGAAGTACTAGCTCAAGTGGTACCAGAACTTCAACCCCAAGACCCTTATACACAAGGACCAGGTTCGAATCCTGGGGAGGCCCCCTCCAAGCACCCGATGCTGGAACGGACAAAATACACAATTGGCCTCCACGGGGGAAGCTCTGCGCTTCTTAAAAAAGTATGTTGGATTTTACTTCTAAATTGACCCTGGCCAAGTGTACACGCAAATTCCAAGTATGATATTTAAACAACACGAAAAAAATAACAAGAAATATGATATAGTTATCCTTTAAAAGGTCGGTTTCACATTGTTACATGCAAATTTCAAGTGTGAATTTTAAAAAGACAACAAATAACGGCAAATATGATTCAATTACTCCTCCAAAGAAGGAGGTTCAATTTATGATCTTCATAAATTCTTCGTTTGAAAGTTGAAACACTGATTTGAAAACTTGACAATTCAATCTGGAAATCAAGTTGAAGTGTTTGAAAGTCTAATCTGAAGCTTTGACTCAAGGGCTTGACAACCTCCAACCACTTGTTGACCTAGTCAAATTTTAATTTCACAGGCAGCTTGATGAAAGGAAAATTCTACACTAAACCAACATTACGACTAAACGACAAAAATCCTACACTGGAGTGATATTACAACTCAGTGATAGAAATAAATTAATGGATAATTCACCTCTTTGATTTTAAAATTTTCCATGTTTGTGTCTATGATTTAATAATGTCATGATTTATAATCTTTTTTTTTTCATAGGTGAACTCTTAATAAAATTGCTTTTAATATGAAATTTACGGAAGCATCAAGTGCATCTCATTTGAAATTAAGATTGTGTTGGCCTAAGGTCGGTTGTAACTTATGCGATTTGATCTACGCTACAAATTGTTGACAGTAGTAGAGCCACATATGCTTAAGGGTTCCCTTCAAATTTTAGAAAATTGTATAAAAAGCTTTGCAATGTATTTAACGCTTCGCCTTATTTGCGCCCTCTCAATTTTGTAAAAGCACCTTATTTGCCCCTCCCTCTCCATAAGTTTGTAATATTCTCACTAATAAAATTTACAAAGATAACACCTGCGTACGCATTTTCTTCTTAAAACGTCTGTCTAAGATTTTTGACATAATTACTTTTAAAAAAATTAATGTATCTATTCCGAATTAGACCTAGATATCACTTTATAAGCATAAATAAAAGTTTCAACATTTTCTTTAACCTAAACACAAGCTTGATTTTCATGTTAAATACAAGGGATACAATAATCCACAATGAAGATGATATTAATTCTATTAGAAATTTTTAAATTGACAATTGCCCTCCTTATGCAGTAGAGTCCTAGCTCCACTACTGCTTGTTAACCTTCTATGCCGGACAACCATTCAAGTCCCACATCTTATAATCAACGTACACTGGTTGAATACACTAAGAAAGTCATAAACTAGGAGGGTAGATATAATCTGGAAAACCTAGGGGAAGCTATGTAAACTATTCATGAACCTTAGGGGAGGGATTTGACATTATTATCCTTATTGAATGTGAGTAGGCTAACTGTAATATAAAAATAAGAACAAAGAGCGGACATGTTCCCTACAGAATTTGGGACCATTTATGTGTTGTAGGTGTACCGATTAGGCAACAACTTCCCATTTTAAAGGTGAAGCAATTAAAACATACAAAGAAAGAGTAGAAATTTGGTCTGCGGGGTAGGCGTGGAGCAGTGGAAGGGAAAAAGGTGCAAGTCCTAAATGGGAAAACTCATTGGTTCTAAAACCATGTCATGGTACATTTTTTTGGCCCAACACATGCAGGAATTTTCACAAAATCTCAGTGAAGTTGTGAGTGAAAATTAAGTTAACCTGTGTGACACGAAAGCAACCTAAGCATGATTGAAGTTTTTTTTTTTTTTAAATTATTGAAAAGGAAACTCACAGTTGCTGCCGAGAGTGCGCACTCGATGAACTCCATCCCGTGCAATAACTCATCAACCATATGAAGGGTAAGACGCACTAATCAAATTCTGTGGGACGGACAGATTCAATGTTGCCCTCTTATTAGAAAGAATAGACAATTTGCAACTATTCTTCCTAGGAGCAGTATCCAAAGGCAATAAAGAACCATAAGCCTAATGAACCAAAATAGGAATTTGCCAAATTAACAGAAGTATTGATGATTCTAACCAAAACTAGTGATCTACTAATTAAGCCTGCTTTTGGGGCAATATTGATGCTATTGCATAAGTCGTAAAGGTCGCAAATTTCTTGAAACCTAGTCTTGGGTGTAAAGAAAATACGGTGACATGTAAAGAAAATAGATTTGACACTTTTTGGACGTGGACAAGTGGGGTTTGCTTTGACGCCATGTCAATGGAGTGGTTTTGTCATTAGAAAGTGGCATGAAAATTCGTGATGATTAGGCATAATTGTGCACGATAGGAATGTAAAATTTTTTTCTTGTAAAAGTGCCATAATTCATGATTATTTCTCACTACTATAAACTATATACATCAATTTTTTTTTCCTTTTGCAGACTGAAGGAAAGATCTATCTCAAGGAACAGCGAAGAATATGAAAGGAACTTTTAGACAAACTCTATATTTAAGGTTTACCCCTTTTTTTCTGCTCCAGAAACAAAAAAGTAAAAAAAAAAAAAAAGGGAGAGACAGAGAGTAAAAAAAAAAAAACATAGAGAACCTTCTCCAAGAAAAAAAAAAAGTTAAATTACATATTAAATGAAAACATTTTATTATAGGAGAGAAAATATCAAGAATTCAAACCAGATGCGTGAATCTGTTTTGACAATTCAGGTTTACTGAATGCTAGAAATGGGACCATATCTTGCTGTCGACCTTGAACTCCTCAGGAGGCTAGTTTCCCTCTAATACCTAACTTCCCATTAATGGCCATATTTATTGCAGTTTTAATGGACTCTTCCAGTTATTCTTAGTTGATGAATTTAAATTTTGTTGTAACCCTCCATGTAAACAAAAAATTTTCTTCCATTAACGCGTGTTTACTTCCACTTGTAGCTTCAATATGAGAAAAAGAGATAATAAGAAATATGAACTTTGGATATCTAAGCTAGGCTTGCAACAAGCCAAGTCGAACTAAAAACTCGTGTACTCAGGTTCGAGCTCAAAGTACATTAGTTGTGTTCGAGCAGAGTTTGAATGGTAAGATATATATAATTTGTCCTAGGAGTATAGATTTTCATGTAATTTAATAAGTATACGACGTTTATGTGCCTGTATAAGTTCAGAAAACTCAACAATTAAACTTTCAAGCAAAATACTTAAGGGCTTGAATTGAACTCAATAATTGGTTTGAGTACCTTGAACTCAACTCGAGCTCAAATTTGATTAAACTCAAGTTGAGTATTTGATTGACCTACTCGAATTTTTTGCCACCTCTAATCTAACCAACCATACAATTAACCAGACCTTAATTTTTCGGTGAAAGTATTAACAAGCAAAAGGTGACTATTAAATGATAAATAAACTAGAAATTGTTTATTCACGTAGATATAAGTTAAGAATTGAAAAAAAAAAAAAAACAGAAATAGTACTTGATGTCATCATTCAAGCTCTCAAAGGTGCACCAAAATATGATTTGCAGAGCCTTGGGTTCTCCTTAAAAAGTAGTTCCACTTTAGCGGAAGTGTCATGGCCTAGTGTAATGATATAGTGTAGAAAACGATAATGTGCATGATGCATTCTTCCACTACCCCCAACCAATGCTCTTATCACAATTTTATCATTGCTGCCTCCCATGATCATAGTATCAATCTATGTTTATCATTATTGCTTCTAGTTCTTTTATCTTCTGTCTTCTTTTCTTTTATACTGCCAATGAACATGAAACATCGTAATTTAAAACCTAGCCAGTATATATAGCGGCATTAATACTCCTTAATATGCCAGAAATGTTGCAAATACTCCTTACCATGGAATTGAATTTGCATGAATGTGATTTTCATCTAAATTTGCTTCTTAATCTCATGACAATCACTATCATTTTCTTCTTCTTTGCTACACAATTCTGAAATTCTGAGTGTAGCATTCATGTGTGGTCCAAAAATTACTAAAGCCATGATTTACAAAGTGCAACAGGTTTCAATATTTAGCAGATAATGTCTGATTGGGAAAATAACGACAGCGACAATACTCCTTGTTTGGAACACGAGTACAAGACTTTGGATCTGTCTTGGACCATTTTTTTGCCTGGGGGATACTGCAAAGTACTGACTGGTGACTACTGAGTAAGGATTTTTTATGGGATAAAGGAGCACTGGTATTTTGTGATATATAAAGTTTTTTTTTTTGAAGGATGATATATAAAGTTTCACTGGCACAAACACAAGAAAGTTGAAAAACTTAGGCCTTTTATTCTTCAAAATAAAAACTGCTGATGGGAACCTTGTCTTCATGGTTGGCTGACACGGAGTGCGTAACCATTGGATCCGGGGCTGGAACAGTTGTCAGAGCAACCGTTCCGAAAGGTGTAACACCATTTGTACACGGTATAACATCATCTGTACAAGGTGTAACAATAGAACAACAGCGAGTAACACTAGAACAACATTTTTATGGGTCCCACACGACGTAAAAATCGAGTTATAAAGAGTGATTTGAGCCGCACAAATTTTTTTGATCTAATCATGACCGTGAACCTTCTGGAACGGTTGTCTCCTCCGTAACCATCTATACTACATTTGTGTTAATTTTTGGCACACTTTTTTTTTTTTAACGGAAATTGGCAACTACTTCTTAGTTACAGAAAAATAACTATGTGAATATACACAATGAAAATAATTGGACGCCCTGCATTTAGACACTTTCTCAAATTATTTACACGTTTTTTTTTAAATATTAGTACATGAAACTCCTCTTAAGGAATGTCCATAATGCATCTATTAGCCAAATCCATAAAACAATACCTAAGATTTACACTAATATAAACTAAACTTCAACATCAATTATTGCCTCTTACAGCAATAAAGACATTAATTAACAGGAGAGAGAGGAGTGGGGACTGAGAGGGGCAGGTCAAAGGTAGGTCTAGCGGGGCGGGCAATTCATCATTGTCCACCGACTTCACTTCACTTCAATCCATGTAGTGATTATATGGAAGGAACATGAACAGGAAATATTACAATAGGTGAGATTAATATGTGGGTAGTAAGAATAATCATTAATGGCAATAAGTTTGACAGATATTTGACAGATCAATCTCTTCCAAACTATCCAGAATGCCTACTAATTATGCATAATTATTAACTACAAGGGTAGGTCACTGGCCACAATAACTTGCAAATTGGAGAAGAGTATGAATCCATCCAGTTTAACAGACACACTTCTTTGTTAAATTAATTTGTAAGGAAATTGTGTGAGTGGAGAGGTAAGAAAGCAGGTATATAATTCGAGATAGTATACAATGAAGCAACTACACCTCATAAAACTATACAATCTATGATTCATCTACTATAAAATTAATTATCTGATAAGTGTATAAGTTTGGGAACAGGTCGACGACCATATACTACACTAAAAATTAAGGGCGCGTTTGAAAAAACTGAAGTTTGAAAATTGAAACATGAAATTTGAATCAATTAAGTTAGTAAATGGTTAAGTACTAAATTTGATACATTTGAATGTATATCACATTAAGTGATAAGTGAATAGATTATTACTTATTTTCTATAACAAATTTTTCTTAGAAAATTCAGCGCCACTTAATGAATTTAAATGTTCTAGTTTTGGTTATCAAACGCATCTGAATATATTGAAATCTAAACCCGTTAAGTTTAAGTGCTGAATTGATTATCAAACATGGCCTAAGATGTAACACTTTTACTTAGTATTTTCTCTGTTAAAGGGATACAGTTCGGTAGTTTAACTAATCCGCATAAACTTCTCATATGTTTAGTGGATATTAGCACTAAAGATTTGTTTAGTTGATATTAACACTAAAGATGCAAATTGGATTCTGTTTCTCCCTTATCATTGTCTCATTTATCCTTTTAGTCAATCCACCACATCCACTCCAATTACTTTAGGGCAAAAAAAACAAGATTGTCTGCTGGTGTGAGGTTCTATGATTATCACACGATACATAGAACCAAACTAAAACCTTATCCCAACTCTTCTTTAAATAAGGTTCTGCAACAGCTTGGTCAATTTCCTCTGTACCTGTAGCATTCCCCAGCCCTCTGACCAAAATCTTCAACAAAGATGAATGGTCTTGAATCAATGAAAAGCCAAATCATCAAAACATTTTAGAACCAACTCCACCAATAGATAATCATAAGAACATTTCATGCATCACCACAGAATAGAAAAGAGACATATTAAAATAATTGATGGTAAGGTCTCACTCATGTACTTAAAACCTCCACCTGCGGGGTTGGGCAGCAATAAAAAAAAAAATCTCAAATTTATTCAAGAACCAAGTGTCTGCTTTTATTGGCAATATCCGTCGGCAGTCTGCTTCTACATATTGCAATTAAAATGTGAAAAATCTATGTTGCTTTGAGAAAAAATTGGAAAGAAAGACGGACATTATGAGTTGCTTGATGAAGTATAAATCGAATTCATTGCCACATTTTGTTTTTTTTTTCTTTTTAATGATCAACAATTAAGCATCACTCCAAAAAAAAATGTGACTACAAATGTATTCCTGCATGCAGTTTTAACTTGGGGTCGTCAGCTTAGTTTTATGAACTAAGAACCCTTCGCATCTGTGCTAGAATTCAACTAGAATCCTAGAACAAATTCTGCTATCTGGCTATTCAAGTAAAAAAATGATCCCTTTAGCATTAAGGAAAATGCTTCATTTTTTTCCACTTGATTTGCCAAAACTAAAGTATCCTGCAGGCATTTAGGTTCAAAGATTGAGCTTACAGCCATCAAGAGTTGAAAAGAATATTCTGCTGATAGATACTTCTGCCTAGTTCAACAATGCCCGATGACGATGGAACTAAGTATGGTTTTAATTTCTTTGTTTCATTAAAAAACATACATGGTTTTGTACAAGTCCTAATAAGATGCAGAAAGTACATAATATATCACAGAGATTGCCAATCGGACAAATTTTGCCTATAACTTGAAACCATTGGAAATAAAAACAGAAATTCAAAGCATCCATTTGCAAATAAATAGGAAGCTCAGCATGTTTTATAGACAGATTTCGATATCACATATGATTTAATATGATCATAATTCTCATCGGAGAGAATTTGAAAGTAGATGAAAATATAAAAAGAAGGATTATTCTAATGAAGAGTGTGCACTGGACACTCATTAATGCACCTACCTAAATTAACATGTAAATATGCACAATCACAATTATTGTACCGACACTTTTCCAAATTAATTATATTTTAAAAGAAAAAGCTAGCATTTAAAGTTCCTCTTAATAAGTGACTATTGAACACCCTTATGAGTGCCTGTTAGCCAAATCATAAAAAAATGAATAATGTTCCTTAACTATTAAAATACTATGAAAACTTAATTACGTGAAAGTTAGTCAAGATAACCAAAACTTTGAAGTAACATTTACCAATTATTAGCTGAAGAAGGAAATCTTGCAATGCAAAACATTAATCTTCTCACTATAGGTTTTCATAGTGAGAGATGTATAAATGTAGTGATCAAGTATATACATGTTCTAGCAAATGTAATCGATACAGAGATCTTAGAATTCAATAATAATTCGATTCTATATTTACTCAGTTCAGTTTTACTAGATTTTATGAGCAGTTGTTATGTTTAGATTAAGAGCTACGTTGCTCAATTTTCCAAATTAAGCTACGTATTTTGGGGAGAGTTTAATACATGTACCTCAACCAGTCACTAGAATTTTGTCCATGTGAATTCCTTTCTTCTCCACATATTATGAACCTTAGTGATCCATTTGCTTAATGTCAAGTAGTTCTGCAGATGTTCAACAAATTTTGTAGTCTTGTACTTGCTTACAAGTCTTGTATATATTACTCCATCCCTCCCACTTTGACAGTCCTGTTTCTTTTTTCACACAGTTTAAGAAAAAGTAGTTAACTTTATTAGAAGAGTAAATTTAGATTGCTATTTTCCTAAAATACCCTCACATTAAATATGGTACAACTTTATGGGAACTTGAATTGATGGTAAAAAAAGAATCAACTCTCATTAAATGAGGTAGGTTTATAGTAACAACTACTTACATTGAATAAGGGTATTTTAGAAAAATTAAAATATAACTACATTCTTCAATTGAAAAGTGGACTACAATTTGGGACAGATGAAAAAGGAATACAGGACTATCAAAGTGGGACGGAGGGAGTATGATATAGATGTAACTTTGTAATAAGTATTCTATTTTTCATGTCTTAAACTAACGAGACATTTCAAGAAAGTTACCAAGAATCCAAGCATACAACACACCTATACATCACTCATTTAAAGGATTTTCCTAAATAGCATAAGTTAATTGTAATACCTCTTTTATTTGTTACGTTGTTGAAGCTGTAACAATCAATAGATTTTTCTTTTTTTTTTGATCGTGATCAAATTACTAAATTTCAGCTACACTGTCATAATAAATGCAGACTTTGGGTACCGTGCCAAATGTTTATATCCCACTAATCCGGTGGTAGAAGTATAAATCTGCATCTTTGAACAAGGTGCGCTATCTTAGTGATTTACATTTTAATTTTCAACATATTTTTGAGAATAACTTCAATACAACGATGATTATGAGTTTTTCTTTTATACTGAAGGTAGCACTTGATTCAAAAGATTACTGATCAATTAAATATCGCCAAATAGGCAAAACCTTTTGATTTGTGAATATTAAAAACGACACTATGCGCTATCAATAAAAGTTGATCGTTTACGTATAAAAAAAAGAAGAAAAAATTATGCATGAACATGTTTTTTTTTTTTTTTTCCCACAAAAATGCTCCTTTATTTTCCACAAAAATAGCCGCGAGCTCGCATCCCAAACCTCCTAACTACACCTATCTAGAACTACCTTCGGGTACCACACTGCATGAACATGTTTATGAAAGAGTTATTGTTATATCACAGACGTATATAATCTTTATATTACAGACACTCGCTACAAAGAAAATACAAAGAAAATACCCCAACTTGCATGGCCTCTTCTCTTCATCTGTCTTTGGCATCCAGCATCTTCTACATCTTTACTCTACTTCCAGTCCAATCATGCCCTTCTCCCGAGCAAATCTTTCATGAAATTAATTGATTTAATTGCGAAAGACTCATAAATTTAATATATGCAGCTCCAAAAAGTGGAAAAATTTTAGGAAAGAACGACTAATAACTACCAGCCAGTGGCCCCCTTGATCAGAATTCAGAAATTTGTAACCTAGCTACTTATGTAAAATGCATGGGGAAATTTCAATTACCACAACTTTGGTTTTGGTCACAAGTCTACCAAAATTCATGGTAGCTATCACTTTCTATTACCAAATCAATATCAATCCACAAATTACTTACGCATGGCAGGGTTACTCTCTTCATTGATTAAGCATATTCAAATTCTTGTTAAATGCATCAAGGAGTGGTAGAGTACCACCATTAATCATTAAAAGCACAAAAGATAAAAGAACATGGGATGACAAGTAGGAGCTAGATATCAGTAGAGAATCGCAAAGGAATTAAAAAAAAAAAAGAAAAGAGAAGAAATTAAGGGAGGTGGAGAGAGGCATATGGAGGAGGCAGTGGAATTTTGGAATTAGGATTGCAGGGAAGGGCGTTGGGAAATTGGGTTTTGATAAATAGCAGGAGAGAAGGAAGATAAAAATGAGAAACATCTTAGTAGGATAAATATTAATTGGATTGGCCGGCAACCGTTTTTGCTTGGAGATCATTGTGTGGCTCAGATATGTTCGTAACTTTGGGATGCATGGCGGACTGAACAGTGTAACATTTTTTTTTTTTACGTTTTGTAATTCTACTTAAACTTCTTATACATCCTTGTAACAGAAGTGTGATATTCTATTACTGTTTATATGAATCTTATATGTAATAATTATTGTTTTGTTCTTAAATTTTATAAGTAATTCACATAAAGTTACACTTTGTTAAAAAAAATATTACATTATTCCGAACAATTGTTACCGACAATCATCTAGGTCTCATATCTGTAACTTTGAGAAATCTTACGGACTGTCATCTAGTTTTTTTCCTTCATGAAAATAACATGTTTAAAATATTATAACTGTAATTTTTTATTCCTGTGAGAATTCCCTTCCCCTTCGGGAGTATATTAAGGAAGCCGTCAGGAAGAGGCATTATCATTTCTTGGATTGCTTTGTGATGGGGCAGTTTCACAGGTCTGACTTGTTGGTCTAGTCATAATAGTCATTTAGCCTCACTTCCACAGACAACGCCAATTATTAAAAGAGTTTAATTCCAACCAAACAGACATGATGAGATGCCCATGTTAGATATTGTTAGGATCCAAACGCGGAATAAACAACTATTGAGATATCAAGTGTAAAATAATTTAATGAGAAACAAGCCACAAGTATGAAAGATAAATGACATACAATATTTAACGTGGTTCAACTCCACCATTGAGCCTACGTCCACGGAGAGAAACATATTCTTTATTATGAGAGGAAAATCCTATACAAGAATACTACTTGAACCCAAACCCAACCTTTGTATACCATTTCTCATCTCTCAAGAACCCTCTCTCACACCCCATGTATAAGGCTACATGATGCCCTTTATGTCTCTTTGTGTAGTATGCCAATCTACCTATTTATAGAGAACATTACTGTCAAAAAATCAAATAACAATTAGAAACCAATACTATTTCTTAAACTCATATAGAGTAGAAAATAGTATCTAATTCTAGCTAAATAGGGCTTTACTTAACTACTACTTCAAGTAACTAAATCCAATTAGGAAACTAGTTACTTCCCACACCAAATAGAAATCTTGACTAAAAGAAATTAAACCAATTTTCTAACAAATCTCCACCTTGGTGAATATTTCTTTTAGCAAACACAGCAAACCATCCAAAAACTCCTTTTGCCTTTTCCCACCAAGTACCTCGGTGCCTAGCTACACACCCGAATCAATACAGTCCTGATACCAAATTGATTCAATCGGCAAATGAACATGTGTAGTTACTCCGAGTTCAACCTCCAGTTGACTCGTGAGAAGGTGCTTCAATTCACCATCTTCTTTTGCAGGATTTTTTTTCACCACCACTTGTAATCTGGGATCCCCTTTTGTGAATTCTAACCCTAACCATTGAGGCAATCAAGTGGTAAAGTTATCATACTTCTTCCCATCCTCAGGACTGTTTCGCCACATGTGGTTTCCAAGACTCCATCTAAAACGAAAAACTCGTACATGTTAGAGTCTTCTAGCGCATAGAAATTAGATCTCCTTGTTTCTTTGGGACATGTGCCACACCACCCAAAAAACATAACCAAAATCTAAAGCCCACCGGGATGAAGTATCAACCGTTGGAGGTGTGAGAAAGTCTCTACCGATTCACGTCCAAAATCAACATTGGACTCCACCTTTTCCTTGACCCTTGAATCACCTGCCTAGATTCACCGTCAAACATCTCCATACTTTTCGACTTTTCATCCTTCACCATCAATGCTTTTTATCAAGCCATTAAAACAAGGATACCGCCCATTAAATTGTTCAATTGGTGACAACTACCAATCCACTTGATCTCAATAGTTAACCAGGATCTAACCTTGAACAACCAAGCTCTTGATCCAACCAAGCTCTAATACCACTTGTTAGGATCCAAACACAGAATAAACAACTATTGAGATATCAAGTGCATAACAATTTAATGAGAAACAAGCCACAAGTATGAAAGATAAACGACATACAATATTTAACATGGTTCGACTCCACCATTGAGTTCACGTCCACGGAGAGAAACCTATTCTTTATTTTGAGAGGAAAACCCTATACAAGAATATAACTTGAACCCAAGTCCAACCCTTGTATACCATCTCTCATCTCTCAAGAACCCTCTCTCACATCCCATGTATAAGGCTACATGATACCCCTTGTGTCTCATTGTGTGTCTATTGTGTAGTATGCCAACCCACCTATTTATAAAGAACATTACTGCCAAAAAACCAAATAACAATTGGAAACCAATACTATTTCCTAAACTTATATAGAGTAGAAAATAGTATCTAATTCTAACTAAATAGGGTTTTACTTAACTACTACTTCAAGTAACTAAATCCAATTAGGAAACTAGTTACTTTCCATACCAAATAGGAATCTTGATTAAAAGAAATTAAACCAATTTCCTAACAGATATGGATTAGTATTTAATCTTTCTTAAATACTCAAGGATGGCTGGGATGACTCGAGTTTAATCATCGGGGGCATTTCGACGCTCAAGTTTGACACAAGAAAATCATTTTTATATGAAGTTTTTAGAGAGAACAATATGAAGACTCAGCTGGTGATTAGGGGTGTTTATTATAGAATTACGAAATTTTAATGTATGAATCTGGTTTACTCAGCTTATTATCCACTAGATCAGGAAGTTCTTTTATTGGATTTATACATGCTTACTCTATTCTAACCAGTAGGTTTTGTCCACATCACTCATGATATTTCTTAAACTATAATAATGTGATTAGAAGTGAAAGGATTAATCAGATTCTTCTCAAACCTCGCAAAGTCCATAGTAAACAAAGAAAATTTTAGCACTACTTCTAATCCAGACATTAAGCATTCAAATGCATCTCCATTAGGTCCGTTTTATATGTTTCACGAACATAGTGACTAAGCAAAGGCTTAGTTTTATTTGTATCTCATTTCCTTAAATAATTTCCGTCAAGGGAGGAGGATCAACAATGAGAAAATTAACCCAAAGTCCTTTTTTCTAGTGGTGGTTCATTTCCAGCATAGTGGATCATGATTGGAGAAGTGGGAGGAATCCCTCTTTTAGCCCTATTAGCATTCATTTTCTTTCTCAATTGACACTATACACAAAAAAAAAAAAAAAATTGAATCGACTCGTCATGAAAGGATCTTACAAGAATCAAAATGAATTTGCTCTTCTTGATTGTTATGCCAAAGGCTTGTTTTTCTAATGTTACAATTTCAAAGGTTCCAAAGAGAATTGATGATTTCATCTTCTATAACACAGGCTTAATTTCTTCCGAGATTCCACACGCAAAGTCTAAAACAAATGGGCTTTGAAAGCCTTGGATCCCTTACAAGCATAAAAGACCACAATCTCTCTTTTTTTTTTTCTTTTTTTTTTTGTAGTTAGCTACAGACCTTACTTTTTCATAATCATCCATCTCATTTGAAAACCCTAATCTTTAGGCTCTATCTTTAACTATCTTGGACCCATGATATGATCTAGGTATCTTTCAGTTTGAATACATTTCTATGGTGAATATATTCTATACTTCACGAACATAGTAAATAAGGAGGATGAAGGATTAAACGATCCATTTTCTCAAACAATCTCCATATAACCATGGAAGATCAACATAGGGAAAAATCAACCATAAGTCCTTCTTTTGGTATTTGTGATTTATTCCAATCACTATGTGACACAGCCCGCACGAGTCCAAATAAAAAATGCACTAGGCAATACACGGCACTCATCAGGATTGTTGAGAAGGTTTAACAAGAGAACTATGAAGTATTGGACATAGAGGTTTTGGCAAACGTATAGAAGTTTTATAGCGGTAACATCTGAGGTTTAACAAGAGTACTACGGGAAAAACGGCATAGAGGTATTGGCAAACGTAACGGAGGTTTCGCTGTAAATGTATAGAGATTCTAGAATACTCCAAATTCCTCTAAGCTAATGTTGGAAGGACGTAGAAAAGTCCTGTTCATGGTTGTATGCATAAGTTGATAGAATACCCTAGAATTCCCTAGGACTTGATGGTTTGCCGATAAATAGGCCAAGCCCCATTTGTTTGTAACCATCTTGGATTGGAGTGCCTTTTTTATCACGTTCGATCTTGCACTTCATTTTCTCTAATATTCTGGGGAAAAGATTAAACTAGCAACGCCTCCTAGTACAGATTATCATGCTAGAAAATTAGCCAACCTGGTAGGGATCTTGACCAGAGGATTGGGAGGAATCATTCTTTCAGCACTCTGGCCTTCATCTTCATTTTCAACAAACAGCATTGTTGAAAAAGTATTGAATCAACCACGAAAACGACCTATTTCTTATTTGTCTCGCGCTTCTTAGCATCTAACTTGTGGTTGCATTTAAGCTATGAACTTCTTCTATATCTTGACTTTCTACCTCTTGAGTTGATCCTCCATGGTCTTTTAGCTCATTCTCTCTACCATTATTAAACAATTTCAGTCTAAAAAGAGATCGATCGCACACCAATTTCCTAACTAAATTTTAATAGTGGAAAGTGAAATATCAATTAAGTAAGAATTCAATAGCTAGTTTATTTTTATTTTAGCTAAAATGGTCACCAATTTCTTTAGAAATGAACTTTCTGATCATTTGATGGAATTCAAGGTTTAATACAAAGGAAAGGTAGTCGTTGCACATGCAAGGTTTTAAGGAGCAAAAATTTTAGGATGAATTTTAAGTTACTTTTAATGTTTGGCGAATTATTTGCAAGGAAAGATTTAGCAACAATAAACTAAATGGCCATAAAAGAAACAACAGAAAAGTTGAGGGGCTAAGTTACAATATTTGAACTTTTGTTTTCCTTTGTTTTGTCTGAACATAGGGACACTATAGCCTGTAGCTGTTCCTCAGATGAAACTTCTTCAATTCACATTTGGCCCCAACTTCTCTTTCTGAGTCAGACCAAGTTGTCCTATTTTGGTTATATGTCTTCTGATCTCGAGACCAAGTTACGCTATTTTTCGTAAATTGCTTTCTCAATCTCTTTACCAATAGCTTGAAGGTGCAAAATATGATCAACAAAATGAGTGGCTTTACTAAACTCACTTTTGTTGTAGTGAAACACAAGAGGTACATGTTTCATATATCGCCAATTACTTCCGCTAGTCTGCCAAAATTTTTTTCTGACTTGCCAATCATTCTTTATTAAGAACTTAAGTTCATAATTCAAATCATCAAATAGTAAGTAAGGTGAGATCAAATTAGTAATTTCTTAAGGAATTTCTGAAGCATCAACTCATTCAGTGGGTTTAATGCTTTTAACTTTTTTATTAATTAAGGAACCTTAATGAACATATTTATTGCCATAGTGGACTCTTCTAATTATTATTATTATTTTTTCACTTGAGGATATCTCAGCCTTTCGGCCAGACTAATGCCCTAAGACTATGTAGAGTCTTGTCGTAAAAATACACAATTAGGTAGCACACGGGGATTGATCTCTTAGATATTTATATGATGGTTTGAGTATGACCTCTTAGATATTTATATGATGAATTTTTCTAATAGGTGCCTCCGATCATACGTTAGTATATTTAAATTATATATATTTTAATATGTGAATGTATACATTTATAATTATTGTATCCCATATTTAGACACTTTCTGAAATTAACTTCATTTTTACAAAAAATTAACGCTTCATACTTCTCTTACTGAGTGCCCTCACCAAATTCTTACTATATGATAATGTTGTTAAAACAGCTAAAGATACTATGAGCCAAACAAACTAGAGCTTAATTTTTGGTTTAAAAAAAACTATTAAATGATAAATGTATACTGCACATAGTTTATTAGCAAAGTGGGGAGATTATATGAAGCAATACAATAATGAGCAGGAAAAAAAGAATCTTGATGCCATGGTGTCAAAGTCTTAAGGGTTCACTAAACTACAATTTCCATAGCCTTGTCTTCCTCCTCAGAAAGTTGTTGTTCCACTTTAATGGAGCTGCCATGGATTAGTGTAATGATACAGTGTGTTAAACCATAATGTAGCTATTTGCATGAGATGTGTTCTTCCACTAATCCAACTCCAATACCCTTATCAAAGCTTTATCATTGCTGCCTTCCATGATCATAATATTAAGTTATATATACATATATGAAAAGAGGATCAATATTAATATTAAGCTATATTTATCATTATTGCTTCAAGTTCTCTTTTTTTTCCCCTTTCTTTTGCATGGTCAGTAAACATGAATATTGCAAGATATAACCTAGTATATTTGCATAAATACTCCTTAACAAGTTAACACGCCGTAAAATTTTGCAAATGATTCTATGTGATCTACGTGAACAACCCTCGAGAGACACATAATTGGAAAGAAAACATAATTCAATTGAATTTGCACGAACGTATTTTTCGTCTAAATTTAGCTTAATCACTATTATGTTCACTTTTCCTTGGTGAATTTTAAGTATAGCGTTTCATCTGTGGTCCAAAAATTACTCGACACATGATTTACGAAGTCCAACAGGTTTCACATCTAGCAGATTATATCTGGTATGTTGAAGAAATAAGATGCCAGTAGCTGAACTTTTTCTTTAAAACAAAAGTGCAAGATTTTGGATCCAATGTTAAAGCAATAAAGACATTAATTACCGTAAAAAATATAAAGACATTAGTATCCAACAAGAGAGAGAAGTGAGAGGTGAAGGTCAAAGTTAGGTCTAGTGGAATGGGGAATGCATCATTTTGTCCACCGACTTCACTCATCCGAATAGTGATTATAAGAAAGAAGCACGAATAAGAATCTTATGTTTTGCTGTTCAATTCAGATAGTATCAATTGATCTGGTATTCATGCACTATGACCGAAGGTTAGATTAATATGTGGATGATAAGAATAATCATTTAGGACAATTAGTTTGAGAGATAAATCTCTTCCAAAGTATCCAAAATGCCTACCAATTATGCAGAACTACAGGGCTAGGTCATTGGCCTCAATAATTTGGACCAAATTGCAGAAGTGTGAATCCATTTTAATGGGCGCACTTCTCTGTTAATTTAGAGCCAGTTTGAATTACTATTTCTAGGAAGTTTTGTAGAAATATGTGTTGTAACGATTTAATATATGTGAAATAAAAGGTGATTGGAAAATATATTTACCAAAAATGTATTTTTTTCCAAAAAAAGCTCCAATCCAAATGATTAATTTATATTTATATAAATTTGAGAAGGGTTTTAGTATGGTTAAATCAAAACTAGAATTTTACCCGTGCCCTAGTACGGTCTATTTTTTTTTAATTTATTGTTAATTTATACAAATATGAATTATTTAAATATAAAAATTAATAACAGTTCTACATGTTCATTCATATTAACCTTAAAAAATTAATGTATTTCAAATGTTCAATTATTTACTAATTTTTAAAAATTTGTTTACATATTTTTACTATATTATGATAGTGTACATCAAATAATATACTCCATATCCAAAACGTGGTAGATATTTTTTTTATAAATATTTTTTAGATAATTTAAATTTTTTTAATGACCATAAATCTAGAATTATATATTCATACTTAATTAAGTAGAAAAAGATCCATTAATCCATTTTTCTTCATCAATAAATATTCAATTTCCAATAATATTGGTAAATCTATCAGTATAACAGTTAATTCTCTTTTTTATACTAAGTTAATTCAAAATTAAAAAGAGATGATGAATAATTTGAATACTAATCAATGATATGGTGCTGAAAAGAAGTAATTTATGGGATATGTAAAATTTCAATAAGATTTCAATAATTGTGATTTAAAAAAGTTTTACTATACTTCTATGTAATAATTTGGTTGAAAGCAGATAACGTTAAGATAAGATTAGTTATTTTTAAAGTTATTTTAAAATTAAATATAATTTTTAAACATATAATATAATCATTGTAATAATTTGATAGAAAGTAGATATAGTTATGATAAGATTAGTTATTTTTTAAAATTATTTTAAAATTAGAGATAATTTTTAAACACATAATATAATCCAAATAGGATTCAATATGGGTAAAATCCAAACGGCCTATAACCGTTAATTCTTTTCAATTAGGCATGTCACACAGGAATGAGAAACACTGTGATTAAAATAATTACTTTCATATATATATATATATAGATGCTTCCAGCTCTTCATTCTTTTTTTATATAGAATTTTCATTTTTTTCAAATTGATATATATCCTTTCATGCTTTTTGAAAGTGGCTCCACTTATATTGGAATATCTATATCTATAGAAATTTCAGAAGAGGGGTTTTTAGTGTGAAGGCTTCCTAAACCTCCAAACTCACCATTCTTTTTTTTTATTATTATTTTTGATTTATTTAAATTCATAAAATCTATTCATTCCAATCAAATGCATTTGATTTCAAAATTTTTTAGGCACATTTCCTTTCAATTTTTTTAATTACTTCAAAAGCTTCCACAATGTAGCACACCAAACTTTGCGGATCCTCCACGTTGTCAGTGGACTGACACGTATGTTTTGATTTTACAATTTGAATTAAACCACAACCTCCTTATGCACTTTGCCTATTGCCAACAACAAAGAAATTAGCATAACTGAACATGGACTCCAAAGTCTTTTTTAGTTTTGATCAAATTGAATCTGTTCTCAAACATGTTATCCTATATATATATATATATATATATATATATATATATATATATATATATTCGTTAGTTGCACTTTACATAAATTTATTATAAATATCATCTAAATATTTTGATATTTTTTCATATAACACAACTACGTTAAAAAGGATGTATAAACAATAGTGCATATACGAATATAAATAAATAAATGTGCATTTTAATGGTTATTTTTTGGAAGCCTTTTCTAAAAAATTTTTTTACTACAAATATTCATCTAAAAACCATTTCAAAATGTTTGTCCATAGAAAAACATCAAAGTCAATTAATTTCACAAATTTTACACTCCAAATTCAAGTTTGTCTCCAAAACCATAATTCCAATCTTTGATTGGTAAAAAGATACGCTTGAAAAATGAGAAAATGAATCATGAATAATGAAAAGATGAAACATGGAACCATAGGGTTAGGAAAAGGCAAACTGTCACCGAGGCAAAATTTTAGCTATAGGGTGGGAAGAAGAGTAGTAGAATAATATATATATAAAAAAAAAGTGGTGAAATAAGCGATAAATAGGACTACGAGAATAGGTGGAAAAGGAGCATGAGGCTGTCAAGGATAAGAAAGGTTAAATAGGGCTTCCGGATGAAGAAAGAGTGGTATAAAAGGCAACTATAAGTAGTATCATGGGGTTGGGAACCTGGTGAGACTGGAGAGAATTTAGAGAGAGAGATGAGTTTATATATTTGTTTAGTATGCTTTAACTTTGGGTATTTCTTGACGTACTTTTGTGCATGTTTTAGAATATTTCAATATATTTTGGATTTTTAATATAACATATTCTGGTAGAAATTTATGCTAATAGGAAACTCTTTTATTCATTTTTTAATTTTCTTTTCATATAGCCTATTTTTATAAAATAATATTATTATTATTTACACACGGGTCAAAATGCTAGTTTTCAAGAATTTTGAGAGTGGAGTGGTAAAAACGCGCTTAAAATTGGAAATAATATGCAACTATTGCCACGTAGTTCACATCAGATTAAGCAGCATATATATATTTTTAAGTATGCCGCATAATTTATCAATTACAAAAATATATAGACTACACTAAAAAGCAAGGTGTGCACTTAATATTTTTCCATTAAGTGGATGTGGTTTGGTAGTTTAACTAGTGCGCATATAGTACTCAGTTTTTTAGTTGATATTAACTCTAAGGGGGAATGAACCTCAACTGTGATTAAATTATTGCTCACGTCGACTTTTGATCATTAAATATTTTTCATTATAAATTAGTCACTAAACTAATTAACCAGCACACCTATGGCCTTTTTGTCGATTATTACTTTTAATCTCCAAAATAATCGGAATACTTGTCAAAATGCAAGGGTATATTTGTCCATCATAGTTTTTTTTTTTTTTATAACAAAACACGGTTTTGATTACTTTATAAATTAAAAGCGATAATTGACGAAATGGTCATGAGTGTGCTTATCAGTTAATTTTGATTAAACTATTGCTCACGCAACTTTTGATCATTAAATATTTTTCGTCACAAATTAGTCACTAAACTAATTAACCAGCACACTTATGGCCATTTTGTCAATTATTACTTTTAATCTCCAAAATAATCGGAATACTTGTCAAAATGCAAGGGTATATTTGTCCACCATAGCTTCTTCTTTTTTTTTTTTTTTAACAAAACACGGTTTTGATTACTTTATAAATTAAAAGCGATAATTGACGAAATAGTCATGAGCATGCTTATCAATTAATTTAATAATTAATTTGTGACGAAAAATTATTTGATAATTAAAAATTGATACGAGCAATAGTTTAATAGCAGTTGAGAATTTTTGCACTATCTCTAAAGATCCAAATTGGATTTTGTGTCTCTCTTTATCATTGTCTCATTTATCCTTCTAGTGGATCCTCCACCTCCACATCCACTGCAATTTCTTTGAGGCAAACAGACAAGATTGCCTGCTGGTGTGAGTTTCTATCATTATCATGATACACAGGACTTAACAACCTATCCCAATTACCAAGTCCTCTTTAAATAAGGCTCTGCAGCAGCTTGAGCATTTTAGTCTATTCCTGTAGCATTCCCCAGCCCTCCAACCAAAATCCTGATCAGAGATGAATGGTCTTGAATCAATGAAAAGCCAAATCATCAGAACATTTTAGAACAGAAGAAAAAATCAGACCATTGCATGCATCACCACAAATTAAAAAAGAACCATAATAAAATAATTTATGGAAAGGTCTCACTTATTTACTTCAAACCAGCACCCGCAGGGTTGGGGAGTAATGAAAAATCTCAGATTAATACAAGAACCAGAAGCACAACAGGTGCATGCTTTCATTGGCAATATTGTTGGCAGTCTACTTCTATATAATATCATCTTAAGCTGAAAAATCTAAGACACTATGACTTGCTTAATGGAGTAGTAATTTAAAAAAACTATTGCATTGTGTTTTCTGTATTTGTTAATAATCACCTAGTACACATCACTTCTGAAAATGTGACAACAAATGTCTTGCTGCATGCATCTTGCTCTTGGACTTGTAAGCCATGCTTTATGAACTAAAAAACCTTCTGCAACTGTAGTAGAGTTCAACTAGAATATCCTTGAATATATTCAGCTATCTAGCTAATTAAGAGCAAAATTATCCTGCTGCAACAAGAAACAGCACTGCATTGCTTCTCTTTAATTTGCCAAATTATTCTGCAGGCATTTACTTATCCAAGATAGAGCTCACAGCCCTCAAGAGCTGAAAAGGTACTCTGCTAATCGATACTCCTGCATCGTTTACGTGATGACGATGAAAATAATTATGCTTTTTCTTGATTCATCAAAACACGTACACAGTTTCGTACAAGTCCTTATGATAAGATGCAAAAAGTGCGTAATATACAACATTGATTGCCACCCGGATAATTTTTGCTTACAGAGTTTCCCAAAGAAGTGAGCTTTAAGCTGTGATAGCAGCAGAAAGCCAATTTAAGTAAAGTTCAATAATCACTATGACTACAATGAATTTAAGATAAATCCACCTTGTAAGAATTAGCACTCAGAATCTTGATGTCTAAGGTTTAGATAACCATCATCTTGTATAGAATCTTGCATCCATGAAATCCTAATAATGGTGTGAAGGCTTGGAGGTTATGATTATGGCAACTTGCAGGCAGCTGTACTGTCTTTTGACTTGTATTTACCAAGCATCTCAGCAACAGTTCTGCAGCGGCATTGGTTTCCAGGCCGGATGACATCACCATAAACAGCCATCTCAATGATATCAAGCTCCTTATCTGCAATGCCCCGAAAATAGCAGTAGTATCATTACTGAAGACAAATTTCCACAATATTAAATGACAAGATAGAATCATATTCTCAAGGATAAATGCAAATACAAATTAACTCGAGGCTTGGGATGCATTTACGAGAGCTGAAAAACTAAATTATCTTCAGGTACACTTTCGAAAACAGCTCATCATAAGCCCTATTCCTCCAATATCCCAGTGGCAAAAGCAAAGAAAAGCCTATGGTTTCTTACTTCACTACGCTGAATAATGCCATGTGATTTTTAAGTTACACAACAAAACCACCTTGTCCATGGAGGGATTCTTAGTACTAGCAGATCAAAAAGCCATTTTATTTGAAGTAGCTTGGTTGGTTTTCTAGTTCATAAGAAAGGTCATTCTGTTAAATAAATGGGTATGTCCAATACACAGTATAGCCTATATAAATAAGGCATGCTAACCAACATGAGAGCTGGGGTATAGTGATTTTTACCCTTCTCATCTAGGATTGTACCATGCCATGAATGAATTGGAAGTTCCATTCTCATTCTGGCATGAAGCTATAACGGATTGGTCATTCCTAAATTAGTTCCTGGCAGAACAATTTTCAGCATTCAATTATGCAGAGATCCCGGTCATAGATCTTATGAATTTCCAAAGCAATTAGCAATAGACTTAGACTGACATATATCAAGCGCCAAGGGATGTCGTATTAATATGGGAATCAATATATGCACAACTGTCAGTGTCAGCATGGCTCAGAAAGAAAGAAATATAATATTTCCCCATTAAAAGAATGAAAGAAGAGAATAGAACATGAACAACCAACTCCCACAACTTTATCCATAAAACCCAGACAAAACACCAGTTGAACGGTATTGTAAGAACGGAAAAGGCAGAGGCATGATCAGACCAAGTGCTGTTATCACAAATTTCCATTGCATGAGAGGTAAGGTAACAGCCTAAGCTACAGGATGGCGATGCCTATGATAGAAGTCCTAGCTTGCTTCCATAAAAGGAAGACAATAACCACCCAAACAACCAAACAAGGAGCATCAGTCCTTGAGGATGACCCTGCTTCCGAACAAAAAACAGCATGCTGTTCCCTTGCTTTGTCAGGGCACGGCACTTGAAAAGATAAAACCAAATATGGTTTTAGCATAGTGTTGATCGCCTATCGTAAAAGAGTGCAAAGGTCCCCATGAGGCTATAGAGCCCAGCATGTGACATATAGATGGAAGTTGCAGTTAAAGATCAAATTTTACATTTCTCCCATATATAGTAACTCCATGACAAAAGCATTATATTCTTGTACTCTAAAAATTTACTCAGTCTACCCATGCTCTTGAAGTATTGACTGAACTTATGTTCTTGAGTATAAACGTCAACTAAAGAGAAGAAGACAGTCACATAAACAAACACAAGTCAAATGAATATAGAGTCATCTAAAAATAAGTCAACAGTAAGCATCCAACACCACAGAGCAGTACAAGTCATCTATTCCATCTCCTATAAAGTTATCTTCATCTTCATAATCATTGGAACCCAAAACACTCAACAGCTTCCTCTTCACTCTCCATTTCCTTTTCACCATCATTGTATTCAAATTCTCCTTAGTTGTCAATGAGGCTAACAGTTGGAATTACATAAGAAGAGGAGGAGTACTAGCCTGATGCAGAGAGAGAGAGAGAGAGCTCGGGTGGCAACAAGAAAAAAGACTCGAGATGCGAAACTGTTTTTGTACTTCAAATTGCCACAGATGGACAACTTCTTCTTGGGTTTTATCACAATTTCAGGGTGATATTATTCAGTACACAGACGAGCATAACATTAAGTTGATCTAATTGTTAGATTCAAAACCCACAGTAATTGGATGGCCCAGATAAAACATATCCAAAACTTCAGAAAACACACTTATTTAGTGCTATGTTGTATAGCACACATAGTGCGCTAGTTAAGAGTCACTTTTCCATTTTCTAATAGCAATGAACTTCTTCTGGGCCTAAAGCACACTATTAACAACTGTGTCTCGACAGAATAGTTTCTTCATTTTCTATGCTGAAAGCAGCTAGATACTGCTAGAAAAATAATATCTAATCGAGAGGGTTAATATTCCATAAATGCTCCAGTAGCAACTCATGAGGAACTAATGGGTCAAATGAGTTGTTTAAAAGCTTGGTGCTTCTGAAGATAAAGGTCACTTCAATGACTCATTCGTGTCTGGATGAGAGTTAGAATTGAAGCCAATCTCAGTTTCTTTGAATAAGTATTCTAAAAGTAGGTTACTACTAATTCATTAAAATAATTTCCACGAAAAAATAGCTCTGCAACATACAGGAGAATGTTAAAGCATTGAATTACATTGTGCAGCTCCTTTTTGGATCCAATTGAAAATTCAAAAAATTGACTCTGTTCTTGCCAGTAATATTCTACAGTCCAGAACTATTTATTGGTTTTCGACAAAAACTGCAAGTGGGACCAGATGCTTAATGTCTTCCTCATTATTCCTGGGACTGAACAAATCACAGCAATTTAGAACACTGCAAGCTGTGATCTCCTACTTTGCTGGAAGAGTTGATTGCAAGGCTAAAAACTAAAAATTCTGCCAAAATGTCTGTGCTTGTTTAATTGGATGATACATCTTCTCCGATTAGCAGATGGGTCAATCTTCTCAACTTACACAGACAAACTAATATACTTTGCAACGTCAGAAGCTGAAAAAAAAAAAGCTGCTAAAGTAAAAGTTTCACTCTCATCTTCAATGCATGATGCGGCACCATCAATATATTTAGAGACAATAATTCTGGCCCTTTTAGGCATGGCCCTTCAATGCATGATTTTGAGGCCATACCAGTTAAAAAAAAAAATTTACAAAGAGTGCAAAAAATGCTGGAGCAGAAGGTGGCTACATGGCTTGAAATATAAAGTAGAGGTAACTAGTGGAAAATATATGGAGAAAAATCTTATCTTGTTTTAGGTAGATTAAATTGATCAAACTTAAAATAAGGAGGATTCCTACCAAACAGTTGTGAAGATAAACCCACCAAGCAAAGAAGTCTATGATCTGCCAGAAGGCCATTTACACTAATCATCCAGACCATCCTCTATCGCGTGACTAAGTTTTGGAATGGCAGCAGAAGTCAACTGCTTGATATGAACAAAACCAAAAAGAAAGTGGGAGGAAATAGACAGTGGGACTTCAGAAACAGCTGAGGATATCACCGAATAACCTCACTAAACACTGAACTTAAGAACCGAACATAGTGGGATTGGTTGTTTTAGGTATTCTAGGCGGTTTCCCCAAGATGGCCCCTGATTAGGGTTGTCCTCGAGGCTCCCCTAACTTTGTATTCTCCTATGTCAGATCAATAAAAGGGCACCAGACCCGCTGTTTAAAAAAAAAAAAAAGAACCGAACATAGTGACAAATAGAGCTTACAACAGAGACGCAACATTTAGAACACTACAGTCCTGAATAAACCCTATAAAAAATTTAAGTTTTATTATCTGAAATAAGAATGTTATACACCATAATCAGCATCATCACTTCAAACTTAATGTGAAACACGATCAGCCAGTTCCTCAAATTTTATTAGAAATGCCAAATAGACAAATTCCAATAGTATTAATCAAAGCATCAACAAGATAATTAAACAGTATCGAAGCTAACATTTGATGATGATAACATAGCGCTTAGAAACTAACACAGAAAACAGTCCACAATCAAAGAAACAGAGCAACCAAGAAGATAAGAACATACCAGTAAAGTTAATATCACAAGAGTAACCTTGCAACCTAGTTTTATCAACTTCATCCTTATCTGCTTTAAACCTGTTTACCCTAGTCTGAAGTATCTGGCAATTATCCGCCACTGATTCGCCACCTGCATCATTTTCCATCCCTTTACTCCAGAAGTCTCAATACAAACGCCACATAGCAATAAAGCAAGAATTTGCAGTCCAGGAAACAGTGATACAAAATGAAAACAGTATTCTCCCCAAACACACCCACAACCATTAAAAGAACACAAAAGCATAAAACCCCAGGTAACCTCAAAAATCTTGGAAAAAGGTGGATATCAAGAGAAAAAACCCGAAAACCCAATTCAGGATTTAGCAAGTAATGTGTCAAGCCAAAAAGACCCTCCCAAAAAACAAAGCAGAATACAGAAACCCAGGAAAAAAATGATTAGGTTTTTAGTAATTACTAGTCGTATATATCCAGGAATGCACAGGCAAATGAAGCAAGATAGAATAAATATCCATCTACATAAGGACGAAGCAAAGGGGTTCTTGAGAGTAGCATGGATTATCATCAAAAGGGTAGATAGGGATAAATATCAATCTACATGAGGAAGAGGCAAAAGGGTTCTTGAGATTAGTATGGATTATCATAAAAATGGCAGAGACTGGAGAGCAGTAGAGACCTTTGGAAGAGGCAAAAGGGTAGATAGGGATAAATATCAATATACATAAGGAAGAGGCAAAAGGGCTCTTGAGATTAGTATGGATTATCATCAAAAGGTAGGGACTAGAGACTAGAGACTAGTAGAGACCTTTGGAGAAGGGGATGATGTGGTCGTACTCAAAGCAGAGGCACCCAGAGCAGTTGCAGAATCGTTTGCAGACAATGTTGCCAGCAGCATCTTTGCGCCACCGCTCAGGGTGCCGGCCGGGTACTAAATCTGCTCTGCTCCAGCACAAAGCCTTTGCCTTTGCATCAAATTGCCTTGGTCTCCCTTCTTTTTCCTTCTCTCTGCGCCCCACAGGCGATGATGATGATGATGTTGATGAACTCCCACCAGAGTTACTCATATTTTCTGGGAGAGCAAAGGCTGGTGGGGCAATAATGGACTTGACTGCCTGAGACTTGAAAGTCCAACAGTCAATATTTTTTGCAATGGAATTGACTGAGGGAGAGGGGAAGCCTTATTAGGAAATTTTTGCTAACTTTGCTAAATTTTTTAATTTCTAATTTTTTTATTTTTTAAAATTTTCATTTTAATTTTATGTTTTTAATAAATTTTTTGGTGGATATCTTATTGCTTTTCTTGTTAGGAGTGGTGCAATTTTATTACTATTATTAAGGGTTAATTACAATTTGCACCCCTAAATTCTTCACAAGTAGCACTTTGCCTCTCTAATTAGTAATTGTAGCAATATTCTAGTCAAACTTTTTATAAATTTATTGCAAAGTGGTTCAATTGCTAAATTATGTTGGCATTTAGCAAAGGATCCACACATTGTGTAATAGGTCTAAATTATAACTGTTTAAATTGCCTATTTTCTGTATTTTCCATCAATAATCTCTTTTTTTTAAAAGAATATTTATACTGTATAAAAAATAAATAAGCACCTTTTTTTATCCCCATTTCAAGTGAGGAATTGATTCTAGAAGAAAGGAATAGAAGTGATTTCTTGCCTGTTTGAAGGAATCGCTTCATTGTTGATAGATCTAAAGTTTACAAATTGCCCATTTCACTTGGCTTGGAATGTTACCTATGATCTGCAACTTCTAGCACTCAAAAAGACAAAAACTGAAGAATAAATTTTTAGGTTAAAAATTGGTTAGAGAATTACCAATCACTAATAAATATTTTAATAATCTACAATAAAGTGGTGAAACTCTTTTCCTAAAAACTCTAGAAATGAACTCGAAAATCTCCTGTCTATCTATTATATAAGAAGGAAGTGGAGTTACTGTAGCAACTCCAATGATTGTCAAGTGGCTTTCTTTCATTTTTACATGTAGCATATCTCTCTTTTGAGGAATCTATTTTCATTTTTTCCTTTTGCTTCTTTTTTTTTTTATCACCTTATTTCCTTTCTTCTTTGTAAGTAAAAACAACTAAACAAACCTTTATCTACACTGCAACTTCTTCATTTAGTTTCGAATTTGTATTGCTTTTTTTTTCCCCCTTCATCCTAATGGTTTATTCTGCTTTTTTCTCTATTGGATTGGTTGATAAATTTCCTTTCAATTTTGTCCATATATAACTAAATAAATGGTTTCGTTATAGGAGTTGAAGGAAGAGTTTGACATTTCCTTTTTTACATAGTCCAATAATCATGATTCATGATTTTCTTCTCTTACTGTCTTACTCTCTTACTTATTCATGATTCATGATTTACTTAGTCCAATAACATATAAACTGTTGCAATTTGATAAGCTGAAGGTACTTAGCATTGAGTACCCAAGTCTTAAGGTGGAATCTTATACAGAAGAAACATGGTTCTCTAGCAAGTACAAGGGACAAACAGAAGAGACACGGATCTTCAATAAACTTGAGAGATAGTCTCAAATACAAGTTTCTCAAACAAATCTGGCTAGATCTTGAATCAATATTCCAAGATCTACTATATGGAGCCAGGATACATTCTGGAAGATCGGGAAAAAACGACACATTTAGTCTTTATATTCCCCGAAGAACAGGATTAATCATCCCTCCTCTCAAACAAAAAATATGGGATGACGAACGGCAAGCATGGTAAAAAGGTGGCAGACAACTAAAGGAGAAATCCAAGCAGGACTTCCATCAACAAAATTGGTCATTCATGAAGTTGAAGTCACGATTGACCAAGAAGCAGCCTATGCCCATGCCAAGGATATTCTTACAATCTATCCACAAAAGTGCCTCTTTAAACTCTTTACCCAATTCATCCCTAAAACTCCTTTTACAAATATCGATTTTTCAAACTTACTTTTCAAGCCTTTAGAAAACCAAAAAGCTAGGATTGAAGAATCCTTTCTTATTCCATCATCCAAACAAGAATTGAAAATCCAAGGAACTACATCCATTTGTATCATACAAAACTTTCAAGGATTTTCTACCATAAATAAATCATATCCAAACTCTTTCTTGCAAAATTATACTCCTAACTAAGAAAACACCCAAAATCTATACCATTCTCAAACAATCCATTTTGATATTTTCAAGAAAAGACCCAATATCCTTTAACATTCATCCAATACAGACAATATCCATGAATGAAGCATAAATAGAGTATTCATTCTTGCAATATCTCAACAGATACAGAGGACAACCACAGCTATGCATAATCAAATATCACATGACTACAATTGGTTAGCTGCTCATATCTTATACATAGGATTTATTGGGCAATTCAAAGAATGGTGAGAAGGACATCTCATCATTGACAACATCCTCGTGGCAACAAATAAGGATGAATCTAATCTACAAGACAGAAACACCTTCCCAGAAATAGAGACAACATTGATATACAATGTTAAAGACATCCTGGATATATTCATATCTAATGATGATTCAGGAATAACCAAAAAGGGTTTATCAGAGTTATTCCCAAACTCCAGTAGATATCAACATATATTCCTGACAAAGCCAGACAAAAATAAGGTTCATAGGAGAGATTTCCTCAAAGGGCCTTCTCAGATCTCAATACAAGAAGAAGAATCTTTTGAAAGAAACAACTTATGAACAGATCCAACAAGCAGACTAGCTTCCTAGGCAACATATAGAAAATCAGACCCAAGAAAGAAACCTTGAGCCCCTTTACAAATAGTTTGGGCTATCTAGCTACCATACAAAGTCCAATAAACAGCCCAAAAGTTTTGGAAACCCTTTCTCTCCTACAAAACAACTAGCCTTATCCATTTTCATAACCCATAAATCTAAACATATAGCTCAATATTACAAATTCAACCAAAAAATCAATATCTCAGAACTAGCAGGCCAAATCAAAGCTCAAATGTCAAATTTCTGATCAAATCAGAATGAGAAGAAGATTATGATGATTATATTTCAACATCTTTTTCCCCAACCACCAGTGTATATACATATATATATATATATATATATACATTTAAACATCTTGGATTATACATATATACACATATTTGCACTTTAGTTAAAACAATCATGTGAACCTTAACGTCACCATTGGGGAAAAAATAATAAATAAACTAATAAGTTTATAAATATCTCAAGAGTCGAAGGAGAATCGGATGAGGGTCCAAGCACTGAGGAGTGAACTCAAAATACTTTGGGTGAGTGTTTCCACATTTGTGTGTTTAAATTGTCTATGTGTTACTTAAATAATATTTATATGATTATTGTCGCACCCTATTTTTTGGAAAATAAATTTACGAGTTATAAAAATAAATTTTTGATTAATTTTGAGTGAATTGAAAAAATGAGTTTATTGTGAAGTATTTTCAATTGTCCCTCGCCTTCCAAGTCGAGAGTGTACTTTATCACACTTGACTTAGTTTGGGTTTGAAGATTGATAATTGACCAAGTGTTATTATAAATGTATATGACTGTAAGCCGTATACATACTTCATCGTACTGGCTGAATTAGGCCCCAAAACCCTCTGTTCAATGGACTATTCAAGCTAACAAAAGTGCTTTGTCGGATAGGACGGTAGCTTTGAGTAAGTATTTTTGTATGCTCGAGTATTACCATGGAGTAGCAGATTACTGATATGGCCATCTAAGGGAAGTGTTTACTGTTTTGGAAGTTATGAGGAGGAGTTCGGCAAAGTGTGTAGTGTATTGAAGTGGCTCTCATGTGAGCACCGTATCCTTTTGAAAGTAATTGTTCAGTAAAGTGTTCTTTACTTTATTCAGTGAAGTGTTCCTTTCTTACTTAATTTTGATTACGTGTAAGTGTTTGTTGATTATTGCTTGCTTGGGGAAGCTCACTGTGCGTAAGCTCACCCCATTTAGTTTATTTTCCTTAATAGGGTTAGAAACTTGGAACCGGAGAATAGTGAGTCAAAGAGTTGAAGTCTTTGTTTCAAGTAAATTGCAATCCTATTTGTACTTAAGGAATTAATTGAATAACTTGTATTTTGATCCATTTAGTGGTACACATGAGTATGGATGACTTGGAATGTTGGATGATTTGTAATTTTTAATTGTGGTGCATTAATGTCTACTTTGGAGTTATGCTATTGATTGGGAGATTTTGAGTGAGTCCTGACGAGAGTTAACTAAGCGGTTCGTTAAATCTTAGGATACACCCTAAGGGGAAGTGTTGTTACAATTTATACTTTTGAATGATTTTTTTTGTAGCCGAAAATTCATTGAAGAATTTGTAATTTATTACGTTTAAATTCAAAATAAACATGTGACAATGTTTTATTAAAATATCCAACAATTGTGAATTTATATTTTCCTAAATTTCTTTTTGCCTCAACTTTTTTTTATTTGTTTTCTATGTATATATTTGTTTTATATTTGATTTTCAATGTTATTAAACTTTAGTTGGGGAAAAAATATGTTTTGTAAAATGTAAAAAGACATGTGTTTATGATTACAAAGAAATGGCTTCAAAAGTATTCTGTAGGACTAATTTACAAGTTAAATTACATAGGCAACAACTCACTACCATCATCAATCCATCAATCCAGATTTGTGTTATTGAAAGCAACAGCTCTTCCTAATAAAAATGCATCAATTCATTCTTTTCTTTTTGAATTTGGTGCTTCACGCACAAAAAAAAAAAGAATGAACCTTGCTAGAGAACTAAAAGTAACAACCCTTAATTACTTCAGATTTAAAATGACTCAAATTACAAACAGTGTCACTAATGTAATATAACTACCATAAAAGATCATTTGGAATAGATGAGTTTTTGATAGGCAGTCTAGTAATGATAGTACTAATACACTTAGTCATAAACTGAGTAAGAAAGCAATGCATATACTCTTTGATAAGGAGTTACTTGATCCTCAGTGTCTTAGTACACATTTGTAAAGGACAAGTTGAGCCCTTGCTCATATATTGTATTTCTCTATTAGTAGAAATAGAAATTTCTATTGTTTCCAGAAAAAAAAAGAATAGATGAGTTTTTGAATGAATTAAATTTTTGGTGGGATGTTTGGGCTCCAATTGGTACTCAAGTGTTTCCCAAGAATTCCTATTAATTAATGGGTATAAATGGGTCCCATTTCATGCCCCAACCTCCAAACTAGAAAATCCATCCAACTCAAAGTCTCTTTAGATATGGGGAGCCAATTGGAACTTGGCATAGATTGCCATCTCTACCACTCATTAATCAGGTGAATAACTGGATGGATTCATTTTTCAAGGAGTTAGTGTTCAAACAAGTATTGAAAATATCTTTCCTTAGTTAATTCACCTAGGACATAGAGTAGAGTGGACTCAATTTTTAAGGAGTTTTTTTTTTCTTGTACAGCTCGACATCCTAAGCATTGTCTTTGTTAAACTTAATACTAACATAATAGTGTGGTTGTGCAACTGCAGCTTTGTTAATATCAAAACAAATCATCCAAAACTAGTTATGATCCTCCCCATGCCTCTCTAATAAGTCAGTGGCAAAAAAGGCGCAAAGCTAAAGAAACAATGCAACAAGGTTGCTTGCTGACTTAGCAAAACCACCAGTTACATCTATAATCAATCGTCATCATAGATGAATATTATCCTCTGCATTATCGTCATCATCGTCAACTATCCCATCAAATAATGGGTCCTTGAGAAGATCAGTAGCTGAGGGCCTATCCCTCGGCTTCACAAGGCACTTCTCTATGAATGCCTTCACCTCAGGGTCCTTAATCTTGTCCATGGCTTGATGTCTCACCCCAGATGTCACCTTCTTGTATATCTTTGCAACATTGTCACACTCACTGTAAGGTAATTCAAGGGTTACCATCTTAAGCACGACATATACCAAATGAATATAATCAACTCAATGTAATCCTCCTTGTATAGATCTGAAGTCATGAATTCTGGGGTGCCAACCATTGTATGTGCACAATGGCTCTTCCCCACAATTGCAACCATTCCCAAATCACCAATCTTCACCTATCCAATATTGCCATTGATGAACACATTGCTGCAATTCAAACTCAATGAATGATACAGGGTTCATGAATATGCAACTAGTCCAAGCCCTTGAGAATTTACCTCGACCATTTCTTCAATGCCTTCAACGAAACCTGCCTATGCTTTTTCCTGTACTCCCTCAAATTCCCAGAAGTACAAACGTCAATGATAGAATTCAATGTTTTTATTCCTTATCTCTCCACATAGAGTACAGGACTATAATATTCTTGTTCTTTAATGTCCATAGCAACCTAACCTTAGAATATAGCCTCTCAATCATAGCTTTATCTTCGCAAAATTTCTGCAATTTCACTTGGTTCCAAGTCATCTCTATTCCTTCCTCTTGATCGAATGCCCTGTACACTTTCTTCACTGATCCTGAGCCCTGAAGCTCATTATACTGCTGTCGCGCCTCATTTTTTATAAGAAAAATAAATAAATGGTTTTAAAAAGTGAATTTTTGATTTGAAAAAGAAAATGAAAAATATGGGTCTAAATGGGACATGAAAATGCGACGATTTGACCCAAAATATAGTTTAAAAAGGGTTTATTGAATGAAAAATGGAGCCGTCACTTGGTATAGAGTTAAGGTGTACCAAGTCACTTAAAAATAAATTTTAAAGGAAAAAAGTAGAAAACCCTTTTCAAACGACTCCAAGTCTACAAAAATCAGAGAAAAAGATTCGGGAGTCACATTTGAAGAAAGGGAAGGCAAGGATAAGAATCCAAGACACCCTTTCAACCTAGCCAAGGCTAGTTGCGCGATTTAGTCAAAGATTTTCTTATTTTAACCTAAAGATTTATCACATTTGGGTGTTCTATATGAATGCAAACCCTAGACCTAGGAGGGTATCGGGGGGTCAAAATGTATCTTCAAATCTTATTTGGTACCAATCACATTAATTGTGACGCCCAATAAAGACTCTTCGAAGAAGTCACGAATAATGCAAGTCATGAGAAAAGAAAGAAAAGGAAAATAAGAGTAATTATACAAATATACATGGCCTAAAGGAATGCATCATGTCGGGTGTGGGGAACTAATGTTCGTGACTCCAATGTTCCCTTTAATAAAGGGAATACGAGCGTGCTAAGGCTAAAGAGCCAAACTCATCCATATCCCATACCCAAGGGGTTTCCTAATCCAATCAAGCAAGATGGACTAATCTACCCCTAATTTCCTAAATGAGATGTAAAATCTATATGTTATATATACATAGGAGTAGGGAACATATATAATGGGAAATACGGGATAAGGACTATACATATAAGGGAAATATGGGGGAAGGGATATATGTATAAAGAGGGATGTCATGCAAAATGATAAAAGACGCTAAAAGGTAAAAAATATGCATGAAATGTAGTGATTCACACAAACATGATCTAACGCGTAGACGGTCCCTAAGGGTCTAGCATTGGACTAGCCCTTTACTAATGCTCTTTCACAAGCATTGGACTCGCAAGAGCTCGAGGGGAAAAGGCCATGGCTAGCATTGGACTAGCCACGGTGACGTGCATTCATCCACATAAGCAGATATAATAATAAAAGCGGATAGACATGTAAGGCACATTGTTTCACATAGCACGTAGCATCTAAGCATGTTTATCTAGATGCAAGGCCCTAAGAAAGCGATAACACATAGCACATAGACATGCAAAATGCACATAAGGCAAATAAAGCAAATAGAGCCCTAACTATTACATTCGGGGAAGCCTACTACAATCTAAAAGGGGAAATAAGAAGAGTAAATCCTAACTATTACATAGGCTAGCTAGGACATGTCTTCAAGAGAGGGGCCAAAACCTAGCTATTACAAATTGGGGTTCAAATGCCCTCAAATAACTTGCCAATTAAAGAAAGTGAAATAAAAGGAAAGGAAAACAAGAGATCAAACATTAAAAACGAATTAAAGCATGCATATTCACACATAGCACGTAGGAGCACGTAGGAGAAATAAAATCAAGGAGATAGAGGTTACTTCCCTTGCAATGGTAATGAAATGAAGGAAATATTAGCTTCAAAACAATAAAAGGGTTAAGGCACCAATTAAATAGTGAAGTATAAACAAAATCACCAAATCCCTCCCAATTGCAACTTAAATGAAATCAAATAATGCATAATTTCCAAGCAAAAATGAATCATTGATCAAATTTCTAGAATAGAAAAACTACCAAGGACCCAATTGCAAATATTAACCAATCATTCAAGTCCAATTAACACATTTTGGGAAATTCATGGGTCCAAGAGCAAAGAAAGGGTCAAGTAAAGATTGAAATTGTAATTATTTTAGGGTCTAATTGCAAGAAATCAGCACATAATTGGGCCACAGTGCAACAAATGGAGACTTGGGGGGCCAAAGTACAATTTTTGATATCATTTCGCATGCAAACTTCATGCAAAACAACGTGGGAACACATTCTGCAGCAAAGTTTCACCAAGCTATGAAGCTTTCGGCAACCGAGAATGAACCAAGTATTCTTCAACCAAACATCAAAAGCTTTGAATTAAGAAAAAGCTACAACACTACCATAACTCAAACAAATAACAAGCATAGAAGGAAACCTTGCAAACTCGTAAAATTTTATGCAGGCCTACGGATGAAATTGCTGCAACAAAACTTGCAGCATTTTCGTTCCCAAAAGCAGATTTCAGACCCAAAGACATAACGTTGAGCAAGAACTTTCAATCCAACATCAAGACTTTAACTATGCAACAAAACACACAGCTTCAATATCCGAATAAGCAAAGGGAACTTAGAAGGAGATTATGCAAATTCTGGGGAAACATTCATGGAAAGTGGTTCGAAAACTCTCTTATTCAACCATCCGTGACTTCATTTCATTTTGCCAAAACACAAAAACATCCAAAACACAAAACAGCCAACAAACATCCAAGTTTGGATTAGGAAACAATTGTTTATCTTGGTAATCTTAATTGAATGTGACCACTTAGACCTAATATCTAACCACCTTCAAACATAGCAAAATTTGGAGCTTATAACCCATAAAAATTGCAGCAAAAAGACATGAACAGATGGAAACTTTCTTCCAATCTCCTGGGCTTACAAGACAAGTTTCTCTTTTCTAAACATGATTAAGGTCTCAACCAAACATCAAGCATTGATTTTTAAGCAATGAAAACACAGAAAGTCGACCATCGAGCATGCAAAATTTCGGCAAGAATTTTCTGCATTTTCTGGGTTTCATTACTAGGCAAGTAGGTCATGCAAATCAGTTTCTAAACTAGCAAAATGCGCAACTTATACCCTTCACTTGAATCCATCACTAACCTGAGAGTGTTCTGAACCCGGATGGACGCAAGGAGTGGCGAGAAAGCCGTGCAGAATGGAGCCAAAGAAATTTCGTCGCCGCACAGGAAAACGCTGATGAACCCGCGACTTGGAGCTTCAATTTGGCCCTTTTAGAATTGTTATCCCCGAGCTCTTCCTGAACGAAATTTCCTCCATTGCAGTCCAGGATATTGCAGAAACGAAGAAACCTTCCTAAAAGCCTGAGATACGTTATCGGAAATTGGAATCCCCCCGTAATCTGCCTTTTTCCCAGCCGCCCTCCTCCCTGGAATCCCCCCGTGAGCTTTTTCTACGTTTTTTCTCCAGCCGTCCCAACTCTCCACTCTCTCCCTTTTCCTTTTGTTGCTTTTCTAAAACTTAGCCGTCACCCCCATAGATTCCTTCCCCTTTTGCTAGCTGCCTTTTCAAACATTTAAAGGAGCCTCGAATCTAAACCTACGATGGAAGGCTGAGATCTCAAATCCCAAAAATCGGTTTATGTGGCCTGCTCTTGCCCCTTTGATCCCATTCATGAATGGAGTGAGTTGGACTTATCCTGAGAATCGCTCGGAGGAACGAATGAAATGGGAAGAAAAAGCCAGCTGCAATTTTTCTGTACTGTACACGTATTTGGTTTCTGATATGAAGTTGAGGAAGGGCTTGGATCTAGTGCAGCATGGTGCATGAGATCTTTTTTTTTTTTTTTAACAAAATAAACAACAAACCTTCCTAATTTGAATCTAAAAATTTAAAGAATATTTTTTTGTGAGCAATTCTTTTTTTTCGAAAAATTTTAAAATAAAATAAGCAAAAAATGAATAAAATTAACAAATAAAACTAAATTAAAAGATTTGATGTTCAAAAAATGCTTAAAAAAATGTCTAAGATAAAATTTTGAGATAATTAAAACAAAAATAGTAATAAATAAAAGAGTAAAAATTTGGTGTCTACAGTTTGCCCTCTTTGTCTAAGTTTTGGAAAAACTTGAGACAAAAAAATAGACACCAAATATTTACCTGCGTTATTCAGCTGCGAACGTCTCGAACGATGAACGCTTTAGAAATGGGGACTGACCTCTTTGGCAAAATTTTAAAATGGGACTGACCCAAACAAGAAATTTAAAACGTGGAACTAGCCCGAACAAGAAATTTAAAAATCATGGGACTGATCCGAACAAAATTAAAATCATGAGACTGATTCGAATAAATCTTAAAATCATGAGACTGACCTGAACAAAATTAAAAATCATGGGACTGACCCGAATAAAACTTAAAATCATGGGACTGGCCCGAATAAAACTTAAAATCATGGGACTGACCCGCATAAAACTTAAAATCATGGGACTGACCCGAATAAAACTTAAAATCATGGGACTGACTCGAACAAAATTAAAAATCATGGGACTGATCCGAACAAAATTAAAATCATGGGACTGACCCGAATAAAACTTAAAATGATGGGACTGACCCGAACAAAATTTAAAATCATGGGACTGACCCGAACAAACTTAAAAATGGAATGCACACTAGTGGGACTGACCCATGTTTAGTGGCAATAAAGATGAAATGCACGCTAATGGGACTGACCCATGTTTAGTGGCAATGCAAATGAAGTACTCACTGGTGGGACTAACCCATGTTCAGTGGCAGTAAAATGAAACGCACGCTAGTGGGACTAACCCATGTTCAGTGGCAGTAAAATGAAACGCACGCTAGTGGGATTAACCCATGTTTAGCGGCAATGAAAATGAAACGCACGCTTGTGGGACTGACCCATGTTTAGCGGCAATGAAAATAAAATGCTCACTGGTGGGACTGACTCATGTTCAGTGGCGATGAAAAATAAAATGCACACTAGTGGGACTGACCCATGTTCAGTGGCAGTGAAATGAAACGCACGCTAGTGGGACTGACCCATGTTTAGCGGCAATGAAAATAAAACGCACGCTAGTGGGACTGACCCATGTTTAGCGGCAATGAAAATAAAATGCTCATTGGTGGGACTGACCCATGTTCAGTGGCAGTGAAAATAAAATACTCACTAGTGGGACTGACCCAACGGCTAGTGGCAGAATAAATGAAATGCGCACTAGTGGGACTGACCCAACGGCTAGTGGCAGAATAAAAGAAATGCTGGTATGTATGAAGAAATTGTATAAGACTTGCTCGAAAAAATTATCCAAAAATTTGCTCCAGTATGATGAATTGGTCAGTGGGATTAAACTCGAGCCTGCCTTTGACAAATTGGTCAGTGGGATTACACCTGAGCCTGCCTTGGATAATCGGTCAGTGGGATTACACCCGAACCCGCCGTGAGAATTAAAACACACACGTCAGTGAGATAAACTCAATGCTAACGGTGGTAGAAAAATAGAAACACACACGTTAGTGAGATAGACTCGATGCTAACGGTGGAAAAATCAGTGAATTAAATGTGGTTGTCAAGAATGGGAAATGGAAGGGTGCGCGGCGGGCGCTGAAATTTCATCAACAAGAAATTGAAATTTGTCAAGGAACAAGAAATTAAATTCAAGTTTGATTTTTGAGAATCTTTTCAAAAATAATTTGCCCAAACTTCCACCAATTATTGTGCAACCGATCAATTGATTTGCATTACGGCATGGTTGCTCCTCCTTAAGGTCTTGATTCGTAAGATTCTGACTTACGCTTTTTCGTCGATTTCAGCAATGAGTACCTGCACAGGGGGCTTGCCAAAGTACAACATGCATTTTATTTTAAAATATTGCAACTACTACTCATGGAAAGAGCAGTGTGATTGATTTGAAAGTCTTGCTTGACTTTTTGACGAAATCCTCAAATGGACTATAAAAAATTTGCCCCTGTGTGGGCTTATTTCATGAAATCTCACAAATAAAAATTTGCCCCAATGTAGGCTCCTTTGATTGCAAAAATTTGTTCAGATGATTCCTCATTTATTTGAACAAAGAGAAATCGTACTTTCTAAAACTTAGAAAGTAATCATATGTACAATGTGAAGAAATTTGAACGTTGAGTTTGAATTTATGCAAAAATTTCATGATGAATCTTTCAGAATAACACCAAATTACAGAAGATTTCTTCCTCACTTTTAGCATCTGTGCTTAGAGTAGCGGGTCACCATTTCTTGTTGGCTCATCTTTCAGAACCAATCAAGTGGGGCGTTATTTCTGATTTGGAAATGGGAGGTCAAGGTTTGTCTTATTCTTGTACCCAAATTATATGTAATCCCTTCAATACTACATTTTAGTGAAAGCAAAGAGTTTGTCACCCTTATTTCTTAAGAAAACGTAGTCAACATATAAGTTTTATAAGCTTGCAACAATATGGGTAGAAACGATAGTTAAACATGTGAAAACTAGTTATACCCTTATGATCACAAATGATTAACTTCTTATGAGCATAATCCTCACTTTGGGTTGCCATGAAAGATAAGTCAGCGATGGACTTTATAAGCTTATAATGTGGTTTGAAAACGATAGTTAAAGAATAAGACTTTCAAGGACATTGCACCGAAAATCGCATTTTTTCCAAAATTGCCCCTATTTTGAACTCAAAGATCTCAGACTTTGTTTGCATTTTCTCATCATTCACCAGGGACTTCAGCGTCGAATCTTTTTGCATTTTTCTTTGCATTCATTTTGCTTGCATTTTCTTTTCTTTTCAAATGTGCCCTTACGAATTTTCACATGATGAGCACTGTCAACCTCATCTAATCAATTCAGAAATACATCTAAAAAATTTCTCGGCTTCAGTATATGAGCATCACTTGCCAATTAGAAAATTTCTTGACAGAGAAATTGCAAAGAACAGAAGTTAGAGCTTCCGGCTTTTGTAATGGGGTCAGGTGGGGTGCTTAGAAAGGTTAAGGCTTGAAAGCGGATTTCAAAAGCGATTTGAATGACCTGAGATCGCATTATTGCGCCAACCCTGTTTTAGGGTTAAATAAGAACTTGCCCCTATTTATTCTCAATTGAGGCTCTTTTCTCTTTCATTTTGTTCTCTTTTGTCGGCCCTCTGCCATTCTTTTGAACTTTTCAAAATTTGCCCCAGTTCATGTTCAACTGAGATTCTCTTTTCTCTCTGTCTTTTGATTTTGTTTGCCTTATCATTTTTCACCTTTTGAGACTTTGCTTCTTTTTCAACTCAAACTTGCCCCAGTGTGGGGTTTGCGATTTTCAGGGGTTGCCAAACGAAATAATTTATTCTGAAGGCTCAAAAGGGATAACTAGGGATAGAATGTTTGATTGGAAAAGAAGAGAGTTTGACTTTTATTCCGTTCCTTACATTAACTCTGAAAGGAAAATTTTCATTAATGCGAAAATTTTTGCATGCATCTGAATCAATTAACCGAGGATGACTTCCGTTCATCCACATCCGTGAAACATAGAGGATCTGCTGGACAACTTTTCTTTCTTTTGTCTTTCTCTCTTTTCTTTTCTCTTTTTCTTCAAAATTGAACCCCAGGTAGAATTAATTTTTCCCAATTTGCAATTCCCTTTTTCCTTTTAATTTTAGCATTTTTTTGCCTTTTCTCTTTTCTCTCTTTCCCCCGCAAAATTCTCCAATCTCCTTCCCCAATGTGGGGTGCGATCATAGGTGCCTTTGAAAATAACCACCCATTTTAGCTCGAATGAGGATGCAAGGGATAAATAGTGTTTAGATTGTAGAAACGATGGCCAAAGCATCATTCTTACGCTTCATGACAACCAAAGTAAGGAAATGGTCATTGAAAATTCACTACCTTTTAATATTTGAAAATTTTTCAATGTAGGGTAGTGATCATTAAGGCTCTTATTTGAAACGAAATCATTCTTTCAAAGGCTCAAATGGGAGAGCAAATGATAAAATCTGTATGGATAGAGAAACGAACGTTCGAAATATCATTCCAAATTTCCAAAATAAATAAAGAATAATGTACATTTTTGCTTTCACTTAGATGTGAATTGAATATAATTAGACACAATGGACATTTTTCAAGCAAAAATTACCCCAATTTGTAATTTATCAATCAATGTGACTGATTTTATTTTGGGGTTAAGTGAAGGAGAAAAGGTATCTCATTGGCCCTTTTGAGTGACCGCTCACCTTTCTTTTTTCCTTAAATTCTGAGCACTCTTATTGTATAGCTCGGATCACCAATTGAGTGTACGTAAGGATTTTAGAAAGCATACACTCGTGAAATTTCAGGCTGGAGGTTGAGAAAATCTCAATTTAGCTTTATTTTCCAAAATTCATCATGAAATCTCCGATGAGCAAAAGAATGAAATGTACATGAAGACAATAATTATCCAAAACTTTATTGCTGAAAAAGTTTAAAACAAAATTTCTCGTTCAATTATAATACAAATGAGAAGAGAAAAACTTCTAAAGAGCTCCGCATATATACACTTTTTGTTTCCTTTTCTTTTGGGCCGAAAATGTATTAACAAGTCAAATATACAGAATTTTCCTTTGAAAAACAATTATGAAATCTCCTAGAGGCTTTATCCTAACGCTTCCAAATAGATCCTTCATGTTTTCATCGCAGGGTCTGTCCAAGAGTCAAGTAATACTTTTCACACTTTTCGGATCAAAAATTGTTATCAGATATAGAAAAAATATTTTCACCTTATTGAAACATTTTTATGAATGCAGGGGGAGGGGAAAAAATAAAAGAAAAAAATACCCAAAGTTAGTAAGCAAAATTGCAGAATCGGTATGCATGTCCTATGGGGGGAACCCTTTTATGTCAAGGGTAGGCCTAACATGAATATGCAATCCTCTAGGGTAGGCACCATACAATATCTGATGAATCCGATCAACTGATTGAGTGAAAAAATGATTTGAAAAAATTGGCCAATTGGAGTGAGAAGAGACATTTGTCTTAAAAAATGAGGACGAAATCCGAATGGATTGCCTGTTTTGATCATAAAATGATGTGTAAAAGATGTTGCAATGTCTCGATTACTTTTATTCAATGAACCTTAGACTTAAACCCTAAATGGGAAAAAGCGGGTCAAATGGATTGGATAAAATTGATGATTTATTCAAAACGATCGAATTGCCCTAAAAATAGGTAAACTGGTCAAATGAATTGAATGAAATTTGATTTATCCAAAATTAATCAGATCACCCTAAAAAGGGTAAATTGGTTAAATAGATTGAACGAAACTTGATTTATTCAAAATCGGCTCGATTGCCCTAAAAATGGGTGAATTGGCCAAATGAATGAAATGGAGTTAATGATTTATTCAAAAATGATTAGATTGTCCTAAATTTGAATTGACAAAATGGATTGGATGAACTTGATGGTTTATTGAAAATCGATAAGATTGCCCTAAGAATGGGTAAACTAATCAAATGAATTGAATGAAATTGGTGATTTATTCAAAATCGACTAGATTGCCCAAAAATGAGTAAATTAATCAAATGAATTCAAAATCGACTAGATTGCCCTAAAAATGAACAAATTGATAAAGTGGACTGGATGAAGTTGATGAATAAAATGGTCCAATGGATTGAATGAAATTGATGGTTTATTCAAAAATTGATCTATCCACTGGTAGTTCCAAACATTTATTGCGATGCATTAGTCTATGGGTTTTCTAAAATCAAATTTTGGCCTCAATTTATTTATCGTCTCAATAGTGAGAAATTATTTATGAATTTCTTCAAATTAATGTCCTTTAAGCAAGGAATTTTTACCAATTTTGATAAAATGGCAAAAAGGTGATTATTAGACGCTCATATTCCAAAGATCGCTCTTGAAAATGATCGAATCCTACCTTACCTCGTGCACTTCCCCTTCGGATGGTACAAAATGTAAACGTGCAAGTCTCCTTGGATTAAGTATTCGAAACACGAGGTGGTTTATTTCTAACACGGGATCCCCTAAATGGCATTCCCTTTCTAGGGTTTATGCATGATGCTGTTTATTAAAGCGATAAATTTATAATTTAACTGATATCATGACCTAAAGGGACCCTTTATATGCCAGGGTAGGCCTAAAATGATATGCCATTATTAATTTACGAATGCAATATACAAAAATTTTTAAACGTGCAATAGTCTATCTATAAGGGTAGGTCCTAAAAGAGGATCATGCCAGACCTCTTATTTTCTAACGTTTGTGAATGCAAAAGACAAGAGACAAGGAAACGTGAGTTCAACACATAATCACATAACACGTTGGACAATTAGATAATATAAAAAGCAACAAAGATAAATAAGAAAAGAGGGATAGGATCCCTCCCCTCGTGCCTAGTGTCCTTAATAGGGTAAGGTCGACTCTACCCTAGACAATTCTAATATGGATGCATGAGATTTGGTTCACTAATGCATCTAGACTCGATAAGGTTTCGACTCCCAAACCTTCAGACCTAAAGGCGAAGGGTCATCACTCCCAAGGCTTTCGATCGGTGGCTCGAGTGATCCATTAGGTAGCGCTATGAGTGCAGGGCACACCATTCGCCTACCAAAGGCAATCAATCCTAATCCTACAAGGAGGTGTGGGAAACGCCCACGAAAAAGAAAAAAATGGGGTAAATAAGACTATGCATGCACGTATGAGGTGCTTTCTTATTGAGGGGAGGGATTGTACCATTATATGCGATCGAAGGTTCTAGGGTGACTACTCCCCACTCAATAATGCAAGCGCGATACAAATAAATCATCCATTCATTACATACATAGTGCGCGAGAAACGATTGTACGCGTTAAAAGTAAAAAAGGTCGACTAAATCGGATGCTCGGACCCTCTAAGTCCCCAGTGGAGTCGCCAACTGTCGCGCTCCATTTTAAAAAAAAAAAAAATAAATGGTTTTAAAAAGTGAATTTTTGATTTGAAAAAGAAAATGAAAAATATGGGTCTAAATGGGACATGAAAATGCGACGATTTGACCCAAAATATAGTTTAAAAAGGGTTTATTAAATGAAAAATGGAGTCGCCACTTGATATAGAGTTAAGGTGTACCAAGTCACCTAAAAATGAATTTTAAAGGAAAAAAAAGTAGAAAACCCTTTTCAAACGACTCCAAGTCTACAAAAATCAGAGAAAAAGATTCGGAAGTCACATTTGAAGAAAGGGAAGGCAAGGATAAGAATCCAAGGCACCCTTTCAACCTAGCCAGGCTAGTTGCGCGATTTAGTCAAAGATTTTCTTATTTTAACCTAAAGATTTATCACATTTGGATGTTCTATATGAATGCAAACCCTAGACCTAGGAGGGTATCGGGGGGTCAAAATGTATTTTCAAATCTTATTTGGTACCAATCAAATTAATTGTGACGCTTAATAAAGATTTTTCGAAGAAGTCACGAATAATGCAAGTCATGAGAAAAGAAAGAAAAGGAAAATAAGAGTAATTATACAAATATACATGGCCTAAAGGAATGTGTGACGACCTCATCTCCCCCTAAGGTGTACCAAAGGGTTCGACGGATCGCCTGCCCAACTCTCGCCAAGACTCACTCACTATCTCAATCGAGTCATGTACACACATCCATGAACCATGAATAACATTCACAATTCAAACTTATAATTTACATTGATAGGAATCGAGGTACAAAGTCTCAATACACCAAACTAGTTCAAAACGTATACAATCCAAGTACAACATGTTTCATTCGAGGAATAGCGCGAGTACAAGACCAAAAAGTCGAAAGTCAAAAACAAAAGACTACACTAGTCTTTTACAAGTCTCTCGCGTCACTCGTACTACTGTAAGGAAAACAAACTAACGGGGTGAGCCAAATCTCAGTGAAGTTCCCAAATATCAAATTGGTCAACAACCAAGTTATAGCAAAATAATAGTGAAATAGCAAGCAAACAAGTCAAATCAAGGAAATAGTACTTCAGCTAGTTAAATAATATTAGATTCACATTCACATATAAGGATACAGTACTCATATTACGGCTCCATTCTAGCTTGGTCAAGTGGTAGTTGACTCTCCGTCAACTTTCAAGTAATATCAAGTCCAAATAAACTCCACTACACGCCAATCCCCGTCCACCGATCAACCCCCTATTTCGGGCCCGCACGCCATACAAAACATGGGTGGTAATACTCGAGTATATCGTTTAGTCGAGGAGATAACACTCCACTCGACATTACAAGTGACACAGGGTTTGTTATCTAATCGACCAGACCCTTGCCGGCTCGACTCGATTAACTAGCCACAGGGTTTCTGGAATTCCAGGCAAAACATATTTCAAGTACATGTACAACAAGTCCAGTACGATCAATAGCAAGAACAAGTCATATTAGGGCAAGTGCGGTAAAGTACACCCTTGTCCTATCATTCATTTCTCATATAGTCATGTAATTCAGGTAAGGAACACATGTATCCAGTACAATCGGATATTTGAAAGCACTCACCAAAATATAATGCTTCAGGTATTCACGTTCAATTATACTCCAGGCTTGGAGTCCAGATCTGCGATAAAAATCCAGTTTGAGAACTTTGAAGTACTAGTAAGATTCGAAACTTAAACGTTTCGTTCGTTAAGAATCAACCCCTTGAAATTCATTTGGAAGTCATTCGTGAAACACTTGCTCGCTTTTTCAATTCATAAGGTTTTGTAGTATATATACTTGGAAATATCACTTGAGTTGAAAGTACAAGGAAAACAGGTTCACATTAGCCATTATGTATTTTCCTCAAGGTACAAGTTCGGCCAAGTCCTAACATATAACCCTTGATAACAAAGCAGCAAGGTCCTCGCTAGTTTAAGTGATAATCACTTAACCCTTACTCACGTTACAAGTATAGTTTCCTAGTCCTTGAGTGTAAATTCGGGCAGCATGCCCTTTGTGTTTACCAAATTTTCCAGCCATTTCGGCTTCAATCCTTACACAATCCAACCCAACATCACCCACAATATAATTTCAGTTCATTAGCCATTCCGTAGGCTCAACACAACATAAGAACAAAAATCAAAGTGATAATAAGGGTGGAAACGCAACTTAGCAAAAGACAGATTTGACGTATGGTTGCGGAAATAACACATCCGAGGCTACGCTTATTGGATTGAGGCGAAACTTATGCTGTTTCGAAACTAAGACACAGGGATACAATGTTCATGAAGATCACTTAGTCCAGTTTCCAATGCAACCTAGTCAAATCCTCAATTTACAGAATCAAAACCCAACTAGTCGGCTATTTACCCACACTGCACTGGAATGGTTATATTTTAGGTTACCAATGTCCGATTAAGGTGTTCTTTGAGGCGTTTGAAAGCAAAGTCAGAATACTACAACTTTCATGTTTTGGAAAAAAGCTAAAATCCAACGGATCCTAGTGAATAATCACCCCCAAATAGACTAACTGTCCACGCAGAACTCTGGTTTATACCCTAGAACAACAAGGGTATTTTCATCTTTTCACGAGCTACGTTGCTTCGATCGAGTTGAAATTTTGTAGGCACCTATAAAATACCATTCCCTACAACTTTTATGTTTTGACCTAAGGCCAATTCGGCCTCTAACATAGGGCTACAAAACCGGACAGAAAGATGGGGAAAATTTTCCAGATTCTGGAATTTTTGGTATTTAATGGAACTTTCTCAATTTTCTTGTTCTAATCATTACCAAAGCCCCTTTTATAACCTTATTTACAACATGTGCAACCATACAACAAGTTTAGGTAGAAAATTATGAAACCCTAACTTGCTTATTCATCCCAAATTCATCACAACCACTTGCATAATCATGAAATCAAGCCAAAAGTTAAGCTAAAAAAACATCTTAAAGCAAGATTTAAAGCAACAAGGATCATGATTAGATGTTTATACCTCAAAAGCAAGGCTTGGATGAGTGATAGTTCACTCCCTTTGAAATTTCTTAGTTGCTCAAGTTTGCCAACTCACAACCTACCCTTTAATCGGTTTGGAATTGGAATTCCTCACTTAGTTGAAGCAAATCAAGAAGATGGAATTGTTTTCTTGCTCTCACTTTCTCTCTCTCTTTTGGTCGGCAGCTATTGGAAAAATGAAGGCAAAGTGTCTTGGTCAAGATGCTCTTACTTGTCGCCACCACCACCTTTCTTTTTTTCTCTTTCTTTTCCTTGTTATTCTAGCCACCAATTTCGGTCAGACTTAGCTGTAATTTAAGAAGATATTTTGCTCAAATATCAATGAGCTTGTAGGGTAAGAAAGTGGTGGTCAAGTGGTGCGTTCAACCGGTAGTGCGCGAAACCCGCCGGTTCGCGCCTTTTTTTGTTAAAAACACTCGTACTAGGGTTTTTATTTCTCATTCACTAACCTTATATCATTGCTCCTATTCACATATTATTTTTCACTTAAAAATCACTTTTAATCACCAAATTGATCCTTGGTCAGTACCGAAAATTCATCCGGTGGAAAATCGCGAAAACTCTAATTTTGCTCAAATCTTGAAACCGAAGTGTAAAACTCTATTTTCTAGGTTCATCTGCACTTATTGTTGAACAATTGGATAGTAGGGCTTTAATAAATAATAATTTTCAAATAAAAGGCATTTTTGAGGAAAAATATAGGAAATTTGCGGGTCCTCATACCCTCTCCCCCTTAAAAGAATTTCGACCTCGAAATTCATACCTTTTGTCGTGAACAGGTCAAGATACTTTTCTTGTATATCCTTTTCTAGCTCTCAGGTTGCTTCTTCCACTTCATGATGCTTCCATAGAACCTTTACTAAAGGAATCTGCTTGTTCCTCAGGTCCTTCACTTTTCGATCTAATATTTGAACGGGTCGTTCTTCATAGGTTAAGGACTCATCCAATTCAACATCTTCAAATGGCAAAATGTAAGTCGGATCCGGATGGTATTTCTTAAGTAGAGAAACATGAAAAACGTCATGGATCCTAGACAAACTATCCGGTAGCTCAAGTCGATAAGCCACCTTTCCTATTCACTAAAGTACATTGAAAGGTCCTATATAGCGTGGTTGTAACTTTTTCCCTTTTCCTGCTCTAATCTTTCCCTTCAATGGGGTGATCCGGAGAAACACTTTATCCCCTATCTCAAACTCCAAATCCTTTCTCCGATGATCGGCATAACTTTTCTGACGGCTTTGGGCCGTTTGAAGTCTCTGGCGGATCACTTTTACCTTTTCATAGGTTTCCTCAACCCATGGTATGGTAGTTGGATCTATGACTTTTCTCTCTCCTACTTCATCCCAATGGATTGGAGATCGACACCGTCGTCCATACAAGGCTTCATATGGGGCCATTTGAATAGTGGAATGATAACTATTGTTATAAGCAAATTCAACTAAAGTCAAGTATTGACTCTAACCTCCTCCAAAATCCACAATACAGGCTCTCAGCATATCCTCAAGAGTTTGAATAGTTCTCTCAGATTGTCCATCAGTTTGTGGGTGATACGCTGTACTATAACTCAACTTAGTTCCTAGAGCCTCTTGCAATTTCTGCCAAAATCGGGATACAAATCTAGGGTCTCTATCAGATACAATGCTCACTGGTACCCCATGTAGTCTCACTACTTCTTCCATATAAAGTTTAGCAAGTTTCTCCAAGGAATATTTCATATTTACTGGTAGGAAATGTGCAGTCTTAGTCAATCGATCCATTATTACCCAAATTGCATCATACCCCTTTTTTGTTCGTGGCAATCCTGATACAAAATCCATCGTTATGTGCTCCCATTTCCACTCAGGGATCTCTAAAGGCTGTAATAGACATGACGGCTTTTGATGCTCAGTTTTCACTTGTTGGCACGTGAGACACTTTTGTATAAACTGAGCAACCTCCGCCTTCATATTCTCCCACCAATACAGACTTCTAAGGTCTCGGTACATCTTATTATTTCCTGGGTGCACCGTATACCTAGAGCGGTGTGATTCCTCCAAAATCTCCTTCCTTAGCTCCTCATCCCTAGGTACCACGACACGATTTCGAAATTTTAAGATTCCATCAGGATTTAGGTTAAAATTAGGTAACTCCCCTTTCTTCACTCTCTCTACCCATTTCTGCACTATTGGATTCTTCACTTGGCCCTCTTTAATCCACTCCATCAATGCCGATTTTACCTCAATATTTCCAAAAATCACCTTCTCCGGTTCCAAACGAGGTTTCCACTCACATACATCTTCCAATAAGCTCCATTCTCTCACTATGGAACTTGCTAGTTGAGTTTTCCGGTTTAAAGCATCTGCTACAACGTTGGCCTTTCCAGGTTTGTAGTTAATTGTATAGTCATAATCTTCTAAGAACTCTACCCACCGACGTTGTCTTAGATTTAACTCCTTCTGAGAAAACAGATACTTAAAACTCTTATGATCCGTATAAATCTCGAAAGTTACACCATAGAGATAATGTCGTCATTTCTTCAAAGCGAACACTACAGCTGCAAGTTCTAAGTCATGGGTCGGATAATTCTGCTCATGAGGTTTTAACTTTCGGGACGCATAAGCAATCACATTCCTATTCTGCATCAACACACACCCTAGCCCTTCTTTTGAAGCATCGGTATAAACCGTATAGCTATCGTTCCCATTGGGTAAAGCTAAAACTGGAGCCATAGTCAATTGTTTCTTAAGCTCTTGGAAACTACCTTCACACTTGGCATCCCAAATATACTTCCCTTGTTTCTTGGTCAAGTTAGTCAAGGGTCCTGCAATTCTCGAGAAATTCTTTATAAATCTGCGGTAGTACCCTGCTAAACCTAGAAAACTTCGCACCTCTGTGGGATTTTCTGGCCTTTTCCATTTGGCCACAGCTTCCACTTTCGCCGAGTCTACAGCAAGACCATCTTTTGAGATTACATGACCTAGAAACGCCACTTTTTCCAACCAAAATTCACACTTACTGAACTTAGCGAACAGTTGGTGCTCTCTTAGGATTTGCAATACTATTCGCAAATGTTGTTCATGCTCCTCCCTTGACCTCGAATACACTAAGATATCATCAATGAACACCACTACAAACTTATCCAAGTAAGGTTTGAACACTCGATGCATTAAATCCATAAATGCTGCTGGGACATTGGTTAAACCAAAAGGCATCACTGCGAAGTCAAAATGCCCATATCGAGTGTTAAACGCCGTTTTTGGCACATCCTCCTTTCTAATTCTCAATTGATAATACCCTTGTCGCAGGTCCAACTTAGAAAACACCACAGCCCCTTGTAACTGATCAAACAACTCATCAATGTGGGGCAAAGGATATTTATTCTTAACAGTTACTGCATTTAACCCTCGATAGTCAATGCACAACCTTAAGCTCCTGTCCTTCTTCTTAACAAATAACACTGGAGCTCCCCACGGGGACTCACTCTCATGAATAAACCCTTGTTCTAGTAAATCTTGCAATTGCACCTTTAACTCTTTAAGTTCAGCAGGTGCCATACGATAAGGGGTTTTCGAAATAGGTGTAGTTCCAGGTACTAGGTCAACCTTAAACTCAATCTCCCTTTCGGCTGGCAAAGACTCCAACTCCTCCAGAAATGCGTCTGGATATTCACTAATTACTGGCATGTCTTCCAATTTAGTCTTTTCTCCCAGAGTATTGATCAGAAAAGCAAGATAACCACGTGCCCCTCGACTAAGCAATTTCCTGGCCCTCATGCCCGAGATAAATGCAGAAGAGGCTATCATACCCCTCACGTCTAACTTTAGAGTTGCCTCTCCCGGTATACAAAATTCGACCACTTTCATCCTACAGTCTACCCGATCATGATAATGAACTAGCCAATCCATACCTAGAATGACATCGTACCCCTTGATGGCTAGACTAATGAGGTCAACTACCAATTTCCGTTCACCAACCCAAATATCACAATTCCTATATACCTCATTCGCAAGCAAGATTTGATTACCTGTAGGTGTTCTTACCTCTAAGTCATAAGGTAATCTTTCAACTTTCAAATCAATTTCAAGCATAAATGCAGGATTAACAAAAGAGTGAGTAGCACCGGGGTCTATCAAAATTCTAGCTAACCGGTGAAAAACAGGAATTGTACCTTCTACCACCTTGATTGGTTCAGACACAGTTGTTTGATCCAGCGAGTATACTCTGGCCGGTACCCTCGACCTGGCCCATCCAGCATTAGTCGGCTTTGGATTTGACCTGGCAGTCGACTGGGTGTCACTGATCAACGGGCAATTGATTATCTGGTGCTCCGTACTTCCACACCTCAGGCACTTTCGAGCCTTTCTCCAACACTCATCCTCGGTGTGGTTCGGTTTCCCACAATACCCACACGTCACTCGGGGAGTGGAGGTTTGGCCTCCCTGAGTAAAACCTCTACCTTGGCCCCTACCATCTTGGCCTCCCCTCTGGGCACCTCCTTTAGGAGCACTTCCCCTAGATGTGCTCGAAAATCGTCCACCTCCAATCCCACGACCGGATTTAGCAGGTGGCATGCTCCGCTCGCCTCGTATCGACCCTTGGGCTCCACTAGGTGCCCCTCTCCGCTTAGCATGGAAATTTCTCACTTGCGCCTTAACAGTCTCTATCCTCAAGACTTTCTCCAGAACCTCTGTAAATGTATTAATTTGGACCGCTGCTAGGGCTTCTTGTAATTCCACATTCAGTCCTTGTATAAACCTCCGTACTTTTCTCGGCTCCGTAGCTATCAGTTCGGAAGCAAATTTGGACAACTTTGTAAACTGAGTCTCATACTCAGTTACGCTCAACATCCCCTGACGGAGTTTAATGAATTCGTCCTCTCTCTTCTCCTGGACGATGGATGGAAGGTATTTTTCTTTGAAGTTCCGTACAAAGTTTAGCCAAATCCATGCAGTTCCCTCTCTCTCCCACTTGGCCCTCACTACATTCCACCAAGCCCTAGCTGACCCCTCAAACTGAAATACAACAAATTGGACTTGTCTCTCCTCAGTATAGTTTAGGACAGCAAAGATATTTATCATGGCCTCCAGCCATTTCTCAGCCTCATACGGGTCTGGCCCTCCAAAAAACTTGGGTGGGGAGAACTTTTGGAATCTCTCCAAGGCTCTATCCTACCCCATATCGGGGTCCCTAGATTGGTTTACAGGGGTTTGACCCTGTTGCTCCACTAACCGAGCCAAAATGTTAGTCATCTGTTGGATGGCAGTGGCCACCTGATCTCTCCCGGCAGGCTGGGGTTCAGGTTGCTGCTCAATCGCTGCCTCCCTCTCCTCTCTCGGTTCTGGCACCGGTTCCTGTGCTTGCTCACCCTCACGGCCTCGCCCAGAACCGCGTTCTCGATTAGCTTTCTTGGTCCGACTTCTTTTATCTTCCATGTTTTGTGAGTTAGCCAACTATAAACATATAGATAGGGTAAGGTATGGCTCGTATGTCACGTTGCAACAAGATAATTAAAGGCAAATAAACACGTAAGAAACAAGCACTTTATATACATAGTAAACAAGTCATATATACATGTCAACCCAAACAAATCAGTGGCTATAATAGCCCAGGAACATAGAACAAAAGACCCTATTTACATCCACCATGACACGTCTAAGTCAAAAATAAAAGAAGACGTGTCGCCCTACTATGTTCCTAACTGTCTCACAAAAGAAGCTCCCTCAGCTCTAACAAGTGGTTCGGCTAGACACCGACCCCACAAACTCCAAGGACGCGCTCGACTCCTCCTCCGGGTCCTCCTCAGGATCCTCCTCTGGAGCACCAGGAGCACCAGGAGCTACAGGCGCTTGGCCATCTCCGGCCAAGTCCTGGAGCGCATCGTCCACTAACGCCTCGCACTCGGTTAGGATGTGGCCAGTCCGATCCCTAATAGCTGCAACCACTCGTACAAGGCGTCCGGAAGTCGCCTGGGCCTGCTCGCGAAAAGCGTCGGTCCTCTGCTGCTCCTCTAGTACCGAGGCCTCCAGCTCTCGGATCCTAACCCCCTGCTCTCGGACAGTAGCCCGGAGACGCTCAATCTCCGTCTGGCACCTACGATTGGCGCTAGCCAATCGTCTCCGCTCGTCATCCACAGTGAGCACTACTCGATCGGGGTAGGAGTAGGTCTTCCAGCAGTCGCAGAGCCGGATCTTACGCGCCGGAGACCACCGCTGCATTGGCTCACCAGGGCCCTCCTGATAAGTAATCACGCGACAAACAGGCCCCTCCAAATGCGGCTCGTCGGTAGGAGCGTCCGTAGGCACGTCAGTAGGCACCTCGGTCGGTATGTTAGTAGGCGCAGGCTGGGACGGTCCAGCACTCCCAAGGGCGTCAGTACCCGCCATAACCTAAGTTTGCAAATAACCTTGCAAAGGTAAGTATACGTCACGTAGAAAACAAGGTTAAGGCTAAACTCAAGAGTAAAATCCTAGCCTAACATGTCAAGCACTCAATCTTCCCAGATCAATTCACAATCTAGGCTCTGATACCACCTGTGACGACTTCATCTCCCCCTAAGGCGTACCAAAGGGTTCGACGGACCGTCTGCCCAACTCTCGCCAGGACTCACTCACTATCTCAATCGAATCATGTACACACATCCATGAACCATGAATAACATTCACAATTCAAACTTATAATTTACATTGATAGGAATCGAGGTACAAAGTCTCAATACACCAAACTAGTTCAAAACGTATACAATCCAAGTACAACATGTTCCATTCGAGGAATAGCGCGAGTACAAGACCAAAAAGTCGAAAGTCAAAAACAAAAGACAACACTAGTCTTTTACAAGTCTCTCGCGTCACTCGTACCTCTGTAAGGAAAACAAACTAACGGGGTGAGCCAAAGCTCAGTGAAGTTTCCAAATATCAAATTGGTCAACAACCAAGTTATAGCAAAATAATAGTGAAATAGCGAGCAAACAAGTCAAATCAGGGAAATAGTACTTCAGCTAGCTAAATAATATTAGATTCACATTCACATATAAGGATACAGTACTCATATTACGGCTCCATTCCAACTTGGTCAAGTGGTAGTTGACACTCCGTCAACTTTCAAGTAATATCAAGTCCAAATAAACTCCACTACACGCCAATCCCCGTCCACCGATCAACCCCCTATTCCGGGCCCGCACGCCATACAAAACATGGGTGGTAATACTCGAGTATACCGTTTAGTCGAGGAGATAACACTCCACTCGACATTACAAGTGACTCAGGGTTTGTTATCTAATCGACCAGACCCTTGCCAGTTCGACTCGATTAACTAGCCATAGGGTTTCTGGAATTCCAGGCAAAACATATTTCAAGTACATGTACAACAAGTCCAGTACGATCAATAGCAAGAACAAGTCATATTAGGGCAAGTGCGGTAAAGTACACCCTTGTCCTATCATTCATTTCTCATATAGTCATGTAATTCAGGTAAGGAACACATGTATCCAGTACAATCGGATATTTGGAAACTCTCACCAAAATATAATGTTTCAGGTATTCACGTTCAATTATACTCCAGGCTTGGAGTCCAGATCTGCGATAAAAATCCAGTTTGAGAACTTTGAAGTACTAGTAAGATTCGAAACTTAAACGTTTCGTTCGTTAAGAATCAACCCCTTGAAATTCATTTGGAAGTCATTCGTGAAACACTTGCTCGCTTTTTCAATTCATAAGGTTTTGTAGTATATATACTTGGAAATATCACTTGAGTTGAAAGTACAAGGAAAACAGGTTCACATTAGCCATTATATATTTTCCTCAAGGTACAAGTTCGGCCAAGTCCTAACATATAACCCTTGATAACAAAGCAGCAAGGTCCTCGCTAGTTTAAGTGATAATCACTTAACCCTTACTCACGTTACAAGTATAGTTTCCTAGTCCTTGAGTGTAAATTCGGGCAGCATGCCCTTTGTGTTTACCAAATTTTCCAGCCATTTCGGCTTCAATCCTTACACAATCCAACCCAACATCACCCACAATATAATTTCAGTTCATTAGCCATTCCGTAGGCTCAACACAACATAAGAACAAAAATCAAAGTGATAATAAGGGTGGAAATGCAACTTAGCAAAAGACAGATTTGACGTATGGTTGCGGAAATAACACATCCGAGGCTACGCTTATTGGATTGAGGCGAAACTTATGCCGTTTCGAAGCAAAGACACAGGGCTACAATGTTCATGAAGATCACTTAGTCCAGTTTCCAATGCAACCTAGTCAAATCCTCAATTTACAGAATCAAAACCCAACTAGTCGGCTATTTACCCACACTGCACTGGAATGGTCATATCTCAAGTTACCAAGGTCCAATTAAGGTGTTCTTTAAGGTATTTGAAAGCTAAGTCAGAATACTACAACTTTCATGTTTTGGAAAAAAGCTAAAACTGAACAGATCCTAGTGAATAATCACTCCCAAACAGACTAACTGTCCACGCAGAACTCTGGTTTATACCCTAGAACAGCAAGGGTATTTTCATCTTTTCACGAGCTACGTTGCTCCGATCGAGCTGAAATTTTGTAGACACCTATAAAATACCATTCCCTACAACTTTTATGTTTTTACCTAAGGCCAATTCGGCCTCTAACATAGGGATACAAAACCGGACAGAAAGATGGGGAAAATTTTTCAGATTCTGAAATTTTTGGTATTTAATGGAACTTTCTCAATTTTCTTGTTCTAATCACTACCAAAGCCCCTTTTATAACCTTATTTACAACATGTGCAACCATACAGCAAGTTTAGGCTGAAAACTATGAAACCCTAACTTGCTTATTCATCCCAAATTCATCACAACCACTTGCATAATCATGAAATCAAGCCAAAACTTAAGCTAAAAAAGCATCTTAAAACAAGATTTAAAGCAACAAGGATCATGATCAGATGTTTATACCTCAAAAGCAAGGCTTGGATGAGTGATAGTTCACTCCCTTTGAAATTTCTTGGTTTCTCAAGCTTCCCAACTCACAACCTACCCTTTAATCGGTTTGGAATTGGAATTCCTCACTTAGTTGAAGCAAATCAAGAAGATGGAATTGTTTTCTTGCTCTCACTTTCTCTCTCTCTTTTGGTCGGCAGCTACTGGAAAAATGAAGGGGAAAGTGCAGAAAATTGGTTAAGTAAGAAGGCAAAGTGTCTTGGTCAAGATGCTCTTAGGTGGCGACACTTGTCGCCACCACCACCTTTCTTTTTTTCTCTTTCTTTTCCTTGTTATTCTAGCCACCAATTTCGGTCGGACATAGCTGTAATTTAAGAAGATATTTTGCTCAAATATCAAGGAGTTTGTAGGGTAAGAAAGTGGTGGTCAAGTGGTGCGTTCAACCGGTAATGCGCGGGACCCGCCGGTTCGCGCCTTTTTTGTTAAAAACACTCGTACTAGGATTTTTATTTCCCATTCACTAACCTTATATCATTGCTCCTATTCACATATTATTTTTCACTTAAAAGTCACTTTTAATCACCAAATTGATCCTTGGCCAGTACCGAAAATTTATCCGGCGGAAAATCGCGAAAATCCAAATTTTGCTCAAATCTTGAAACCGAAGTGTAAAATCCTATTTTCTAGATTCATCTGCACTTATTGTTGAACAATTGGGTAGTAGGGTTTTAATAAATAATAATTTTCAAATAAAAGGCATTGTTGAGGAAAAATGTAGGAAATTTGCGGGTCCTCACAGAATGCATCATGTCGGGTGCGGGGAACTAATGTTCGTGACTCCAATGTTCCCTTTAATAGAGGGAATATGAGCGTGCTAAGGTTAAAGAGTCAAACTCGTCCATATCCCATACCCAAGGGGTTTCCTAATCTAATCAAGCAAGATGGACTAATCTACTCCTAATTTCCTAAATGAGATGTAAAATCTATATGTTATATATACATAGGAGTAGAGAATATATATAATGGGAAATACGGGATAAGGGCTATACATATAAGGGAAATATGGGGGAAGGGATATATGTATAAAGAGGGATGTCATGCCAAATGATAAAAGACCCTAAAAGGTAAAAAATATGCATGAAATGTAGTGATTCACACAAACATGATCTAACGCGTAGACGGTCCCTAAGGGTCTAGCATTGGACTAGCCCTTTACTAATGCTCTTTCACAAGCATTGGACTCGCAAGAGCTCGAGGGGAAAAGGCCATGACTAGCATTGGACTAGCCACGGTGACGTGCATTCATCCACATAAGCAGATATAATAATAAAAGCGGATAGACATGTAAGGCACATTGTTTCACATAGCACGTAGCATCTAAGCATGCTTATCTAGATGCAAGGCCCTACGAAAGCGGTAACACATAGCACATAGAGATGCAAAATGCACATAAGGCAAATAAAGCAAATAGAGCCCTAACTATTACATTCGGGGAAGCCTACTACAATCTAAAAGGGGAAATAAGAAGAGTAAATCCTAACTATTACATAGGTTAGCTAAGACATGTCTTCAAGAGAGGGGCCAAAACCTAGCTATTACAAATTGGGGTTCAAATGCCCTCAAATAACTTGCCAATTAAAGAAAGCGAAATAAAAGGAAAGCAAAACAAGAGATCAAACATTAAAAACGAATTAAAGCATGCATATTCACACATAGCACGTAGGAGCACGTAGGAGAAATAAAATCAAGGAGATGAGATTACCTCCCTTGCAATGGTAATGAAATGAAGGAAATATTAGTTTCAAAACAATAAAAGGGTTAAGGCACCAATTAAATAGTAAAGTATAAACAAAATCACCAAATCCCTCCCAATTGCAATTTAAATGAAATCAAATAATGCATAATTTCCAAGCAAAAATGAATCATTGATCAAATTTCTAGAATAGAAAAACTACCAAGGACCCAATTGCAAATATTAACCAATCATTCAAGTCTAATTAACACATTTTGGGAAATTCATGGGTCCAAGAGCAAAGAAAGGGTCAAGTAAAGATTGAAATTGCAATTATTTTAGGGTCTAATTGCAAGAAATTAGCACATAATTGGGCCACAGTGCAACAAAGGGAGACTTGGGGGGCCAAAGTACAATTTTTGATATCATTTCGCATGAAAACTTCATGCAAAACAACGTGGGAACACATTCTGCAGCAAAGTTTCACCAAGCTATGAAGCTTTCGGCAACCGAGAATGAACCAGGTATTCTTCAACCAAACATCAAAAGCTTTGGATTAAGAAAAAGCTACAACACTACCATAACTCAAACAAATAACAAGCATAGAAGGAAACCTTGCAAACTCTTAAAATTTTATGCAGGCTTACGGATGAAATTGCTGCAACAAAACTTGCAGCATTTTCGTTCCCAAAAGCAGATTTCAGACCCAAAGACATAACGTTGAGCAAGAACTTTCAATCCAACATCAAGACTTTAACTATGCAACAAAACACACATCTTCAATATCCGAATAGGCAAAGGGAACTTAGAAGGAGATTATGCAAATTCTGGGGAAACATTCATGGAAAGTGGTTCGAAAACTCTCTTATTCAACCATCCGTGACTTCATTTCATTTTGCCAAAACACAAAACAGCCAACAAACATCCAAGTTTGGATTAGGAAACAATTGTTTATCTTGGTAATCTTAACCAAATGTGATTACTTAGACCTAATATCTAACCACCTTCAAACATAGCAAAATTTGGAGCTTATAACCCATAAAAATTGCAGCAAAAAGACATGAACAGATGGAAACTTTCTTCCAATCTCCTGGGCTTACAAGACAAGTTTCTCTTTTCTAAACATGATTAAGGTCTCAACCAAACATCAAGCATTGATTTTTAAGCAATGAAAACACAGAAAGTCGACCATCGAGCATGCAAAATTTCGGCAAGAATTTTCTGCATTTTCTGGGTTTCATTACCAGGCAAGTAGGTCATGCAAATCAGTTTCTAAACTAGCAAAATGCGCAACTTATACCCTTCACTTGAATCCATCACTAACCTGAGAGTGTTCTGAACCCGGATGGACGCAAGGAGTGGCGAGAAAGCCGTGCAGAATGGAGCCAAAGAAATTTCGTCCCGTACAGGAAAACGCTGATGAACCCGCGACTTGGAGCTTCAATTTGGCCCTTTTAGAATTGTTATCCCCGAGCTCTTCCTGAACGAAATTTCCTCCATTGCAGTCCAGGATATTGCAGAAACGAAGAAACCTTCCTAAAAGCCTGAGATACGTTATTGGAAATTGGAAATAAAGTGGGCTGATGAATCAGCCTGAAATGGGTTTTGTTGCAGAAAAATTTCTGCACTTTTGCTTTCCGATTCTTTCTCACTTTTCCTTTGCTATTTTCCTTCCTTTCCTGTTCTCCCTCTTTCCCCTCTCAATCACTCTTTCTGCTACCCTTCTCTTCCTCAGCCGTTACGTAGCTCTTTTCCTCAGTTCTTTTCTGCTTTCCTCCGTCGCCCGCATCTCTCTATCTTAGATTTCTTTAGGTACCCAGACCCCCTCCAAGCCGTCATTTCTCTCCTTCTTGCCGTCGGATTTTCCTTTTCCTCTTGCTTCTGATCTCTCTACCCAGCTGCCACCCCAGGATCCTCTCCCTTTAGATTTTTCAGCCGTCAGTCCCCTCCGTTTCTTTTCCTCAACCTAGCCGTCAAAAGCCTCTCTGGTTTCTTTGCTCTGCCTTTTCTTCCTTGTTTTTCTTTCCCGTTTCTTTTCTTTTCAACCCCCTGTTTCTGGTCTCCTCATCCACAGCTGCCGCACCAGATTCTCTCAAAACCCTCCAGCCGAAGACTTTTTCTTTCTCCGTAGCTCTCCCTCTCTCTTTCAGTTTCTTTCACTTGCTCTCTCTCGGTTTCTCTGCTCTGCCTTTTTTCCAGCCGCCCTCCTCCCTGGAATCCCCCCGTGAGCTTTTTCTGCGTTTTTTCTCCAGCCGTCCCAACTCTCCGCTCTCCCCCTTTTCCTTTTGTTGCTTTTCTAAAACCTAGCCGTCACCCCCCCGGATTCCTTCCCCTTTTGCTAGCTGCCTTTTCAAACATTTAAAGAAGTCTCGAACCTAAACCTACAATGGAAGGTTGAGATCTCAAATCCCAAAAATCGATTTATGTGGCCTGCTCTTGCCCCTTTGATCCCATTCATGAATGGAGTGAGCTGGACTTATCCTGAGAATCGCTCGGAGGAACGAATGAAATGGGAAGAAAAAGCCAGCTGCAATTTTTCTGTACTGTACACGTATTTGGTTTCTGATATGAAGTTGAGGATGGGCTTGGATCTAGTGCAGCATGGTGCATGTGATCTTTTTTTTTTTTTTTTTTTTAACAAAATAAACAACAAACCTTCCTAATTTGAATCTAAAAATTTAAAGAATATTTTTTTGTGAGCAATTCTCTCTTTCGAAAAATCTTAAAATAAAATTAAGAAATGAATAAAATTAACAAATAAAACTAAATTAAAAGATTTGATGTTCAAAAAATGCTTAAAAAAAATGTCTAAGATAAAATTTTGAGATAATTAAAACAAAAATAGTAAATAAATAAAAGAGTAAAAATTTGGTGTCTACAACTGCCCATATCGGCCACTGGGATCAACCTCCACGAATGGCTCCATGTCTACATTGGCTGCATCAGAGCCCAACTTGTTAGCATGTAGGGAGAAGACCTAGAAGGGTAGAAGAGAAGACTTTTGTCTTCTTCACTAAAGTCTAAACAGAAGCTTAGAGCTTACTATTGCTTCCAAAAAAAGACGAGACAAAACGTGCGACATTGGAAAAGATTTTTTTTAAAGAAGTTTGTGTTCATACAAGTATTGAAAACATCTTTCCTTAGTTAATCACTAATCATTCGAGGCTGGAGAGTATTGGAGGCAGGGACATATCAGATTACATAGCACTTTAAATGCTAGAGCTAGCGGAATATTCTCTGATTTTATTTTTTTGACTTAATTTTGATTTTGTATAATGCTACACTTAAGCAATATATAATCGATTAAGGGATATATGATCGATAGAGATAGAGATGGTCGACAACCTCTTTCTTTTTATCCTCAAATCACAAGAATTTATCATTGTATCCCCAAATCAAAAAACATCTATCATTTTATCCTCAAACTTTAGGAAAATAAAAACAAGAGAAAAATAGGTTAGATATTTTTTTATTAATGCAAACCGATTAGTACGCTCTCTTTTTATCACCTATCTTTATTTTTTAAAATTTTCCTTAACGTATCTTTGACCCAGGATAAGATGCATTTCTATGTCATTATAAACACTAGAAAAATTGTTCCTTCTGCACGTCCATCCACTGCTCAATACTTTAATACAACCAATATGCTTTCCTTGTCATAATTGAAGTTACAATTTCTAGTCTCTTATATCACATCTATGCTTCAACTTGGTAGTAAATAATACATGGTTTTATTGAGTGATTTTCTTGCTTTTGTAAGCAAATAGATCTACATAGGTGTATGGATATTAAACGAAACGTTTGAGTCTGTTTTGATAGGAAATTATTTGAAATATTATTATGTGGCACTTTTGTGAGATATAATGTATGTGAGATAAATAAATAGTTAAAAACTAGCTTTATAACCTGTGCAAAGCATGTAAATTATAGTTTTAAAGATAATTAAAATTTAAAATAAAGATATAATAGTTGAAGAAATTATCTAATCCTTACAATAAAAACGTAAAAAATTTAGACTACATGAAATTTGTGATTATGTTTAAAAGATGTAGACATATTTTTCTTTAACATTTAATCTTTAACATTGTTTTCAATAACAGTAGTTATGACATTTTTCAGGAACTTTGCACATATATTCGAAAATATACGAACTTGCTTCATTCCCATGTTTAAACATATGGACGTACTTGATTGAATTTGTTGAAGTCAAAATAAAAATAAAAATCTATTGTAATTTATTGAAACTTTCTATAAAAGGTACCTAATGTAAATTTCTTTAGTTAATTTTTTTAAATCATTAGAAAATAAAAAGTCAAGAATACTATTACAAATTTGTCAAAATAAAAACAAACAACATATTGTAAGTTGTCGGTATATGATACTCTTAAGTGATTATGATACAACTAAATTATGAAAGATAATTAAAATCTCAAAATTCATACTTGAAATAGTAATAGTTGTACCTTTATCTTACGATGTTATGGCATTTTTGAAACATGTATAGACTTTGAAAAAAGAAATAAAAGAAATATGAAAGGTTTTCTTAAACTTACATAATACTAAAAAAAGTCATTCATAGCAATCTACATAGAGGCCTACCTACCAAAACATAGTGGTAAAATCACTCTATTTTATCTGCAAAAGGCATTCAAGTAACCAAGAAGCCCAAAAAAGACGAATATAAAAAATGTAGACACCAATTTTTTATTAATTTTAAGTATATTATTTCATTTTTCACTTAAATTGGTTGAATAAACCCACGCAAAATTGTATAGATTTAGTTATTTGATTAGAAGTATAGATTTAGTTCATCTCTATTGAGAAAAACCCACGCAAAATTGTAGAAGCAATTGCCGCGTACATCGTCTCTCAATTGAGATAAATCACTTTGATGGAATAAAAATAATATCAAAAGCCGCAAAGTCAAAAAGATGACTAATCGCTTCTACTTGGTTCTCAACCAAATGTCCCTAAAAGACCAAAAAGTCAATAGCCAAAAAGGAGTCCAGGATGACTACTATTTTTCCTCCCTTCCTCCTTGTCCTATATCGCTGCCAAGAGAAAATAGAAGGAAAGAGTCCTACTGCTACTAATCCGCCGTACTTTCATTATCAGATAAGGAAACAATTTTTAATTTTGTCTTCAATTGGTCTCGTGACTCCTGTTATAATTCAAACTCCTCTGCTAACTATCATCAAATTGGCATCTTTTTATGGTATTTTGTTTCGTTCCCTGTAATAAATACAAATTTTTAAAAGTGAGTAGAATCGGCCAACTAATGCATATTTGATAGAATAATGTGAGAAAATTAATTACAAAATAAATAACAAAAATGCGTCATATCATTTCACCTCTTGAAAATGTTATTATCTTATTCTTATCATCGTGCCAAATGGACTGGTAATCTAAAATACCTCTTTTTTTTTTTTAAGAAATGCTCCTAATCCATGATAAATTGTCTTCTTCAACTATGGAATATTGAGTTTTAAGCAGTTTGATTCTCAATTTGTTAACTAAGCCCTCGCCCCTTCCCCCATTTCAAAAAAAAGGACATGTTCAAGTCATTTTTTGAGGTTGCAAAGGGAAGTAGTATTGTTCTTGCAATGAAGCTGCAAAGACTTGGTAGATTATCCTTTACTGAAGTTTAAGTCTAACTGTGATGATTTGAACTTTGAAGCATCAAATCGTAATAATTGGTTGCTGCTCTAGGAATTCGCTTCATGAAGATTCTTTAGCTTTCTCTACCTGTCATACTTGTTGGCTGCCACATCTCTTTTTCTAAATTACTCAACTGCTCATCTTTCAGAGTTTCGGACACAAACTAGGATAGTTCTTGTGACACTGCTTATATCTGTAGACTGAGCAGAAAGATTTCACATCTGTGTACCAGTTTATGTTAGAAAACAATGCCAAAGCTTGAGATCTACATTGTGAATGTGGTGATTCAAACTGTAAATCAGCTGTAGCTTCTGTCCTCATAACAGGAGGTAGTAATTCACTGGTTATGGATCTCAATTTGTTTTTCTGTCTCAGACTGCTTGTCTCTCAAGTTAGCTGCAACTTAGTTGCAGAAAAATATTGGTCTGTCTTGTGACTACTTATTCTCCATTAGTCAGCCTCCACAAGTTGCTCGCCACCTTTCTTGAAGCTGTATCTTTGCACCATTACATGCAACATGATATTCTGAGTTTTCATGTTCTCTTTTTGCAGTTAAAAATGGCATGTCTAGAATGATTCTGTTACTTTAAGATTTGTTGTTACTCCAATATTACTTGGGCTATATGATGCTGAGTACTACATCTTACTTGGGCTATATTGCATGAAATAGTTATTTTCAATTTCGTTTGGTGTCTTTCTTAGGTTTCTGTATCATGATTCAAAGTTATAGGTAGTTCATAAACATTACCATCAATAGGCGATGGTTACATGTTTTCATTGGAAGCTTGAGTTAATATCTTGTTTTCGTAGTTAATAACCAAATGCACAAAATTTCTTGAATGACCAAAGCAAGTTTTGCATAAAAGAGAAGTGAAACAAATCAACTAATCAAGTAACAATATAAAAGAAATTAAGATTTGACTTTACTTTGTTTATCATGAATGTCAGCCAATCTGTTGTACATTATGATTTCTAAGGTTAGCTCTCTCTTAAAACTCACGATTTGCATCAGGATGAAATGAGTTCTTGAAACTTTCACCTGTGAAAAATGCAATTGCGTTTTATATTCCGTAGTGTATGCAGAAAATTCGTGGAACTTTTTCTATATGTCTTTAAATTAGCAATTCTGACCACACCCCTGTCTTCAATACTTTCCAAGATGACTTTGGTGGTCTCTTGCTTAGACAAACAGAGGTTAGAATTTTGGAGCTTCTTCAGCACGATCTATATGGCTGGAACTCAATAACTTTTGGCCTGCATTTCCTACAAATAGCCCATCAACATTTAAAACAACTAGCAGTCTAGTTTTGTTGATTTTACATGTCTGCTTCTGTGGATTGTAAGTTATTGTTGCTAAAGTCAGCTCACTCTGTTTAAGCTTGTGATTCTAAGGGAATGAAACCGTTTCTCTGATCTTTTAGCTCTTGATAATGGGCTTACATACTTATCTGAACCATTTGATTAGTAACTGCTCTATCAGAGTCATATATGATGGTTTTCTGACCGTCTTTTCCTTGGTTTTGACTTTCTAGCCAATAAGACTATGGTCAATCGAGGAGTATTCATAGCTGTTAGTCATCACTTTCCTGTTTTGGTTCAAAAATTCTGGTAATTTTAGATATGCTTCTCTTCTTTCACTGCTCAATTGTGACTTTTAACCACTTTGATATCTAATATATTATCCACAAAACAAAAGATATCTTCTCGTCCTGAAGATATTTTTGAGTTAGCCAAGGAAGATGTATTGTTCAAGCAATGAAGTTGCACAAAACTTGGAGTATCTTCCAACATTCAAGCCTAAGCACAATGTTTTGGAGCATTCCGGTTGTTAATGAAGCCTACTTGTTGCTACTTGCTGCTTTTAGTGAATCCACCTTGATAAAGTCTCTCAAGCTCTCTCTGTTTTTATGATTGTTGGTTGCTAGGATTTTTATGGTAAGTTTCTTCTTTTGGGGCTTTGATTACAATGACAGAAAACCTGCAATTATTGAAAATTTCCATTAGATGTATTCTAAGCTATATGCCATCTTGAGTTTGAGTTTTTGTGCCTTGCAGTGATTTTAGGCCCAAAGCTCAACAGGGAACCTCATCAATGCTTTTAAACGTCCAAATGATTAAGCTATTTGTAGTCATGATAATGAGGTGCTGATTTGCATGTTTTAGAACTCAATTTGTCATATCTGGCTTGCTGCTTGTAGTTAGATGTTAGATCTAGCCGGTGTTTGGTAGCAGTTAAATGTGGATCTCTATTGTGCCGCAATGCCACAATATGAGATGCTTTGCATGTGCTACGAAATGTGCCTATCATTATTTTCAAGTTTACGAAATTGCGGTTGGAACCAAACAAATGTAATTGTCGTGGGAATAACTGTTTATCCATTTAGTTTCATAACAAACAAGACACACATTTTAGCCTTTTGTGAGATTGACAGAACCATAGCATTGTCCCAGTTCGAGTTTTCAGTCTTGCAATGATATCAGGCACAAACGTCAACTGGAATGTACAATTGCTCTTACTACTGATTGAATTACACAGCTTATGGGTTGTGACTTTTGAAAACTTAGTTGAATCAAATCCTGTTTCAACTGGACAGAAATGATTAGGATGGCACTCTTCAGGCACACTTTTCTTTCTTCTTAGTGTCTATAACCTGATAAAATGCTCTATCTTTGTCCGCAGGCCTCTACGAACTGCTCGCTAAAGCTTGCAAATTTATTGATCGCAATAGAGCTTTCTTGGTGATAGAGCTTGTATTAGAGAAACATATTGATCGTGAGAAGCTTGCAAATTTTCTAGAAATACCAACAGGTTTTCTAGATCCTGTTTTAAATGGATAAATAGATGTACTTAGTACCGAGTCTTATTTCCTGCTCGCTAGTTTTAGAACAAAGGCAACAAAAAGAAGCTCTTTCTTTGTGTAGGATTCCCAGCTCAAAAATGGCATGGATATTGCTCTTCTATCTTTATTGCAATGCTGGCAAACATGCCTTCCTTAGATTTTGAATCTTGAAGCTCCTCATCCAACTAAGTACTCTAAAAGTTCATTTGGTTATCAATTTTCCAGAAAAGAATGGTAATGTGTCTACATTCATGAAACAGAATGTTAAATCAAAGTTTGATGGAGCACAGAAAATTATGAATAAGCAATGATGGACAAATACTTTAAGAGTTAATTTCTAGTTTTTGTTTCTTCTGGACAACATACTCCAGTGCAACCAATGCTAATATTTTCTATATGTATCCAACATGATGTGATAAAAAGTGTACAATAAGATGATTAAGTTGCAAAATTGTCTGAAGTTTTATAATGTCTGCCTTCAAGGATGTTGTCTAGTAATGTAACAGTAACGATTGCAGAGTTATCAATTTGCATCTGCAAGTTGATTGCATGCTGCAATTAGAGATCTCAATCGTTCATTGTACTAGTACCTTATAAGAAGTGAAAAGTGGAAGTGAATTGCCAATTTGGGAAGTGATGCAACTGTTAAACTTTAGTTTGTTGAAGGCTTTGGTGAACTTTTCTTGCCTTTGTCAATCTAATTCAGAAAAACTTACAAGTGGTGTGATTATTCACAGCAACATCACTTTATTCAAGAGCAGATTATTGAGGTGAACAGTCAAGCACAGTGTTAAAACTGAAAACTTTTTGTGTTTACGTCTACGGTACAAAATTCTGAGTTTCGAGTTTTCATGCAAATTTTAAAAAATGAAGAGTAGTATCCTGGTTCCTTAAATTTGAGATTCTATTGGGATGGAAATGCTTACTCTGAGCTCTTGAAAATGTATTCATCATCTTGCTCCAAATTATCTGATTATCGGCATTCTTATTATGTCTCTTAAATGATTATTGGCATTCTATTGACTTTCTTCAGATATGATCTCTTGACATAAATCCAATGGTCAATAGGAACTCTGTCTGCCCTTGTTTGTGAGATTGGTAGTCTGATAATTTATAATACCAACAAACTTCTTCCACTACTTAATATTGGATTTTAAGCAGTTTAATAACCAATGCATTAACCAAAACTTAAAAAAAAAAATGTCGTGTTTGAGACGTTATTCAAGCAGCAGAGAGTTGGTAGACTATCCCTCTACTCAAGTTTATGTTCAAATGCGATGATTTGAGATTTTAAGAGTCGAATAGTTGTAATTAGCTCTACTTGTTGCATCTTGCTGTCTCAAACAGTTCGTCTTCATGGCAATTCTAGAGCTCTCTGCCTTTGTTTCTCTTCATCATGATGGCCCCAACTATTGATTCACGAGTGACCTAAGATTTCTTATTTTCGGCATTTGGCATAAATTTTGTTATAATCTCTGTGTCTCTTTGGCATTCTGGAGTAGCTCTGCTCTTCACCCTTCAATACCCTCTCTGTTAATTTGATGAAACTAACATCAGCTTCCTGATTGAATTCGTATTGATGAACTCTGGTTGATATGGCATTAATCACAGCTTGTCAACTGTTAGTGATTTTCGGTCATTGTTTGCTTGAATAGCTAGGACAAATCATATTGCCATAGCTCAAATTTTATTTTCATAGCAAATTTTGTTGAAATGATGCATTACGTCCCAACTACATTTGGACCTGAAGAAGGGCAAATTTAGTATTTTATGCAAAAAAAAAAAAAAAAAAAAATTATTGTGGAAATAAAATTATTTGGAAGTTGTAATATTTTGCATGGATCACTCTAACAACACAGAAGAGAATTGAAGCAAGCTTTATAAAATTTTTTAAAACAAAATTTTATTGACATATCTATTAAACAAAATTTTATTGACATATCTATCCAATATCATTTTATTTCTTTACTAAACAAAATTTTATTGACATATCTATCCAATATCATTTTATTTCTTTACTAAACTCCCAACAACATCAAAACTAAATCTCTTCTTTTCTTTTCTCTTCTTTTTTTTTTTTTCTTTCATAACTTAAGCTTTCTCGTCTTTTCTTTTCTGTCTTAAACTCCCAAACTAGCTGCAAATGTGTTACTACCTCTTAACAGTGTGAAAAGATGGCTTGCATGGATACAGACAACAATCAGAATGTCCTTTAACAGTGTGAAAAGATGTCAAGTTAATGACTATCTAACCAAAATCTGTTGGTACCTGCATGTATTTAGATGCAATTTAGGTCATTGAATATGCTTTTGATACTAATCAAACTCCAAGTGCTAGCGTCCATCTACCACGGTGTTTTAACTAGATTGAGAAGCTGATTTTCTTCCGAGTGAATCTCTCTACGTTACAAATTGGGGCTTTAACTCAGGCTGCATAAACAGAGGAATCTTCGATGTGTTCTCCAAATTTGCTTTGGACACCCAACTCTGCATCTTGTTTCTTAATTTTAACGTGGTGTGAGAATATGCTGAAGTTTATGGCCCTTCCCATTGATTGTATTATTGTTCTTGCAATTCTTAACTACTCATGTCAAAATGGTCAATTTAAAGATCCTGATTTGCTTCCCACCGCCATTAGCATGCTATACACTTTACTTTTCAAAATTTTCCTCTACTTCTTTCCATGTAGCTTCGTTAATGGTTTTTGAAACACAAAAGAAAAAAAGAAATGTTATTTGTTGGGCATTAGAGGTATAATATGAGAAATTTATCTTGGTTTAGATCAACTACTTGACACGTCAGTAGTTAGTTTTTAACTAATAAAAATATGGGAAAATCATCCAAAACGTCTCCCACATTTTGTAAAATGACTTTTTTCGTCTCTCACTTTTAAAAGTGTAATTTTATGTCCCTTACATATTCACATCGGTCAAATTTAGTCCCTAACTAGGTTTCCGATCATTTTTTGGCCGGAATCCATCTCGTGCAAGACACGTAATCATTTTTTAAAGGTAAATTTGTCAAATTATATTTTACATAATCTGATATGTAGTTCTCCACATTTTATAAAACAAATTTTTTCGTCTCACATTTTATAAAATGATTTTTTCATCCCTCACATTTCACAAAATGAATTTCTCAATCCCTCACATTTCAAAAAATGAATATTTCCATCCATCACTAATTATGTATGTGAGTGAAACCCTAAAAAAAAATGTGTGTGAATACATTTTGTTTAAACACATGTATATGTCTATTTGATTTTGCTTAATAACACGAATAGTATAAATATATGTATGTGTCTATTTGATTTTACTTAACAATACGAATACCATATATTATACTTGATCATTTGATTTCATCTGGTATTAGCTAGTAAATAATCTTGCATTTATTGTCAAATTGGCCAATAAAACTATTTTCAGTCAAAATACAATAAGAATATGCAAATTAAGGTTCTATTGGTAAATATTAGTCATAATTATTCAAAAAGAGAAGATAGTCCATAAATTGGGGATCAATTACATACATGTGTTTATGCTATTATTATTAAGCAAAATCAAATAGACATATACATGTGTTTAAAAAAATGTATTCACACACATAATTAGTGAGAAATGAAAAATTCATTTTTTGAAATGTGAGGGATGGAAAAATTCATTTTATGAAATGTGAGAGATGAAAAAAAATTATTTTATAAAATGTGAGGGACGAAAAAATTTATTTTATAAAATGTGGAGGACTATAGATCAGATTATGTAAAATATAATTTGACAAATTTATCCTTAAAAAATGATCACGTGCCTTGCACATGATGGATTCCGGCCAAAAAATGATCGAAAACTTAGTTAGGGACTAAATTTGACCGATGTGAATATGTAAAGGACATAAAATTACACTTTTAAAAGTGAGGAACGAAAAAAGTCATTTTACAAAATGTGAGAGACGTTTTGGACGATTTTCCCTAAAAATATTCTAAATAAGATCATGGACCTCATTAATTTCACATCACTATCAAATATAAAACCATTGAGCCCTTTATTTCTGTAATTGGTATACTATCAAATCATTCAAAAACTAATTACTATACTTGCCAAATAGCTAGTATAGACTGTAATAAGATTTTATACCTTAATATAGAAGTAAATCATCTGGATATTACGAAAGCTCTCTTCCTTTTCACTCTAGGATTCATTCTCTCTTCTTTCTTTCTAAAACTCCTTCAATTAAATTTGGAAGTCAGATCTAAATTTTTTCTTTAGACTTGAAGTAGTTTTTTATCAGATCTGACTATTCAGCTGTCGAAAGACATGGATATAGATTTGTTGAATTGTACTGACATTTATTTGATGGAAGATATTCTTGGAGTTTCAATGTTATAGTCAAATTTATAGATTTTTAAATCTGTTATATTATTTGATTTTCAGATCTATATAAATTTGTGTAATGTTTGATGTATTTGCTTCTATTAGTACTAATATTGGAATGAAATTGTGTTGTTATATATATATATATATATATTAAAAAAATCATGTTTGATGAAGCCTTTTCACATTCACCCATTATTAGTTGAAGGCTTGAAGTTGCTCGCATATTGGTATAACCTAATTGGCTTAACATAGTTTGGCTAATGGGTGCCAATTTGACACTCATTTAGAGTGGTTTTATGCGTTAGTCTTTTAAAAAAATGCAGTTAATGCGAAAAAGCATATAATACAAGGAGTACATTAATTGTGATTGTGTGTATTAACATAATAAGTTATGATTCATTTAAATATGTCAACGAGTGCCTATAGTAAATACCGGATTAATATGTTTTGTTATATTTCTTTGAATTTCTTACTTCTAGTGATGATCTAGATCTGTATTAATGCTGAAGTTAGGCGTAAGAACAAGTAAAACTTCTTCTTTGATCTTCGGTTGAAAGCTGTTGTAGCATATATGTTTGAGGATTTATGGGTTAGGGGAGAATGAATCGATTTCAGTTTGGGAAATCCATATTCGGCCTAGAGTTTATGGAAAAGGGAGAGTGTTTTCTCTTCCTTGGGGGATGCGAGATAGAAAAGTGAAGAGTCAGCGTGGGGAGTTTGGGAAAAAGGAATGGTAGCCTTTCTCTCGGGAGAGTACTATGAGTTAAAAGTGTTTCCTTCTCCCAATTTTCAACAAAACAGTCCCTGCCAACCCTTTTTACTATTTGGTCTAAACAAAACTTTGGTACTAGTTAATTCAATTAATTTTCCAACTTTAACTTTTATTTGAATTTACTAATATATTAATTTTTTTGAAAATAATAGGTAGAAATTTTTGTTACATTCAAATAACTGTTGAGTGACAATATTTGGTGTTGCTAAATACTCTACAGTTTTACTGACAACACAAGACATCAATAAAAAGAAATAGTGCAAATTGCCAAAGAAAGGAAGAAGTATTACTGACAACCGCTATATAGTCGTTACTATTGTACAATGCACGCTTCCCAAATCTCATGGTGCAAACTGTTTTGTGACGACAATTTGAAGTAATCACTAAAGAGTTAGCTGCCATAAGTTAGTTGTAGCAACAGCTAAAGTCGCGACTAAATGACCATCTTTTGTGGCGAATTTTTTTTGTCATTGGAAAATGTAGTTACTAATGACCTCATCTCTTATAGTTTGACAATTTTTTTTTTGTTTCAAAATTTTGAAAGATCGTTCGTGAGAGAATTTGTTATAGCTCTTAACTCATGATGTTGAATTTACTGCTTTCTTTTGCAACGCGTTATTTTGCAATTTGTCCTTCTAGGCCCTACCAACACATGCAATATGAATTATGGGTAATTATGCATATTGGTAGCAACATGCACACGATGTACAATAAAATCTCTAAATTTAAAACTTAATTATTATGCAACATATCAAAAGAGATCCCATATTTTATAACTTAACTTTGCAAGTTGTTTCTTTACCTTGTTAGTTGTATGGCAGAAACTTTTTTCCTTTACATGATTAGTTGAATAGTTGGATTCTTTGTTTAATTGTATAATGGGTTTTGTGTTTGTGTCTCTTTTTTATTAGAATTTAGTATTTAGCAATATAACTACCGAGCTAGTAGTCACACAAATGTTTACTATTAAAATCTCAAGAGACTATTAATTTAGAGAATTTTGTCAACACTTACAAGAACTATAAGAGGCATAAAGGATAACATCTTCATTCTACCAGTCCCTTTTGGTTAAATGATTTGGATAAACACACGTCCATACTATTTAATGCCCATATATTTATAAAGACACTCAAAGACTAAGGAACAAGATTAGAAACATTAAACCTCGAGGTTCAAAAATTTAGAGAAGGTCTGAATAGCAAATGTATCTAGATTGGAGTATGACTGCTTACCCCTAGTTATTTAACTATTTCGGACACATTTTAATAATATTGGTAGCTAATAAACTATTCTCTATACGATGCATCTTTTTACCCAATAAAAAATGTATGCCAATTTTGGTACCTTAATTTTCAGCTTTACTGGCCCACCTTAATTTTACAGTTCTAAATCAGCTTTTCAACCCCGAGAATGTTAGATACCCAGTGGAGAATATAGGAAAAATAGGTTCAATAGAAGGAGACAGCTTAATTTTTAAAGAACTGTTTTGCTTGAGAAAGAAATATTGTGAAATTGCAAGGTTAGTTCAATTTTTGTGAAAACCAAAATTCATAAACCAATGCCATTTCTACTGTGATTTTAATGCTTTTATAAATGTGGAAGGCATATAAGAAACATCAAACTAAATGTTATTTAGTGGAAAGATATTAAATTTGTCTTAATTGAATTTTTCTTGTGGGATCAATTAGAACTAAATTTATACATTTGAGACCTGATAATACTATTAGAAGTTGAGGAACTAAATATCTTCAATAGGACTCAAGGGACCATTAAACTCATTTACCAAGATTCGCATAAAATTGTACCCATTTACTATTTTAAACAGGAATCCGCGATCTAATTAAGGCATATAAGCTATGCACGTTTGCTTTGCACTAAAGCTTATCATATTTTTTTCTCCAAATATCACAATAAGCAACAAAACCAAGGAAAAGTAACTAAACATATAGTCTATTTACGTTACATTTTTCATATTGGCATGCTAAAAAAATTGTTATGTCAAATGAGACTATTATATGGTAGATTACTTTCAAATGATCATAGTAAATCTTCACTTTAACATGTTAATTGAGATGGTTTTTGTTTACAGATCAATTCCTTATCTCGAATAATGTATCTTTTAGTATATAATTTTCTCTATTCAAAGAATCAAAATTTTTCTTCCCTTAGATAATTTTTCCCATAGAAAGGAAGAAAATAGGAATCATAATAAAATTTCATTGAAAATCATGTTGTATAATAAATAGGAATCACTATGCCATACCTACAAAAGTCTATAGCAAAATTTCAAATTTTCAAAAACTATAACTAAGTTGTAAAATACATTAAATACATGTGTGAATATGATTTGAACCATAATAATCTAGACGACAATGTTAGAGCTCTATATAGAAAAAGAAAAAGGAACCATTTTCATTTATGTATTAATGCAAACAAATCTGCAAGATTTAAAACTGACAAAACAAATTGCATCCATGAAAGATGAAAGCCTTTTACATTAGTTAATGTAGGATACAAATAAATTCATCAAACTTCTTAATTTTTTTTATGTAAGCAACCTATATAGTAAACTTTAGCATAATGAAAATCATAACTATCTAAAACAAGCTACATGATATTGGCAAGAAGAACCAGAGAATATGAGAATGAGAAAACTTTAAATGGTACTAGTATCTCAAAGAGTTAAAATAAGGATATACTTGATTATGAGTTATTTTGAAAGTATGGAACAGAACTTTTAGCAAGGGGCATAACTGCATGTGAAATCCAAAATATATATGTGAGTCAAAGAAGTAAAAAGAAAGAAGGAACAATCCAAGATGAAGATGCAAACCTTCATCAATCTTACCATGACTAAAATTAAATGCTTTGTAGATAGTCTACTATTCTAATTGGTTATTATTCTAAAGGTTAAAAAATTTATATAAATATAAAATTTTCTAAACTTGGTGAATAATCCTCTCTAATTATTCATTATGTTTGCGAGAGCTCTTGATTATGATGCATATTTAGGACAAATTTTACAATTAAGGATCTCTAACTGTGTAAAAGTAAAAATTAGACCAATCATTCTCTTTCTTCTTACTTTCCAAAGCTTGTCTGAAATTTTAGAGATTTGAAATTTAAGCACTTAATATTAGTTTACAAGTTATTTAAATTTTAAAGGTTTTTTCTGAGCATCAACGGTTTCCAAGTTATCTTTCGTTTTAGGTAACTTTCAATTTTTTATCCTTTTTAAGCATTTTAGATAAAGAAGAAAGAAAAAATGCAAGAAGCTAGTGCCAATGAAAATTTCAAGTTACATTTGGAGTCAAATGCTTATTCTTATCATAATCACCAAAAAAAAAAAAACCCCGCAAGCAATTCTGAAGACTACTAGTACAAGTTAGTGAAAGTTAGAAACATTAATGATTCCCTGGCAACCAACATTAAATAACATAACCTAAAAAAGTATTAAACAACATAGCCCCAAAAATAAGGATTAGCTAGATTATATTCTAACAACAAATATTTTAGGTCTCACTATTATATCTTAGACAACGTTTTATAGATATGCCAAATTCCAAAAAAAGGTGATTTGAAGTTACAGTACAATGTCTCATTATTTGAGTGTTGAGGCCTACCCCTCACTATTTCGATCTTGGCAAACAGTCTTGGAGATTTGTATATGACTATCATTTAAAGTTTTTGTTAGGTTTATTAAATTTTAATTATGATAGTTTGTGCAAATTTATAAAAAATGAAAATTAGTGACACAATTTTTTTTTTTCATTTTAGTCAATGTGAGTAAATCTTTACTTTTGAAGGCTGGAAATGACATTCTTGATTGAAATGGCAAAAGAATAAGCTTAACTTGCAATTTGGCATTTCTCTCTCTTCTATACTTGCACTTAAACAGAAAGGTCTTCTTGAATTTTGTTCATCAATCTCTTGAATTATTAAGCATCACAATCTACCATTTTTTATTTAGTTATTTAGGACTTTGGTTGATGCACTATGTTCTTAATCATCAGTCAAATTTTTTCCTTTGAAGAAACAGAAAATACTAAAAATGTATGAAAACTAGAAAGCACAAATTTCTACTTCTAGGAAAAGTCAAGAAAACATAAGGAAAAGAAACTAATAGCCTAGTAGGAGCTATAAAGATATTGCTTCATTTCTTTGAATTGAGTCACATGATGTATTAGTTTCAAGATAATAAGACAATAGATGATTAGTTGCAATAGTGAATAACTAATTAGTCTAAAAGAGTTTTCAAAAAGTATACATTGATCAAATGGTTGAGGAAAATCTAGGAACTAAGTCAGTGAATCACAAATATTGATGAGAAACTATTCACAACAAAGAATAAACCTACATGTACAAATAACATAACTTTGTCAAGATACTTAAACATCAAGCAGAAAGAAATAAAATGATTTTTCATCAGAATTCTTTGTACTGCATATTATAGGAATGAAAATAAAAAAGAATTTGAGCTTTTTCTTAGTATGGACTAAGACTTGAAGCAAATCTGAAAATGTGTATATTCCAAAGTTAGAGGGAAATGCATTTCTAAAAGTCAAAATAAAATATTTATGAACGCACACAATATTTACTAATGCAGCATCATAACATAGATTTATTACTTTAGTAATTTTTTACATAATATATGTAAGGAAAATTGTAGTTAAAAAGATAACAAAATGATTTGAAAACTTTTTTATGATGTAATTAAAATTTTATTTCCAAATAATCACATATCCAAACAAACCCATAATGTGCATGCTCGCTTCATCTTTATCAAGTTTATTATGTATTTGAATGTGCTTCATCAAGTAATTGTCAATATAAACTAAACAAAGAAGGAAAAGTATGAAGTTGAAACAAATTAGATAAAAAGAAGTTTACGCTTCCCATGCACTATTTGGAATCAAATTAGATAAAAAATGTTCTAATACGTTGATTCGCTTTCATATGGATAGTGAATCACTATTGTATTATATTTTCATTAAAAGCAATTTATTTCTTTGACTCATGTTATCTACGACTAAACTATACTATAAACAAAAGATAAACATTACAAAAGATTATGAACAATTCCAAAAGAAACTAAGATAGGAAATAATGAAAGCAAAAACTTTTAATCATCCATTAAGTAGTTTGCCTAAACGTTTTTGAACTGCTAAATTCCTCAAGTCAGCCCCATCAACTTTGAAATGCATGTCAACTAATAAGGGTAGACAGATGCAAGCCTATTTGGATTGCAAGTTTTTGAAATTTTTGTAGAAAAATATAGAGATGTGATATATATATATATATATATGTATATGGCATGAAAAAGTGATAAAAATGTGTTGAACAAATTTTTCTAATCCAAACAAGCCCTTAATGTAGTGTGAGTGAGAGGATTTGAACTTGGAACCTCTCATTTATACTCCTTTTTCCAAATCACTCAATCCAACCCCGCTACATTATACTTGTTAGAAAATGCTAGAGTAAATTAAGGAACACCTGCATGACTATTATACGGGTAATTATTGGTACTACTTGATATTCAAATGTACAGTCCAGGCATGCCCAATGTAGTGATTATGATTAGTACTACTTACTACGGCCTCGTTTGGCAAGTGAGTTTTTTAGGTGTTTATCTAAAACTTTGCCCCTGTTTGGCACTTGAGTTTTTTGCCATGAACCTACTTGTTTGGAAGCCAAGTTTTTTGCCAAGTTTATCTGCTATAAGTTTTTTAAAAACTTTAGCTACAGTAATCTCAAAAAACTTTTCAAAGTTTTTAAACTATACATTTCAAAATATTAAAAAAAAAACACTTCAAAAATTTTTTAAAAAACTTTTACAGCAAGCAACAATAAAATTTTAGACAAACACCCAAAAAACTCACCTTCCAAATGGCAATTCGTTTTTTTTTTGTGCCTTTTTTGCCTTTTTTGATTAATTTTTTCCTGAACACAAATCCCACCATTGAGCAAATTACCAACCCCATCAACAAACCTTTTTTCTTTATTTTTTTTCTAGGCCGACGACTAATTTATTCGTCATGATTCATGACACTTTAAGGTTCCACCTAGAATTTTCTTGGTAATTTGAAATGAACCCGTGTAGTTTTGTCAACTAGACTAAACCATTACCTTGTTTGAATTCTGATTTTTTACAGAAAAATTTTTATATTTTTTATAAACATATTTTTTAATTAGTTTTTTTATCTTATATACATCAATTGACACTGTATATTTTTGTACAAAAATTTCACGTCATACGGCCACGACTATAAAAAAAATTGCTAGGAGTATGTATACATACTTATCTAATGACTATTTAGCCAATTACTGCATAAAATGAGTGTAATCTAGGAAAATCTTCATATCTAGACATTAATAATATTGAAACTTCAGGTATTGATGACGGGAGGGAAGATGGTCAAAACTGTACTATTCATAAACGAGTAGTTAAAGTTTAAAGATATTAGTTTATAAATCCTTCTTCTCTACTAAGAATCCGTGTTTGCGAACTTGTGATGAAATTGAGGAAAGCTTTTATACATACGACCAAGAAGAAGTAAACAAAGGGCAGATAGAATCTCTTTTATTTATGCAAAACCCTTATGAATCAACAAAGGATAGGAGATAAACTGATTAGTCAATCTTGAATTTTTGAAACATCTTAGCATGACCTAATGGATCTTAATTAATACTTCACTGGATGTAAGCATGTCAATGGGTCGGATCTTACCTAGACCCAACTCAGATCTAATATATTTGGATAGGGTTTGAATTTAATTTCTCAAATCCAGACCCTATCCAGACCCAGGCCCTGTGAGAGAGTCGTGGGTCTGGGTAGGGTATGGTTTTCTAGAATTCATATCCAAATCCAAATCCATACCTGACCTTACCCAGACCCATATATATTTAATTAAATAATATATATTAGTAAATTTATAAAATAATATAATATTTTATGGCTATTGGATTGAACACAGTAAGATTTTATCGCATCAGAATCTGTATTTAGTGTTGGTGGTTACGTGATAGATAAACCCGTGCTAAATTGCTTCTAGATATGGTTAAAATATTAGTGATTACTGATGATTGAATTGAATCAAAAAAATGAGTAAGTTTTTATAAATTTTTTTATTCTATTAGTTATTTGCCATTGGTCTTTAGTCAAATGACTTTTATTTCATTCACTATTTTAGTGCTGAATTGCGAGACATTTACCAACATTGAGCTTTAAATAAGAAAAGAGGTACAAAATTACATTTCTTTAATAAGACTAAATATTTATATATGTTATGGTTGTTTTCTTTTTTAAAAACTAATTTTTAGTTGTCATTGTAATTGGCACAATTTTTTTCAAAAAAATGAAAAAAGGTAAAAGCAAACAAATGAAATATTGGATGTGGATGCAGTTGAATCTTTGAAAATATGTAGAAGTAGTCAATAATAATTCTTTTTTTCGAGTTCACAATATTGCATTCAACTTGTTGAATGTTATTTTTATTATTTGAAAACAAAAATTGGATGGTATTTATTTTATTTGTGAACTCTATATATTTTAAATACATTTTTACTTTAGTATGCTCAAAAAATACCCATGGATACCCAGATCCATAAGGGTTTGGGTATGGACTTACTTTTTCAGACCCAAAAGGGTCTGGATTTGGGTTTGGGTCTAAATAAATTAAATGGGTTTGGATCTGGATCAAAGGGATCCAATCCAGACCCTACCCATTGACATGCCTAACTGGATGTCCCTCAAATTCTTGGTTTTTGTTCTTAAGATGTCGTGTACATTTCTTTATTCTTTCCTTGTTTCATAACTTTTTTTTCAGTGTAAGTGAGAGGTTTTAGAAGAATTTGAAATCTCTTATTTACATTTCTTACTTTCATACCATCCAACCCAACGCTCTCCCAAAGCATGCTAATGAGTGTTGGAAAATTAATGTCTTATTTTATCTGCAAAGTGTGATTTTTACTTTTCGTTTATCTCTGTTAATTACTTATTTTGAGGTGGAAAAAGCTTTTGTGTTTTTGGAATAAATTCAAGCTATCATTCTAAGAATTACTTTTTAAAAAAAAAAATTTAGACTAGAAATTAGGACTTCAATTCTTTCAACGTTTTAACATTAATTTCTTTAGTCACCTTTAACAAAAACCAGAACTAGCTAGTGAGATCATAGCCTAACTAGTATATAGCCTAGATTAATATGAATTTGTTTGGTAAAGTGAAAACAAAAAGATTTTGACACTGTTTCACATCCAATAAATGTTACAAATATTTGTCAATCTTCTTCATTTGTCATATAATTTGTATATATGGTCATACCATTGAACATATGTTCTCATATGGTCATATAATTTGTAAATAGCATACATGAAACAGAAGGATTAGGTTAGGTGATAAGTTGAGAAGGATTATAAGTAGAAAATTTTAAATTTGAACAATTTTACTTATAAAAAAAATACAAAAAAAAACTAATTTTGTATACATTGATATGAACTGAAAAACAAAAAAGTAGTATACACAAAACGAGAGGGATTGGGAGAGTCTTGTCTATCGCGAGTAGATAGATCCAGTGCCATTGTTAGTTGTCAATTTTTTCTTTGTGGTCCAACAAATAGGAAAATATATCTACAAATATATTTCTGCTGACCAACTAGAACAAAAAAATTTAAAGGCTTCCGAAATATTAGTAATCACCAATCTGAGACATGAATTCCTTGTACTTATTTCGTTTTCTATAATGGTAAGGACAACAAGAATAAGATACAAGGAAAGTTCCTACATGCGGAAATTTCAAAGAAAAGCAAATACTACAAGTAAATCTTTCTGAGTGGCTCCGGCACTTTGACCCCCTTACACTGTAGATTTTGGAAAGAAGGTGGTGAGCATTTTCCTAAATCATAATGGCGCTCAGCCGCTCAGTCGCTTCATATGTCACAATTGGGACTTGTTGGAAAGCTCAAGTGCAACAGCCGCGAGGCCCCAATAAGAACCCAATCAATTGGAACCAAAACGAAAATTTTGGGATTCAGAGAAACGAAATCAAGTAGGCTCAAAATTTGGGCTATAATTTAAACAAGAGCAAATTACTCTGGTAGCGACTAAAATTTTCAAATAATAGAATTTTGACCACTCAATTTTAAAAAAAATGTATTTACCTAATAAACTATCAAAAATGTAAATTTTGGGCCATTCCATGTATTTTCTTCGTTATATTTGCCAAATTTAGTTGTGTCTTGTGACTCATGTAACTTTCAAATCTGTTAGACTTAATAGTAAAAACAAACGGAATGGCAAAAAATTTACACTTATAATAGTTTAGTAGATAAATACATACTCTTAAAAGTTGAGTAGTCAAAACTTTACCATCCAAAAAGTTTAGTGACTTCCTAGATAATTTTCTTTTGAAAAAAACTTCCTCATGCGACAATGCTTAGAAAAGCCCAGACTGTTCATCTCGTTTTAGTTGTTGAAAATGATCTTAATATGGATCTTTTACCATTAATGAAGTGAAAAGGATTTATGAAGGATACTTAATTATGGGAAATTAAGTATGTACTTCGTAGATCTTTTTATAACTTAATATTAGCACAGGCATTATTATTGCTTACAGTGAATTTAAAATTTTCTTCTAGCATTTGGGTTATGCAAGCAAAAGCAATGCAAAAAAAAAGGAGCTTGATAGCTATTCATGAAATTAGAAAGTTACTTGAAAAAGTGTAAAACTTAATCAATCAGGACAACTACCAACTTTTACACTTAAAAATAGTGGTTAAAAACACTGTTGGCATATCTAGTGAACGGTGAAATAATGATTGAATTCCCGTTTGGTCTCGTGCATTAAAGGGAAGTATAGTGCTTTCTTTTGTGAAAAAATTTTGAGAGTACTTGTTCAGTTTGAAGGCTCATTTTCAACCTATACAAATCTAATTGGGCTCCACCCTCAACTATAGTACAAGAGTAGAGTAGATTGTCGATGTTAGACGGCCAATAAAAAAAAAAAGAGAATACTAATAGTTGAATGAACTCATATAATGAAAAACAAAATAAAGAAGGAAACAAAAAACTAATGTTTCTATGGTTTTATCTAAAAGAACGATCTATCGGGGTTATAGTATACGTGGTAGTGAAGTTTTATTAGTTAAATTAGCATTCTTTATATTTATGTTTGCAGTATTTTGGTTATCACTTAATACTTATAAAACATGTTCTTATGATTTAGTAGGTTGTGGTTGTAATTGAAGGTTCATTAATTCACTGTATTGGATATATCAAGGCGTCAATAATTTGGACATCACTGAGGGCTTAGCAAAAGTTGTTTCCAAGCATAGCAATTTTTACCTTCATGCACAGGTCTGTGAATTCAGTGGCATAATTAACATTTTGAACTGTTTCAGCTCTGGTTAGATGCATTATTTTTTAGAAACATCTTAAAAAAATTCTCAAAACATCCTCTAACTATTTGTATATTGCATACATGTATCAAAAAAATTTAAAAGAAAATTGTTACAGAAACGTTTCATACTGATTCCCAAAAGTAACTATACAATCAGAGCTCAATCTCATAAAAAACAAATTGTAAATGTGCAATGTAGATAGAATCTGTAAAAGAAGATGGACGAGTTCTATTAATAGATGGATCTTGAGTCACTCTGAATACTATTTTGTATTACATGGGGTAAAAATTCACTCTGATTTAACTAAGTTTATCCAAAGAAATTGTAAACTAAATCAAGTTTTGAATTTCGATTATCACTGCATGCAGCTATTAGACCCACTTGATGGGATTTTTTCTTTTTTTTTTCTTTTAGCGTAAGTAAGAGGTTTCGAACTCAGAACCTCTCAATTACACTTCCTCCCCCATACCACCCAGTCCAACCTCCCCACCTTAATGAAATTTGGATACTCATCAACTAGCCATATTTTAGCTCTTTTATTTTAATGGTCTAATTTTCGCTAGCTAGACCTTGATCCTGTACATGTTTTCTTATGAAACCAATGATATAGTTTGGTCTTTTCGTGTCTTTTCAGTTTAAGATTATATGTCTGTTTTTTTTGAAATTATGTCTTACATTCCTTATCCAGATAAGAAAACGTTAAGGATCAGTGATGCAATTACTTCTTGTTAAGACATATTTTGATTAGGGATTTTTTGGGCGTACTAATTAGGGTTACTTACACTTCGCCCCTGAACTAGATGCCAAGTAACATTTTGTCCCCCTAAATTGTGGAATAATTAAACCAAGCATATTTAAAATTTTAAGAGTTTTAAAATTTATTTGTTATTTAGTAACTATATTAGGTTTGGTATGTGACAGCCCCACCTTCCCCTAAGGCGAACCAAAGAGGTTAGCGGACTGCCTGCCCAAATCTCGCCAGGACTAACGGGTCAGTTTACGTCGATCTAATACGTTTCAGAACATACCCACGCGCGCAAACAAGTCAAAATCACAAAATAAAAAAAACGAAAATCGAAACCGATGATGAACAGTGTCGGACACGTCAGAATCCGGAGTTCAACCAAACATCAATCCAACATATACGTACATTGAAATTCAACATTTACAACCAAATGGCATGCCACAAAAACCATTCATCATGAATATACATGTTTGGTTTGCCAATCAAAAGAAAATGAACCCAATACACATTAGGGTTTCATTCAAAGAGCTATTCAAAAGATACATTTACATGAGCTCAACTTGACAACCAACTAACACAATCTTTTCCAAAAGTGGTCATTTTCCTGTAAGGAAAACAAATGGAACGGAATGAGCTTAAGCCCAGTGAGTTACTACCACATAAGCAACAAAGAGCATATAACATGACCTTTCAATTAAAGTACACAATTAAGGAATGAAACAAAACGGTGAAAGGATACGGACGGCTCTCAAGAGCCCATTTCCACGCTTACAGTCTTGATCCAACCTCATTGACCCTCCGCCAATGTTAAGAGTACCAAACCGTAGACCTCACTTCACTTCCATTCCTTCCACCCAACATTCCCCAACCGGGCCCGCACTCCAATCAGTAGCTTTTGGTAATACTCGAGTTTACCGGAATCAAGAATCTCATTACTACAAGATTCCCCAGTACAGTCCCCGTGGCATGTCAATTTTCACGACCAAGCCCTCGCCGGCTCGATTCAATTGACTACCAACGGGGTTGAGCTCAGTAATACAGTAAGGCCGTTGAATACTCGTCCAAACGACACCAAATCAGTTTTTCATGAAGTGAATTCAATGTCTCATATAGCAAGTGCAGTATATCAGTGAAACGGTAAACAGTCATTAACGGTATCACAAGGGGTGAGGGCGGTCAAGTACACCCTCACCTCAATCAATTCCAATAGCCAAATAAGCTTTCAAGGCATCAAAATCACATATAGCAAAACCACATTGTAACATTCAAGTGAGTAGTATACTCACCAATCAAGTAGGTGGTGTTTCATGCACCGCCATCACCAGTACGTCGTGAACTACCGTCACGCCCTAGAACATGCAAACCAATACAATGAGACTCGATAACGAGTCATAAAGCAATGCCAATCACAACCCCAATAGGGTTTCATATGCATATACAAGCATCATGAGTAACCAGAAATTCAAGAAATGGCATTGGCTTTGGCCCTGAATAAAAAAATAGTTTTGTCCTTATTTTGCGGTAATGGCACCAATTTCACTACGATTATCGGATGAGGGTGTAAGACCCACCGTTTCGAAACTAAGAACCAGGGCTACAACAATGTAGAAGGTCACTCAGTCCAATTCCTAGTACAAACAGGTCAAATATGCAAGATACTAAACCAGAACCACCAAAATAGGTTTACAAATTACACTATGCTGTAATTAGTACAACTCAGTCTGTACAGGTCCAAATTTAGAAATTCCAAAGGCATATGGTAGCTAAGACATCCAGCTACATTTCATCAGAAGACCTTAACAACCAAATCCAAAGCAATTCCAGTCAAAACAGCCAATTACAGGCGCAGTTCGGCCATCCTGATGAACCCAGAACAGCAATAGTAATTTCGACATTTCTCACTCTACACTACTCCAATTGCCCTGAAATTTTACAGGCACCTCAAACACATCAATACCTACAACTTTCATGTTTTAAGCAAAGGCCAATTCGGCGTCTAACCATATAATACAAAACCGGACAGAAAAGGGGGTTATGAAACCCTAACTTTTCACATTTCCTTCCAAATCCAAAATTGGTTGCAATTACCTATCATTCACACCTACTAGAGTCATTATAGGCCATTGCCAATCATCATACAAGGCCACAACATCATGATCAAATTAAACCAGAAAAATCATCACTAAATTAAAAACTTCACCAATTCATCTCAAACCAAGAAATAAACCACAAATTTCAGCACTTTAGTTACCAATAAGCACAACTTAAGCTTCATTAAGTGTAGGAGGAAGTTCAATAACCACTCACCTAGAAAACAAGAGAGGTAGAGTTGTTGGACACCTTAACTTCTCTAAAAACTTCACCAAACTAACCACTAACACCAAATGGAGAGATTTTATGGAGTAGAAACAAGTTTAGATGGTTGAGTTATTGGATTGGAGCAAGAAGAAATCAAGAAGTTGAAGAGGTTTTCTTCCTTTCTCCCTTAAGGTTGGCCGGCCACAATGGTGAAAGAAAAGAGTGAATTTTGGTTAATTTTTGAGATATTTAACCAATTAGTCAAAAGGTCAAAAAGGTGAATAGTTGTCACCAAGTCTCCACCTCTCACAAGGTGACACTTGTCACTTCCATAAATGCATGCCAATCCTTTTGTTTCCTCTCACATCAATCACATCTCAACCTCTACTTATCTCTTAACACCCGATAAATTTCACACAGTATCCGAAACTTAACCTAATTGGCCGAATTTTTCCGAATTTTTCGCACTAGTGGGTCCCACGTCCATTATATATTCTTAATTTTTCAAAAACTATCCAATACTAGAAAAATCATTTAAAAACTATAATTACTCATAAAATTCACCAGGAAAATTTTCCTAAGCCAGAAAATGCAGAAAACATGTCTTTAAAGGGGAAAAACCCTAGGAAAATTATTAGGAAATTTACGGGTTCTCACACTCTCTCCCCCTTAAAAGAATTTCGTCCTCGAAATTTCTCAACTTAATTCTTGAAAAGGTTTGGGTATTTCTTTTGCATTTCTTCTTCCACTTCCCAAGTAGCTTCCTCTACTCCATGGTTTCTCCATAGCACCTTTACTAATGAAATTTTTTATTGCGGAGCTCTTTGACTTTCCGATCAAGCACTTGGACCGGTTTCTCTTCATAGGCAAGCGATTCATCTACTTCGATCTCCTCCGGTTGTAAGACATGGGATGGGTCAGGATGATACTTCTTTAGTATCGAGACGTGAAACACATCGTGGATTCGAGAGAGACTGGATGGCAGTTCCAATCGATACGCGACCGCTCCTACCCTCTGAAGGATCTTGTAGGGTCCGACGTACCGCGGTTGAAGTTTCTTTCCTTTGCCCGCTGTGATACTTCGTAAGGGTGTGATCTTGAGAAATACATGATCTCCAACTTCAAATTTCAAGTCTTTTCTTCGATTATCCGCGTAGATCTTTTGTCGGCTTTGAGCTGTTTGGATTCGTTGCCGTATCAACTTGACCTTCTCTTGAGCCTCTTCCATCCATGGAATAGTTGCTGGGTCTAGTGTTTTCTTTTCGCCAACTTCGTCCCAGCAAATCGGCGACCGACACTTGCGTCCGTAGAGGGTTTCGTAGGGAGCCATTTGAATCGACGAATGGAAGCTGTTGTTGTACGCAAACTCTACTAAGGTCATGTGTTGACCCCAGTTGCCTCCAAAGTCCAGAATGCAAGTTCGTAGCATGTCCTCGAGAGTTTGAATTGTCCGTTCTGACTGGCCATCCGTCTGAGGATGATAGGTCGTGCTCAAATTGAGTTTCGTCCCCAGGGTTTCTTGAAACTTCTGCCAAAACCGAGATACAAACCGTGGATCCCGGTCGGAGATGATGCTCACAGGAACACCATGTAGCCTTACTATCTCGTCCATGTACAGTCGGGCCAACTTGTCCATGGAATACTTCATGTTCACCGGCAAGAAATGGCCCGACTTGGTTAATCGATCAACGATCATCCAAACGGCATCGTGTCCTCTTTGCGTCCTTGGTAAACCGGAAACGAAGTCCATCGTGATGTTTTCCCACTTCCACCCGGGTATCTCCAAGGGTTGTAACAGACCCGATGGTTTTTGATGCTCTGCTTTTACCTGTTAGCAAATGAGACATTTTTGCACGTACTGAGCGATTTCCCTTTTCATATTGTCCCACAAATAGGTTCCTTTTAGGTCTTGATACATCTTGCTGCTACCCGGATGGATTGTATATTTGGACCGATGGGCTTCCTCCAGAATCTCCATTTTCAACGACTCCTCCTTCGGTACCACTATTCGGTTTCGATATTTTAAAATGCCCTCAGGACTAAAATTGAAGTCCGTTATTTCTCCATTTTCCACTCTCTCTCCCCACTTCCGTACCATCAAATCTTTGTTTTGTGCCTCTTTAATGCGTTCCAGTAGAGTGGAGGTCACCCTAACATTGCGAAATATCACCTTATGGCTCCCGAGACAGGGTCTCCACTCGCACACGGATTCTAATAAATCCCACTCCTTAATCATCAACCCTGCTACTTGCACCTTACGACTCAAAGCATCTGCTACCACATTTGCCTTTCCCGGATGGTAATTGATTGTGCAGTCGTAATCTTCCAAGAATTCCATCCACCTTCGTTGCCTCATGTTCAATTCCTTCTGGGAGAAAAGGTACCTAATACTTTTGTGATTCGAATACACTTCGAAGGTCACCCCATATAGGTAATGCCTCCACTTTTTCAGTGCAAAAACAACTGCGGCTAGTTCCAGATCGTGAGTCGGATAGTTCTGCTCGTGAAGTTTCAATTTCCTAGAGGCGAAAGAAATCACATTCCGGTTCTGCATCAATACGCACCCCAATCCTTCTCGCGACGCGTCGGCATACACCGCAAATCCGTCCACTCCATTTAGCAAAACTAGTACTGGAGCCATGGTCAATCTTCTCTTTAGTTCCTGAAAACTTGTTTCGCATCGAGCGTTCCAGATAAATCGACCATGCTTCTTCGTCAAGTCAGTTAAAGGTCCTGCTAATTTGGAGAAATCTTTAATGAACCTTTGGTAGTACCCAACTAGCCCTAAAAAACTGTGAATTTTCGTGAAATTTTCTGGCCTCTTCCAATTTGTCACAGCCTCTACCTTCGTCGGGTCCACCGAAATGCCTTCGTGGGAGATTACGTGCCCTAGGAATGCTACTTTCTCCAACCAGAACTCGCATTTACTAAACTTGGCATACAGTTGATGTTCCCGTAAAGTCTGCAACACCACTCTTAAATGCTCCTCATGCTCCTCGCGTGTCTTAGAGTAGACCAAAATGTTATCGATGAACACAACAACAAATCGGTCTAGATAGGGTTTAAAAACCCTATGCATTAGGTCCATGAAGGCGGCGGGAGCATTGGTCAGTCCAAAGGGCATAACGGCGAACTCGTAATGCCCGTATCTTGAGTTGAAAGCAGTTTTCGGAATATCCTCCTTCCTTATTAACAACTGATAGTATCCCTGTCGGAGGTCCAACTTGGAGAAAACCACTGCTCCTTGCAGCTGGTCAAACAACTCGTCAATGTGGGGCAGTGGATATTTATTCTTGATTGTAACATTGTTCAGACCCCGGTAGTCAATGCACATCCTCAAGATTCCGTCCTTTTTCTTCACAAATAGGACAGGAGCTCCCCAAGGAGACCCACTCTCATGAATAAATCCCCGCTCCAAAAGGTCTTGTAATTGCAACTTAAGCTCCTTAAGTTCTGCAGGTGCCATTCGGTAAGGGATTTTTGAGATAGGTGAGGTTCCAGGTAACAGGTCTATTCGAAATTCTATCTCCCTTTCCGGAGGTAAGGCTACTAACTCATCAGGGAATATATCTGGAAATTCCCTCACTACGGCCACGTCTTCCACCTTTAATTTATCCGTAGGGGTGTTAATCAAAAAGGCCAAAAATCCTTGCGCCCCTCTACTTATCAGTTTCCTAGCTCGAATGCCCGAAATTAAAGCAGATGAGGCTAACCTACCCCTTATATCCAATCTTAAGGTTGTCTCGCCAGGAATGCGAAATTCTACTACTTTTGTTTTACAATCCAGTTGGGCGTTATATTTGGCTAGCCAGTCCATACCCAGAATCACGTCATACCCCTTAATGGACAAGCTAATCAGGTCTCCTAAAAATCTCCTTTCACCTACCCATACATCACAATCCCTATAAACCATACTAGTCACCAAACGTTGATTTCCCGTAGGTGTACTAATTTCTAGGTCATATGGTAAACTAGCAGGTTTTATATCGATGCCACACATGAAATCAGGGTTAACAAACGAATGAGTGGCACCAGGATCAATTAAAACTTTGGCAAAGCGGTGGAAAATAGGGATCGTACCTTCTACGACCTCTGAAGACTCTGGGACCTGATGGGGCTCTAAGGAATACACCCTAGCCGGCACTTTAGGTTTAGACCCATCTCCTTTTGCTGGTCCAGTATTGGTCCTCGGCGGTGGTTGGCTTCCCTTTCCATCTTGTTTCAGAACTGGGCAAGTGGCCAATTGGTGGTCTGCGCTTCCACATCGCAGACATTTACCCTGTTTCCTCCAGCAGTTATCTTCGTTGTGGTTTGACTTCCCGCAATGCCCGCAGGGACCGTGAGATGCTGAAACCGAGCCACTCTGAGCATTTCCCCTTTGTTCTCGCCCAATTTGGCCACCCTTGAATGGAGTCCCTCTACCTAAACCAGATTGTTGACCACCTCCCGTTTCTCGTCCAAATTTAGAGGGAGTACTCTTCTCACCCTGTCCAGAACAACTCCCAGGAAAGCCACGCTTCTTCGCCTGGAAGTTTCGGACTTGCAACCGTGCACTTTCAATCCGTTGGGCCTTTTCCACAACCTCGCTAAACGCATTGATTTGAGCCACGGCGAGGTCTTTCTGAATCTCAACATTCAACCCCTGAATAAAGTGCCTAATCCGTCTTTGCGCAGTCATGATTAACTCAGGTGCAAATTTGGACAGGCGGGTGAACTGACTCTCATATTCTGCCACAGTTTGAACCCCTTGGCGAAGCCTAATAAACTCGTCCTCCTTCCTCTCCTGGATTAGAGGGGGGAAAAACTTTGCATTAAACTCTCTAATAAAGTTCACCCAAGTCCTGGGTGTATGCTCCCTTTCCCATTTCTGCCTAATTACGTTCCACCAGGAACGGGCTGCCCCCTCAAACTGGAACACGGTAAAAGTCACCTGCCGTTCGTCAGGGTAGTTTAGAGCTGCAAATATATCAACCATCTTTTCAAACCACCTTTCGGCAACGTCCGGGTCGAGTCCCCCAACAAACTTCGGCGGGACGAACTTTTGGAATCGTTCGAGAGCTCTATCTTCGCTTTCGATATGGTGACCAGGGTTTCCGGGATTAGGGTTTGGGTTCTGGCCTTGTTGTTGCACTACTTGTGCTAGTAGGTTTGTCATTTGCTGCATAGCAGCAGCTATTTGCACATTCGGGTCTATTTGTGGTTCAGAATTGGGTCCAATAGAGGTTTTCCCCGTACCCGTAACCGGTGTGGGTTGTCTAGTTCCGCGCCCACGTCCCCGACCACTTCGTGTACCTTCCATAAGTTTTACTTGGTTTAGGCAAGAGTACCAAACCAAAGTAGTAACAAGGCATGTAAGTAACACTTAAACTTTCACAATAACACATATTTATACATTCCAAACATGATCACAAACATATATATACAAGCCAAACAAGATCAAGCCACACACATATATACAATCAGTCAAGTTAAGTACGGCCAAGACACGTACGAACATAAACGATCCCCCCGAGGATTGGCCTATCAAAAGAGATTTACACGTAGCTAACCCAACATCCAAAACGGTTAGTTAAGGCTCTATCCCTAACCGCCCTATATACAAGACCAAAACTATCCACAACAACTCTAGGAGTCGCAACCTAGACCGATGACGAGCTATGAGACCTACTCGACGGAGTGGATCCATCCCCAGCCTCAGACCCCGCACAGGAGTCCTCGTCGCTCACTCCCTCCACCACCTCGGCACAGAGGTTCAGGATTGCAGCGGCTCTATTCCTCACCTTTCGAGCCCTCTTAGACTCGCGCTCACGCGCCTCCCTAAGCTGGGCACAGAGATCATCAACTCTATCCTCAATCTCTAGTACATCGTACTTCAGATCCTCGATCCTCTTAGCTTGCCCCTCGTTGGCCGCCCTTAACTGATTCACCTCAGCCTCAATAGCTTTTGCCAGTTCCTTTCTTTCCTTCACAACCGCCAAAACGAGGGCATTCGGGTAAGCATAAGTGTGGCGGCACTCGCAGTGTCTACGGCGATTAGCCGGACTCCAACGTAGAACGACCCCCTTTGGCCGGATCTGGTACTTAATCATCGGAAGCGCTACACGGGGTCGCTTGCCCACAGGGCCATCACTAGGTCCACCGGATCTGTCCATCCTACACCAAAAGTGTAAATAAGCATCAATAAGCTTAAAGACCATAAACAATAAACCCTCAGATCAAGCATTCCTATAACACCTAAGCTAATTCAAACCTAGGCTCTGATACCACCTGTGACAGCCCCACCTTCCCCTAAGGCGAAACCAAAGAGGTTAGCGGACTGCCTGCCCAACTCTCGCCAGGACTAACGGGTCAGTTTACGTCGATCTAATACGTTCCGGAACATATCCACGAGCGCAAACAAGTCAAAATCACAAAATAAAATCATAAAATAAAAAAAAATGAAAATCGAAGCCGATGATGAACAGTGCCGGACACGTCAGAATCCGGAGTTCAACCAAACATCAATCCAATTTATACGTACATTGAAATTTAATATTTACAACCAAATGGCATGCCACAAAAACCATTCATCATGAATATACATGTTTGGTTTGCCAATCAAAAGAAAATGAACCCAATACACATTAGGGTTTCATTCAAAGAGCTATTCAAAAGATACATTTACATGAGCTCAACTTGACAACCAACTAACACAATCTTTTCCAAAAGTGGTCATTTTCCTGTAAGGAAAACAAATGGAACGGAATGAGATTAAGCCCAGTGAGTTACTACCACATAAGCAACAAAGAGCATATAACATGACCTTTCAATTAAAGTACACAATTAAGGAATGAAACAAAACGGTGAAAAGATACGGACGGCTCTCAAGAGCCCATTTCCACGCTTACAGTCTTGATCCAACCTCATTGACCCTCCGTCAATGTTAAGAGTACCAAACCGTAGACCTCACTTCACTTCCATTCCTTCCACCCAACATTCCCCAACCGGGCCCGCACTCCAATCAGTAGCTTTTGGTAATACTCGAGTTTTCCGGAATCAAGAGTCTCATTACTACAAGATTCCCCAGTACAGTCCCCGTGGCATGTCAATTTTCACGACCAAGCCCTCGCCGGCTCGATTAAATTGACTACCAACGGGGTTGAACTCAGTAATACAGTAAGGCCGTTGGATACTCGTCCAAACGACACCAAATCAGTTTTTCATGAAGTGAATTCAATATCTCATATAGCAAGTGCAGTATATCAGTGAAGCGGTAAACAGTCATTAACGGTATCACAAGGGGTGAGGGCGGTCAAGTACACCCTCACCTCAATCAATTCCAATAGCCAAATAAGCCTTCAAGGTATCAAAATCACATATAGCAAAGCCACATTGTAACATTCAAGTGAGTAATATACTCACCAATCAAGTAGGTGGTGTTTCATGCACCGCCGTCACCAGTACGTCGTGAACTACCGTCACGCCCTAGAACATGCAAACCAATACAATGAGACTCGATAACGAGTCATAAAGCAATGCCAATCACAACCCCAATAGGGTTTCATATGCATATACAAGCATCATGAGTAACCAGAAATTCAAGAAATGGCATTGGCTTTGGCCCTGAATAAAAAAACAGTTTTGTTCTTATTTTGCGGTAATGGCACCAGTTTCACTACGATTATCGGATGAGGGTGTAAGACCCACCATTTCGAAGCTAAGAACCAGGGCTACAACAATGTAGAAGGTCACTCAGTCCAATTCCTAGTACAAACAGGTCAAATATGCAAGATACTAAACCAGAACCACCAAAATAGGTTTACAAATTACACTATGCTGTAATTAGTACAACTCAGTCTGTACAGGTTCAAATTCAGAAATTCCAAAGGCATATGGTAGCTAAGACATCCAGCTACATTTCATCAGAAGACCTCAACAACCAAATCCAAAGCAATTCCAGTCAAAACAGCCAATTACAGGCGCAGTTCGGCCATCCTGATGAACCCAGAACAGCAATAGTAATTTCGACATTTCTCACCCTACACTACTCCAATTGCCCTGAAATTTTACAGGCACCTCAAACACATCAATACCTACAACTTTCATGTTTTAAGTAAATGCCAATTCGGCGTCTAACCATATGATACAAAACCGGACAGAAAAGGGGGTTATGAAACCCTAACTTTTCACATTTCCTTCCAAATCCAAAATTGGTTGCAATTACCTATCATTCACACCTACTAGAGTCATTATAGGCCATTGCCAATCATCATACAAGGCCACAACATCATGATCAAATTAAACCAGAAAAATCATCACTAAATTAAAAACTTCACCAATTCATCTCAAACCAAGAAATAAACCACAAATTTCAGCACTTTAATTACCAATAAGCACAACTTAAGCTTCATTAAGTGTAGGAGGAAGTTCAATAACCACTCACCTAGAAAACAAGAGAGGTAGAGTTGTTGGACACCTTAGCTTCTCCAAAAACTTCACCAAACTAACCACTAACACCAAATGGAGAGATTTTATGGAGTAGAAACAAGTTTAGATGGTTGAGTTATTGGATTGGAGCAAGAAGAAATCAAGAAGTTGAAGAGGTTTTCTTCCTTTCTCCCTTAAGGTTGGCCGGCCACAATGGTGAAAGAAAAGAGTGAATTTTGGTTAATTTTTGAGATATTTAACCAATTAGTCAAAAGGTCAAAAAGGTGAATAGTTGTCACCAAGTCTCCACCTCTCACAAGGTGACACTTGTCACTTCCATAAATGCATGCCAATCATTTTGTTTCCTCTCACATCAATCACATCTCAACCTCTACTTATCTCTTAATACCCGATAAATTTCACACAGTATCCGAAACTTAACCTAATTGGCCGAATTTTTCCGAACTTTTCGCACTAGTGGGTCCCACGTCCATTATATATTCTTAATTTTTCAAAAACTATCCAATACTAGAAAAATCATCTAAAAACTATAATTATTCATAAAATTCACCAGGAAAATTTTTCTAAACCAGAAAATGCAGAAAATATGTCTTTAAAAGGGAAAAACCCTAGGAAAATTATTAGGGAATTTACGGGTTCTCACATGGTACCATAGTTGGTTTAAGAAATATAGTTGAGTCATGTTTTGGTGTTATAATTAGAATAGGATTTATGGTTATGTTTCTCTATTTAGGGACTTGAAATTTGACTTTTGCAATTGAGGGGAATTAGTGAATTGGTGCAGAATATTTTATTTCCTCCCTTGCCTTTCTTACTATTTATTATTTGTAAAATTTTAATATTACTTCTGCTGTGTGTTTTTTGTGCTAATAAGTGGTATCAGAGTTCTAGGTTCAAGAGTTTGATCTTGGGATGTCTGTAGTGCTTAAAGGGTTTACAGAATTTGTGATAGAGAATCATGTGCCATAAAAGGGTACAGAGGTTGTGGCAGAGCACTTATGTATTGAAAAATTGGACCACAAGTGTAGGTTTTGCATGTTGGTTTTGCAGTACTCATTTGTTGATTGAAATCAGGAAAAAGTGATCCTAATTGGATAGAGATCTAAAAAGAGGGACTCTGTTGAGATTGTTGGTGTTGTGTAGTGATCAAGAAAAAAGATTCTGCTAGATTGTTGATTGTCACAGTAGTGTTTGATGAAACTTGAAGCCAGGAAGGCGAAGAAATTAAAGTGGAGAAGAAAAAAAATCTTGTGAAGGTACGCAAATTGTTTTAACTTGCCGGAGAAAAAGAATTTGTCAATGGTAAAAAATTAAAAATTTTGCATACATTGAGTACTATTGAAGAGAGAATGGGAAAAAATAATAGAAAAATATCTCACAAGATGTTGGGTGACTTTCTTAAAATAATTTCTTTCTATCGTTTGCCAAAAGAACACAAGAAAAAGAAGCGAAAGTTTTTTTTTTCAGGATTATGTAGAAATCCATGGTTGAAGAATATTATATGAGACTCTTTATTGATTTTAAAATGCCTAAATGTTTTTGGTTAGATCTCTATTTTAATTTGATGGAGTATGATTATGAGTCTAATTGTAAATCAAAAATTGATTTGATATGAGAAATTAATTTGGAAAAAGATATGTTTGTTGATAAAGAGGCTTTTCAAGTTTTTGATATGGTTGAAATTATGATTTTGCATACTTTGTTTGGGATGATTGATGAAAAGGAATTCGTGAGCGAGTGCATTAATTTGATTCCTGATGAAGATATAAAAGGAATTGTGGGTACTTGTGGAGTGGATGTATCCATTGGCAATCTTGAAATTGGAAACTGTTGGCAATAAGAAAGGCATAAATTATTTTTTAAAGACCGTGTGAATGATTATCATGGATATGGAGGCTTTAATGGTGGATGGGTTAATATGGATGAATTTTTGTTCAAGCGGGATTAGAGCGGAGTTGTGTGCAAAGTACAAGTATGCTCTACTCTCACTGAAGAAGATAAAGGTTAAAAATAAATTGGACTTTCATGTGATGTGAGTTATATTGCTAGAGACACTGCAGAGGCAATTCAAACTCATGACGATATTAGAGATAACAACAAGAGTTTGGTTTAAGGGAGATAATGTTGAAATAATTAAACCAAGTATATTTAGAATTTTAATAGTTTTAGAAGTTGATTTGTTATTTGGTAACTATATTAGATTTTGGTATTACAGTTGATTTATTTAGAAAATAGAGTTGAGCCATATTTTGATATTATAATCAGAATATGATTCATGGTCATGCTTGTCTATTTAAGGACTTGAAGTCCGACTTTTATAATTGAGTGAAATTAGTGAATTGAAACAGACTATTTTGTTTCCTTCCATGCATTTCTTATTATTTATTATTTATAAAATGTTAATGTTACTTCCGTTGCGTGATTTTTTGTACTAACATAAACTCAAAATATACACTTTGTACCCTACGCGAAAATGACAGACATTATACACTTTGCCCCTCAAAGGAAAAAGACAGATATTAGTTTGAAATTTTACATCCAAAATTTAGAAAAGATGACTTCAACGCCCTCAAAAATAGTCATATGTCCATAGTGGAAAGGAAATAGCTAAAATACTTCGACATATAGTTCAAATAATAAGACGAAAGCCGATTTTAATTTGGTTCTGGTTTCAGATATTCATTTTTAGTTATAAATGAAAACTAATTTCATTCTTTATTTTTTTTCCCATCCGGTATTTATCTTGTTCATTTTTAATATCTTATACCTCAAGGGTCCATTTGGTTCATGAGATGATACAAAATTGGATTAATCATCTTCTGTATCATCTCATGTTTGTTTGCATTTTACACACGGAATGACACATCCCAATTGATTGAATTAATTCCTATTCATGGAATAAAATAATCTCATGGGGGAGATGGTATTAATTATCTTGGGATGATTAAGAGATAAGATGATGAAATTTTAAACTAATTTATCTTTATAAATAATATAAATTTATATCTCCTAATTATATAACCTTATTCTCACACGATAATATAACATGAATGGGCTAATTTGCTCCTACTAATTAATTAAAATTTTTTAATTAATTTGCCCATATTATCAATATAACAATATTTGGACTAATTTGCTGTTGCAAATGATACAAATTCACATTGAATATTATATAACCATACTCTCACATAATAATATGATAATAAATGGACAAATTTGCCCTTACTAATTATATTAAAATTTTTACTATTTTACCCTTATTCATTATTTTAAATTTTTGACAAATTTACCCCTATTAAGTAATTTAAATTTTTTGACTAATTTGCCCCTACTTACATCATAATAAAAGGACTATATTTTCCTTAGACTAAATTGCCTTTATTTACCTTATTTTCTCAACCAAGTTCTATATCAATACATAACCTTATCAATTGGGTTTTGTAAATGAGGGTTTCAACAAATTCAAACTCGGTCCAAAGAAAAATCTTCTATATTGGCTTGAGTTTGACTCATTTAATACTCTTAAATAGGTTGGATTTATTCAATTTAACCCTAACTTAGCTTAAAATCGGCCCATTATTTAATTGAATTTCAAATTTAGATACAAAACCTAGGTTAATATCTATTTTTAAGGGCCCAAAATGGCTGAATTTGAGTGAATGTAAATTTTTATGTATCAAAATCCTTGGTTTACTTTATAATTCTAAAGTTTCAAATTACTTTATTTTAGTAAAAGTTATAAAATATTAAATTATTTTATTAAAATGATCCTACAAATTAAGTGGTATTTTGGTCATTAAAATAGCAATCCTATCTCATCTAATCTCCAACCAAATACTGGATAGGATTATTTCTCAATATATCTTATCCAAGCTAGAACCAACTAAACACTAAGATAATTTGAATTATTAAACTAAGTATGACTTAATCCGGATTAATGATTTGAGGATGAGTCATCTCATCTCATCCAGTACGTGAACCAAACAAATCCTAAGAGTTATATGTCCTATTTTTACCTTTCACCACTTACAACGTGACTATTGCTTATTGATTGTCTCATCAATTATGAATAATTACATTACTACTAGAGCTGTTAAACGAGCCGAGTCGACTTCGAGCATAGGACAATCGAGCTCGACTCGAATCACTAATCGAGCTAGCTCGAGCTCGCTCGATTACTAATTCGAGCTTCACAAGGTGCTCGAGCTCGACTCGATGTGGGGGTAAAAAACTCGAGCTCAGGCTCGAACTCGAGTTTGAAATCGTGTCGAGCTCGTTGAGCTCGCGAAAAACACTTTCCATTTCCAACCAGTTCGAGGCCCTACAGAATTGAGTAGGATTCCTTCTTGGCAAATGGCTCGGTCTGCCCCAAGTTATTGCCTTCATTCCTTTTCTCTCTTTCTGGACTGTATGCCTATCCTGAGGGGATCAAGTTGAGAGGGAGATGGGGCCTCTACGAGTCCTTTCCTTTCCAGCTTTCCCTTTGCTTCGATCCAAACGGTACCTTAAGATTTCAGCTCTGTGAAGAATGAGACTGTCAGAGAGACTGGGGATTTCTTCAAGGGTGGTTGCCCTTCTCTGATTTTTGGCCTATGATTTCTTTCTTTCATCATCGACCATCTGAAACCAACAGCCCTTCAAATGCAGTTTTCTGCTTATGATTAATCACAGAAACCCCCCTTAAAGTTTTTGTACCCGCACCTTTCATAAATAGCACCATTACTACTACTAGTATTGATTCTGCTCACCTTCTCGAGAAGCCTGCTTGTCTGAAGGTTGTGATGATTCTTTAACTTTCAGAGCAAATGGGTCAGTGGATGGCGCCTGGCAGTGAGAATGGCAGCTGCGGGGTGTGGCGTGAGAATGGAGGCTGCGGGGATTGGGGTGCGGCTGCGGGGTGACAACTATGAGACGGGAAAACGAAGGACCAAAAGAGGAAAGGAAGTATTAGGGCTACACGGGAGATGACTTAGTTAGAGTACCACATACACATTGAAATGACGAAAATGTCCCTATCTTTCGAGCCTACCGAGCTTCTACGAGCCGAGCCTTGCTCGGCTCGTGTTTTAAACGAGTATTGATTAGAACTCGAGCTCGGCTCGTTTCTCTCTGTAAACGAGCCGAGTCGAGCCCTTAGCGAGCCGGGTCGAGCTCGGCTCGCGAGCTGCCCGGTTCGATTAACAACTTTAATTACTACTCTTTATGTGGTTAAAAAAAAGACATTGTTATTGTTCAAAATAATGTATAAAAAGTAGTAGTAATATCTTAAACTAAATTACTTAGTTCATAACATGTTTGTATGCTTAAAATACGATGTAGTATGTAAAATTAACGAGGATACATTGTACTTTTCTAGAGTTTATGGATATATTTTTGTGTTCATATAAATTAACTCAATAAATTATATGATATATTTTTTAGATAGTGAGTGTGTTGGATAATTTAATAAAAATATCATATTATTACTTTGAATTCATTCACATGAATTCATTCACATGCTTATTTTGAATTCAAATACAATAAGTTACAAATTCTTTAATAAATTTTCAGCTACAAAATTAACCATTCAAAAGTGTAACTTATAAAATTATGTTTTGAATTGTGTAACCTATGTAGTGATTAGATTTTATGAATTCATTCAGTGAATTTTTACCATTATACAATGAACCCAACCCTTTTCAAATTTGTAATTGAAAATATGAAGTATTTATTTCACTTAATGGCGGTATTTTAATACTCCTAATTTCTCAGCTTATAAATAGAGACTTCTATCAACCAAAGTTTGATACTCACTCTTGCTATCTCAAGAGTATCATCTACTTTTTCTTCCTCTCATTACTATTGGACATTAGTTAGGTGTTGAGAAAAAACATTAGCTTCTCCAAATTGTGTAGGTTTAGTAGAAATAATAGCGAAAGTTGGGCTATTGTATTCTAGAGATGACGTACCATCAACCTTCTATGTGACGACCCCACCTCCCTCTAGGACGTACTCAAGAGTTTGGCAGATCGTCTACCCGACTCTCGTCAGAACCCACTACATTCACTACAATCAATTCTTAAAATAACTATTCAAACCTTCACATGAGCACTGGAGTTCTACAATTCAACCAATAATTCAAACTTAATTACAAATCAAAAGTGAAATGTAAGATACAACATCAAATATCCAAAATATATTCTATCTACCAAAAGTACAAGTACAAGAGGGTTATACACACTATGAGAACCCGAAATTTTCTTATTTTATTTTATTTCACTGACTTAATTAATTATTTACTCACTCGTTTTCTCTAAATATTTTATTCCAACTTTTTTAGACCCAATTATATGGAAATATGCCTTACATGTATTTTTAAAATGACTTGTTACGAAAATTAATTTTTGGAAGCTCATTTAGTGAAAATAGTGAATGCGCGTTGGAGACAATAATCAATACGAGGGGACAATGAGCTTGGAAAAATTGGAGACTTATACATTAGTCTTAAAATAAGTATTTTTATGTTTAAGCACCCAAGTATTAGATAGTTATACTATCGTTATAAGAATTTTTTAGAAATTGCACTTTATCGCGCACAAATTGGAAGTATACGTTTTCGCGCGCGCGATTAATTGAGGGACTTTAGACTTTTATTTTTAACCTATTAAGAGTTAATAATAATAATATGATTGGAAGTGCATTAGAAGTTTAGTGCACAAGTGAAACAAACTCGAGAGGAATCGAGCACGAAACGCGCGTGTGCACGCGTGGGGAGACGGTTGACTTTTGAATGAATCATGGCCACACATTAAAGCTTCTCTTGGAAGCTTCATTTCAGACCAAAACCTCTCTCTCTCTTGCTCCAAACAGCCGGCCATCAAGGAAGGAAAGGAACCAAGGAGCTCTTCAATTTCCTACTTCATTTCTTGCTTCAATCCTTCACCAAATCACCTCAAACTTCAACTACACTTTGCTAAGCACTTGGTGATCATCTTAAGCTACAAAAGAACTTGCTTTCCACGGCTTTTCTTGGGCTAAGGAGGACCAAAAATTCTGCCTTGAAACATCTAGCAAAGTAAGTGACGATCAAACCTTCAAATCTTGATTTATGGAAGTAATATAGCACTTATAAGTTCATATCTTCTTGTGGGTAGCTTTATTGATGTTGGAAAGTTGTTGTGTGGGCTTTATGAACTCCCACTATGGCTTGATGGACTGATTTGTTGTGTTTTGAAGTTATTAATGTTGGATTAGTGTTTAATCTAGTGGAAATAGGTTGTATTGTTGAAGGAAAACTCAAAGGAAGTGATGAGGGAATTTTTTCCATTTCTGCCCCTGTATATGCCATGGCCCTTAGAGCAATTTTTTGTGGTTCTAATGACTTGTTTATGATGTATACATGTTGTGTGGGTTGTGTAGAAAGTTTCATCAAAACATTTCGGGATTTGGATGGGTAGATGTTGAGTTTTCGAAAGTCTAGTAAAACTGGAATTTTCCCGAAACTGCTCTGGCAGTGTTTTTCAAATGGCTATAACTTTTTGTTCCGATGTCAAAATCAAGTGATGTTTGCGGTACTAGAAACTAGACATTCCCAGATTTCCAACGGTATAAAATCCATGTTTTGATTCGACCTGAGTAGTCCATACCAATTGTTTGAACATGACTGTCTTGTTTCGCGTCTACACTGGGAGCTCTGTTTTGAGCAGCGATTTGATACTCAAATATGAGCTAGCTGTGGATAGATTTTGAAAATGACTTCTTCTAAGAAATTGTAGCTTAATGAATCTAGTTTTCAACGCCACTAACCATGCTCAATTCCAAGTTGAATTGAGTGAGTTGTGGCCGAAGTTCGAAACTAATTCAGTGGTTGAAAATCCTCATTTTGGACTGATCAATGGCCTATCTTGTTTGGGGCTTGTTATTTTGAAAATTTTGGTGTCAATCACTTACCAAATGTATATCAGATGTTTCTCAGACTTTTGTTTCATAAATGGACCAGATTTGAATCGTTTTCATTGGGCAAAATGTTTGAAAAGGAAGAAGGAAGCAAATGACAGATTGGTCTTAGGATTTTCTTGAACTTTGGTAGTTTAGTTCACTACCTTCCCGTGTGAAATTTCAAATGAAATTTGATAGAGGAGTAGTCCTCATACGTAAGTTGAATTGTGCCAATTTTGGTGTCAATCTAAAACCATTTCAATATACAAATGATGTCCCAAAGTTGCTCTTCGAATCTGGAAAACTTTTCCTTTTCTCTTGGCCAATTGGTCAAATCTGATTTGGGAAGTTATATTTCGAAACCTTGATGTCAAATACTTATAAATTTCTTATTGGATGTTTATGGAACATTGGTTTCAATACTTGAATTAATTGAAGTTGATTGTGTGGAACAAAGCTTTTAAAAAGGAAAATTGAAGTACAAGGCAGAATTGCCTTGGAAATTCTTGGAACTTTAGTGGCTTTGTTAACTGACTTCCCGAACTAATTTTTATATGAAATTTGACAGAGGAATAGCCTTTATATGGTATAGTAATACTACCAAATTGTTTGTCATTCTGAGTCTATTTCAATGTCCAACAGAAGTCCCAAAATTCATGTTTCAAATCTGGAAATTCTTGATCAATGAGGAATTTTTGGTCAACTTTGGGCTGCTATATCTTGGTGCTCAAAACTTTGATTCTTATTCCGTTTGTTTTGTCTTAAACTTTGATTGCAACTCTAATTGTGTGCCAAATTTAGGAGGCTAGTTCGCATTGTGTGAATTTTGCCGAATTTCTAAAGTTTGCCAAAAACTAACCCGAATCTGTCTTGGGAGTCCAAGTCAGCCAACTTAAGCCAAAATTTGAGTGTCTTCCATTTTGAATCTTAGAAAGTGTCTGCTAGGAACTTTTAGTACTTCAGAACTAGTTTCCAACGGTACTAATTTTTCCATTTTTGGACCTATTGAGTGCAAGATATGATTTTTCTAAGTTTGACACACAAAGCTGAATTTTGCCAATTTCTTAGAAAATGCAATTTCGGAACCTTGACTTCTTTTCTCGATATAGATTGAACGTTTTGAACTCGATTTCATGAACGATATTAGACTCTCTTTGAACTTTAAAACTCCACTCTTGAACCTCGAGTAGAGAGAATTGAAGCTTTCTTTTAAGACTTTGATTTAGTCTAATTGAGTATGCATCCTTTTTGGTAAATGCATGATTTTAAGTAAAGTTAATTATTACTTGCTCAGCCGCTCAAGGGGACCTTCAAGAAGGACTCGAAGCGGACGCCTAAACATTTGTTTGAGCACTTACTCACTTGTTTTAAATAGGTGAGTGTTCCATATAGGAGTACGTGATTTGAATAATTTTATGACATGTTTACTCCATGATCATTATGTATTTAATTGTTAAGTACTATCGATAATTGCTCCTATGGACTTTTCCATCATTTTGAGTCGAGTGTGTGTATTACCGCAATCGTTCTCACTTAAGTAAAATGTACTTGAATTACTCGATATGAAATACTTGAAATGCATATTTACATGAAACGTTTCAATGATTGATTATGCTATAGATGCATAAGTCGATTGGAGTAAATTTCTTCGACTCTTAAATGGTAAAAGTAGGGAACGACCAATGGACGACCTACGAAAATGATGAATTCTTACAGTTAATCGAGACGATTTATCATTTACCGTTTACTGTTCACCATTTATCGATTTACTTGATTATCTGCTTACTTGATTACTTGACTATTTGATTACTTGCTTATCGTAAATTACATATTCATATGATATTAGCCACCATTTTAAGGCGAGTGTGTACTTTATCTTAGTCGATCTACTAAAATGACAGATTTTTACCGTTAACCGAGAACTATTACCGTTTATCATTTACTGTTTAGCGATTTACTTGATTACTTGTGCATGTTGTAAGGTCTAAGCTGAACTGGGCCCTGCCCTTGGTTACTAACCTGCTTGAGCCAGGACTGAGCTCGGTCGGGTAGGTTGCAACCCTGGGACACCATTTCGATATACTCGAGTATTACCACTGGAGGGATAAGGTGATGGCCAGACAACCGAGGGGATCACTGGAGTTATAAGGTGAAGTTGATCGAAATAGTTCCACTGGAATACCGTATCCTTCAATGTGTGTTTATTTTTGCACACTAATAACTGCATCATGCTAATGTGCCAAAATGCAACCTTGAACCATGCTTGTATTATACTTAAATTACTCATACAATGATAACTGTATCATGCTAATGTGCCAAGGTGCAACCTTAAACTATACTTATGTTATGCTCAAAGTACTCGTACAATGATAACTATCTCATGTTAAGGTGCCCAATATGCAACCTTGAACCATACATGTAATATGCTCAAATTAATTGATTTATTAGAACTGCTAGAGTGTCTTGGAACCTCACTGGGCTGTGTAGTTCATTCCATATTTTTGTTTTCCTTAACAGAATTCGAGACCAAGGGTGCTCGTGAATAGTACTAGATTATTCTTTTTTGAAAACTTTAAGTTGTGTTACAGCAGATGACTGTAGTATATATTCTTTTGGGTTGTATTAAGTTTGAGAGCTGACTATTGTAAGTATGAAGTGTTTTGGAGTACTTTAAATATATACATTGAAGTTATTTGAAGTATTCTTAGTTTTGAATTATGGATTGTACCGAGTCCTGGCGAGAGTTGGGCAGGCGTCCCGCCGATACTCTTGGATTCACTCTTGGGAGAAGTGGGGGCGTCACGTCACACACACTAGTTCATGCTTATTTGCTCCGGACCTCCACTCCTATAAGGAAAACAAACTAAAGGAATGAGGTAAAAGTCTAGTGAGGTTCCCAAACAAGCATTCAAGCAGTAAATCACGGACATATTACATTTAACAACAACCAATCAAGGAAAACATTTGGAGCATTCAAGTAACAATAGCACATTCAATGAAAGAATATGTGCTCACTTGGAACTATTCATTCATTCAGTCATTCAGTCTTCGTCAATTTCTTCCCTATAACTTTTGATATTTGAAAACACATTTAAAAACAAAAATTCCTTTAGTGATCATTTCATTCAGTCAATCATTTCATTCATTGCATTTTATTCACTAGCAAGTACTCCATCTGACTTCATGGTCATACTCGAGTATACCAAAATAGTGATCCAGGGTTATCAACCTACCTAACCAAATCCGCTTCTAACTCGAATACGCTAGCGATGAAAGCTAAGGGCCCAATTCAGCCAATGCGATAAAGTATGTGAGGACTTGGAAATTCACCTATATTTTTCTTATAATTCTCTTTTATTTTGAATAAATTAATTTATAATTCTTTTACTACTAATTTACTCCCTCAATAGTTGTAATAAATCATAGAATCGAAAGTTTTACTTTTACTTTTATAATTCGGGTAAACTAGGGTTTTTGTGCATTTTGGTATTGTGATCACTTGGTGAGGTGTGTGTACCTAATTTGGTAGATAAGAGTGATTATTAAGTAAGAGAAGGTGTGTGATTATAAGTAATAAGAATAAGTTAGTGAATCATAAGTTAAAACAAAAGTACAAGAGAGTTGAGGAAAATAAGCTTGAACCAACGTGCGCCGTTTGTTACCGGTTGAATACACCGCTTGACCAATACTTTTTTGCCCTAATCTTCTTGTTTTTATTTTACCTAATCCTCCATAAATTACTTTTTAATCCAGCCTAAATATTTGACTAAGGAAAAGGAAAAAAAAAAGAGAGAGAAAACTTGACCTTGCCAAGTGTCAACGATCAAAGGGTTGGTTGACCAAAACCATTTCCTTTCTTCTTATCTTTCTCTTGGACCAATTTTTCTTCATTTCTTGCTTGATTTGGCCGAACCATTGGAGAGGTAAAAGAGAGGAGAAAAATTCCATTCCTACCTTGATTCTTACCTTGTTTGAGTGAAGATCAACAAGAACAACAAAACTAAACCGAACAAAGTAACAATAAGGTAGAAAGGAAGCTTGTAGTGGAGTTTCTTTAGAGAAGAAATGCTTGGTTTTTCACTTTCTCTTAGAGGATTGAAGGTAATATGCTGGAAAATTATCTTTCTCTTTCTTATCTTGTAATTTATTGGGAAGATGACTTGAAATTGGAAGTTTTATGGAAGATAATCTAGATTTGGTGTAGATTAGTGAAATTTCAGCTAGGGTTTTGCAATTTTCAGCCTTGATTTATGTTGTTCAACTATAATATGTTGGTTTTGAGTTTGGCTTTGGGCTTCTGAGGTGATTAGTAGCCTTATTGTGACTTTTTAACTTTAAAAGAAGAAATTCCAGCTTTAGGAAAAATTTTCCAGCTTTGGATTGTGATGATTATTTGCTAGAAATAAGTTGTAATTGGATGGTTTGTTGCCTAGATTAAGAACCATCTTTATATTCTTACTTGTGGTGTTCATTTGGAAAGAAAATGAACCCTTGAAATGACTAGAAAAATTGAAAAATACAAAGGAAATGCTGTCCGTTTTATTTCGTGACATTCAAGCAAGTGAAATTGGAACTTGAGTGGTGATTCTTGGTTGAATTGAACTTAGGTTGTTTAGGGTATTTGAGTTCCCTTTAGTAGGGATGTATAAACTGAAATTTTTGTCAAAACTTATATATTTTATAAGGAGAAAGTAGCAATCGCTTTTAATAAGATTTTTCGTCTTTTATACCAAGTTATGAACTTAAACGTTTTAATCGCTTCTTTATCGAAACCAAAAGAATGAGTATGAATTTTCTAGGGTTTGATAAGTAAAATGAGTACTACTTAAACGAGTTTTGTTTATTTGATTTTCTTCAAACGAAACTCCTATATTTTGAATTCTAATTGATTTCAAACTGTTAAACGGTATTTTATTGCAGATTTGGACTCCAGTCAGGGAGTTGAACTTGAGTGTGGTTTTGAAAAGCAATATGTCTTTGGTGAGTGTTTAGTGCATGGTTGAACTTGATATTTGAATGAAATACTTGACTTGTTTGGACGGGTAAGGATGTACTTTATCGCACTTGCCCTAATATTACTTATTATTGTTTATTGGTTATTATTGACTTGATATACATGTATACAACTTGAATACTTCCTGGGATCCTAACTCTATTGGTTATTCAGTCGAATCGAGTCAGTAAGGGTTTGGTCGAGGAGACTGGCAAATCATAGGTACTATTTATTATTTATTGCGTAATCCTTTGGATATGGTCCACTGGATTCGGTATACTCGAATATTATCATCACTCATAATTTGGAGTTCGGGTCCGGTAGGAGGTTGATTGGTGGATAGAAATTGATGTAAAGTGGCACATCCTCCTTCTTAATTCTTAGTTGATAATATCCTTGTCTAGATCTAACTTAGAAAATACCACAACCCTTTATAACTGGTCAAATAACTCATCAATGTGAGGCAAAGTATATTTATTCTTAACGGTCACTGCATTTAACTCTCGGTAATCAATACACAATCTCAAACTTCCGTCCTTCTTTTTTACAAAAAGTAGTGGAGCACCCCAAGGTGACTCTCTCTCATGGATAAATTCTTGTTCTAGCAAGTCTTGCAATTATAATTTCAATTCTTTAAGTTCAACGGGCGCCATCCGATAAGGGGTTTTTGAAATTGGAGTGGTTCTATGTGCCAAATCAATCTTAAATTCGACCTCTCTCTTGGGAGGCAATGACACCAGTTCATCTAGAAATACATCCGGATATTTACTTATCATCGGTATATCTTCTAGTTTAACTTTTTCTCCTAGAATGTTAACTAGAAAGGTTTGATACCCCCGTGCCCCATTATTTAATAATTTTCTAATCCTAATTCCCGAAATAAGAGTAGATGAGACAAAAATACCCCTCCTATCTAGTTCTAGGGTTGGCTCACCAGGTATACAAAACTCGACCACCTTTGTTCGGTAATCGATCCGAACATGATAACGAACTAATCGATCCATTCCTATAATAATGTCATACCCCTTAATGGACAGACTTATAAGGTCGACTACCAATTTTCACTCACCAACACAAACGTCACAGTTTCTCTACACCTCGTTAGCAAGTAAAGATTGGTTACTCGTAGGTGTTCTCATTTCTAAATCATATAGTAGCTTCTTGGCCTTCACATCAATTCCACATATAAAAGTAGGGTTGACAAAAGAATGCGTTGCACTAGGGTCTATCAAAATCTTGACCAAACGATGAAAAACAGGGATCGTACCTTCCACTATCTTCGACGGCTCCAGTATTTGCTGTTGGTCCAAAGCATACACTCTGACTAGCACCTATGGCCTGGTCCCTCTTATATTGGTTGGTCAAGGGTTTGACTTATCGGCCTGCTGGGTAACACTGGCAAATGGATGGGTTGCGATTTGGTGCTTGGTACTACCACACAGTAAATACTTTCATGCCTTCCATCAACAATTGTCCTTAGTGTGATTGGACTTTTCACAATACCCGCAAAATAATCGAGGAGTTGATGTTTGATCTCCTTATAAAGCACTCCTCATCTGTTCTCTTCCATTTGGGGCTCCTCTTGGAGTAACTCCCTAAGATGTCACCGAAATTCTTCCACCACCAGCTCCTCGATCCACTGTAGGGGGTGGCATATCCCGATCACTTTGTCCCTGCCCCTGACTTCCATTAGGCGCACCCCTTTTCCTTACATGAAAATCCTTCACTTGTGCCCTTGCAATTTCTATCCTCCAGACTTTCTCAAGAACCTCCGTAAAAGTATTAATTTGTGCCGCCGCCAAAGCCTTTTGTATTTCTACACTTAACCGTTGTACAAACCGCCTCACCCTCCTTTGCTCCGTAGCTATCAACTCAGGAGTAAACTTAGATAATTTGGTAAACTGAATCTCATACTCAGATACACTTAAGACTCCCTAACATAGCCTAATGAAATCACCCTCCATTTTCTCCTGGATTAGGGGTGGGAGATATTTCTCGTCAAATTCTAGCATAAAGTTCAATCAGGTCCACACTGTTGGCTCTCTCTCTCTCACTTAACCCTAATTACATTCCACCAGCCTCTGGCTGGCTCTTCAAATTAGAATACAACAAAGTTCACCTGTGTTTCCTCCATATAATTCAAGGCAGCGAAAATATTGATCATTGTCTCCAGCCATCTCTCTGTTATTTTCGGATCTGGTCCTCCAAGAAATTTGGGAGCAGAAAACTTTTGAAACTACTTTAGGGCCCTATCTACCCCTATTTCAAGATCCCTAGACTGATTAATTGGGATTTAACCCTATTGCTTTACCAATCGAGCTAAAATATTCGTTATCTACTAGATTGTCGTTGCTACCTGATCCTCTCTTTCGACCCTAGGTTCAAGTTGTTACTCGGCCGTGGCATCTCTCTTTTCCCTCGATTCTTGTACTTGTCTAACCCCACGTCCAGGACTAGAACAGTATCCCTGACTTCACCTACCTTCCATACCTCTTTTGAAAAATAAATTACATAAGTATAAGCGAAATAAAGTAGCTATAAATCTTAATAAAAGCATTTTCAAATCATAGAAATGAAAATAATAGAGCACATTTAAAGTAAAACACTCTCTCTATATAAATATCATAACAATTCACATATCAAATCATGAAATACTATACATGTCAACCTAATAAAGTCAAGTACTTATAGCAACCAAAGGACATAGAACAAAAGTAGACGCTATATACATCAACCGTAACACGTCAATATAAAAAATAAAATAAAAAAAATGACGTGTCATCCCAACTATCTTATACTATATTCTAGCTACATTGCACAACCCCAAATCCTAGATTTCTAACTTAGTTCATCACTAATCTAGCCAACTGGACCACCTTCTCAGGTGCAGCTGGCTTCTCCTTAGGGTGATGAGGAGCTACATGCCCTTGACCTTCCCCGACCAAGTTCATCTGCACTACTTCCTCCATAAGTGCCCCATACTCGCTTAAGATATTATCTGTTCGATCCCTTACTTCCCTCAACATTTTGATGATCTTAATCCTGGTTCTTTTGATACTTTCAAAATAATTGGATAATACTAATATTTTTTAATGAGAAAGCTTTTCAGCTCTGAAGAAATTAGATTCAAAAAGCAATTGAAAGAAGAAAAAGGAAGTCGAAAGATGTCGAACGCTCACAATGGCAATGTCAGACGTCCGATAGACAGGACAGATACCGAACGATTATATCGGACGAAGAACATCATCATTGGACGTTCGAAATAATTGAAATGACTTCTCAAACTCTCTGTCCGCTTTCAACACAAGCAAGCATTATTACCGGATGTCCGAAAGAATTAAAATAATTTCTCAAACTCTCTGTTCGATTTCGGATACAAGCATCGGAAGTAGCAGATGTCCGATACTCCCAACGACTAGTTGACTCTTCAGCTACTTTCTATCCGTTAAAAATCTTAATGAAATACTTTCTTGATTTCACATAAATAGTGCATAGTCGGAAACTTAAAAATAACTTTTTACACATTGAATACAAAAGATCAAGAGTAGTTTTAGCAAGAAAATACTCTTCAAGGAATATTTGTATTTTTTGTGATGTAAGATTCTTTGTAAGTTTTTCATTTGTGAGAGAATACTTCAATAGTGTAGGTTTGTGAGGGTTATCTTGAGGGATTGTAAAACTTTCTGGCTTGACCGAGTGAAACTTAGGGCAAGGAGGAAGTGAGCCTTCCTTTGTATACAAGATTGGTTGTATTTCATCAATTTGAAAAAGCTTGATTTGTGAGTTGACCTTCGAGCTCAAGAGGAGTTTGGTAGTAAATTGGTTTGCAATTCTTCTCTTTTTATTTATCATCTTGTGAACTTTAAATTGCATATCTCTTCTTCTTTCCTTGAGTGATACGGTTTTTTTATTAATTGATTTGATTCATTGTGTGATCACTTAGAAAAATGGGTAAATTTCGTATTGAGCAAAAAGTGCCCATAACCTGATTAATTTTTTAATCAACCTAATTCACACCCCTCTTACGTTGTCTTAGGGCTTAATAATTGGTATCAGAGTTTGGTCTCCTAGAGATTAAACTCAAGCGGTTTAAGAGCAAAGATGATAACCAACAATGTCATGTTTTATGAAGAACAATTTGTAACTAGACCTCCAATTTTAATGAGTCAAATTATGCGAGTTGGAAAGAGATAATGGTTATTTTCTTGCAATCAATTGATATTGAACTGTGGTTTATTGTTTATGAAGGTTCATATGATGCCTCTATAGTAGATGAAAAGACTCATAGACCTAGACAAAAAACAAGAAATGAATTGACTATAGAGGATAGAGCTCATCTCACCTTAAATGCAAAAATTATGAATGTGTTATATAGTACATTAGACTTAAATGAATTTATTAGGGTCAAAAGCTGTAAGTCTGCTTAAGAGATTTGTGACAAATTGAGAAAAATTCATGAAAGCAGTGAAAATGTTAGAGAACAAAAGAAATCTATCTTAGTTTCTAAATATGAATAATTGAAGATGGAATCTCATGAAAATATTGATAAAATGTATTGTAAATTTAATGATCTTATCAAGAAATTGGAGGTTCTGGAAAAGGAATACTCCTTAGGAGAGAAAAATAGAAAAATCTTGAATACTTTGTCTAAACATTAGGAGAGTAAAGTGATTGCTATTGAAGAGGCGAAAGATTTGAATTCAGTGCCTATTGAATCTATTATAAACTCTCTAATTTCTTATGAGTTGAAACTTAAGACCAAGGTACAAGAAAAAGAAGTTACAAAAGTAAAAAGGAGTATTGCTCTAAAAATATTTCGAGATGAAAATGACTCGATTCCATTGAATGGTGAAGATATGGATGTTGATGACAATGATCTAACTCTCATCACGAAAAGTTTCAAGAGAATCTTCAAAAAAAGGAGATTCAGAAAAGGAATACCTAGCAATTCGAATTCCAATCAATTTAACAATGTAAGAAACAAAGGAAAACAAGAGGCCAACAAAAGGCAAGATGACAAATACTATGAATGCGGCCAACTTGAACACTACATGAGTGAGTGTCCAATGAAAAAGAAGAAAGAAGAAAAAGTTGAAAGAAAACCAAGATTTAACAACTTTCAAATAACATAAAATGAGTGCAACTCCGATGGTGAAATTGAAAAGGAAGAAGAATCTGCTCAAATGATTTTTATGGTCATTGGAGACAATGAAATAACAACTTACAACCCTCAACTTAAAAGTGATGATAAAACTGATGATGATTTTGAATCTTTCATTGAAAAATTGCATGATAGTTTGAAAGAATTTTATACTAGAAACAAAGAATTAAAACAAAAAATTAACTTTTTTCTCCAAGACAATGCACATTTTTTGAAAAAAAAATAAAAAACTGAAAACTGAAAATGATTACTTGAAGAAGGGTGAGATTGATCTATAAAATGAGTTTGATAGAAAAACAAGACTTTGTGAAATGTTCAAAAAGGAACAAGATGATTTGAAAAGAAAAATGGACAATTTAAATGAGTTTCTCCAACATAAAAAGTAAAATTATTTTCAAGAAAATGAATCAAAACCTCATCTTGGTACTCATGAAAAGAAGATAAATTCTAGTGCAAATAAATTCACTATTCATAAGAGAATAGAAGTAAGATGTATTAAATCTTTTTATATAAACAACTCTTTGGTTATGTGTAGTTTTTGTTGTCAAAAAGGTCACATGAAAAGTGATTGTTATGTGAGGAAGAACATGAGAAGAGGCATGAAATGCATGTGGATAGTTAGACATGATACTAACTCTCAAGGGTCCAAAAGATTAAAGGATACCAAATATTATTTCTTGAATTCTTGTGTAGATGAACTTGGTAAATATCATTAAGAAATCAAGGTGATTCATAGATAGTGGATGTTCAAGACACATGACCGGTAATCTATCACAATTCTTAAGTTCAAACCAAAATCAAGTGGCAAAGTGACATTTGGAGATGATATGAAAGCTAAAACAATTAAAGTAGGAGATGTTGGTGAAAATGGTGCAACTTTTGTTCATAATGTTCTTTTGGTTGATAATTTGAATTATGAGTTGTTAAGTATTCATCAATTATGTGATAGAAATTTATTGATTTTGTTCAAAAAGCATGAGTGCTTAGTTCTTGATTCAAAGTTTAACATCATTTTTAAAGAAAAAAGATTCAATGACGTCTATGTTGTGATTCTTGAAAATATTAATCCCTCTAACTTTCAATGTCTTAAAGTCTCAAATAAAAATTCTTGGTTGTGGTATAGAAGGTTTTGTTATTTCAATATGGATTTGTTAAAAGAATTTCCAAAAAAAAATCTGGGTAGAAATTTGCCAAAAATTAAATTTGAAAAGGATAAAATTTGTGATGCTTGTCAATTCGAAAAACAAACGAAAGTCACTTTTAAACTCAAAAATTGTGTTTTTATTTCAAAACCATTGAAACTTTTTCATTTTGATTTATTTTGTCCTCCACAAATTGCTAGTTTGGGATTAATTGTTGATGATTACTCTACATATATCTGGGTGATTTTTCTTATTCATAAAGATGATACTTCCAAGAATTTTGTTGTCCTATTTGCAAAAGTTCAAAATTTGCTTAGGTTGAATATTGTTAAAATTAGAAGTGACAATGGTTCAGAATTTAAATTTTGTGGCTTTCCGAAATTTTGTGATCACAATGGAATTACACATGAGTTTTCAATTGCAAGAACCTCTCAACAAAATGATGTTGTTGAAAGAAACAATAGAACTCTTCAAGAAACCGCAAGAACCATGTTAAGTGAGTACAACTTACCAAAATATTTTTGGCCCGAAACCATAAATACGGCATGCTATGTAATGAATAGAGCTCTCTTGAGATCAATTTTGAACAAAACTTCTTACGAGTTAATTTTTGGTAAAAAAACCAATTGTTGAATATTTCAAAGTTTTTGGTTGCAAATACTTTATTCTAAATATCAAGGAGCATCTTGAAAAGTTTGATAAGAAAATCGATGAAGGTATTTTCTTGGTTATTGTGAAATAAAAGAGGATATAGGGTCTATAATAGAAGAACTTTTGTCATAAAAGAAGCCATACATGTCACATTTGATGAAACTAATGATGATTGTCGCGCTCCATTTTTAAATGAAAAATAAAATTACGAGTTTTATATAAAAAACTGATTTTTTATTTAATTTTGATGGAAATGATTTTTTGATTTATTTGGAGTAAAAAGGAGTTTTCATTTTTAGAAAATAAATAAAGAAAATGGGCCTAAATGGGACTTTAAGTGCGATGATTTTGACTCAAAAATAATAGTTTAAAAAGAATTTTTAAAGCAAAAATAGGAGTTGCCACTTGGTATTGAGTTAAAGTGTACCAAGTCACCTAAAATGAATTTTTAAAGAGAAATTAGAGAAAACCCGTTTTAAACGACTCCAAGTTTGCGAAAATCAAGAGAAAAGGGATCGGGAGTCACATTTGAAAAAAGGGAAGGCCCATACAATCCAAGACACCCTTTCAATCTAACCAAGATTAGTTGCATGATTTAGTCAATAAATTTCTTATTTTAATCTAAGAATTTATTACATTTAGATGTCACTATATGGATGCAAAACCTAACCCTAAGAGGATATCGGGAGGTTGGAATATCTCTTCAAAATTTAATTGATGCAAATCACATTACTTGTGATGCCCAAGAGTGACTCTTTGAAGAGGTCATGAATATGCAAAAATATGAGATCCGAAGAAAAATAAAAGAAAATAATAATTATACAAATATACATGACCTAAAAGAATGCATCATAATGAGTGCGGGGAACTAACACTCATGACTTCAATTTTCCCTTTAATAGAGGGAATACGAGTGTGTTAAGGCTAGAGAGCCATACTCGTCCATATCCCATATTCGAGGGGTATTTCTCCTATCTAATCAAACAAATGATTTAATTTAGTTTTAATTTTCTTAAATGAAATGCAAGTCTACATGCCACGTTTCACACATAGATGTAAGAAATATACATATAGAGAAAATATGGGATAAGGGATATATATATAGAGGGAAGCATGGGATAAGGGATATATACATATAAGGGAAAGGTCATGCAAAAAATGGTAAAGACCCTAAAAAAAGTAGAAAATATGCATGAAATGTAGTGATTATCACACAAACATGATCTAGCACGTAGACGGTCCCTAAGAGTCTAGCGTTGGACTATCTCATGTCTACAAGTTCTCACTAGCGTTGGACAAGTGAGAAATCGGAAAAGAGGACCACAACTAGTATTGGACTAGTGTGGAATCGGAAAAAAGGGGTCACAACTAGCGTTGGAGTAGTGTGATGACGTCATGCATTTATTATAATTAAATAAATCATATAAAACATAATAAAACAAATAAACATATAAAACATATAGCACATAAGCATGATATCTAGATGCAAGATCCTAAAAAAGCGAGTAACACGTAAACACACAAGCATGCAAAACACATAAAGCAAATAAAGACCTAATTATTATATTTGGGAGCTTTAACTACAATCTAAAGGAGGGAAACAATAAAATAAATAATAAAATAAATACCTAACTATTACATCTTGGCATTTAAATGCCTCTCAAATAACCAAAATAAAATTAAAATAAGTGTACAAAATTAAAATAAATAAAGTGAATAAAGAAATAAATGAAATAATAAAAAAACATTCAAATAAGCATGCAATTTCATACATAAAATCATATAGTAGCACACAAGATCAAGTAAAATCAAAATAAAGGATTAGAGTGTACCTTCCTTGAATTGGTGATCTAAAGAAATGAATTTTTTCTTATTTACCCTCCAAAACAAAAAAAAAAATGGTCAAGGCATCACTTTAATCATAAGAAATGGAAATAAACACGAAATTGAATCAATCAAAACATTCAAATGAAAGTAAACAACCCATATTCAAGAAATTAAAACAAGCAAGGATCCAATTGAAAGAATTAAAGAAATTTGAGGGGTCAAATTATTATTATTATTATAAATATTAAGGGTCTAAATAAAATAATAGAATTAAGGCTTAAGATGAAACCTATCAAAACTAAATGCTAAAATTCACAAAATAAAACAAAACCCTCTCATCAAACCCCAAAACAAAGATATTACCTGTAGACACCAAATTTTAAATAATTTGTATGTTGCATCTAATTCATTATTTTGTTTTAGATTGTCTGCATTTTAGTTGTTATTTTATTTTTATTCATTTTACCTTTTTATGTGTCTTTTATTTTCTAATTATTTTTATTTGTCATGTTAATTTTGTTCACGTTTTAGCTTTTAGCTTTTAGTTTTAAGTTTTAACGTAAAATTTGTGAAAAAAAAAGAGAGAAGAAGAAAATGGTTCACAAAAATACGTTCATTTCTTTTAAATTCAATCTTTTGGCATTTTGTTTATTTTTGTTAATTTATTTTGAAAGAAAAAAAAAAGAAGAAAGAAAGAAAAATGATGCAAAATGAGAAAAATGAAAAAGGGAAAAATGGAAAGTTGCATTTTGTTGTTGCTGGTTTATGTATTTTTATCCAATGTTAATTAAGTTATTTTTGTTATTATTATTATTATTATTATCAATTTTGTTTAATTAATTAATTAGTTTACAAAAAAAAAAAAACGCAGTATGAAGCTGCGTATTGGCCGCAGTTTGCAAGGACGATCATAGAGGCCTCATCGGATGGCTGGATGTGAAGGCAAGGACAGGCTCTTCATCCTCACCATTGGGGTGAGGGTTTAGGAGATTGGGGAGTTGATATAAAAGCTAAAAGGGTTGACAGCCGCAACAAAAGAGAGGAGGGGGGACGAAAAGAAAGAAACAGAGGGTTTCGTCCAGGGGAGCTGAAGGAGAGTAGAACCGAGCGGGAAGCTCGGCTGGAAAATAGGGAGAGGTTTTCAGCAGTAAAAAATCAAAGGAAAAAGAACAAAAACAGGGGGGGAGGTTCTCAGCCGTGGGTTTGAGGAGGAGGAAACGAGCGACGGACGGCGAAGAAAACGGAGAGAAGGAAGACTGAACGGCTGCTAAGAGTTTGGAAGGCTAGAGGAAATCTGAAAAAGGGAAAAGAGTGACAGCCGAAAGATAAGAGGGTGGCACGGCTGGAAAAGGGAAGAAGGGGGAGGCTACCACCTGAAGCAACAAACTGGAACAAAGGGCTGACAGAGGACAAAGACAATCACTGGAACGGCTAACCTTCATACCATCAGCAGTTTCGAATCTTCATTGAGAGAAAGCACGAACACTGTAAGTTATTCTCCCCCTTTTAAATTCCAGTATTGCTTCAGATGCAGGCTTTGGAAACTTGTAAAGCTGGTATTTCGTGAGTTTTTGCTTATGGAAAGCTTACTGGGTTTGAATCTTGCAATACGAATGTTATGTTTGATTTAGTTGGCGTTTGATATTTAGAATCTTGGTGTTTGGAGAATTCGTTTGCATGATAAGATTGCTAAGAAAATTGCTGCAATAAGGTGGGAGCCGTCTGTTTCATTGCAGCAATGATTAGGTGCTCGGTTGCTGAGATTCTTGCTTTGTTCAAGTTTCAGTTTTGTTTGTCAATTGGTGTGTCATGCGCAGGCTAGCCGCGGGTTCTTTCTTTTTGCATTTTTTTTTGCTGCAGTTTTTCATAACTAGTTGTACCTTTGAATACGTTAGAAATGCATGAATGTTTTTGAAAATGATGGGATGGAAATTTCCATTGGATTAAACACATGCCATGGTAATGAACCAAACCTGGAAATTGCAGCAAGCTTTCTTTTCTATGACAGTGTTTTTCCTTGTAACACTTGCATGAAAAGTTTAGAACAATGACTGTCCTCCGTGACTAAGTTGGATGTTTGAAGTCCTGTGTGTTTGTTGTTCAAGATTTCTGATGTTGTGTTAGGACCTCATACAAATGAAGCTCGTATTTTGAGCTCAGAACTGGTAACATCTTTATCAAGAATCGGAGGCTTGTAAACTTTATCATTCTGCATTCATTTTTCTACTTGCATGCATTTGGATGGCAAGTTTATGGAAGCTTGCGGATAAAAATTGCAGCATGTTTCTCATGGTTTGCTGAAATGGTGTAGAAAAGAATGTTCTTTTTGAACTTGCTTAATCCTTTTCTACATTTACGTTAGATGGACAAAGTAGTTATGGTGGACAGAGCATGTTTGGTACGGGCAAAGCATGTTAGTTCTATGTTTGTATGCTTAGATGGATTGGTTATGCTCAATTTTTGGAGCACGGATTGCAGCAATCTCTTTCCTTCTTTGGCTGTTTAGTTTTCATCCTACCTTTGATGATTAGCTCCATTTTCTTGTTTCAATCCTACAATGAAGTTACATGTTTTAGTTGATGATTGATAGGCAAAATTCTGGCATGTGGTGAACATTTTTGCATGTTGAAATGAAAGGAAAACTTTGGCAGAAACTCAGCAACCAGAAATGAAAAGCAGCCGTTTGCATGCATGAAATTTTCAGGAAAATTACACTTTGACCCCTCAAGTTTTCCCTTATGCCACTATGACCCAGAAAATTGAGAAAAATTAATCAATTTGGTCCCTGTAATTTTGCAACAATGCTACAAAGGCCAATTACATTCCATGTTCTCACAATTAGGTCCTAAGATATTTGCATTTAAACCATTCCTCCACCTTTTCTTTGCCTTTGGACCTTTGAAGTTCCTAAAAGTGTTTGATTAAGCTTGAATGCTTGGCTAGTGTTCACATTTGAGTCCTTGGTAGCCTCAACTTTGCAATTCGATTGCTCGTTTGCCCTCATTTGTTTAGGTGGTACATAATGCATGAATTTGTGAACTTTATGATCAAATGAGCTTGTGTTCGCCTAATTTCTTGAATTTTCTGAAATAAATGGGCTTTGACCTTTTTCTTGCTCTTTGACTTTCAAAGTTTCTAAAATGTTTCAATTAGCTTTGAATGGTTGATTAATGCTTGCAATTGGGTCTTTGGTGGATCCCTTTATTGGAAACTATGTATTATTTGATTCCATTTAAATTGCAATTAGGAGAGATTTGGTGACTTTGTTATACTTTACTCTTTGAGGTACCATGACCTTTTTATTGTTTTGAAGCCATTTTTCTTTCATTTGGACACCATTCAAAGGGGGCGGTATAATTTCTTTTATCCCTTTTTGTGTCTCCTATGTGATCCAACGTGCTAAGTGAAAATTGCATGTCTACTTTGCTTTCCTAGCCTTTTCTTAATTCCTTTTATTTATGTCATTTACTTTTGCTTTTAGTAAGTTCTTTTTATGGGGTATGTGTACACCTCTTGGCTTGTAATAGATAGGGCTTGGAGGAGCATTCAATGAAGACCTATCGAAGTCATGTGCCTAGCTAGCAAATGTAATAGTTAGGGCTTTAATTGTCTTATGTGTCTTGCATGCTTAGTTGCTACGTGTTAATTTGCTTTGTTAGGGCCTTGCATCTAGTCGAGCATGCTAAATGTTATGTGCTATGTGTTTATGAGTGTTTGGCATGTCTACTCGCTTTCCATAGCCATGAATGAATGTACGTTTCCGCTAGTCCAACGCTAGTCGGAATTCATAGAATGGGCTAGTCCAACGCTAGACCCTTAGGGATTTCCCCTCGTTAGTACATGTTTGCATGTTCATTACATGTCATGCATTCTTTTTAGTTTTATCATTTTGCATGCCCCTCGAACCCCTTTTCCCTCCATTTTAGGATTTTTTCATTTCATGCTAGTTATAGGGTTCATTTGCTTGAGAGTCCCCTTAAATATGGGATATACACGAGTGTGGCTTTTTCTAAGTCTTAGCACGCTTGTATTCCCTCTATAAAAGGGCAAATTGAGTCACGATTTAGGTCTCCCCGTACCCAATATGCATGAAGGGCAAATTATCCAATTGGCCCTTTAACTTTTTGTCTAGGTAAAATTAAGCCCCTCATCTATTTTTTGCTGACTTTAAGCCCTCGAACTTGTAAAATGGGAAATCCGTGGCCCTTTTAGCCAGTTTCTCCGGTTTTGCAACCGGATGACCAATTCACACGAACGCCATGTGCTTCTTTCAAGGGCATTTTTGTCCTCATATTCTAAGCAAAAAGGGCACACATAATCCACCGAAGGAAGCTGGAAAAGTGCTCATTTTTAGTCAAAAAGAGAGAGAAAATAAAAGGGGAAATTGCTGATCACCTACCCCCCTTGCCCCATGCCGTAGAATATCAAACAAAAGAAAACGCAAAAAGATGGGAATTTTTAGATAAAAAATAATTTTCTCAAAAAAGGTGTTTCCTTTCTCACTTTTATTCCTCCTACTCTCCCACCCCGCTGAAACAGAATGGCTGAGACGACGTTGCTTCAACTACTCAGACTCCACCAGGACGATGACGGCCTAGACGACGTCATTGAAGAAGTAGATTTTTCTCATCATCAAACCCATCCCCACCGCCATCATCTCGATCCCTACTGGTCTTCCGATTTCGATGCTATTGGTTGATCCCCCCAGCGACATCGTGTCGGAGCCCGAATCGGTTGTCACCAGCGCTGATCTTTTCGACCGCGAGAATCAGGTGAATTTCGTTATGGACCTCCTGCACCAACGAGTTGAGCAGTCCCAATTGTCCTCCACAACCTGTGTGGTGATTGACCCGGAGATTTCCGATGCTGACCCGAATTTCGGGATTCATGAAGGAAACGACGGAATGGAGCCGACCCATTTGGATCTTGATCTGAATCTAGGGTTTCTCGGAGAGCCCACTTCGGCAAATGTGGAAAATTCAGGGTTCGTAGCTGAAAATTTTGAGGGTGGGGACCATTTTGTAACCGGGTTGCGAGTCGTGGATATCGGGTCGGAATCGGATTCTGATATAAACCATGACGTTGAGATTGATTTTAGTGCTGACGATGATGATATAAGTGAGGGTGATGATGATCCAAGCCTTAGGCTCTGTTGGGATTCTTTTCAGATTGAGGATCATAGAGAAGTTAATGAGGATTTTGAGTGGGAGGAAGTGGATGAAGGAGTTGATGAGAGAGAGGTTCTGAGCATGTTTCTGGATGATGATGACATGCCGGTGATGGCCCGGGAGGAGAGTGCAGATGTATCTAGGAATTTGGACTGGGAGGTTTTGTTAGATGTGCAGAATTTGGAAGCAATCCCCGAGAATGTGACAGAGACGGCCATGGGATTGCGTGGGGGTTGCGCAGGGAAGAGTAAGGGAGGTGAGGGAAATCAAATAGAAAGGTGGACTATGTGTGCCCTTTTTGCTTAGAATATGAGGACAAAAATGCCCTTGAAAGAAGCACATGGCGTTCGTGTGAATTGGTCATCCGGTTGCAAAACCGGAGAAACTGGCTAAAAGGGCCACGGATTTCCCATTTTACAAGTTCGAGGGCTTAAAGTCAGCAAAAAATAGATGATGGGCTTAATTTTACCTAGACAAAGAGTTAAAGGGCCAATTGGATAATTTGCCCTATGCATGAATTTCCTAGGCTCATGCATTTTTAAACCCACTCTACCATTTTATACCCTCATCACACTTTCATTTTCCTCCCATTTTGCACACGTGCACCTTTATGTTTCTTCACTTGCACACGAACACTTTATCATCACTTGCACACATGCACTTCATATTATCATTTCACATACCGTACCTTGCCCACTCACGTGCACATTTTCATTTACATATTTATTGTTTTTTATTACTTTTTCAAACTCATGTCCTCATATTGCATACATGCATTCCATTCATTTGCATCCCACTCGCATTATTCGTGACTTCTTCAAATGATCGTTATTGGGTTTCACAATTAATGTGATTGGCACCATTCAACCTTTGAAGAGAAATTTCTCCCAATACCCCTAGGTCTAGGGTTTGCATTCATGTAGTGCATCCAAATGTAATAAATTCTTTGGTTAAAACAAGAAAATCTTTGATTAAATCATGCAACTAGCCTTGGCTAGGTCAAAGGGGTGCCTTGGATTTTATCCTTACCTTCCCCTTTGTCAAATGTGACTCCCGAACCTTTTTCTTTGGTTTACGTGGACTAGGAGTCGTTTAAAAGGGGTTTCTTACTACTTTTTTTCTATTTTTTCTTTAAAAATTCATTTTTTTTGGTGACTTGGTACACCTTAACTCATTATCAAGTGGCGACTCCGATTTTTTTATTTCAAAAAACCCTTTTTAAACTATAATTTTGGGTCAAATCGTCGCATTCTCAAACCCCCATTTAGACCCATTTTTCTTTTAAATCACAATTCATTTTCCAATCACAAATTGAATCCAAAAAAATACATTTTTTTAAACCATTTATTTATTTATCAAAAAATGGGGCGCGACATTACCCAAATTTTAATTATTTTTACTAAAAATCCAAACGAAAATCATAAATCTATCAAAAACTACTAAACCTCCACATTTCATTCTAAAATTCACTAAAGAATCTATCTAAAAATCACATTAAATCATATCAAAGAAAAATAACATGCTTAAAGGGACAAAATTGATTAATTTATCAATATTTTGGGCCATAGTGGCATTATAGGGAACTTGAGGGGCTGAAGTGCAACTTTTGAAATTACTTCATGTAGCCTGCGAAGCCTTCTTCTTTAGCAACCATTTCTTCTGCAACTTTCTTAAGCAATCGAAACATGCTCATGCGAAGTAATGCAAATAAAGCCTATCGATTTATTCACCAAACCCCAATGCTATACCCTCCAACCCATATTGTTAACGTCGTCCAAATGCAATTATCTACCCCCCAGAAAGTCCAACAAGCAAACTGGACAAAAAATGCAGCAAAGTGCCATGAATATTTACAGCAACTTCGAACCCAAATCTCCATGCAACAAAGTGAAAGCAAGCTGATGGCTTTTATCCATAAGTTCCCAAACAAGAAGATTCAGAACATTGCTTTGATCTTAAGCATAAAAAACCACAGAAATTCAATATTCAAGCAAGCAGATCTTTCGCAACAATTCTTCTACAACTAACTTGGTTTACTTTATCCGAGTATAGACCAAGCGAAATGAAATCCAAGCCAGATTATGCAACCGATGCTTCTTATTTCTAAAACCTAATGCCCAAGATACACAAAACAGAAAAGAGAAACAACAACAAGAGGATCATCAAAGAACGAACATAATAAAGCTGTGGAACAAGCTCACCAAACCAACGGCGAAAAGATATGACAGTTCACGCATGGTCGGCTCTGACTTTTGCAAAAAAATGTGTTAAATCAACACAAATAGGGGGATAAAACTACCTGAGAATGATTTCGTGGCTAGTTGAACGTGAGATATCCCAATGAATCGAGCTGTTCTGGAAAGATGAAACCCACGAAGCTTGCTGCAGAAAATTTCAAGAACTGACGAGCTAAGGTTTTGGGGCTTTGATTCAACACACTTAGAGGGGTTTTCTCTAAAAATTTTCTGAATGAAAGTTAGTCATTGATGATCGTAGATGGTGTAGAAGCAAAGAAAGAAACCTAAAGGAGTCAAGAAAAGGTCGGATTTTGGTCGGAAAGTAAACTAAATGTTCAACCCTGGCTCAAATTTTCCAGATTTCTTCCTCTGCTCGTCTCTCTCTTTTGCTTCCCAGATCCTCCCTTTCCCTTCCTTTTTCTTGATTTTCCTTTCTGATCTCCTCCTCCTCCCTTGCTTGCTTTGGTTCCTTCCCCTCAACGCCTCTTTCTCTTCTCTTCCTTTTCTGGTTTTTATTCTCTCTTGCCCATAGCTTCGCAGCTTCTTTTTTCTTTTCCTTTTTCCCTCCTGCTCGACCAACCCCTCGCTTGTTCTTCCTCCTTTTCCAGCTTTCCTCCTTTCCCAGTTTTTTCTCTCCTCAAGCCCATCATCTCTTTCTGGTTTTTTCTCCCTTTCGTTCCAGATTTTCTTCTTCTTCCCCAAAGCTCCACCGCCAGCTCTCGTAGCTTTTTCCTCCAACCCCAAACCCTCTTCTCCTTTCTTTTTTCTCGCAAGCTCTCCCCGAAGCTCTTTTACTCTCCCTGCTGTTTTTTCTTCTCAACCAACCCAGCCCTTCCTTTCTTCCTTTTTTCTTTCCCCGCAGCCTCTCCTCTCTCTTTTCAACCCAGAAAAACCGTCTTTTCACTACAAGAAATTTGACCTTCTGTGACAACATTCATTGTGACAATACAGAAACTTGTCACAATTGAAGACTTTAGTGACGAAAAAAAATCATCATTATTGATCGTGGGTTCACCCGTCAACAGTGATAACAAGGAATAAGTCGTCACAGTATGGATGGCGCGCAACTGTGCAGTTTGGCGAGAGATCACCATTGTGACGCCTAGAAAAGACGTTGTCACTGTAGGACCAACTTCAGTGACAACGTTTTAATATCGTCACAATATGGTGATACGTTCTAAATTAGTGACAACGAGTTGTCGTCACTGTACAATGCGTTTATTCCCATCCCACTTTCACTAATTCTACTATGTCACCCTAATATTTTCAATATGGCCCATATGTTGTAAATAAATTTTATTAATTTTGATAGGACACCCTAACTTTTGCTTTTTGATCCCATATATACCACCTTAATTTTTTCAATATGGCCTATGTGTTATAAATAAATTTTATTAATTCTACCATGACGCCCTAACTTTTGCATTTTGACCCCACATACCGCCTTAATTTTTTCAATATGGCCCATATGTTGTAAATAAATTTTATTCATTCCACTATGGCACCCTAACTTTTACATTTTAGCCCCATATACCACCTTAATTTTTCGATATGACCCATGTGTTGTAAATAAATTTTAATTATTCTACTATATGACACCATAACTATTACATTTTAGCCCGATATGCCACCCTAATTTTTTGTATATGGCCCATATGCTGTAAGTAAATTTAATTAATTATGTTATTTCACTGAACTTTTATATTTTAGGTTCGTATTTGGTAAACTAATCTCATTAACTCTACCATAACACCTTATCTTTTGCAATTTAGCCTCGTATCTGATAAAGAAAGGTTTTATTAATTCTATTATGACACCCTACACTTTTACACTTTAAGTTGTGTTCATCATTAGCAAAATGAGGAAGGTATTGTAAAAAACAATGTTTACCTATTTTTTAATTATTCCAAACGTAACTAATACCTAGTTATGAAGTTAAAAATATCATGAATTCATTATTTAGTTCTCTTGAAAACATATGGAAAATTACTGATTAACATAGTGTGAAAATAATGGTAGAGAATAATAAAATTTAATATGAAATTAAGTAAAAATCTTGACAATTGCATAACTGGAGTTTGTTATGCATTACAATATACAATAATCAAATTGGAACTATAGTTTATGAATCAATACTTGTATCAAATAGATTTAGTGTTTCATGCATGTATTAGTAAACCATTTTGGTTATTTGATCAACTAAACAGATTGTTTGGTCTTGTCAGACCACAATTCGTGCATAATTGATAAAATTATTAAATTGATACAAAAAATATTTGCATTAAAAGATCTTTTTTTTGAATCATAAACATATTTTTAATAAGCGTTTTAGTTTTTGAACATTATTTTTGGTAGAGATCCTAATGTTGAGATGCCTTGAATCAATTTTTCGACCTTCGCTGAACTGTTCACTTGTTTGGTTGCATCTGTCATAACTGTTTGGATCAAGAGTTTTTGGAGTGTTTTTCAAAAATTAGTTTTTCGAATATAATAAAAATTTTTAAAAAGTACACTAAAAGATAATCTATAAATTAATTTAAATTTTGTAAAATTTTTAAAAATATCTCAAAAAATATTTTAGAAACTCTTCTATTCTTAAATATCCAAAAATATTTTCTAAAAATATTTCAAAATATACTCTAAAAATTCTGCAACTGCAAAATTTTTCAAAAATACCCCCAAAAATAGCTAATCCAAATGTAGCAAATGTTAGTAAAAAAAGAAAAAATTCAAAAATACTAAATTTTTATATTCTAAAGTTTTAATACAACTTGTGAACTAAAAAAGCTTAAAATAATAAACAATGTTAATTGCGCAAAGATTGGGAAAAGAAAAAGAGATAGAAGGCGTTATTTCTATAAAAAAAAAAAAGGTTCAACAATTTAGAGAGAGAAGGCGTTTTTTTTTACTGTGCAATAGTGGAAGCGGGAATCTAAAAATTGAAGGAGTAGAGGCGGGGTTCTAAATTAAGCAGAAACGACGTCGTTTGAAGTTGATTTGTAAGAAAAGCACTCAACAACACTTGGCCAAATTTCAGACAAAACTCATTTCCCTCTTTCTTTGCCTTCGGACACCATCTTCTTCTCCTTCTCTCCACTGGGATCACTAAATTGTGCTACCCAAACTGAAATTGCAGCTTTAGTAGGTAGCAGATAGCAAATATCCCTAAGTTGAGCCACCATTTGCATCCCTAAATTGAGCTACCGAAACTGATAGGGCAGCTTTAGTAGAGTAGGAGATAACAAATATCCCTAGTTCGTCGCGGCATTTGACCATGAATTTTGGGGAAAAGCTAGAGTTTGAAGACTGGATCATAAGGAAAAGAAGACCTAAGGTTAAGACGGCATAATTTGAGGTAAAAAATGTCAATATTTTCCATCTATTTTCGAATAGTTCTGTCTAATGTAGGTCGTGTGCGCTGATTGTTGAGTTGTGAGAGTGAAACGAAGTGGAAGGGAGGGTTGATTCTGGGTCACCCTTACTTTATTCTATTGTCTATAGATGCATGACGGATTTTATTTCATCAAGGATGAAATTTACATTGTTGTCTCTTTAGATGAATTTACATCTCTGTGTCTTTGCTTTCAATACTACTATTTGGTTTGAGACCGTAGGAAGAAAACCTGCTGGAATTTTGCCAGCTTCATCCTAGAGAGGGAAATGAACATGCATGTGAGATTGGGTATAAAATGAAGAGATTATTGGAGAATTTTCTTGTTTTAAAAGCTATTGGCTACTAAAGCCTTTCTAATATGGTTGAGAGAGGGAAACAAAACTTTGTTTAATATTAACTTCGAATCTCTGGCTGAAAATATTATCTTGCAGCTTAAAATACTCTGAGATAAGATAATCATTCCTTGCATGTTGTGTTGGAGTTAAAACTGAAGAAAATGTGAAGAAAGAATCGTATTTTTAAACTGTCATATGGCTGAAAGTTATAGTTAGGAGATGACAGAATTATTTTGAGGTTCATGGTGGAATTACTTGCTTAAATGGTGGGTTATCTGCTATAGTTCAGGCTGGTCAGATAATATGTTGAGTGTTTAGTGTTTAAACAAGTAGAATATGGAACTTTGGGGAAAATTTTGTAGTGTTGCTGGAAACTTTGCCTTGCTGACCCAGAGAGTGAGGAATTGAAACTCTTATGAGATTTTCAAAAAAGAATTGAAAAAAGGTTTTGTTTCTGATGGTACATATCTACTCCCATTAAACGGGTTGCCACACTTGGTGCATTATGTTTGGGTATCTATTTTCTATATATTTCTTCACTAATCAGCTTTTTCATTGGAGCTTTTGTTCAAAAATGATTCTCAGCTTTTTCATTGCCTTTGTTGCAGCTGCTTTACACTGGACTCAAGAGACAATTAGGCCCGTTTTTACCGCTGTTCTTCTAATTTCTCATTACGTGTCAGGTAACTTGTTTAAATTATGCTTTAATAGATTGTTTTTGACTTGTGTTCTGGAAAGTGTGTAATTGTCTCTTGAAGATCTGACTTGTTTTTTCTTTAATAGATTGCTTTAACAGATTTATAGCTTTCCAGTGTAAATCTATTGCTTCATAACTAGCTTATCTATGCTTTTTTCTGGTTGTAATGTGTAGATAAAAATTTGTAACTTATGTTCTGGATTTGTAACTCTAGAAAATGGACAAAAATTGGATGAAACTTGATAATAGACAGGACGAGTCTTATAAACTTGGGGTGGCTGCTTTCTTAAACTTCGCATATTCTGGAAAGGCAAAACATCTTACGATAGCTTGCCCTTATAAACAATGCAATAACTTCTGCAACCATATAAAAAGTGTGGTGGAAAACCACTTATTTACATTTGGAATTAGAAAAAGTTACACCAGATGGATACACCATGGTGAACAATTTCAATAGGAAATTAGAGAGGATAGTAATCTGGGTGGTGATGAAGAAGGGGATACTGACAGTGAGGATTTAAACCATATGCTCAATGACATAGGCACTGCACAATAGGGGGGGGAATTGGTTTAGTAGGGAAGATGATGGTGAAGGAAGTTCAGGCTTGAATGCTAGTGAGATTGATGCCTTCCTAAAATTGTTGGAAGATGCAAAAAGGGAACTTTATCCTGGAAACACATTTTTCTCAAAACTGTCTTTTGTAGTCACTCTTCTACATCTCAAAACGATGAACGGGTGGACTATAAACTCATTTAACTCCTTGCTAGAGGTCTTTAAGAAGGCACTACCTCCCGAAGCTGCAGTTCCCAAGTCTTTCTCTGATGTTAAAAGAATTATTGTTCATATCTGAAAAAATACATGCCTGTGTCAATGATTGTGTATCTTCCGCAAGGAATATGAAAATTTTGACACTTGTCCAAATCCAAATTGCAAAGAGGCCGGCTACAAGTCAAGGGGTTCAAAAATTCCACGAAAAGTTCTTCGCTATTTTCCCTTGAAACCCAGGCTTCAACGCTTATATGCACACAAGGAAATAGCTTTAGATATGCGGTGGCATAAAGAAAAGCGTGTAAATGATGGTAACACCATGAGGCATCCGGCGGATAGCGAAACATGGAAACATTTTGATAAATTATATCCAGATTTTGCTCATGATCCTAGAAATGTCAGGTTTGGCCTTGCGACTGATGGTTTCAATCCTTTTGGAACCATGACATCGACTTATAGCATTTGGCCCGTTTTTGTTATACCATATAATCTGCCTCCCTGGAAATGTATGAAAGACCCATTCTTTTTCATGTCAATGTTGATTCCTGGTCCTAAATCCCCGAGAAATGAAATATGTGTCTACATGGCACCTCTAATAGATGAGTTGAATGAATTTTGGGATGGTCTAGAAAGTTATGATGCACACACTGGTCAGAAATTTACCCTTCGTGCTGCTTTGCTTTGGACTATAAATGACTTCCCCGCCTATGCTATGTTATCTGGATGGAGTACTAAAGGGTATCAGGCTTGTCCAATTTGCATGGCAGAAACATCCTGTATGCATTTGAAACATAGGAAAAAATTATGCTACACAGGCCATTGTCGCTTCTTGCCTATTGATCATCGTTGGCGTAGAGAAAGAAAGCCATTTGATGGTAAAGTAGATTTTAGGAATCCTGTTATTTCCTTATCTGGAAAAGAAGTTCTGGAACAAGTAGAAAGAGTTGAGATACAGTTTGGGAAAATTCTTCAGCAAATCAAGGCAAGGAAGCGCAAACGTGATGCCAGTGGGCTTAATTGGACAAAGAAAAGTTGTTTTTTTGAGTTACCTTATTGGTCAAACCTAAAATTGCGGCATAATTTAGATGTCATGCATATAGTGAAAAATATATCGGAGAGTGTCTTTGCTACTATTATGGATTTTGATGGCAAGACTAAAGACAGTTGGCAGTGTCGCAATGATTTGAAGGAGTTAGGTATCAAAAAAGAGTTGCATTTGATTCAAAATGGTGATGTTTATATCATGCCTCATGCTTGCTACTAGCTATTTAAAGAGGAGAAGAAAAAAGTCTGTGATTTCTTAGCTTCCATCAAATTTCCGGATGGCTTTGCCTCTAATATATCTCGATGCATAAAGAATGGGCAATTCCAGCTTTCCGGAATGAAGAGCCATGACTTTCACATTTTCATTCAACGAATACTCCCACTTGCAATTCGTGGAAGCTTAACTAAAGAAGTTCGACAAGTGTTGTTTGAATTAAGTGATTTGATTAAAAAGTTGTGTGCTAGAACATTGCATAGGGATGTTCTACAGGAGTGTGATAGCAAAATTCCTGTGATTATGTGCAAATTAGAGAGACTATTCCCTCCTGCCTTCTTCGACATAATGCTACACGTGCTGATTCACCTACCTGCCGAAGCAATTCTAGCTGGCCCAGCTCAATATCGTTAGATGTTCCCATTTGAGAGGTATGCCGTCGTACATATATAGTGTCTTTTTGTGCATCCATTATTATAATATGTCTCGCTTACTCCAACGTATACTAATATTTCCTATTTTTATTAAAACAAGGAAAATGGGAATACTTAAAAATTATGTGCAGAATAAGGCTCGCCCAGAGAGGTGTATTGCCGAGCGGTACATAGACAAAGAATGCTTGACATTCTGCTCTATGTATTTGGATACTATCGAGACAATATTCAACAGGCTCGAGCGTAACAACGAAAGAGTTGACAAACACGGGCAGCTATCAATATTTTCAAGCTCTGCTCGTCCATTTGGAGGGTCTAAACATCGGTATTTACCTGATTCAGAGCTAGCAAAGATCCACACCTTTTTGCTAAATAACTGTTATGAGCTCGATGACTATATCAAGTAAGAATAACTTATGCTAACATATTTTTATGCTAACATAATTGCCTATTGTGTTTTGTCACCTTAATTCTTCTAACGTTCAATTATGGAAACATTGAATCTGGAAATTACGTTTTCATGCTTTTGTTATTCTCAACTTTAACAGTTTTGTCATTGTCGTGTTGAATAAATCAGAGAATCAAGATAACTATATTGCTTTTTTCTCTCTTATCTGAATTTTCTTTCTTTTGCCCTCTTTCTTTTTTAGTTTGGGGATTGTGGTCCAGTTTCTATTATGTCATGTCTGCTTGTTTCTGCACCATTGCCAGCTGTATATTAACGCCTTAATGGTCACAACTAGGTGTTTATAGAGCATCATCTTTGCCAAATTTACTATTGTTGATCTGAAATTCTATCCTATCAGCATTGTTCATGCTTATTGGCCATTATTGTGAACGTGTGAAAGTGTGCTGGTTCAAATATCTGTTCTTTTGTAGCTGGAAAAAAAGATACTAAATTTTATCTGTTTACATATTCTATGCACAAAGGAGAGAAAGGAGGCAAGAAAACCATCTAGTTTTTACTGATTTTTGGCTAAACTTTTATTTTGGCTGGTTCACCTACTTGACTGATTTTTTTACTTAAGTTCACAGTAGTTGGATATGCTGAAACTCTAAAGAAAAGTTTATTTTCAATGCAGTCTAGCTTCATATTTTGATCGTGAGAAGACTGATGATGCTCGTGCTGCAAGAGATGCTCAAAATCTGACCATAGCTGTGTAGTCTATGCTTTAGTGGCAAAATCTAGTATTCTAACTTTTGGGAAGGATATATATTGGCCATTAGAACTTACAACTGATTATGTGGGATTACTATATTCCCAATATTTGTGGTTCACTTCTGTTTTGATTAATTTGGAGATGTGTTATGGCCAAATATATGAATTTGCAGCATATATTCTACGTTGGCTTTGCCTTTTGTCAAATTGAATGTTTTGTTATATTTGTTCAAAATGGCATAGCAATACTACATTTGTATCGGTTAATTTCAACTCCTTTATACAAAATTCAGTGACAACCTTCCCAAAAGATGTCACTCTTAGCCAAATTTAATTTTTTTGGCTATAATTGTCAGAACGAGAGCCATGGCAATGTTATATTTGGAATGAACAATTGCAGCTCTTGTAGACAAAGTTGTAAGTTCACTAAGTGACGACTATTCTTGTCACAGAATACTAAGAGTGAGAGTGACAAGTTCAAGTCGTCACTGTGCAGTCCAAATTTGTGACGACTTTTGCTATCTTTTATGACAGAAAAATTTTTGAAACAGTGACAAGAAACTTCGTCACAGAAAACTAATATTTAGTGACGACATAGTCTTCGTCATTAAATATAAATATTTAGTGACGACTTTATATAGGTTGTCACACTTACCTATTTGTGACATAGAATTAGTGACAACGATGTGACAATGGAAAAAGTCGTCACTATACTGATATAATGATGACTTTTTAATTTTTAGTGATGACTTTCTATTGTCACAAAAGGCCAAATTTCTTGTAGTGTTTTGTTCCTTTTTCTTGCCCGTAACCTCTCTCACTCAGTCCTCTTGTTTTTTCAGATTTTCCTCACCTTCATCCTCTACCCTCTCTCCTTGTTCAGCCCTTGTTCCTCCCTCTCTTCCTCTCTCGGTTACGGCTAGAAGGAGAGCCTCCCCAAAACCCTTTTTCCTTTTTTCCTTCTAGACCCTCGCTTCTCCCTTCAACCCTTGCTGCCAAGGTTTTCTTGTTTTCCTTTTCCTTTTGTTTTGTTTTTTTTTTTCAATTTTTCCTAGGCTTCCAAGTGTCCCTAGCCGCCTATCATCTAGATGATGTGGTGTCAAAGAAATAAAGAAACACTTGTTCATTGTCTTCCCTAACACGCTTGTCAACCATGTATTCCCTTTACTTGGCCCTATTGCATATGTGCCATATTTTTTTTTACTTTGTATTTTTCTTTTCAAAAATCAATTTTTGATAAATAAAATGCTAATTTCCAATTACCTTACAAAATGTCATTTTATTTAGAAAAAAACTAAGGTTGAAAAAGATAAAAATTGGATTTTTATTAAGAATTTTCTTCTTTTGATAATAACAATAATAATAAAAATGTTTTAAAAAGAATGATGAGCCTAATTTGCTACTACCAATTTAATCAAATAAAGTAAAATAAAATAAACACAAGAATAAATAATAATAATAATAATAATAATAATAATAATAATAATAATAAAGTTAAAATTTGAATAAAACTAAAATTTTGGTGTCTACAATGATATTTCCAAGAGTCGTTTTGAAGATGGTGATGTAGGTGCGCAAGAAGGATTTAAGAAACTCGCGATTCAAAATGAAGAAAATACTCCATTAGAAGACAAATCAAAAGAGGATGATCTTCAAGAAAATCAAGCGTTAGAAAAAAACGACAAGGGTGTTAGTATACCTAAAAATCTTCCAAAAGTTTGAAGAAGTTTGCTCAAAATCATCCCAAAGAACTCATATTGGTGATCCATCCAAAAAGGTAAGAACTCGCTCCTCATGTAAACAATTAATGGATAATTTTGCTTTAGTCTCTCATTTTGAGCCTAAAAATGTTAATTATGCATTAAAAGATGAAAATTAGATTTTGGTCATGCAAGAGGAACTAAATCAATTTGAAAGAAACAAAATTTGGACATTAGTTAAAAGGCCTCAAAGTCATCCTGTTATTGGTACAAAATGGGTCTTTAAAAATAAATTGAATAATAAAGGTGAAGTTGTGAGAAATAAGACTAGACTTGTGGCTAAAGGGTGTGTTCAAGAAGAGAGAATAAATTTTGATGAAACATTTGCTCTCGTAACTAGATTAGAATCAATTAGAATGTTTCTTGCATTTGCGTGTTTCAAAGACTTCAAATTGTTTCAAATGGATGTTAAAAGTACTTTCGTAAATGAATTTATTGATCAAGAGGTTTATGTTGACCAACCATCTGGTTTTGAAAATGAGATATATTCAAATCATGTGTTTAAACTTTCAAAAGTTTTGTATGGGTTAAAGCAAGTTTCAAGAGTTTGGTATGAACGTTTAAATGATTTTTTGATTGAGAATGATTTTAAAAAAGGTATTATGGATACCACTCTTTTCACTAAACATAACTCCAATGATCTTCTAATTGTGCAAATATATGTGGATGATATTATTTTCAGTACTATTAATGAGTATTTATGCAAGGATTTTTTCACTACTATGCAAAATGGGTTTGAGATGAGTATGATGAGAGAGTTAAATTTCTTCCTTGGGCTCCAAGTGATTTAAACTCAAGAGGGTACATTAATTAATCAAGCAAAGTATACAAAGGAACTTCTCAAAAGATTCAGAATGAAAAATTCAAAGCAAGTTTGAACGCCTATGTGTACCTTCACCAAACTTGACAAAGGCGAAGAAGGTATGAAGGTTGATGACAAGAAATATAGAGGTATGATTGGAAACTTACTTTACTTAACTGCAAGTAGACTCGATATTATGTTTGTCATTTGCTTGTGTGCTCGTTTCCAATCTTGCCATAAAGAATCTCATTTAATTGTTGTTAAAAGAATTTTTAGATATTTAAAGAGAACCTTGAATTATGGTCTTTGGTATCCAAAATGTCATGAATTTGCCTGATGTGATTTTTCGGATGATGATTTTGATGGGTGTAGGATGGATGGAAAAAGTACTAACGGAACATGTCATTTTCTTGGTAATTGCTTGGTATTATGGTTTAGCAAGAAACAAAATGCAATCTCTTTATCTATTGCAGAAATGGAATATGTAGCCGCCGGAGCATGTTGTGCTCAATTGTTATGGATAAAACATACCTTGAATGACTTTGGACTTGTCTATGATTATATGCCTATGTATTGTAATAACACGAGTGCCATAAATTTGATAAAGAATCCCATTTAACACTCTAGGACAAAGCACATAGACATAAAGCATCATTGCATTCGTGATCTTGTCCAAAAGGGTGAAATTTGTGTAAAATATGTTTGTTCGAAAGATCAAATTGCTGATATTCTTACAAAAGATTTACCTATGGATCAGTTCATATTTTTAAAGACAAAATTGGGTATTTTGGAGAAGACTATCTAAAATTTTTTAGTCAAGCTTTATTGGACGTCCAACAGTTGATGAACGGATGTCCGACAGTGTTCTAAGCCATTTATCAGAAAAATTTTGCTTCGAACGGTAGTTTCGGACGACTTTCTTCATTTGGCCGTCCGACAATCAAAAAGAGCGTATTATAAAGGGCGCTTCTCTTCATTTGGCTCAGAAATATTCTCTCTCTCGGACGCACCCTTTCTTTTCCCTCTAAGTTGAAAAATTCAAATTCGTTTTCTCTTAAGACAAATTTCAAAAAATTGATTCCATAAACAAACTCACAACCTCTTTGCAAACAGATTAGTATCTAAACTTTCTTCTACCTGTCAAATATTCATCCGATCCCAAATTTCATCAGAAAATCTAGTTTTTAAAAATTCACCCATTTTGGCAGATTCGAGCATTCATCTTGGTCTAGATAGCAAAATTTGTTCATTTCATCCACATTCTCATCACATTCTGCATGAAAATCACTCAGTATTTCATTATGGTACGATTGAGAGGTGGGTATTCCAGTACCGGACGCACTTCACTTAGAGATGAAGAAATTGTGGTGCCATCAACAAGAAAATCTGCTCGTCGATCTGAAAAACACAGTGATAAAAGGAAACGGACTGATCAAACCGAGCCACAATCTATCCTATTGCCCAGATTCATCGATTATGGTGCCAGAGATAAATTTGAGTGGATTTCACAAAAAGGTTTCATCACTCAAAGAACCATCGTTCCCTTTGAATTTCGTAAGCTTGATTCAGACCCCGTTCTTAAATTTTTTGAATTCCAAAATGGTCTCATATTCTATCTCTGCCCAACACCTACCCTGAAATATTATACCAATTTTTTGCCAATTTTAGGAAGGATAACTCTCATACTGAACTCATTTCTCATGTTAATGGAGTGGACATTCTTCTTACTCCTGATGTTATCAATCTTGTTTTGAAAACAAAAATTGAAGAAGGCTGTTGTAGTAAAATTGTAAATTTTTTCTCATATGAAGAATTTCCAATTGCTTATCATTATTTTCACACTGAAAAACTGATGGCTTACTTTCATATTCACTTTAACATACCTACTGAGGTCAAGGTGGAGGATCTTAATCCTAAAAATTTGATCATTTTTACAATCATTTCAAATTTGTTGGTTCCTACTAACGGTCACAGGATTGATGCAAACAAAATGAAACTTTACATGTTTTATGCTTGGTTGAGAAAATTCGAATTGACTTTGATTTTGTCATATGTAAATTTCTGCTCAAACTCAGTACTGACAGCCGTAGGAAACTTTCTTATGAAAAATTTTTAACTCCAATTTTTGTTCACTTCAAAATTCATTTCACTAGAGTATCTCCAAAAAAAATTTCTTTCTCTGTTTTCACCAAAGCATATTTTGAAAGAAAAAATATCAGATTTTTTGGTAGTCACTGGTGTTATAAGAAAGGTATCTTGGAGTCTTGAACCAAGAGTCGTCATAAAACTCCTACTACTCCTAAACCTTCCAAACAACCTCGTCTTACTTCACCCTTCTCCATTCATCCTCGCAAATCCTCTTCTCAACCCACTTCATCTCCTGATGAAGTCATTAGGCTACTGGAGGATCTCAAGAATTTTGTTCTTCTTCTTGAAGATAGTCTAATGATGACCATGTCACCTTAACAACAGGTTGCATTCTTGGATAAAAAAATTTGCTTATGCTTCCTATCCCACAAGAGGAAGAACCTACATATGAAAAGGAGCCACGAACTGGGTCCATTCCTCTCACTGTTGAAGTAGATGCCTCAAGCCCTCAACCTACTCTTCATGATCTCCCATCTTCAGAAAAAGGCAAGGCTCCAGCCACTGAGGGAAGTGAAGCAGATGATGACGAGACTGAAGTGAATTGCATCTCTTTCAGTTTCGTCTTGCAAGAAGAAGGTCTGGATCGTCTAAGATCACACTTTAGGCACTCTAGGGTCATTTGCACTTCATACTAGGATGCATTTTCAGTTTTCTTTTGTAATATTTTTGATGTTTTTGATATTCCGTATTGTGTTTCCTTGACATTTTTTTAATGCTACCATTAATGACTTTTGACTATTACGGATGTTAGTATCATTGATGTTTCTTAATATCCGTTGCTATTACTTTTCTGTTGATATTGGCTATTTTTTGATTTTATGATGACAAAAAAGGGAAGAAATTACTAAATAATCTTTGAATTGGTTATGGATGATATGTGTAAGGGGGAGTTTTTTGATGAAAATTATTTTGCTCATGGCTTTACTCATGTTGGTACTGATTTGGTTATGAATATTATGTGTAAGGGAGAGTTTTCTTTCAAAATATCATCAATTGTTTTGTCATCATAAAAAAGGGGGAAAATGATGATCTTGATCCCGATTCTTTTGATACTTACAAAATAATTGGATAATACTAATATTTTTCAATGAGAAAGCTTTTCAACTCTGAAGAAATTGGATTCAAAAAATAACTGAAGAAGAAAAAGAAAGTCGAAAGACGTCGGACGCTCACAATGGCAATACCGGACGTCCGATAGACAGAACAGATATCGGACAATGATATCGGACAAAGAACATCATCACCGGACATCTGAAAGAATTGGAATAACTTCTCAAACTCTCTGACCGTTTTTAGACGCAAGCATCGGAAGTAGCGGACGTCCGACTCTCCCAATGGCTAGTTGACCCTTCAGGTACTTTGCATCCGTTGGAAGTCTTAATGAAGTACTTTCTTGGTCTCATATAAATAGTGCATGGTCAGAAACTTAAAAACAACTTTTTGCACATTGAATACAAAAGATAAAGAGTAGTTTTAGTAAGAAAATACTTTCAAGGAACATTTGTACTCTTTATGGTGTAAGATTCTTTGTAAGTTTTTCATTTGTGAGAGAATACTTCAATAGTGTAGTTTTGTGAGGGTTATCTTGAGGGATTGTAAAACTTCCTAACTTGATTGAGTGAATCTTGGGGCAAGGAGGAAGTGAGCTTTCCTTTGTATACAAGATTGGTTGTATTTCATCAATTTAAAGAAACTTGACTTGTGAGTTGATCTTCAAGCTCAAGAGGAGCTTGGTAATAAATTGGTTTGCAATTCTTCTCTTGTTATTTATCATCTTGTGAAGCTTGAATTGCATATGTCTTTTGCTTCCTTTGAGTGATATTGCTCCTTTATTGATTGATTTGATTCATTGTGTGATCGCTCAGAAAAGAGAGTAAATTTCGTATTGAGTAAAAAGTGCCCATAACCTGATTAGTTTTTAATCAACCTAATTCACCCCCCTCTTAGGTTGTCTTAGGGCCTAACACATTCAAACAAAGCGACCATTAGCCTCCTGAACTTACTCTTGAAAAGCATTGGTTCGCTCCTGCTCCTGGAGAATAGAAACCTCAAACTCTAGGGTCCTATCCCCTTGCATACTTAGCATAGCCTGCAGACGCTCAATTTCCCTCTGACCTCGACGATTGGCACTAACCGACCTCTCCCTTTTGTTTGCTATGGTAAGGACCACTCTATCGGGGTATGAATAAGTACACCAATGGTCACAGTGTCGGACCCTATGTCCTGGAACCCACCAAAGTACCGACCCTCCTAAACGCTCCTGATAGTTAAGTACCCGTCAAGGTTGTTCTGCACTCCCATTCTCGCCATTTTCTTCCATTGCCTACAATACAAGCAGCATTACGAGAATAAGCAATTCAAACATGTAAAGCTAAATTAACCACTTATTCTCTAGGGTTTCACACTTAGATATTTACATATAAGCCATATCAAGTACAAGTCATTCAATCCCCCAGATCAATTTAAACCTAGCCTCTGATACCGCCTGTGACGACCCCACCTCTCCTTAGGGCATACCCCAGAGTTCAGTGTATCGCCTGTCCAGTTCTCGTCAGGACTCATTTACTCTCTTCTTCATGAAAACAAATTATAACTTCAAAAGTAAATGAAACAACAGTTCCCAAACTTAGAATGTACATTTACACTCATTTCTATCTCAAACGTTCATATATTCCCAAATATAACAAAAGATTCAAGTTCTAGATAACTTCCAACCCTAATTGAGCACTAGCGCGAGTACACTTACAAAAGTAAAAAACTAGAGGGTAAAATACATAAACCCCCCTGTGGTTAAGGAAATTGACATGAAACTCCATCATTGTTTAGAAACACCTACTTAACCCCTTTGTGCTTTGGACTTCTTAGGATTTTACCTGCTAATCGGCTGAGAAGCTAGCGAGTGATATTGACGCGACCTAATGGTCACTTGTGACTAGAAGAAACTCGTTTTCATTTCAATTTTGTCCTCCATGTCTCTTACAAATGAAACCTACCATAGTTGTAGTTCTGCAAATGGAAAAAAGGGACAGAGAAATGCAAAATGAAAAAAAAGTAAGAGTGCAGCGCAGCTTTGGATGGGAAAAAAAGAGCTTTGGAGGGGCTAAATCAGCTATCATTTCAAGGGAGAACGCAAAAATGTCAAGCTTCCAAAATTTTGGTGGTTGATCGAGGGACCTAAGGTACCAAAACCGGTGATGTTTCTGCAACAATAAAGCAAAGATTAAGGTAGTAGAATCTGAAAAACCATCAAAAGGTATGTTGTATTATGTTTGTGAAACTGGTGCTTGTTCATTTTGGGCAGGGTGCAACCCAATTAGTAGAGAGGGAGGTACTAATGAATCATCCTGCCAAAGTCCATATGTGGAAGGGGTTTCATCAATTGGACTTGCAATAGCAAAAAGATTTATCATGTCTGGGCAAGGAATGGAAAGTAATAACTATAACATCATTATGGGATTGCAATCGAAGATTCACAATGTCGAAGCAACGATGGGGCAGATGAAGATGATAATGATGGTATCTGTACTTGTGTCTCTTTTGTCACTGATTGTTATATGTATGAGATGAATTTTGGGCAAAAATTGTAATAGAATCTGGAGTTGGGACAAATTGCAGTGCAAAAACCACATCCTGGTTTCAATTGCATGTAATGAAGTACACAAGAATGGATTACTTTGGTAAATTAGTAAATTGATTTTCATGTTTCAATTATAAATGAGCGAATGAAGCTGCTTTTGTTTAGGACATTGAAAAAAGTTGCTTTTATTCAGGACATTGAAAAAAGACCCTAAGATTTCAATGCAATGAACTTGTTAGATTAAGTCATCTTCAGCAAAGATATAACCAGCAATATTGCCATCCATAAACACTTGTCAGATTAAGCCATCTTTAGCAAAGATATGGCCAGTAATATTGCCAGCCATAAACACAAACACCTCTGATATATTACCACAACCATACCACAATGGTATCCTACCATATCATGGCCAAAAGGTGCACCAGCAATACTGTCACAAATCCCACAGTCAACCAAAACATAGCTAAAAAATCTGAGTACAATACTATAATGGTATCAGTCAACCAAAAGATAGCCAAAAATCTGAGTATAAGGCAGTATATTGCAACATCCATACCATTATACTATCAGCACATTCAACCAAAAAAATCAAGATTTCTACTTAGCATAACCAGTACATTCAACCAATAAAATCGAGAAAACAGCAGTTCATTTTCTTGGCCTCTTGGAGCCACAATGTCGTAGCCTTGACATCCTTGCAGCTGGTTGTTTTCTCTTTGAGGATCTACTTTGCTGCCTTCTTGGTTGGTACCACTTATTGGCTGATTCGGTTCCTGTATATAAGTTCTCATCGTTAGTATGTATGTAAGTATATTCCAGCACCCAAAATAGACAATTAAGAACTAGTACCTGTGAAAGAGTAGTAGCAGTAGTACTTGAGACACTAGCCTGAGTTGCAGAAGCTACAGATGTTGCATTTGAAGCTGTTGGACCAACTTTAGGTGCCTACAGTTCAAATTGAAATGAATGAATGTATAGTAGCAACAAAACACTAAAGCATAGTTTTGATTCTAAAATGTCACATTACTTTGTAAAGTTTAGACTTAGAGTGAATCGCTGATTTGCAAGTTCTTCTGTTATGTCCAGATTTCAAACACCTTCGACAGTAAACTGCAAGACCTTTCCTACTTGCTTTCTACTGATTTGTAGGCTCCTTTGGACCCTTCTTCCTATGTTTTTTTTTGGCTTACCAGGCTGTTTTTTCACCAATGGTGGGTTTAAATATTGCAGTATGCTATCTACTCAGAACTGCTTCGAAGGAACAGGACCAATTGTGAAGTTGTAGGCCCTTAAATATGCTTCCCTATGGTAACAAGCATCAATTTATTTCTCGAATTTCAACTTTCTGCTCTGAATGCAGGCAACTGCATGCACGCAAGGAATGCCACTAAGCTAAAAATGACCATAGGTACATGTTTTCATCTCCAAATTGATAACATTTGTTCTTCCATAGCCATCAACTTCCAAATTCCCATTTCTTGCATAAACTGCAATACAATATTTTGCCTTTATCTTAAGTTTCTCTAACTTCTCATGAATGTTTGGACATAAAGTGCCACCATATTTCAGCATGCCCTCTCGTTTGGTTACCAACCTTTACATTAATCTCCTCCGAATCCACTCCAGCATTGTTATTATTGGCTCCCCTCTAGCTTTTAGAATGTAATTATTCCATGACTCACTCATGTTGTTAACGCAAGTGTCACTCCTACAAGCTGTACTAAAGTGATCTCTGGACTATAGTTTTGGAGGCAACCGTTTGAACCATCCCGCAGTTGTAAACTTGTCACCTTCCTATGGGTTAGGCCTTTCAAGATTTGCTAGGGCAGTTTCATACTCCGGCATGCTTGCTACTGCAGCAACTTCCCAAAACATGTCTCTAAGGTCTTGATTCCTGAATCTTTGTTTGAAGTTCTCGAACATATGTTTCAAACAGAATCTGTGCTCTGATTCAAGAAACAATTCTTCAATTGCATGGACAAGACCTTTTTGCCTATCTGAAATGAAAGTGTAAGCCACTCCTTTGTTTCCTCTTCCAATTTGGGTGATTAATTCCCACAAAAACCAACTCCAACTATCATAATTCTCTACCTTAACAACAGCAAAGGAAATAGGGAACATATTTTCATTGGCATCCCTACCCAAGGTTGTAAGCAACTGACCTCCAAAGGGACTCTTGAGGAAGTAGCCATCTAATCCTATTATAGGTCTACATCCTTTTAGGAAATCATTTTTCAAAGCACCTAATCCATAATATATCCTTTGAAATGTAGCCCTTTCCTCAACATTTCGCCTATCAATTTGCAATGAAATATGACTATCATGATTGGATTTTTTAACAGTAGCTACATAATCCCAAAGTTTGTAGTATTGCTCCATGTCATTTCCCCTAAGTGCCTCTAATGCTTTTTGCTTTATTCTGGCAGCTTTTTTCTGACTAATGTCTAGCATAAACAATCTTCTTGTCTCATTCACTATGCCAGGAATACTGCACCCAGGATCATCCCTTACTTTGGCTTGAAATTTACTACTTAGATATGTTGAAATGGCATGTCGATTGTTGTAATCCCTGCCACAATGGTGCTCTCCCTTAAGTGTTTTGATTATAAATGTCTTTGTTTTCTCTTTGCACATTTAGCTGTGATTCGAGAGCCTTCATTTATAATGTAGTTGTGCTCATATCTCTCCCTAATTTCCCATTCCATCAAAGTCTCTAAATTTATAGAAGCTAGTTAATTTATAGCCAACCTTTAGTTTAAAGTGCTCTTTCCTAAACTCTTCATCCGCATTGAAGTAACTGTAACCAGGGATGCTTTCATCATCAGATTCTATTCCTCTGTCAAACAGGTTTCCATCATCCTCTACTGGCTCATTCCAGTCCTCTTCCTGCTCATTGGCATGATAGCTAGGTTTTTTGGATTCGGTTTGCTGTTGATGTTGATCCAAATCAGCTTGTTTTGTAGCTTTTGCTTGCTGATTTTCTTGTTGCTACTTTGAACCAATGCCAACCGAATTTGCAGATTCCACATTTATAGATGCCTGTGTTAATCCTTGACCATTTAAATTTACAAATATGTCATCTTCTTCAGGCAGTTCTATTGCTTCTCTTAGCCAGCCAGGAAGATCTGAATAATCTGGTATGATATCATCTTCTTCTTTGCCTTCATCAACTATCTTTTCTCCCCTAAAATTAATTGTTTCTTATGTTGGATCTCTCTCTGCCTGTGTTGTTTCTTCTGCTGACTTCCTTGTAGGAGACTGCCGGGCCTCTGAGGATGTATCACCTTCTTTTTTCTCTTTAAATAACTGCCTGATTGACTTACTTGTACTTTACTATACTCTTTGCAACTTAGCTTTTTATCATTTGTTGTCTTCTTTCTCTTGGACTTGTTACCGAAATCATGTATCTTCTTTCTATGTGGTCCCACATAGATTGAAATCCGACTCCATTTGTGATGACTCTTCTTCACAGATGTCCTTTGCTTTAGAGTTAATGTGTGGAATGTCATTATTGTCCTCACTACCAATTACTAAAGGGTCAATGTCATCCCTGCCTTTAACAGCTGAGGACGAACTAATCTCAGCCTGCCAACTATCATGATATGGAAGTGCAAGTAGGCCATCACCAGTTACTTTTTTGTACAGTAATTTTCCTTCCGGAGACAAACTTCAATGGGATCAGGCCCCCTCTCAGCATATATGTGCATTTCTATAAGCCCCTCATAACATGTTGTCAATAATTCAATGTCGACATCATCCCTAATAGGAACCACACCAATATCAAGGTCATGAAAGGGAATAGAGTACCAGAAATTCATATTTGTTACGCCGTGCTCAATTGTGTCATACATTTTTTGAAACTCAAATACAGATAATTCATCAGGGTCCCATCCACAAAATACCCTCACGTGTTCGCCAGAGTATCTAATTCTCAGTTTCCATTTGAAGTATTAACCATAATGCATGTGTATGTTTATGGTCTGAAACAGATTATCTCCTATTCTTATGCACTTAAACCAAAGTAACCGAGATTAATTTACTAATTTGATTTTCAGATATATCAAAAAACAAAGATTAATTTACTAATTTGCTTTTCAAATGTATCAAAAAGGACAGACAATATTTCATACACTCTCAGTTTCAAAAAATATATATAGTCAACATTAACACATTTATCTAGAAGGATAAAAAACATAATCAATAGCAGTATGAACCACAGTAGTCCTGATTACTCCAAAAAGACCCATACATTTTTGCAGTATATTGCAATTTTTTAAAAAATTTCCCCCAAAGCTTGTCCGAAAAGCTTCTGACAAAGTCAAACCTCGAAATTTTGTGTATTTAGCAATTTAAAAAAAAAATTTCCACAAACATTGTCAGAAGATTGTCGGAAAAGCTTCTGACTAAGCCAAAACTGATATTTTGCATATTTACCAAATTTTTAAAAAAAATTCCCACAAACATTGTCGGAGAAACTTCTGACTAGGCCAAAACTGATACTGATATTTCTTTTACCAAGTTTCAAAATATCCCCCACAATTTACTACCAAAACACTTGCCATCAAACAAATCAACTCGTCTAATGCTTAAGGTTCAGATATGAGCTTACCTGGTCAATAGCTTTGCTTGATGAGTTTAAACTCTCGACCGATCTGCATAGAAACGCTGACCGATTTGCACAGAAACACCGACCAATGTTCACTATAACTTTGACCGATCTGCAGCACAGAAACACCTTCTTCTTGGCTGTAGGTTTAGGGTTTCTCTCTCAAAACATGAAGTACCGCTCAAGCCCGACCAATCTTCACCATAACTCACACTGATCTACACAGAAACACCTTCTTCTTGGTTGTAGGTTTAGGGTTTCTCTCTCATTTTCAGAAGCTCTAGATTTACTAATTGCATATATAACTTTTTTCATATTATATATGAGGGTATTTTTGGTATTTCATATTATTGCCGACTTCCCAGCCGGTTAGTAGGTAAAATCCTAAGAAGTCCAAAGCACAGGGGGATTAAGTGGGTGTTTCTAAACAATGAGGGAGTTTCGTGTCAATTTCCTTAACCACAGGAGGGTTTTATGTTTTTTACCCAAAACTAGACGACATCAACCTGTACCAACCTCACGCCTATGCTTGTACCCCCCTATAAGATAAACAAAACTAATAGGGTGAGCCAAAACTCAGTGAGGTTCCAAAACATCGTGCAAACTCAAGTAGCGAGTTGACCATTATATAAAACTTGAAATATCAAAATAGCGAGAAAAAGTTCATAAAGGTAAGCAATAACACTTTAAGTAATAAATCATTAGATATCCAACATTTTCAGGTAAAAGGATACAGTCGCTCTTACGAGCTAACTCGCCCATAGCTTGCCATGAAGTAGTTGATACTCCGTCAACTTTCAAGTAGTATAACCAGTTCAGTAGCGCACCACTTAACTCCAATCTCCGTCCACCATTCAAACCCCTTACCAGGCCCAAATTTCACTATAAACAGTGGTAACAATACTCGAGTATACCAATTAGTCGAGAAGATAATACTCCATCCAACAAAATAGTAGAGCTAGGGTTCGTTATCTAATCGACCAGACCCTTGTCGGCTCGACTCGATTAACTAGCCAACAGGGTTTTGGAATTCCAGACAGTATTCAAGTCATAAACATAGATATATCAAGCCAATTGTAACCAGTGTACAGTAATAAGTCACATTAGGGCAAGTGCGATAAAGTACATCCTTGCCCGATCAAATAAGTCAAGTACTGTCCAATCACATTAACAAAACATTTCATTCAAATATCAAGTTCAATCACGCACTTGGAAACACTCACCAATGATTTATTACTTTTCAAAGCCAAGCTCAGGTTCAGCTCCCTGGTTAGAGTCAAAATATACGATGAAATATCGTGTAACAACTTGCAATCAATTAGGGTTTCAAAATATGTCAGCTTCACTTAAAGAAAACCAAGTAAATAGAATTCATTTAATTAGTACTCATAATACGTAATAAACCCTAGAAAACATGTGCTCGCTCTTTTGGTTTCGATAAAGAAACGATTCAAACTTTTAAGTTCGCAACTTGGTATAAACAACTAGAAAATCTCGTTTAAAGTGACCGTTACTTTGTCTTTGAGAAATGTACACTTTTGGCAAAATTTTAGCTTATAAGTCACCCACAAGGTCAACTTAAACATCCCTACATAAACTAAATCCAAATCGATCACGAGTCCCACCCCTATTTCCGCTTTCACTCACTTATCCCACAAGAGGAAAAACAGGCTGCAATTCCCCTATTTTCCTTAACTTTTCCTCCTATTATCCAAACCAAGTTCCATGTCAAATCAACCTAAATCAATACCACAAGTAATAAGATAAAAGTAGCTCTTAATCTAGGCCACAAAACCATCTAATTGGAGTTTATTTCTAGCATATATACATCACCTATTAAAGCTGGAAACTCTTTAATAAAGTTGGAAATTCCTATGTAGAAACTAAAAATTCACAATAGAGCTACCAATCATCACAAAAGTCCATAAGCAAGTTCAATACCAACATACCATGGATAAACAACATAAAACAAGGCTGAAAATCATAAACCCTAAGCTGAAATTTCACCAATCTTCACCAAACTAGGTTATCTTCCATAAAATTCCAAATTTTGAGTCATCTTCACCATAAATTGCAAAATAAGAAAAAGAAAGGAAGTTGCCCAACTTAGTACCTTCAAACCCCCTTGAAAAAGTGATGAAGCAAGGCTTTCCTTTCCAAAAACTCTCCACTACAAGCTTCCTTGCTTCCTTGGAACAACTTTGTTCGGTTTAGTTTTGTGATTCCAGCTCAAATAAGGCAAGAATCAAGATGAAGTTGGTGGTTTTTCTTCTCTCTTTTCCACTCCTCACTCTCGGCCAAGACAAGAAAGAAATGAAGGAAAAATGTGGCTAGAGGAAAGATAAGAAGAAAGAAAGTCTCTTGGTTAACTAAGCTCTTAATCGCCAACACTTGGCAAGGCCAAGTTTTCCTCTCTTTTTTTTCTTTTCTCCCCTCTCTTGGTCAACAATTTCGGCTAGTCTTAGGGCTAAATTAGGGGAGGATAAATGAAAGAAAAATAAGAAGCTTAGGGGAAGAAAGTATTGGTCAAGTAGTATCCTCAACCGATAACAAACAGTGCGAGTCGGTTCAAGCCTATTTCCTTAACTCTCTTGTACTTTTGTTTTAACTTATGATTCACTAACTTACTCTTAGCACTTTCTAATCACATACTTTCTCTTACTTACTACCCGCTCTTAGCCATCAAATTTAGTGCACACACCTTACTAATCGATCACACTATATGAATGTGCCAAAACCCTAGTTTACACTAACTATAAAAGTAAAGGTAAAACTCTCAACTCTATTATTTAATACAACCATTAAAGGGAGTAATTAATAGTATAGGAATTATAAATTAACTTATTCAAAATAAAAGAGAATTTTAAGAAAATATAAACGAATTTTTCAAATTCTCACGCATGCTACTCATTTCTCAGGCTTTTTTTTCAAAAAATTAGAAATAAGAAGATGCTATGGCACCGTCTCCACGACATAATACCCAAATTAGAATAGAAGTTAGGGTTAATCACAAAGGCTCTCTCTAAGGTATAGCCACTTTTACACTTTGTCCCCTAATATTATTTTTTTTCTCAATTTATCTCCTAAATTATTAGTCAATTCTAACATTGTACAATGGTGATGTCAAAAAGACATTTATACCTCTAAAAGTTAACTACTGTAAATCCCCTTAAAATATAACTTATTTTGCACTTTATCCCTTAATATCATTTTTTTTTATCAATTTGTTTGTTTGTTACTAAAATCATTAGTGAACTCCAATATTTTGATAACACTCGAAAAAATTAATTTAAAAAAAAAAGAGAAATTGGAGTTCAAAATTTCTCAAATTGTTCTTTAATCTACCATGCTTAGATGCTATTAAAATTTATTTGGGTTGCTAAATTTTTCTAAAAATTTTTTCTTGCATCTAAACACATTTTTCAATCATTTTTTTATTTTTAACCGCCTTTTATCTCATAAATATCAAATTGAAAAAAGTGCTATTGTTCTAAAATCCAAATAATCTCCCATCCAAACAAACCCATCTATAGACCTTTAATAATATTTTCATAGTTTAGTCTTGCACAAATATTTTTTCCCTTATCACGTGAGATGAGTGAGATATTTTTCTTTATCTGAAAAACATATAATTGTGGGAATAAAATTTAATAAGACCTATACACATGAATATATACTAATTTTTATTATTATGATAGAGAAATTAATTTTTTAAACATTATTTGTCTCGAGTGGTACGAAATATTAAATTTAACTAATGGTTTTAGGGATAAATAGACAAATTAAGAGAAAAATGGTATTAGAGGGTAAAGAGCAAACTGGCTATACCTTAAAGGGATTTACTGTAATTAATCCTTAGGAATATCAATGTCGTTCTGATTTTTTCGTTATGCAAGGTTAGAGTTGACTAATGGTTTAGGGGTAAAATGAGAAAAAAAATAACATTAGAGAATAAAGTGCAAAATTGATTAAGCTTTAGGCTTCGTTTGGGAGTGGAGGATTCGGACAGAAAAGAAAGGGAAAGAAGAGAAAGTTAGCTTTTCTTTCATTTGTTAGTTTTTAGTAGGAAAGAAAAGAAGGGAAATGGAATGATTTAAGAGGATGAATAGTATGCAAAATTTTTCCTTCCAAATTGGAGAGAAATGGAGAGAAAGTTGGAGGAATCTTATGAAAGTTTTTTAAAATACCCATTTTATCCTTAAAAATGTCTTGAACAAATATTTAATGACTTTCATATCCAAAATCATTCCACTAATTCTCAAAACTCCCAAACAACATAACAATCCCTTCTCTTCTCTTCTCTTCTCTCATAACTTAAGTTTTCCCTTCTTTTCTTTTCTATCCTAAACTCCCAAACTTAGCCTTAGAGTGTTTTTGTGATTAGTCCCTAGAGTTATTGGGAATCTGGCTGCCAAAACTTAAAAGACCCAACTCCCAACCCGGGTCCGCGAATCAAGCGGTCTCTCCCTCTCTTTTGCAGTGTGTTATCCATTGGCTGGTTTTTCTCTAATGAATTTCTTGGTCTGTCTAATTTTCCTCTGTTTTTTCGGGTTGTTCTTCTATTATTAGTCTTCCTGAAGCGTTTATTCTGGAGGTGTGTTTGATTTTTGCGATTCTGATCTCTAAAAACAAAAAACTGAATATGGATATTGACAGGAAAAGATAAAGATGAAAAAGACAGAGCCGGACCGCCTGCCGCCAGCATTGCCGTTATACTGGATCGAGACGTCGAAATCAGTTTCTCGGCAGTACCAGTTCCAACCCGATGGTCAACTCTCCGTGAGTCTCCTCTCCTCCTCCTGCTGCTCTTATTATTATTGTTTCAGTATAATACTAATGTCACTGCTACTCAGTCGTCTATCGTTGAACCCCATTTAATGCTATGACTTGTTTCTTATACTGGGAATAACCGTTAGCGAGCTCAATGCAATTAATTGGTTGTATAAAGCTTGAAGCTTGTGATTTTCCCCGAATTGCAGGTGAAGATAGTAGATGACTCTAGACCTGCTACCCGCAGAGTGGTGGAATCATTTTTCAATAAATTCTTCCCTTCAGGATATCCGTATAGGTCTATCCCAAGTTAAATTCTCCTGCTCTTGTGCGAGTAACAAATATGGCTATGACGCTTATTCTACTTAATCCATTTCCAGTTTACTTGGTTTTCTCTTTTTTGCAGTGTGAATGAGGGATATCTCAGATACACACAATTCCGAGCACTACAACACTTCACCAGCGCCGCATTGTCTGTGTTATCAACTCAGGTCCTATTCGTCATCTATGAGGCATCTGCAAAGCATATAAAAGAAAAAAAATTTCTTTTGTCTGGCGAAACTATAATAGGTTTTGCTTTCTCCTTTATTTGCATTTTTGCCCCCACAAAATAAATCTGATAGTCAATGATTTCACTGCAGTTTTGAGCTTATTTTGGTTACGCATATAAAGTCTCTGATAATTCATCATGTCTTTGGCATACAATACTCAAATGCTGTCCCAATCCAACGTTTATTTGTCATTGTTCTTGCTCCTTGCAGTCATTGCTATTTGCTGCAGGATTGAGACCTACTCCTGCGCAGGCAACTGCCGTGAGCTGGGTAAGACCGTGAATGATATTTATTTGGGACAAACGGATAAAACATTTACTGTCCTCATGTGCTTCTAAGCCTGAAACTTGTTGGCTTGGTATAATGATATACAGATATTAAAAGATGGCATGCAGCATGTAGGAAAACTGATATGTAGCAATTTGGGTGCAAGAATGGACTCGGAGCCTAAACGTTGGAGAATTCTTGGTTTGGTTTTTTGAACTGCAAATCTATGGTTTTTATTTTTTATTTTTTCTGCTTATTCTGATTAAAAATATTTCTTTCATTTCATGGTTGTGGTTGTTTTCATCTTCTAAGTACAGAGGAATGTCTTTCTTGCAGCTGATGTTCTCTATGACTTGGGTACTGGATTTGAGGTTCTTTCCCCCTTGTGTCCACAGTTATTTCTTGAAATGGCAGGCCTTGGCAATTTTGCAAAGGTTAGCAGTAGAGATATCCATTCATTTCATAATTGAGACTTTCCCCTGTTTTGTATGTTGAACTGTAGTTTGTATGCGCCTATCTGGCATAACAGGGAATGGCAGTGGTTGCTGCAAGAGCTACAAGATTGCCAATATATTCCTCCTTTGCCAAAGAAGGCAATCTCAGTGATCTTTTTGCAAAGGGTGAGGCAATTTCCACTCTTTTTAATGTTCTTGGAATAGGAGCTGGAATTCAGTTAGCATCTACTGTATGTTCAACAATGCAGGGAAAGGTATGGTTATCTCCTGCCATCAACTACCTTGAATTTCACACATTTTTGTTTGCTAGAAATAATTTTATGAACTTGTAACTACCAAGTACACTCTAACGTTTTCTCTTTTTGGTTATGAAGATAAGTCCTAACTCACTGAAGGTGAGTGGTACTAGTTTCGAATGCTAGAGCACAGATTAAGATCCACTTAAGGCATGAATAAATCTCCAACCTGTAACGATAGGGGCCCATAAATCCCTGGACGTGTTGAGTTAGTTTCAGGGTAACTAAAGCAGCCTTAGAGTTAAATCAATGCAGAAAATGTAAAGCTGGAAGTTGTAATAAACTCTGGTACTTTCAGTGAAAGATTCTTGTCCACATTGCTTCTTTATTTGGTTGGCAAGGTAATATTCATTGACAGGTAGACTAATGGTAAACCTGATATAACAGCTTGGCCCATGTAAGGTTTTAGATTGAATAGATATATGCAGCACTTGGACTGTGCACGGAGGCTGTGCATGCAAATAGAGAAACTGAAGAGGCATTCTTAAAAAGCCAAAAAACAAATGAAAGATTAGAGTCAGTGGCTAAGAAATTTTGAGAGGCAAATAAGGATGAGGACACTGATGCTGCAGCTTACTTGTGGGCTCATGGAGGCTGTACTGTGGTGATAGTTATAGGTTTGGGGTTGTAAATATCATGTAATTCTGTGGAAGATCTAATGGATGAGTTTTTGGTTTATAAGATATTAGAATGATCAATTGTGCTGTGATATGCTATTTCTTACACTATGTCATGCACATCACAAGCAGTTGTTGGCGTTGCATTAGTGCAACTATTTTAAAAGTCCCTCAATTTCTTTTGTGTTTATGTGCAGTTGCCTTGGTATTCAACCACATTGCTTTAACTTTTGATGTTGGAGATTTTTTTTTCCTTTTTCCCAGCCAGGAAATTGTACCAACCTCTCTCTTAAAGAACCATTCTTTGCTTATATGTGAATGCATTGGCTTCTAGCCTTGAGAAATTTTACAATTCGCTGTAAGAATTTTGATCAAGATATTGAATTTCTAAATGAGAGGGGGCTGGAGTTCAGCAATGAAATTCACGAAACCAGAAGGAAGAAGTAAATACTTATGAAGGCAGCACATTGCTCTTTAGAGAACCCTATAATGGTCGTATAGGAGAGAACAAACTTCTCTCTGTCCCTTGGGGTTTTTTTTTCTGTTTGGGGGGGGGGGGGGGGGGGGGGGTTACCAGGTGGGGAGAAAATAAGGGAAACATTTGACCTTGTGGGTAAGTGACTGGATCCAACTCAATTGAGTTCGTTTTGATTTTCTGCAGATTCGTCTGACAAGCTAAATCCTATAAATTATAGCAAGCATGAAAATAATGGGGTTGATGTAGCCAAGCAAACAGGGGCAGGGTGGTTGTGTATGCAAGGAGATAGCATGGGTTGGTCAGTCCAATGTAAATGCATCTACTTTGGAAATTATAGCTAAGGTAATCTATGGATTTTATACTTTAATATGCCAATTGAAGGAAGGAAATACGTGAAAATAAATGTTGAAGTTGGTGCATGCCATGTTTCTAGTAAAAAGAAAATCAGTTCGGTGTGCCAAATAATCAAATTGGCCCGACGGCATCAAACTGTCCTTTGCAGATTGTGCCCTCGGTTTCATAAATGTTGAGTAAAGGTTGCTGTAATTCTAATAGTCTTATCTGTCCATAAATTATGAATGTTGCAGTTGTTAGTTGGACCTGTTCTTTCCGTCATACATATTTATAGTGTTTGCGAAGAAATGCGAGCTGCTCCAGTAAACACTTTAAATCCGCAGAGAACTGCAATGTTAGTGGCAGATTTTGTGAAGGTAATCTTGGATGCTCTCTCTCTCTGAATGCAACCATAAGATGTTCATGTTTGTTCTTGTTCCCAATTAACTTACTTTTAGCTCACAATGATACTAGACAGGAAAGATATCTAGCCCTGCTGACCTTAGATATTGGGAAGATCTATTGTTTCCAGGAAGACTTATTGAGGATGCTGGAAATGTCAAAGTTGGTAGTGCTTTGCACATGGTAGTTAAGCCTTCAAAGCTGCAACAACTTAAAGAAATATTCCCGGAGGAGAGATTTCTTCTAAGTTCTGGATCTAGACAGACTGACCTGATATTGGAGCATAATGCTACAGCTGAAGATGCATTGCGAGGTTGGCTTGTTGCTGCTTTTACTGCAGACTTGGAGAAGTCTGTTGATGATACGAGTGCAAGTATTCTAAGAGCAGCATATGAGAGGATGGATACTGTGTTTCGTCCATTTCTGTCTGAGTTGCAGGCCAAAGGGTGGCATACTGATCGTTTTCTTGATGGAACAGGATGTCGTTTTGCATTTTGATATTATCTACTATCAGTTAACCCTTTTTGATTTTCTTGGAGATAGATTCTTTTAGTAATGGAGCTTGACAGCCTCTATATATTTTAGTTGACTTCCTTTCGTATTCTACTTTTCCACGAGCTACTAGGAATAGTTTGACATAAAAAGATAAGACAAAGTTTGTTTTTGCATTTGTGCTTTGATTGTTCTATTATATGATAACCAACAGAATATATGTTACATGATTTTCTTTGATGCAATTGCTTGGCTTTGCTCACTTTATGGCTGCGTAAGGTCAATACCACGTTTAGGTCTCTAACATGGAAGTCTATATAGTGCAACAATTAGTTGAATGTATATCCAGTTTAGATGGGCTATTTTGGCTACCATTTTCACTGTCTAAGGTTTAATTTTTTATTTTTTTATTATGTCATTTGTTAGAATATTATTTCGTGGCTATAATCTATCGGAGAGATAATTGGAAGGATCATCTACATGAGCCAAATAATGGCCAAAGGATTAAGGGCAGGAACGGTCATCAGATAGATCGTTCCCAAGCGGTCTCCTCACAAGATTAGACATGAGGCGAGAAATGATCCACGTCAACTACTTGTGTTGATGGTCAAAAAATGTCACTGTTCCACAAAAGAAAAAGTTTAGCCCTAACGGGATCCGTTTAGAGCAAACGAAAGAATTGCAATTTTGAAAATCAAGTTAAAAATTTGAATTAGCCGCACAAAACAAAACCAAGGGAAGAAAGTGGGTTTGGTATGTCAATGTAGCAATTGACACGAAACTAGGTGGAGAGAGTTGGGGTATGGTTTTGCGTGAAGACGGAAGAAGGCAAACAGTGCAGTAAGAGTGTTGTGGAGCATTTTGAATGAAGATTGAAGGGTTAGTTTGATTTTGCAGGTAGCTTTGGGAGGCAAAGCAGTAGAAGAAGGTGAAAGTTGGTAGGAAAATTTATGAGCAATGCATGCAAGGCAGACGGCCAGGTAGAAGCAAACAGAGGAAATTCATCATCTCACGTTTGCCAGATTTGTCGTGCAACTTAATAGCAAAAGCAATTGCGCTCTCCGAGTTCGGTGAAACATAAAACACTCAGCGGACCAAGGGAACGTGACTGAACCATGTTAGCAACTGTGGCCAATCATTTGTCACCCAATATACATTTGTAAAATGAAAGATGAAATTAGAGTCAGTAAAGACGTAAGATGAAGATGATAGAAGAATAGTGAAGTTCTACTGCATATGTGTGTGTGTGAACGTTCAGCTTTTCAGTGATGGATTATATGGGATAGTAGTATCCAAAGACCTAGGGGTATGTATTCAAGTAAAGCGTCGAGCGGAATGAGGGAAAGAGGAAAGAAACAAAGTCACATTTAACGAGCGAATGAATGTACATTCTGTTATAAATAAGTTATAGGTTATAGCCACCGTATTACAATTGATATGAATCATTGTGCATCCAATAGTTGGTCCATGTTTATCACACAATCTTAGTTTGCCCCTTTCCTGGCCTTATAGTGTGTATAAAATGGAGGTGTAGAGTTAAATGAGGTGAAGCAGAGGAAAATGCATATATGTGAATAATAAATGAGTTTACATGGTGTTGTAAGTAAATTACATGATATATTATAATGAGTAGAAAATGTTGGTCATTGACCATTTGGTCCAGTGGTCATCACCCTCTTTGGTGATGTTGGAGGTCAGGGGTTCTACCCCAACCTCTCTCAAATTTGCCACAATATGTGACTGGTCTTAATTGACCATCTCCCCTTACCCCTAGATTAGACTAGATAAGTTTATAGGACATCTACCGTTGCCGACAAAAAAAAAAAAGTAGAAAATGTTGGTTTGGCCCTCAAAATGTAGAAATAGTAGAAAATGCGAAGTCGGCTCAGGCGGTGAATACTAACGAATGACATAAGATCCAGTAAAACAAAGCACCTAGAACCTAAATATAATCACTAGAGTGGATGTACATACCGTTAAAATATACTTATATCATGTGACAAACACATTATAATCCGTATAAATTAGTGTACATGGAGTTGTATTTGTATATAGATAACGTCGTTGTCGTAAAGGAAAAGTAAAGTGATGTGAATCATTAATTATATTGATAGACATAATAATAGGACTTGGTATATGAGTAACGTCTGTAACACAACACATATTGTGAATGCTAATATACATTTATGTTGTCGTTTATGTACATACTATTTATGAATAGTTGCAAATTAGGATGTTTGATGCATAATTGGTAAGAGTAGAAGTAATGGATTACAGCAAATTGGTAGAAGATGGGACCCCTGAGTTAGGAATGGAGTTCAACAATGAAGATGATGTGCACAAATTTTATAACAAATATGCCTTTAAAATGGATTTCAGCGTATGCAAAGACTATCTAAATAAAAACAAAAATGGTGTGACCACATATAGGAGATATAGTTGTTGCAAAGAAGGAGTGAAACGCAAGTACGAAAGTGATGTGATGCCAAAGAGAACACGGGCGCTGATGAAAACAAGTTGTGGAACTAAAATGATTATCGTGTTGCATAGAAGGACAATGAAGTACTGTGTGCATGACCTTGTCTTGGAGCATAATCATGTTCGCACATGATGCCATTACAAAAAAAGGTGAGTGAAGTTCAAGGATTCAAAACTGAAATAAGTGAGGATGCCGAGTTTTCACTGAAACAGAGTCACGAACTTACGAGAAAGGAGGTAGATGGGATGGGCAATGTGGGATATACTCGGGATGACTTTAAGCAATATCTTTGTACGAGACGGAAAAGGAGATTGAAATATGGAGAAACAGGTAGCATGCTGAATTATTTTCAAGAGTAAACACTCGAGAATCTATCCTTTTTTTATACCGTGTAGCAGGACTGTGAAGAGCAGATAACGAATATCTTTTGAACTGATGCAGGAATGTTAATTGGCTACAACTTTTTTGGAGATGTAGTCACATTTGACACAACATACAAAACAAATAAAGAATACTAGGTACTTGGAGTATTTGTGAGTTTTACCAGCATAGTCAAACTATGATATTCGGTGCTGTTTTTATATATGATGAAACGATAGATTCTTTTAAATGGATGTTTAGTACATTTCTAGAAGCAATGTGATGCAGATACGGGTGCGCAACCACTTCAACCTTGGGTCAAGGACAACATTGACGGTCCTATGACAAGATCAAGATTCAAGAAGGTGAAGGAAGCTTTAAGAGCCTTGATTATTCACCATACCAGCAAGGAGCAGGCTAAGTTTGAAGAATTGATGGACCATGAAGTTACCTTGCTCACTTGTACATTTGAAGTGCAAGAATGATCTCCTACTTGGTAGATTAGTTAGTAGTTGTTTTAAAACTGTCTAGTTTAGTAGTTGTTAGGCGTTGAGTATTTTATTACTTATTGGGCCTTATCGGAAAGCCTTAAAGAGCTGGCTCTTTAAGCTCTTTATGCGGACCGAATTTCTTCCAGGTTTATGTGGGCCGGATTTTGCCCTAGTTTTAGCCTATAAAAAGGCACCTCTTGTATGAGTAAAAGACAGAATATTTTACAACCAGAAATCGTGAGGAATTTTCCTTTCAAGTTCTTAATCGAACTTACTCTTGAATTCTTGAGTTCATTGCTTAGGATTCAAATCTGACTTTATCGATTAGTTTGTTCCCTAATCGTGGTGTCTCTTCATCCATCTTTATTTGCTTAAGGTTGCTGATTGCCTTTGTGTGTCAGAGGTCTTGAGTTCATGAGAACAATCGAGTTCAATTTCCACTGGGAGAAAAGGTCCAACTCTGATAATTACTAGGTTGGGAGGTTTTAGGAGGGTCTTCCCCTAGGGTTGCTTATCAGTTGGTATCAGAGCATCAGGTTAATTCTCTTTCAATTGAAGTTGTTCATATCTTATTAGTTTGTGTTTTGTGTCAAAAAAAAAAAACTGTAGCGATTACTGTTCCGAAATACTGTTCATCGTTACTATTCCGAAATACTGTTCATCATACTATTCACGTTACTGTTCATCTGAGAAAAAAAAATTGTTTGGGTATTGTCTTTTTGTGTTTTCTGTCCAACTTTTGTTCTTGAGTCTGTTATACTTTTGTTCGGGTTGTTAGGGTTTAAAGATCAAAAAAAAAAAAAAAGTCACGTACCTTATATTGTTTTAGTATCCAAGTTGCTAGAGTATTGCTGGAATTTTCTTTTGAGTATTGCTGAAATTCTGTTTTGCCTATTTCTTGAGTATTGGTTGTTGTTCTTGCAAACCCTAAACACCACAACGTAATTTGGGGAAGTTCTTGAGTTTCTTGAACAAATTCTTGAAGTTCTTGGATCATCAAGTCTTGTTTTGAAAATTCTTGAACAATAAATCAAGAACCAGGGCCTTCTTGAAATTTGCATAATCTTTCATCCATTTTTCTTGAACTTGTTGGTGTGACCTGAATTTGTGTTCCTTGAAGAGTCGAAGCAAAAAAAAAAAAAAAAAAAAAACAAAGAAGAGAAGGAATCGGCTCTCACACAAAGGAAATCAAGTATCTCAAATCTTGAGTTTCCAATTCTTGATTGGTTTCCAATTCTTGAATAGTCTCCAAATCTTGATTGGTTTCCCAAAACTTGAGTCTCCAAATCTTGATTGGTTTCCAATTCTTGAGTCTCCAACCTTAATTGAATTCCAACAACCCCAAACGACATAACCAACCCCAAACACCCCCAAATCAGTTTCCAAAATCAAACCTAAACCGCCACAAATACCATTTACCATCCAAATATTGGCCAGAAACTCAGCAAAAACAGCCGCTAAAAAAAAAAAAAAACAAAGAGAGGTTCTAGCTTCGGGTAGTGTTTCTAGGATTTACAAAATTCTACTTTGTGTCTTATTACTTGCTTATAGGGTAATTAATTGTGGAATTTTTGAAAGTTTGAGTTGTTTTAAGAACTTTGAAAAGAAAAATTGAGAGTGAGTGTGTTTTCTTGAGTGATACACGAGTGCTTTGTGAGGTAGACTAGGATACACTTGTTTTGCAGGTTTGACAATATGTCTCAAGAGGGGAACATGCCTGAGCCGTCTGAAACCGATGTGTCACTCAAACTAGTGCTCCAAGCTCTTCAAAAACAAGTGAAGAGACAAGAATTTGTGACGATACAACTATCCGACAGGTTGGCTGCCATTGAGATGCGAGGTACTGGAGATATTTTCAATAGGGCTTCAAGTGCTCAGAGTGTTGAGCATGATGCAGATGATGAGGGGTATCATTCTAACACCTCATTCCGATCAAGGAAAAGCCACAGGGAAGCGAGGGAAGGTCGAGACCGACCTAGGAGAACCGATGACAATCTTGGTTCCATCAAGACTAAGATGCCTACCTTTCATGGGAAAAATGATCCTGAAGCTTACTTGGATTGGGTTAGGCGAGTTAAGCAAGTGTTTGAAGTCCACAACTACTCTGAAGAGAAAAAGGTGAAACTTGCGGCTATTAAATTTGAAGATTATGCATCCATTTGGTGAGAGCAAGTATGTGCCATAAGAAGGAGAAATAGGGAACCACCAATTGACACTTGGGCTGAAATGAAGCAAGTGATGAGGAAACGATTTGCACCCTTCCATTATACCACGGACTTGTACAATCGGCTCCAACGACTCACTCAAGGTTCTAATTCGGTTGATGAGTACCACAAACAAATGGAGGTAGCGATGATAAGGGCCAATGTCCAAGAGGATCCGGAAGCAACCATGGCGAGGTTCCTTAATGGATTAAATTCTGAAATTAGGAAGAAGGTTGAACTTCAAGACCACTTTGAACTTCAACAAATGGTGTCTTATGCAGAGAAGGTGGAAAAGCAAGCCTTACCTCTAAAGACACCTAGTGGCCGAACCACTACATCCTCTTCCACCCCTTGGAAAAGAAATCAATTGCCAACATCCAGTGCTTGGCCAAGGCAAGGTAATAGAGAGAGGGAAAACAAGCGGATGGAACAACCGTCCCATTCGAGTGCAACTTCTTCTAAACCAACCCCGCGGTCAACTCTTCCAGGAGCAAATACATCTACCAACCAGCCAAAGGCATGTTTCAAATGCAAGGGAATTGGCCACCTCATGGCTCAATGCCCTAACCGAAGCATCATGTATATGAATGAAGAGGGAATGTGGCAAAGCGAAGGAGAGGAGGAATATGCGGACATGCCACCGCTTGAAGAAGAGGGGAAGGATGATGACCTGGTTGAAATAGAAGAGGACCCCGTGGCTCGAACTATGGTGACTATGAGAGTGCTAAATGCACAAGCTCAAGAAGATGATCTCCAACGGACCAACATTTTTCATACAAGATGCAAAATTGGAGATGAGGTATGTCTCATCATCATTGATAGTGGCTCTTGTACTAATTGCGTAGCTGCTGACTTTGTTGAGCAAAAACACCTTCCATGGACTTACCACCCTAAACCCTATAGACTATCTTGGTTAAATGATGGGGGGGAAGTCAAGGTGACCAAACAAGATTTAATCGCTTTTTCTATTGGTCGGTACAAGAACCAAGTTTTATGTGATGTAATTCCTATGCAAGCTAGTCATGTCTTGTTGGGACGTCCTTGGGAGAATGATAGACAGGCTGATCATATTGGACTTACCAATAAATATAAGTTCATTATGGATAACCTCAAAATCACTCTGTCACCATTGACACCTACACAAGTGTATGAAGAACAATTGCATTTAAGAAAAGAGAGAGAGAAAAGGCAACCAAAAGAAACAAAGAAATAGCCGAATGAGAGAGAGAATGAGGGAAAAAAGAAAGTAGAGGCCGAGTTGAGTGAAAACGGAAATTCGAGTGAGAAAAAACTCAGTGAGGCCGAGAGCTTGAAGGTGAAAAAAAGGAATTTCTATGCAAGTGTGCGTGAGGTAGATATGGCTTTGAATGCACAAAGTCTTCTCGTAGTACTTCTGTACAGGGAAGCTGATTATTCTTCTTTTTACACACTAGGCATAACCGATTCTCTTCCTAGTGCAATCTACTCTCTTTTGCAGGAATTCAAGGATGTGTTTCCGGAGGAACTACCGAAAGGATTACCTCCAATTCGAGATATTGAACATCAAATCGACTTTGTTCCTGGAGCAATTCTACCAAATCGACCAACCTATAGAGCAAATTCGGAAGAAACAAAGGAAATCCAAAGGCAAGTCGATTCCCTCCTTGAAATGGACCAGGTTCGTGAATCTCTTAGTCCTTGTGCAGTTCCCGTTATTTTAGTACCTAAGAAAGAAGGGACTTGGAGAATGTGTACAGATTGTCGTGCAATTAATAAAATTACTGTTAAGTATCGTCATCCCATTCCTAGGCTAGACGATATGTTAGAAGAATTGCATGGAGCAATCATTTTCACTAAAATTGACTTAAGATCTGGTTATCATCAAATAAGGATAAAGGAAGGTGACGAATGGAAAACTGCTTTCAAAACGAAGTATGGTTTTTATGAGTGGCTTGTGATGCCTTTCGGCTTAACAAACGCCCCAAGTACTTTCATGAGATTAATGAACCATGTTTTAAGGCATTTTCTTGGAAAGTTCGTTGTTGTTTATTTTAATGATATATTGATCTTTAGCAAGTCTTTAGAAGAGCATGTTGAGCATTTGCGACTTGTTTTAAGTGTCTTGCGTGAAAATAGGTTATTTACTAACCTGGAAAAATGTGTCTTTTGCACTCCTGAGGTTAACTTTCTTGGTTATATTGTTGGTGCAAATGGCATAAGTGTTGATCCCGTTAAGGTAAAGGCTATCATGGAGTGGCCGACTCCAACCAATGTGTCTCAGGTAAGGTCTTTTCATGGTCTTGCAAGCTTCTATAGGAGATTTGTTAAAGACTTTAGCACTATTGCAGCACCTTTGAATGAGATAGATAAAAAGAATGTGGGGTTTCAATGGGGAAAAGAGCAAGAAGAGTCGTTTAATAAGCTTAAAAATTTGTTAACTTCAGCACATATTCTTGCTTTGCCTAATTTTGATTTGATGTTTGAAGTTGAATGTGATGCTAGTGGGATTGGCATCGGGGCTGTTTTACATCAAAATAATAGGCCCTTGGCATATTTCAGTGAGAAGTTGAGTGGGGGAGCTCTTAATTACCCTACTTATGATAAAGAATTGTATGCTGTTGTGCGTGCTCTTGAAGTGTGGCAGCATTATCTTATGCCTAAGGAATTTGTGATACATACTGATCACGAATCAATTAAATTCCTTAAGGGGCAGGGTAAGTTGCATAAAAGACATGCGAGATGGATTACATTTATTGATTCCTTTCCATATATCATTAAGTATAAGAAGGGAAAAGATAACGTCGTTGCGGATGCATTGTCTAGAAGGTATATTTTGATCACTAACCTGAGCACTAAGTTACTTGGTTTTGAGCACATTAAAGACTTGTATGCACATGATGCTGATTTTTCTAATGTGTTTCAAGCTTGTGAACATGCTGCATTTCAAAAGTTTTATAGGCATGAAGGCTTCTTGTTCAAAGAAAATCGCCTATGTATTCCCAACTGTTCACTTAGGGAATTACTTGTTAGAGAAGCCCATAGCGGAGGGTTGATGGGGCATTTCGGTATTGATAAAACTCTTGACATTTTGCATGAGCATTTCTATTGGCCTAAAATGAGGCGTGACATTGCTAACATTTGTGATAAGTGTTTAAAGTGTAAGCAGGCAAAGTCAAGGAGTAACCCTCATGGATTGTATACTCCTCTACCCGTACCTCATGCTCCTTGGACAGACATATCCATGGATTTTGTGCTTGGTTTACCAAGATCTTCTACAGGTATGGATAGTATCTTTGTTGTAGTGGATAGATTTTCTAAAATGGCTCATTTTATCCCTTGTAGGAAAACAAATGATGCGCGCCATGTTGCTGATTTATTCTTCAAGAATGTGGTTAGATTGCATGGAGTACCGCGTACTATTGTAAGTGATAGGGATGTGAAATTCTTAAGCTATTTCTGAAAATCACTTTGGGAAAAGTTGGGAACTAAATTGCTGTTTTCTACTTCTAGTCATCCCCAAACGGATGGTCAGACTGAGGTAACCAATCGAACCCTTGGTGCTCTACTTCGAGCCATTGTTCAAAAGAACTTGAAGAAGTGGGAAGAATGTTTGCCTATTGCCGAGTTTGCATATAACCGAACCACTCATTCTACTACCAATCATTCCCCTTTTGAAATTGTTTATGGGTTTCAGCCGCTAACCCCTCTAGATTTATCACCTATTCCTGTTAATGAGTGTTTAAGCGCAGATGGTGTCAAAAAGGCAGAAGCTGTTCGGACCTTGCATGAGAGAGTTCGAGCTCAAATTGAGAAGAAAAATGCGTAATATGCACAACATGCAAATAAGGGTAGAAAACATGTTGTATTCGAACCCGGTGATTGGGTTTGGGTGCACATGAGGAAGGAAAGGTTTCCAGCATCTCGACGGACCAAGTTACATCCAAGAGGCGACGGACCTTTTCGAATACTAGAGAGGATCAACGACAATGCATACAAATTGGAACTTCCAAGTGAGTATGGCATAAGCGCATCTTTTAATGTATCTGACCTATCTCCTTTTGACTTTGATACAGACTTTGAAGATTTGAGGACGAATCCTTTCGAGGAGGGAGGGAATGATGCAGATACGGGTGCGCAACCACTTCAACCTTGGGTCAAGGACAACATTAACGGTCCGATGACAAGATCAAGATCCAAGAAGGTGAAGGAAGCTTTAAGAGCCTTGATTATTCACCATACCAGCAAGGAGCAGGCTAAGTTTGAAGAATTGATGGACCATGAAGTTACCTTGCTCACTTGTACATTTGAAGTGCAAGAATGATCTCCTACTTGGTAGATTAGTTAGTAGTTGTTTTAAGACTGTCTAGTTTAGTAGTTGTTAGGCGTTGAGTATTTTATTACTTATTGGGCCTTATCGGAAAGCCTTAAAGAGCTGGCTCTTTAAGCTCTTTATGCGGACCGAATTTCTTCCAGGTTTATGTGGGACGGATTTTGCCCTAGTTTTAACCTATAAAAAGGCACCTCTTGTATGAGTAAAAGACAGAATATTTTACAACCAGAAATCGTGAGGAATTTTCCTTGCAAGTTCTTAATCGAACTTACTCTTGAATTCTTGAGTTCATTGCTTAGGATTCAAATCTGACTTTATCGATTAGTTTGTTCCCTAATCGTGGTGTCTCTTTATCCATCTTTATTTGCTTAAGGTTGCTGATTGCCTTTGTGTGTCAGAGGTCTTGAGTTCATGAGAACAATCGAGTTCAATTTCCATTGGGAGAAAAGGTCCAACTCTGATAATTACAAGGTTGGGAGGTTCTAGGAGGGTCTTCCCCTAGGGTTGCTTATCACAATGTGTGTAAAGCATCCAAATACCATACTAACCAACCAAGATCACGTCATGTTAGCCGCTTTTGCACTTATCATGTCCCAAACATTTCACGGTCTATATACGTTTCACATACGGTGTAATTTTATGAAACATCTTGATAATTACTACAAGAAAAATAGTGACCTTCCATACATGTTTAGTGCCTGCATGTATGAGATCGAAGAAGTGAAACAATTCAGTAAAGTGTGGGAAATGATGGTGAAGAAACAGAATTTTGAAAATAATGAATGGCTCTCCGGGCTGTATCGAATTTGCGATATATGGGCAAGGTGCATTATGAAATAAAGATGGACTGCGGGAATGCGAAACATCCAATTTAGCGAGATCTTAAATACAGTAATTAAAAATCATCTGAAACTAGATCACGACCTTGTCCAGTTCTTTAGACATTTCAATCGCATGATTAATGAAAAGAGACATAATGAACTCACCGTAAAATATGAAATGAGGCAAAAGTTCCTCATGATAGGATTGAGGCAAACACCTATGCTTGTGCACATATCAGAGATGTATTCACCTACCATATTTGTTACATCCCAGAATGAGTATGGTGAATCAATAGCTATGGTTATATTGGGGCAACAGGATGCAGGGATATTCGTGAAATTTGCGATCATGAGGTATGATGGAGGATCTGAAAGAATAGTGGTATTCAATCGGAATGATCTAAATGTGCACTATAGTTGCAAAAAATATGAGAATGAAGGAATTTTGTGTGGGCATGCATTGAAGGTGTTTGATACCGTGGGCATAAAGACAATTTCTCCTGAATATGTTAAGAGGCGACGGACAAAAAAAGTTCAGGCAAGACATTGTTTTGATCAGCGAGGACGAGAAATTGTGACTGATCCAAAAGTAATCTTTTCAACTCATTATCGTGAGTTTGCTCCAACCATGATTAAGGTTGCTACTCAGGCAGCAATGTCGAAGGAGACCACCAAATTAGTAATCATCGTCATATCAAATTCGGCAAAGAGAGTTGAGCTCCTCATTTCAAAAAATGAAGAGCAAACTTTGCAAAATCCCAAAAATATGAATGTGGAGAAACGTGATCAAATTCAATTTGTAAATGAAATGAAAGAAGCATAGATGGTGCAGAAAAGTTGTTAAACGATTTCTGAACAAAAGTTGTTCATGGGTATCCATAGATGGTGCAGAAAGCAAGATTTCTCTCAAAAACCTAACATCTATATCGGAATTCACCAGCCTGGTCAAGATTTTTTTCTGCTCTTCCTCTCTTCATTCTCTCTCTTTTTGCTGTTTTCGCCGCCCCTCTACTCCCTCATCTGTTGTTCTATCCTTTCATTCTTCCCTTTTTCTCTTCTCCTTTCCTTTTCTCCTTTCCTTTTTCCTTTCTCCCCCGTTTGCCGGGCTCCCGCAACCCTCTTTTCTTTTCTTTCTTCGTTTCTCCTCTGCCTTCCTCCCCCCCTAAAGCCTCTCTTTTGGTTTTTCCTCCCTCAGTTTCTTCCCAGGTTCCGCCTTTCTTTCTCTTTTCCTTTCTTTGTTTCTTCCCCAGTCTCGAAGCTCTTTTCTTTTCCCTTCGCAGCCTCTACCTTTTCCTACTCAAAAAGCTCTTTTTCTTTCCCCCCCAGTTTCTTCCTCAGTCTCGTTCTCCTTTTTCTTGTTCTCCCCCTAGATTCTCTCTTGTTTCCCTTTTTCAGTTTTTTCCTTTCTCTCCTGCCTTACCCGCAGCTCCTCTCCCTCTCTTTCTTTCTCCCTTTTTCTTCTCTTTTTCCTTTGCCCGAAACCCTTATTTTCCTTCCTTTCTTTCTTTCTTCTTCCTTCCTTTCTTTCCTTCCCTTCTTTTCTGATCCTAGCCGTCCCCTCTCAATCTCTTTTTTACTCTCTTGGTTCTCCTCCTTCCTTTTTCTTCCTTTCTTTCTTTTCTTCCTGTTCAGCCCCCCCGAAGCTCTTCCCTTGATTTTCCTCCAAACTCCACCTGTCCTAGCCACCTAGTTCTCTTGCATGTGTTGTGCAACATGCCAAAACCACATGGCTAATGCTTACCCATCCCACTTAACTACTATGCATGTCTTCCACCTATCTTGTTTTTCCTTATTTTTTTTTTGTTTTTTGAAACAAATTTAGGGTAAACAAAATGTTAATTCCTAATTGAGATTGCCTTACAAAAATTTCATTTTATTTGGAAGAAATTAAATTTGAAAAGATTAAAAACAAATTTGTGTGAGAATTTTCTTTTTTTGGAAATTATTTAAAAATAAAATGAACCCTAATTCAATAAAAATAGCTAACTATCATTTTGAGAACTTCGATTAACTAAAATCAAATAAAATTAAAATTAAATAGAATTGAAATTTTGGTGTCTACAAGCACTTATTCTCATGAATATAGATGGGCAAGTTTTTTTGTCAACTAATCAATTTAGACATGTGTAATAAGTTTTTCATTTGATTATGAAGATTTTTTTTTTCAAATTACTACAAAAGATAGGCTTAGGGCGGGCCTTCTTTCTTTTTCATTTAGACATTTTATGCCTAGTTTTCTCTTTCAAACTTTCAGAATAATCTACTCTTTAAACTTGGTAGCCTTCAAAGATCGCAAACCCCATACTGAGGCAAATGTTTTTTTATTTCTTTATTTCTATTTTCAAAAAAAAAGAAGAAAAAGGAAGAATGAAAAGCAGCGAAAAAAAGTGAATGAAAAAGAGAAGAAAAGAGAAACTCAATTAGAATTAGATTGGAGCAAATTTTTAGTTCTTATCAGTTCTATACTGGGACAAGTTTTTAGTTCTTATCAACCCTACATTGGGCAAATTTGGAAAGATTGCGATATTAGAATTAGTTCAAAGCTATTTCATGATCTATCTTCAAGCCTTAACCTTTTCTTTACACCCTATCGGACCCCATTATAAAAGCCAAAATGTTATTGCAATATTTTTTGAGGAAACATTTTGTTAATCAATTGGCAAATAAGGTAAATACATGTTTTCTAAAACCTGTCAAAGAATATTGTTTCACTAATGCCATTAATTATAAAAAAATATGACGAAATTGATATAGTTAGGGCTAAAATTGTTTATTTCATTTCATGACATTGTCCATATCTCAAGGTGAAAATTCCAAAGGGTGCCTCTTCTTTCAAAGAAAAAAAGAGAAAAGAAAAAATGATAAAAGAAAGGAAAAATGATAAAAAAAAAGGAAAAAAAGAGAAAAGAAAAAAAAATGAGTTGGGTAACCTTAGTGAAAACCCGAAAGGACGCTAAACTAGGGTTTTGAAGCACAAGGGAATCATAAACGAAAGGCAAGATGCTAAGGTCGAAAAGCTAGTGACTATGTTCATTTGAGTTTATTTTCTTACTGTTATTCTTTTCCAGACATTAAATTTCAAATGGATGACATAAAAAGGGGGTCAAATGGGGCATTTTTCTTCATTAAAAACCATTATCCGAATATGTGTCAAATTTTTTGGAGTCATTGGATTAGTGCCCATAAACTTAATAAATTTTTATATTTATTTATTTTTGTATCATTGTTTGGTTCATATCTGCATCATTGCATGAAAAATAATATGTTTTTTCAATAGTTTATGTATCTCATGTATTGGATCTCGCTCGAAAGGCAATCCTCGTTATTTATCACAAAAAGTCATGAAAATGGATGTCTTGTGACAATAAAGTGTGGATGATTGATACTAGAAAGTTGCAAAGATTCCAAACAGGTTGCAGAACAGATCTAAAGGGTAAATCTCTCAACATTAAAAACTCATATTTTCACATCTGGCATTCTTTTCAACAGGATTGTTCTTTTTTCTTTCGTAGGTAAGATTATGCGATAATTATTGCATTTTTCTGAAGGAATGAAGGCGCAACAAATTTAAGCATGGTTTGCACTGGGGCAATTTTTAAAAAGGGAATGATATCTAATTTCAACATTGCATTCAAATTTCGTTTAACAAAAAGAGTTTCTTAGAGGATAATGATGTGTACATGTTTTTGTAGTCTCCTGAAGAAATTGTTGCATTTAAATTTTTTTTCCAAACTCCAAAATATGTCACTTTTGGGTTTCATTAAAAAAAATCTAAAATCTATTTCTTTCGTCTTCTCATGATAAAAAAAAAAAATCAATCATTGGAATAAGTTTGGCATCGCATATGTTATGTTTGACCAACTTGTGTTTTAATCTTCACGACCAGTAGTACAAATTTTGCAATTTCATTTGTCTTAATAGCATGGTATTCCATTTCAATGTTCTATTCAACAATCTAGCCATTGCATTTTATTTCTCAAGTCAGGCAATTCAGAACTTGCATTTTCATTTCTCCTGCTATTTGTCTGGATTCGAATCTAATCCCACTAGTAATTTAGGCCTAAGATGCATATTACAATTCTCCTGCTAGGCATTTGGGTTTAGGTTCAATCTTACTGAACAGTCTAAATTTAGAAATCACTTTTAATTTACTGTTGGCGAGTCTTAGCATTCGCCACACACCCTTCTATCTTTGTTTTTGACAATCACTTTTAATTTGCTGTTGGTGAGTTTCAGTATCTACCGTGCACCCTTCATCTCCCTTCTTGGCAATCACATTTAATTTATTGTTGGCAATGCTCAGTGTCCGCCACACATTCTTCTATCTCCCTTCTTGCCAATCACTTTTAATTTATGGTTGGCGAGTCTCTACGACCATCGCATACTCTTCTATTTCCCTTCTTCCTATCACTTTTAATTTATTATTGGCGAGTTTTAGCATCGGCCGTGCATCCTTCAATCTTCCTTCTTGACAATCATATTTAATTTACTATTGACGAGTCTCAGCATCCACCACGTACCCGTATATCTCCCTTTTTAGCAATCACTTTTTAATTTACTATTAACGAGTATCAGCATTTACTGCAAGCCTCTCTATCTCCCTTCTCAGAGCGTAATTACATCCCTTGATGCGATCTTTAATTTACTATTAGCGAGTCTCAGCATCTGCCATACTTGGAGTATAATTGCATTCCTCCGTGTTCCATTTTCTTTGTTATGAGCACTTACTTTTCTTTAAAGGTGTGTTTAGTAATTGTGGTCCATCACACATTACCTATTTTTTATTCAAAAGTTTTGAGAGCTCTGATTTCTTTGGCTCCGTTTGGATCGGTAGTTTTTCCAAAAATAGTTTTTGTAGTCAAAATACAAAAAGAAATCAACAAAAATGCTACAATTCTTACTATAGCAAGACGGCACCGTTTTGCTCCTGACGCCTAAAAAAAGTTTTTCGGTCATGAGCTGCAACACTGTTAAGTTTCTTATCCTTTCACCCGTTCAACTGAGCTAAGAAGGAAGAAGTCTTTGGCATTCTCTCCCCCTTCCAAATTTCGAAGACTGACCCACCGCCACATTCTGCAATCGGGGCATCCATTGTTGCCAAAGCTTCAGCACATCAGCGGAGGGAGTTAGTTGGCGGTGCTTGAGCTACAAAAATTGGTGCGCTTGGACTGAGCTTGCTGCCAGCAGATCTGCAACACAACTCAGAAGTTTTTGTTGCCTGAACTTCTGTTGCCTCCCCGACCTGATCATCACTGGCTCACCCCTGCTGCAGAAGTTTTAAATCCGTAGGCAGTTATCATTTGTGTTAGTACACTGCTTCACATCAGAAGTTTGGTGAAGCCTCCTCCTTCAAGATACTTGCAGGTTGGTTCGGTACGAAATAGGATTATCCGTACACATTAGGGCTACAGTTAATTTTGGCAATTTGGGCTACCACTTAAATTGAAGAATATTTTTGAACTTTTAAGCTCTTTCTGTTTCTTTAAAAAAAAAAAATTGGGCCCAAACGAATGGTATTTAAACTTGTTCCGCATTGTTAATTTCATGAGGAAATTATGCTTCCGATATCATTTGTTGAACTTGGGAGGGTATGTGCTTGTCGAAAACATTTCTTCGCAGCTTCTTTGATTTGTGATTGCATTGCTGGTTTCCATCTTACATGCACATTCGGGTTTGCTGAAGTGTTTTTTTCACTTGTTTGCCTTATATTATTTCATATAATTGACCCTTTAGTGAAAGCTAAAATTGGACTCCAAGAAATTCCCTAAATTGAACCAATATCTAAACGGGCTGGCCGTACCAACTTAGATTTAAATTGCTGGCTGTAGTAGTAGTTGTTGCTCTGTCCCCCGAACAGCCTCTGGAAAGGCAATTGTACATGTTTAACTGCTTTAACTGCGTCTCCGCTTGGATGTAAATTATGCGTGAGATGCTTCTTTTGGTATTTTTAACCCGGTTATAAGCACATGCTTTGCCTTTAACCTGTGATTATGCATAAGCAATCACAGGTTAACTTGATATGTGGTACATCGAGGTTGGACAGATGGATTGTCTCAAAATCCGTTCTTAAGTTGTGGGCTGTTAAATTGGGTCGCCTCTGCTTATTTTTTTTTTATGTAACCAACTGTCATTTTTTGAGGTCTTTTCTGGTGTAAGTTGGTTTAATATTTGCTGTTAAGAACACTTTTTATTCAACTCTTTATGATCTGTTTCTTAAGTTGAGATTATATACAACCCATCGTGCTTTGTTAGTACCTGTGATTTGTGATTGCATTTCAGTGTGCTCGTTTGTTGAGTACTTTGGTAAAGTTTGGACACCTAATTTCTTCCATTTTATGTAAATACTGCGGCTGCAGCTATTGTCTAGTTCATTTATTGTCCCCCCTTGGAGCTACAGGCCCCCTGTGACGCGACGTGCTTGGAAGGGTAAGAAGAACTTCTCATTAGTCTAATTCTATTGCTGGAAAGTCAATTAAATGACCTTTAAGATTGTATTTTTTACATATACTTCATAGTCTTGCGAAGGAGTAGGGGATTTAGCAATTGTTGTTCGTTGTCGGCTCAGGGAGAAAACGATTTGCAACTTTGCATAACTAACTACTTCAAGGTTAGCCAATTGCATTTAGCCTTGTACTTACAGCCGTACCCAGAACTGCTTTTTCCATTTTTATATGTCAAAGACAACAGATTTGTCCATTTTTTTTACCCTGTTCGTCCATTTTTCTGGTTCATGTATCCTAAAGAGAAATAAGATGAAATCGTCAAAAGGGAAGTATCCAAAACGTAACACTTTCACATCTGAACATGAACTTGCGTTTGCCGAACATCTGGTGCATATGCATAGGAATGGAGAGATATCGTCTCATAACATCGGGAGTTATGTAGTCCCCGAGGTTACTAACATGCTTCTTCAGAGGTTCGGTATTTCATTTCCCGACAAAAGTATCTGGTCCAAGTACTATGCCCTTCAGAGCCTCACTAGGCTTTACATTTCATTCAAGAAGTGGAGCACTGGTATGGGGTGGGACTCAACCAACTACACCTTCATGATGGATGATGAACGGTGGGGCCAACTAGTCCAGGTATACTTGCTGGTTTCTTACTTTATTGCAATTCAGAATTATTGCAATCTGTCCTCTCCCCCCGGATTTTCTCTTTACTTGCTGGTTTCTATTTTTATTGCCAGTTTGAATCGCACCATTCTGTCCCCTCTTACATTTTCTCTTTACTTGCGCTTGGATCTTACTTTATTGCCATTCAGAATTATTCCTTTCTGCCCCCCTTTAAGCTCTTTACTTGCTGATTTTTAGCTTTATTGGCATTTAGAAATATTCCTTTCGTTCCCCCCTTGGATTTTTCAGAACTGCATTAATTGATTTGGGGTTACAGTCTTCTATTAATCGTTTTGTTCTGTTCTGCCGTGTTGTAGGTGAACCAGATGTATGCTAAATTCTACAACAGCTCATGCCTACTTTATCACATGCTCGAGGAAGTTTTCATGAATCGAGGGGCGACTGGGGATTTCAGCGCTAGTTATGTTGAATCACCCCCAACTCGGCCGACGAGCAGCAAATGGAGAATGCTGCTAGACGTTATTCATCAAAGGGGGTTGTGGACGTGGATTCCTCCGAGGAAGAAGCACCCTCGCAACCTGTGAGTCGGAAAGGGAAACAAAAAGTTAAGAAGGCCAAAGGAAAGCGTAGATCGGGTGACATGTCGACAGATTCCTTCTTCTCACCATCGTCCCCCCAATTCCAGCAGTACGTCCGCGTCCTAGACAGCATTGACACACATTTCAGTGCCAAAAAGAGCCGTAGCATCAGTGCAGAGGTCTCTTCACCTTCGAAGGATCAAAAGGCTGCTTTGGATGAAGATGCGGAGCTAGAAGCTGCACTGGTGCCCCTATGCGCGCTTCGTCTAGACATAAATGTGCACCTGCAGATGGCCGATCTCCTCTGGTCCAAAGCGGAGCGTATCATTTGGTTCTCATGCACCACAGACGCTACCCGCCTTGCATTTGTGAGACATCGAGGGTTCCTTCCACCCGCATAGATGCTCATACCATCCCTGTTCCAGTTGTGACAGCCCGCTCAGTTATCTTTGTGTCCCCGAACATGCATTTTTTATTGAACCTTTATTGTGGATTGAGATAGTTTGAGATTGTTGTACTTTGACGGCAGATTTTTCTATTTGTGTACCCCGAATGAGTCTAATTTTTTTCTGATATTTAAAATCCCTCGGATTTAGTGAACTTTTAATTGCTTCATTACATGGGTTAGATGGCTGTAAATTTTCAACTTATGTGCATAGGCTTTAATAAAGTTTCGTAAGCAGGGATAAGATGAGCACATTATGGTAATGTTTCGAATTGGCATTGTTTGACCTGATTTTTGTCCATCTCAGTGCTGCCCAATTCTTTGCCTAATAGTTGGACCTAGTTCATGGGTTAGATTGCTTCATTTGGTATTTCTATTTGTTGCTTAGGTATAAATTATTCCCGGAGACTTAATCGTGTTGTAGTACATTGTTCCCCAGGTTGGCAACTTGTTGTATTGCTGGAAATCTTTGCACATGCTTCTTGCCTAGGTATAAATTGTACATGGAGACTTAATCGTATTGGTTGCTTCATTGTTTCCAATATTTGGCAACTTGTTAACTTGAGAAACCTTTGCTAAGCTTCCTGCCCCGGTATAAATTGTGAACAGAGATTTAATCGCGTTTCTGCCATTAGTCATTGTTCCGCAGGGTCGCAACTTGTTAACTTGACAAACCTTTGCGTAGCTTCTTGCCTAGGTATAAATTGTACTTGGAGTTCTATTCGTGTTGGTTGCTTCATTGTTCCCTAGGTTGGCAACTTGTTACCTTGAGAAACCTTTGCTAAGTTTTTATATTACAAAGTTTAGCATTGCTTCATTGTGAACTTCTTGTTTTGCTATGCTTGTTTTCTGTCAAATAGGTTCAGGTAAATTATCATGATTGTTCAGTCTACAATATTTATTCATAAATTGTACCGAGGCATTGTTGACTTCCACCTTTAATCCATTTGACTTCACTTCTATTTGTAGGGATTCGCACCGCCAATTGCCAACTTGATAGTCAAAACAGTGGGATGGATAACTAGGGGCATATTCAGAGTGGACACCTGGACGACGAGACGGACGATATTGATATCGATCACGTCCTGGCGGCAGTTGTGCTCCTAGGTGTCATGTTCTTTGACCCACTCTTTAACCGTATCTCCAGAAGAAGAAGAGTCCGAGATAGTGCGCTCTCGGGGAGAGACTATGTGTTTGAGCTAATAAACGGACATGAGGACAGAATTATTGAAAACATGCGCTTGGATGTTCCCCAATTTCTGTTGTTGTGTGATTTGTTGGTTCAGCGTGGTTATTGGCATGCATATCCTTCACATCAGGTTGGGGTTCATGAATCTGTTGCTTTAACTCTAATGTGCCTGAGCCATGATGAGCGGCACCGTGTTCTAGCCGAGCGGTTCCAGCATTCAACGGAGACGATTGATCTACATGTTCGTCGTGTGTTACGAGCATTAGTTCACCTCGGTCATGATCTCGTTAGGCCAATTGACTTCAATGGGACTCACCCAAGAATTTTGAACAATGCATCACTCATGCCGTGGTTTCGGGTTTGTATTTTTAGCATATGGATTGCACTTTATGCTTTCAAATTTCAATTTACAATATTCTAAAAAAAATTAGTTTTGTTGTATACTTTTATAGGATTGTGTAGGGGCACTAGATGGGACGCACGTCTCCGCTTGGTGCACAAAAGAGATACGAGAGAGGTATAGAAATCGGCATGGCGACTTATTCCAGAATGTCCTTGCTGCTTGCGATCATGACATGCGATTTGTATATGTTGGGGTCGGTTGGGAGAAAAATGCTCATGATGCCCGAATTCTTCAAGATACCTTGCTAGATCCTGATTCGGGTTTTCCTATGCCACCGCAGGGTATGTGCTTTTCTTCCTATTGTACCAACTGAAATTAAGAAATTGCATAATAGTAGTTTTATATACTTTCAAGGCGGTCCATCATTCAGTATTTGAAGCCCCCGTTTCTCTTTGTTCTCTTCAATACCTTCAAATTTATCAACATGACATCATTGACAAGGAAATATTATGCGGTAGATGCTGCTTATAGAAATATGCCGGGTTTTATGGCACCGTTTAGGGGAGCACAGGGCACGCATCATGAGCGAGCTGCTAAACGCTTGTTCAACAGGCGGCATGCATCGGTTAGAAATATTATTGAGCGCACATTTGGGGTTCTTAAGAAGCGATTTCCAATACTTAGGGGTCCAATGCAGAACTACCTAATAGCAATTCAGAATAATATTGTGCTTGCGTGTTGTACTTTGCACAATTTTATGCGTGCATACTCCCCAGCGGATGAGTACTTCAACGAAGAAGCAGCCCTCGGGGCCCTAGCTGATGCACAGATAGCAGGGGAGCAGCCGCATCCGGGTCAACCCATCGATATGTCGCAGCAAGGCATAGATAATTGGAACGAAGATCGGCGGGCGATGGCGGCTCACATGTATTTGAATGCGCATAACTAGGCTCATTGGACCGATAGGCCCTAAATAAAAGTTTAATAGTCTCATTCCATGAAACGTGTGATTTCCACTTGATTATGAATGTGTAACAAATGTTATTGTGTAATGTCGATCACGGATTAGAACCTTTATCTTATATATGCTAACTCGTGCATATCTCTACCCCCGTATATACACCTAAATGCTTATTAATTCATCAAATATGTGGATGATATTGTACAAAAAAACCAAAAACAAGTTAAGTAGTAGTAGTTGATGTTGGACAGAGGAAATTGGTAGCATATGCCACTTCGACTACAAATTATATTGCAAATTCTAACTCCTTTATAAAAAGGTCACATTTGCTTTGTTACTGAAGCTATTGGGCAGTTATCCAATAAGTAGTGTTTTTGAAAAACTGGTCAATCCAAACGCTTGTATTTTTCAAAAACAAAGAGTTTTTAAAAAACTTCCATCCAAACATTTTTTGAAGTTTTTCAAAAAAAGCTACAGTTAAGTATTTCAAAAACACATCCAAAAACAGGGAATCCAAACGCACCCTTTGTTCTACAAAAATTCCAGATAGATGGTGCACTTGTTTCATCATATTTCATTTGTATTTTGAACTACATTTGACCTGATGTCCATTGTGAAATACGTAAACAACTGTACACGAGTTCGGTTACGTCTTTTGTAATCTCATTACATCATTTTTGTTCAATAATTTTTTTAACTAGGTGTTTGTTTCTTTATTTTAGCTCAAGTGCTGTTAGAAGAGACCGATAAATAATTTTGTATTTACGTTTTTACCTTGAGTTTCTTTGAAACTCCAAACAAAGAGGGACAAGTTGTAGACAACAAATTTTTTTAATCTTTGTTTTTGCTCCTTAATTTTTGTCAAGATATTTATTGGACTATTGAGTATTTAATTCATTTATGCTAATGTGAGTTTTTCTTGTCTTGGGAAATTTTTTTTAAAAAAAAGCAAATCTAACAAAGTTTTATCCAACCCATACACCACAATCATTTTCTTTCATCAAATGCACTATTAACCCAAAATTTTATTCCATCTTTCACATTTTTTTTGTTGATTTTTTCTTGACAATCATCAACAAAAAAATAATGATCACCCTCACAACCAAACATTCTAACCTCCCAATCCCCTCTATTTCTCTCGGCTCTGTCTTTTCCCTCTCTTACTTTTTCTCTAAACTTCACACACACTCATACACACTAACAAGAAGAAAAATAACAACCCACCAACTCCTCTCCCTCGGCTCCCCTCTCTCTATCTCACCTCTCTCAATTTCTTAATAACATACAACAATCACACACATATACAACTCCCTTTCTCAATTCTCTTCCCCTCTAAAAAAAATTAGAAAAAGGGGCAAAATAACAAGGAAACTGCCACTGATAGAAATCACCACTGCCACCATCAAGTTCAACAACCCCAACAAAACACAGTAAAATTTCTTCTTTTATTCTTGATCTTGATTTTACATATTCATACCTAAAACCATGTGGAATATATGATTGTTGGTTCATTTCTATTTTGTTTATTTGTCTTTTTGTTTGCTCTCCTTAAAATTGTGTTTCAGTTTTTTTGATGTTTTCATGGTTCATTGCCTCGTTTAAGCTGTCTCTCATGATAGATTTATTTGTCATTCTTGTACTAATGCTGTGTGGATATACAAGAGTGTAATATGTACTTGTTGACGAAAATTTTGGGTCAAAAGTAAGCAAACTTGATGGACTAAAACTTGATTTCATTATGTCTTGTTTTTGTTTGATAAAATGCCTAAAACAAATGTAAGTGTACCTTTGTTAAGGTATGTTACTATTTGGTTTTAAAGCTCTTGTATTTACACTTTCTCTTGCAAACTTAAATTAGGGTTGGATTGTGGAGTCAAGAAAGGTTCTTTTGGTATGACATTATGAATTTTGGTGATATTTTTGGATAGGTTGTAAAAATGGTACCCAACTATACATCGTATATTTGACCACTTTTCTTTCATTTTTGCAAAAACTAAACTCAAAAATGAATTCTACATGAAAAATTGAGTGAAAAGGCATATTTCTATGAATTTTGGAGATCGGAAAGTTTGCTAGCCACCGGTGGCCAGTAGTTGTTGTTGGCCAACGGTGCCACCGCCAGCTTCCACCAAGGATGTCGATGGAGAAGCTTAGTCTAATCAGAGGCCAGGAAGAAGGAAGGGAAGAAGAAGAGGAAGAAAAAAAAAAGAAAGAAAGGAAAAGGAAAGAGAAATATGAGTGGGCTGGAATTTAATTGCTGTTTCGGCTTGTGTTATATTTTTATTCGGCTTGGTACTATGTTTTGGGGTTAAGTCCACTGTATTTATTATGTATAAATTTGTGTAGTTTTAGTTGGACTTGCTTGTTCTCCATAGAAGACAATTTGCATTTTCTCTTGGGTCAAAGTAGTGTGGCCCACATATTAAAATGGTCCCAAATTATTTTGTTTGTATTTCTCAAACCAAAAATCAAAATTTGTAATTTGGCCTCTAATCTTTTGTGTAATTCTATTGTGGCCCAAAATTTTGTGCTTCTTTAATTTAGACCCTTAATTTAGTTATATTTTGGTCCATAGACTTTGTCTTTATTTAATTTTATTTCTAGTCTTTTTTAAAATTATATTTGGCCCATAAATTTTATCTTATTTAATTTAATTTTGTTTACAATTTAGTACCTAATAGTTTTTTGATTTCTTAATTATAATTGTTTCCTTTCTTTAATTATTAATTATATTTCTCTTGTATGCATTTAATTGTAATTTTTGAGTGCTTTGAACTTATTTACTTTTTTTTATGTAATAATATGAAGAGTAAATCTTATATACACTGACAGTATATAAACTATTACCGTTGGATTCATGACATGTATGCAAATGTTGAATTTCAAATTCAAATTTTGTATAGTTGTCATTCATCCAACGCTGTCAGTGTAGAAAAGATTAATCCTAATGTGAATTTAGTATACTTTTATATTCTATTTTAAAGTATTTTTCAATTAAATTTGTGCCTTAATCTTTTTGTTGATTTTTGAGCATCAATAGGACAATATTTGCTCATTTAATCACTATTTCAAAAGGGAGATACCCTTGTTATCTTTTGAATTTTAATTATGTGATCTTATGTGATTCTATGTGTTTATTTGTTTTTATGTGCTCTCTATTATTTATTTATTTATTTTAAGTTTATATTAATATTTTAAGTTTATTTAATTTATGTTTTGTGATTATTTGCAGATTTGAATGCTCAAGATGTAATAGATAGATAATTTTTTTTCTTTCCTTTTATAAAAATTGTAATTAGATAGGCAAATGCAATAGATAGGGTAGATAGGTTTATTTTATTTTATTTTTCTATTTTAGATTGTAGTTAAATTTCTAAATGAAATAGATAAGTTAGATAAATTTATTTTCTCATACTTCCCCTTTAGATAAATTAAATAGATAGATTAGATAAATTTATTTTCTCATACTTTGCTTTTAGATTGTAGTTAGGTCCCCTACTGTAATGGATAGGTTTTGTGCGTTTATGTGTTTTATGTGCTTATGTGTTTTACCCACTTTTCTTAAAATTTTACATCACGTTATTATGTCTATGTGCTATGTGCTCTATATGATCCTATGTATTGATTTGTTTTAATGTATATTTTATATACTTTATTTTAAATGATGAATGCATGATGTCACTACACTAGTTGTGAATTCTCCCTCCATTTTCTTACAAGTCCAATGCATGATATTTAGGTCTCGTCCATGCATTAGATTCATCTTTTGTGTATCATCCAATACATTTTCATGCACTTTTCCTATTTTGGGTAATTTTCTCATTTATATGATATCTCTTCTTATATTATTCCCTTATCCTCTATATGCATGAACTATTGCACTTAGATTTGCATTTTACTTGGAAAATTAGAAGAAATAAGTTAATTCATTTACTTATCTAAATTAGAAGAGTCACCATTCGAATATGAGAAATGTGCGATTATAACTTTAGTTTTAACACCCCATTAACCCATCTATAAGAAGGAAAACTATATCACGAGTTTTCATCCTCCACACTAATTATATTGCATTCCCATCTCTTCAATCATGTATACTTGTATATATATATTACCATTTTTATTGATTTGAGTCACATTTTGTATACTTGTGACTCCTTCAAGAGATTATTCCTGGGTCTTGCAATTAATGCGATTGGTGCCAAATAGACGTTGAAGGGATATTTTGCCCCTTTCGATATCTCCTTTAGGTTTAGGTTTTTGCATTCATATGAAAATATCCAAATATGATATATTTAACAGTTAGATTAGGAAAATTTTGACTAAATCTCATAACTAGTTTAGACTAGGTTGAAAAGGTGTCTTAGATTTGAATTGGTCGAATATTCGCCTTCTCTTTCTTTAACCGTAATTCTTGAACTCATTTTCTTTTGTTTTTAAAGATTTAGAGTTGTCAAAAAGGGCTTTATTTCATTTTATTTTATTTTTTGTCAAAAACATTTTTAGGTGATTTGGTACGTCTAAATTCAATACCAAATGACGACTCCCTTTTGTAAAACCCTTTTTAGACTAAATTTTGCATCCAAACTGTCGCATTTTTTTTACTTCCATTTTAGGCCCTTTGTCACTTATTTTCTTAAATGAAAAGCCCATTTTTTTAAGGGAAAAATATAGAAAAGTCCATTAAGGTTAAATGAACATACAAAAAGTCCCATATAGTTTCAGAACATATACCCCATTATCTCATTGTTTGAACTTATTTAAAAAGCGATGAAAATCGTCTGAATTAATAGATTTGAAATACACGCACTTTTTTGAAAAGTATTTGTACTGAAAACAAATAAATTTTTAGTTGATATATCTATTATACCCTTAGAGTTGTAATACAAAAAAAAACCCTATGATTAAACAAACCTATAGAAAAGTCTTTTATGGTTTCATATCATACAATCTAGTACCTTATGGTTTGAACTAATATGAAATTTGACAAAAATCATTTAAATTAATGAGTTTGAGGTTGCTTGACATGGAAAATAATTTTTTAAATCAAAATTTTAGGTTGATGCACCTATTAAGCTCCTTGGAAATCATGAAATTTTCAAAAACAACCCAAAACTCCTAAATACAACTCTCCTTATTTCTGTACATAAAATAAATAAATAAAAATTTTAAATAAAACTCATCTTATTTCTATACACAAAATAAATAAATAAAAACTTCCAAATACAACTTACCTTATTCCTATATAAAAATAAATAAATAAAAGCAACCTGTAACCATAGGAGGCTTTTCCGTAGGTTGGTTTAACCACAAGAGTTTTTTCCGTGAGCCTATTTAATAGGATCGTTACTAGAAGGTTTTTTATTACTTATATATTAGGGTAATTGTGTCATTTCATCTGCTTTCGTTAGTTTTGACGATTTTAGCTGTTGTTTCAAATTAGTTCAAACTATCAGGGGTTGAAATATCTGATTTGAAATAATAAGGGGCTTTTCAGTAAGTTAACTTAATCACAGGAGGCATTATTGTATTTTACCCTTTTTTTAAATACCCTTTTTCATTCGAGTCAAGATTGAACTCATGTACCACTCCATGAGTGAAACTCAAGCTTAAAGTTTTCTGCTCATTCGAGTGTGAGTTTGAACTCAAGTATGGTGCTATTCGAGTTCGAACTTGAGTATAGTGCTATTCGACTCCACTCAAATGCATCCCTAGATAAAAGGTGAGATGCTAGCCATTTTTCACAAACACCACTAAACTATTGATGCCTAAAAGTGAATCAGTTGTCAAATTGGGTAATATCCTCTAACGAGTCCAAGTGCAACCTATGAAAACAGGCAGGCTTTGTCCTCGGAGAAAGCTTCTTATCCGAGTCATTGACTTTCTAGACAAAGGACATTTATGAAAGAGAAACTCTGGTACACAGGAGTTTGGGCCTAACAGCCTAGCAAGTTATTTTTTTGTCCCTTTTTCTCTTGATTAATAGTCAATATGTATATATTTTTTTTTCTTTTTGACCTTTCTATTCCTTTCTACACCATTTTCATCTCCAACTGTCAAACACAGAATTCATATCTCGAACTTGATAGTATGAAAGATTCTCCCATTCTGATCACTAAGCTGGCCCAGTGGTTACTGTCTATAGTTTAGAGGTAAGATGGGTTAATTAGTCAAGTGTATTGTGTGTGTGTGTGTGTTTAGCATGGATTAGACAGATGTATAGCATGAAATAAATTTCAATTTTTTAACAAAAAAAACCTATGAAATGGGACTATAAGTTCGTGCTTATCTCGCAACAACTAGAAAAAAGAAAAAAGAGAAAACTACATAAGCATCTGAGTTTGTTAAAGAACATTAATTCATGCGCAAAGAACCAAATAGAATATATTATAGCTTACCAACAAAATATGCACTATAATATGAACAACTAGGAAATTTTCTTCCAAAATCTATTGAAATTCAGATTAAATTTCTTTTAAAAGAAATACATCACTTACAATATTTTCAAAGAGAAATGTAACAAAGAGAAATAACTTTGGAATAACTTCCATCCAATATTTTCAATGGTAGAAATTTGGAGCATTCTAGAATTTTCATTTTGACACCATTTAGCCGTCACAATTCACAAGGTTAAGGTTTGACTAACAAAAGCGTTAAAGTTGCATCTTAGCCACAACTGAAACAATTCAAACTTTTGGGGGCTTTACTGCATTTACACCCCGTTAGTGGCGAAGCAATGTTGAGCCAAGGGGTGCAACTATTATAAACTTTAAAATAGCCTATAAAAGTTTTAAAAATTATAGTGTTGCCTCACTCTTGGCCCCTTAAATTTTGATAGTATTTCCTCTAACCTCTTAATTGCCACCCAAAATTTTTGAAATATTTTACAATTGCTCTTTGCATTTCCACAATGGTGAACCTTCAACTAATATTTATTACATGATGTTATTTTTTCCTTTATATTAAATATAATTTTTTTATTGTAAGCCAATGTTTTTAAATATTTAACTTTTCTTACATGTCCACTTCATATGAATTACAAGCCAATCAAACATTCACTTGACAGTTTGAATTCTATATGTTAATTATAATATACATGTTGTATTCTTATGCATAATTTTATACCATCGAATGAGTTGAAAAATAATGAATCTCATGTTGCATGTTTATTATAACAAATACTTAGTTATTCTAGAGATCTACAAACCAACACCTTATCAGTTTAACCTAATATTATTGTACCTCCTAAATAAAGGTCCTTGTTCCGCCACTGCCCACCCCTCTCCTAAATATCTTTGGCACTACAGAAAGAGAGTGCCTATTCATTAAAAAGCAAAAAGCAATAAAATTCCAGGGCAAGGGGTATTTTTAGTTTACATCACAAAAGAAAGTAAATACAAAAATTAAGACAACACAACTATAACCTCGAATAAAAGTATCGATTCTCAAATAGATTTGATTAGTTATCAGGATTCAGGGCGACTTGGCCATCGCTACTTGGACGATTGATTCATTTCATTTCTTTTGAAGCAAATGGCTCCAATATTCTTTAGTTTCATAATGTGCTTAAGATAAACAAGGCAAACTTTTCCTTTGTAGTTAGTATCACAACAAAACGAAGTAATTTACTGGTTTAAGGGAACAAAGCAATTTGCATACTACCACAACCAAAAAGGAACAGTAATGTACCTACCCGGAGAAAAAAAGGGGGAATATTAATGCACGCACGTATTAGAACTGGTCGCAAAGTTTCTAGTGTTAAATTGTTAATAAGATATAGATTATAAAATTTTTGAAATGTAAGGACTAAAGTACAAATTTATTTTGTTTTTCACTCGCAAACATATTTTCACGTCTGTTTCGAGTGTCTATTTGTCCTTCAATCTTGTGTCCTACCTTTGTTTTCTTTCCTTTTTCTTCTTTTTTTTTCTTTTTGTTTATATTTTTTCTTGCCTTTCAATATAAATGTTGGTTTAGAATCTGGAAGTTGTGGTAATGTAAATCATTAATTGTGCTAATTGAATGGAACAAAAGAAGTCTGCAATCCATACAGCTTCAGAAGTGTTAACTGCAAATTTGCATCCATGCATTTTAAAATTTATTTTCTTTTATCACCTTTAGCATCATTTAATTTCCAAAGCTTCAAACTTACAAACAAAACATTACTTTGTACTAATATATTTTTCTGCGTAATTCAAACTAATGCTATTTCAATTTGATAATGTCAGAATATTTTCAAAGGGCATTGAAGGACGAATTTAACCATTGAGGTTGGCCTAGTTGTCAGGGGAGGAGTTTTTAGAGTTCTCTCTACTATCAGATTTGAAATTCGAATCCTAGACTTACAGTTGCGAGGAGGGTAAAAAAAAGGGCAATTCACAAATTTGCCTCTGTTATATCATTAAAGCTTTGCTAAGTAAATAATTAAATGCGAAGAATGAGTCTCGTGGTGCAGCAGTTAGGAGCTTGTTTATCATGCTCATAATAATTTACAACAATTTTTACCATCTGGCAAAAATAGCATTTGAGTAAATTTTATATGTACTGTCAGTACATACACTATCATGATTGGATGGATGATACATGAGTAAATTTTGAATTTCAAATTCAAATTTTATGCATGTGTCATATATCTAATGGTAATAGTGTATACACACAGTGTGCATAAAATTAATCCTTTTTATTTGGGACCAATATCTTTAATTCGGCTTTACCACAGCACTAGTAACTCCAAAAGAATAAAATGACTATGGCATCAAGCATAATCAGAAATGATACTTCTTTAATTAGGTGATAACTTATGAAATAGTATCAAATTAATAACAATATACTGTCTAATTTGCTTGTTTCTTTCTTTAGATAAATTGACGATGATATAATGGTGCTATGTAATTATGTATGTGTAAAAAGTGGTTGAGTTTTACTCCTACACTAAAATAAATCCACAATTTTGTGTTTATGCTCTTAGAGCTATCTCATACTAAGAAAATCTTAGCCATCGGCGGTAATGGATTCTCCATCACTTATCATTAAAAGCATTATACAGATGACCATCAGAAGGTTTATATGTTTGAGCACTTTGCTCTTCGCCTGTGCTCATTGAGTCATTGGAAAGCACTTTCAAACTGAAAGGAAACGTCTACTGAGAAATAAATTTCCAGGTCAATGTGTCTTCTTAAGTAAAAACATAAACAAAAATAACACTAAAAATGAGATATTAAAAATTTGACTTCGAGTAGATATAATTGATTGCAAAGTTTGTTTCATGTTGTATTTATTGGGACAACTTGGCCATGGCAAGTCTAGCGATTGATTTCATTTCTTCTTATGCAAATGCCTCAAATATTCTTCAATTTCATAAGATATGTATTTAAGATCAACAAGGCATGTCACGCCCCAAATCAAAGTTCCTAGACCGGATTTGTAATGTAGCATACCGTACCTGTGAGATCTTACTCCTATGAATACAAGGTATTATGATCATAACTTACAAAAATTTACTAAAATTTAAAACTTACAATTACTAAAAGAATACATACAATTCGCTTAACACGTGTCTAAACACCTTACTCTGTACTGCCAGAGTGAAAATGTACATCTAAATACCTTTCTCTTATCTTCTAGATGTACATGATCTTATTTTCTTGATATGCAAGAAAAATAAAGAAATGTGGGTTGAGCGACATATACCCAATAGATAGTACTTACTCCCTTGCTAAATCATACAGCAGTATACATACTATATGATACGAAACTCGATGTGCCAAGACGAATCAAATAACATTCCACAAGCCCTGGATCCTGATTTAGGGTCAACATTTGAGTGATGGATGCCTTAATCTATCTTGGAGGGCTCAAGAAAAATTAAAAATGGGTAGAACGACACCATAATCAAGATGTGTACTTGATTGATAAATCAAAAAATCACCTTAGGCTTACTCTAAGATGTTCAAGGGTGGTTTCACAAGCCAAAAGAGCATTTTCTCTCAAGAAAGAAATCTGGAAAATTTCTCAAGTTCTTATCCACTGAATGAAAAACGTAAGACTAAGGCTTTTATAGCCTTTTACATGACCAAAACTCCGAATCAAACTAGGAAATGCGAAACTAAACTTTAACCCTAAGAATTAACCCTAGTTCGGTCCTAGTAACACTGACACGGCTCACTATGGTCTACATGACCTTTAGCTGTTTATTGATGACTGCTAATCCCCAAACTAATCACAGATTAATCTGGAAATTAGCTAAAATATGACACTAACAATTTATAGCTAACCCAAACTAACAACTAAAAGAAACGACTTGATGATCACAAACTCAGTCCAAAACAACTTGAACTACTTCAGTGCTAGCTGAATACTGCATCACTATATGTTATCAAATTTTTTGTCACATAATATCATTTACATAAATCAAATGAAAACATTTGGCATCTTTCCATATATTACATATACATATCTCATTGAGAATGAGTGGCACACACATAAGTGACCTCCATCTGACATGGCACTTAGTCTTCCAGATTCTAAACGTGGCCTCTATTGAATGTGGCATAGAAACACATAATATGGCATGAATAAACAACATAACATGTCAATCATGTTATCTCATTTCATAAAACATAGCTTATAAACAAAATACATGCAATATCTAGTTTCTGAATACTCAAGAAAAATTAAAAATGGGTAGAACGACGCCATAATCAAGGTGTGTACTTGATTGATAAGTCGAAGAATCACCTTAGGCTTACTCTAAGATGTTCAAGGGTGGTTTCACAAGCCAAAAGAACTCTTTCTCTCAAGAAAGAAATCTGGAAATTTTCTCAAGTTCTTATTCACTGAATGAAAAACGTAAAACTAAGGCTTTTATAGCCTTTTACATGACCAAAACTCAGAATCAATCTCGGAAATCTGAAACTAAACTTTAACCCTAAGAATTAACCCTAGTTCGGTCCTACTAACACTGACACCGCTCATTGTGGTCTACATGACTTTTAGCCGTTTATTAACGACTCACTAATCCCCAAACTAATCGCAGATTAATCTGGAAATTAGCTAAAATATGACACTAACAATTTATCGCTAACCCGAACTAACAACTAAAAGAAACGACTAGTGACTTGATGATCACAAACTCAGTCCAAAACAACTTGAACTACTTCATTGCTGGCTGAATACTGCATCACTATATGTTATCAAATTTTTAGTCACATAATATCACTTACATATCTCAAATGAAAACATTTGGCATCTTTTCATATATTACACACATAAGTGACCTCCATCCGACATGGCACTTAGTCCTCTAGATTCTAGAGGTGGCCTCTATCGAACGTGGCATAGAAACATGTAATATGGCATGATCATATTTATAGAAAATTCTTATAAACAACATAACATGTCAATCATGTTATCTCATTTCATAAAACATAGCTTATAAACAAAATACATGCAATATCCAGTCTCAGAATACTCAGTTTAGAGATTAAATCTCTTTTAGGAGCTCTACCAATTAACGTTTAACCACATAACATAATGTAAGTCAATCGGTAGGGCACAACGGCTACCATAACTGTCAATTGGCCAAGCATAACGGCTACCATAACCATATATATCAGAACTATAGCTCGTACCATTCATTTCATGATGGTTCAATAACAAAAACTCATTTCTACATGCATATTATTTTATTTCATAAAAACATGCCACTCTTTTCATATTTCACAGCATAGCAAAGAGCTTTAAATAAGCTATGGTCCATTCACATATAAAAAAAGTAAAATTTTCATATGAGAAAAATCATATTTAACATTTTAAAAAACACAGAGAGATAAGCACCATCTACCTCAAATTGCTTAGTTGGAGAGATTATAAACGTGTTCTTGGATTCACTTCACACCTACAGCTAGTGACATATATACCTTAATTAATTTATATGTCCTATTTTTAAAGTGCCTATTTCCATCTTGAATAACCTAGCGAGCATGTCTGAACCTTTTATAGAAAGTATTTGATAAGTTTCCTTATTTAGAAAGTTTCTCCTTTTTAGAAGTTGCCACAATTTGGTTATCCATAAAATACTTATTTATTTATTTAATGTACTCATTTATTTATTTATTTATTAACTTTTTTGAAGAAATGGCCCACAATAGTTAAATTCAATTTAAATTTGGTTTTGGACCAAAAGTTGAGTCCAAGCATAAAATTATATTTTACTCAAATTGAACTTAAAAGAAAACCTAGAATTTTTGGTATTGTTATTACGTGTATTTGTCAAAACTTAAATTATCATAATTGAATTTGGGTTTTCAAAGCTTGCTTAAGAATATGTGCAAAGGATTGGGCCTTAGAATTCTATAATCAAAGGTGAGACTTGTATAAAAAATAACACAATCTTGTTTATAAGTTTTACAAGATCTGTTCATTATATTTATTTGGGAAAGTTTAATAAGTCCAACAAGTCATCCGTTAAATCAATTATCTAGCCCATTATTCATTTTATCTAAAAGAAGTGATACTTTTTAATTAAAGCGCAATTCTCTTTTTAATTAAACCATTATTAATAATCAACGTTAACCCACAATCTAATGTATGAGCCCAACACTACTTGGCCTACTCTTTAAAAGGGTTTTGACCCATTACTTAAGTTTGACCTGTTTATGCCAAACAACCCGATGCATTATTGAAATGGATCATCCTTCTAAAAAAAAACCCTAATTTACCAAATCCTAACACCATCACCACTATCATCATCCCCATCAATGCCACCACCGCCGCCGGCCTGCTTGAAGGAATCACAGCAGCTGTAGTTGCTTGAGCGGTGCTGCTACTCACTGCTGCTGCAACTGACAGTGTTTGAGTTGCCAGCTGAGGCTAGTGACTTTGAGGATAGAGGAGGGTCCGTAGTAGCAGGAATGTTTCTTTTGCTTCAACTATCATTCTTTCTAAATTTCACCCCAAAACTCACAAAAGCAAAATAAAAATTCTCTTTGTTCTTCTCAAAAAATTCAAGTGATGTGATGGTACCAAGCTGGACTAAGGAGAATGGAACAACAAACAACTAAAATGGCAAGATAAACTTCCACAAAAATTAACAAGAAGACAAGTAAATGTCTAGAAACCAACTCAATGATCTTATATTGATATGAGCAAATGTAGTACAGAATATGGCGGGAATAGGAAAGAAGATGAATAAGAAAGAAGGAAAACTTGGGGAAAGGGAAAATGGAATAGGAATGTTCCCAAATCTGTTTGATTACAAAATATTCTCTGCCTATGCCATCACCAAATCTCTTTATATAAAGCTAGGACTAATAGCTAACTCCTCCACAGTGCCAATTTAGCTTGCACATGTGGCTTTCTTGTGCCAAATTCTATTGCAGGACCACTGCTGCTAAACTCACATTTCTTGAACTGATTCCAGTGAAAGCGTGGTTCTAACTCCACGCCTTCTAATGCGGCTCTCCATTACATTTCACGACTCTTCCATGGAAAATATGCCTTCAGCTTAATTCTTCAATTTAAATCTTTGCTTCATGGCAATTGCTCCCCCTTCAATCAATCTTGTCCTCAAGATTGAAATTCAGGAAATTCCCTCTCAATCTTTTTCGCATCTTCCCATGTGGCTTCAGTGGGAGAGGTTCTCTACCAGTGTATGAGCCATTGAACAGCTGCAGCATTTTTCTTCTTGACCATCCTTCGATCCAAGATGGCTATTGGTTCTACCCTTAAATGCCCTTTTTCATCCGGTTGGGTAGCTGAAGCAATGGAACTACTTGATGTCTTATTTTTCTTTTCAGCAAAAACACATGGAATACAAGATGTATCTTAGAAGCCTCTAGTAGTTTCCACCTATAAGCCACATTTCCTATCTTCTGCATTACCTGATAGGGACCATAATAATTAGCAGATAGCTTAGTGTTACTTCTCAACTCCACTGATGTCTGCCTATATGGTTGTAATCTCAAGTAGACCCAATCCCCCACTTTGAATTCTCTCTCGCTCCTCTTCTGATCAGCATATAATTTCATCCTATCTTGAGCTCCCTACAAGTTTTTCCTTAGTAGTTCATCAAGCTGCTATCTGTCCTTAAGATGATCTTCTACTCTAGCTACTTTGGATTGAGTATAATGACCAAGTGCCAATTGTGGAGGAGCCATTCCATACAAAGCTTCAAATGGACTCATATGTATAACTATATGATAGGTGGTGTTATAACACCATTTAGCAAGGAAGAGCCATGCATTTCATCTCTTAGGTTCTAAGTGAGTCTACTTCTTAAGTACATTTCCAGCACCTGATTTACCCTCTTAGATTGGCCATCTATCTGGGCATGATATGCAGTACTCAAATTCAGTTTACTCCCCAACAAAGTAAACAACTCTGTCCAGAATTTACTAGTGAATAACTTGTCCTTCTAGAAAACATGCTCAGAGGTATTCCATGTAATTTGCAGACTTGATTTAAGAAGATCCTGGCCACTGTCGGTGCATCAAAATGATAAGTCAAGCTGATAAAGTATGCTGACTTAGCGAATCTATCTACTAACACCATGATAGTATCCTTCATCTCTGACATTGGTAAACCTTCTATAAAATCCACAGTGACGTGGCTCCATGAGTACTGAGAGGTAGGAAATGGTTGTAGAAGTCCAGGGTAAGCAGTGTGTCACATTGCAACATAGTATCCTTAATGTCCTTGTACATGCTTGACCAGTGAAATAGTTGTTTGGCCCTCAGATAACTTGATTGTACCCCAGAATGTCTCCCCAATTATGAATCATGAATCGCAGTAAAGATCTTCTTCCTTATTCCTTCCTCTGTGCCAATCACAACCCTTCCATTATATGTAAGCACACCATCTTGATAAGTGTAATTTGGTAGGTAACTAGGGGTGAGTAGTAGCTGCTTGATAAGGTCTTGTACTTTTCCATCCCCATTATAGCTTTCAATTACTTCTTTCATCTATTCAGGAATGACAAACCATTGCAGTACAGTCTCTTCTTCATTGTTGGCTCTCTAGACAGTGCATCTATAGCCATATTTTCTTTCCCTTTCCTGTATTGAATCTCATAACTTAGTCCCAGCAGCTTGGTTAGCCATTTTTGCTGAAGTGTAGTAGTGACTCTTTGTTCGAATAAGTACTTCAAACTCTGGTTATTAGTTCTTATTATGAAGTGGTATCCTTCCAAGTAGTGTCTCCACTTAGTTATAGTAATCACCAAGGCTAGCAATTCCTTTTCATAGATGGATAATCCCAAGTTCCTTGGTCCTAGGCTCTAGCTCAGGAATGCTACAGGCCTCTTGTCTTGCATCAGTACTACTCCCACGCCTCCACAGCAAGCATCAATCTCAATTATAAATGGCTTAGTAAAGTCAACCAGTGCTAATACATAGATGCTACACATTGCTAATTTTAGTTTCTAAAATGCATTATCAACTTCTACACTACAATGGAAGCCATCTTTCTTCAACAACAAGTTGAGAGGCTTTGCTATAGTTCCATACCTTTTCACAAATTTCCTGTAGCATCCTGTCAATTCCAGAAATCCCTTCAATTGCTTTACTATAGTTGGTTTTCACTAGTTCATCATGCTCTCCACCTTCTTAGGGTTAGCCATTACCCCTTGATCAAAAATGATGTGGCCTAAATACTCCACTTTTGATTGAGTAAATGAGCATTTGCTTCTTTTAGCATATAATTGATGATCCTTCAAGATAGTCAGTATTTCTAATACATGATTTAGGTGGCTCTCCAAGAACGGGTATACACTAGAATGTCATCAAAGAATACCAAAACATACTTCCTCAACTGTTCTCTAAAACTATGGTTCATAAGACTCTGGAAAGTACAGCAGGACCTTGAATTTGTAAAATCCTTATGGGTTCTTAATGCTATCTTGTGTCTGTCTTCCACCTTAACTCTGATTTGATGATAGCCAGCCCTTAAGTCTATCTTAGTGAAGAACTTAGAGCCATGTAATTCATCAATCAACTTATCTATCAATGACATAGGAAATTTTACTATCAGTTCACTGAGCTGTCTATTGTCAACACAGAACCTCCAGATTTCATCCTTTTTCTTTACAAATAGTACTAGAGATGCAAATGAGCTATTGCTAGGTTGTATGATCCCCATTTGTAACATTTCCTTGGCCAGTTTCTCTATTTCAGCCTTCTGCACATAAGGACACCTGTATGGTCTGATTTGAAATGAAGTTGCCCATTTTTTCAGTGGAATGCCATGGTCATGACTTCTGACTGGAGGCATGCCTTGTGACTCAGCAAACATTTCCCCAAATTGGTTCAGTAATACCTTCATTTCTGTTGGCATCCTCTCAGGAGTTTCCTCACCCTCCTCTACTACATATAGTTGGGCAGTGATCCCATATGACTGCTTCCTTTTCCATTTATCTAGTTTACTTCCCTTGATAAGTTTCAACTTTAGCTTCCCTACTTCTCCTTTTAACTCTACTGGCTTTTTTCCCTTATGGAATTTCATGGTCAATTGTTTGAAGTCAAATTCAATAGGACTATATTTGGCTAGCCAATCAACTCCTCGCACCATATCATAGCTTCCCAACTTTAGGGTGTTAATAAATTGATGTTGGAAATCATGTCCTTGTATATTCTATTGCAATATCTTTTGTAGTTGCCTGGATTCTAATTTTTTCCCATTTGCTACATTGACTGTTAAAGGTGCCCAGTAGTTTGCAGTCATAAAGTTTCTGTTAATTTTTCATCTATGAAGCAATGAATACTGCCATTGTCAATAAGATTCAATATCTCTCTCACTACTAGTTTACCCCTCATTTTAATACTCTTGTGTTCATTTCCTCCAACTAGTGCATGAATGGAAACTTCTATGTTCTCATTACTTAGTTCCCCGTCAGGATAGTCATAAAATTCTTCAGCATCACCCCCTTGCCTCTCAAGTGTGTCACTAGATTCAATAGGCTCATCTAACAACATGAAGTGCATATGAGCTTGTTTCCAGATATGCCCCAAGGTATAGGGCTCAACACATTTAAAACACAACCCTTTTTCTCTCCGGCAACTGAACTCAGAATTAGTAATTCCTTTGAATTGATTATCTGAGTGTGCCCCTTTCTTATTGTTCTTACTGAGAGTAAGTTCTGGTTTCTTGTATTATGTGTTAGGCCACTTCATTTGTAGAGTTTTGTAAATGAGATAAGAAGGGCTATTTCTGCATTATTTTCCTTTGTGTTTTCCTTATGGCTTCTAGATTTTTCTCCTATAGTTTAGCAGATTCAATAGCATCTGCTAAGGTAAGGGGTTTGGTTATCCTAACCATATTAACAATTTCGCTCTTCAAGCCACAAGGAAACAGGATTTATAATAAGAATCATGTTGTCCAGGAAGGGAAGACATTACCAGAGATATCAGCAACTTAAATCTCTCCAAGTATTTTGCTATACTCCCAGTCTGCACCAGTTTGTTAAACTCCTTTATAGCCTTCTCTAGATCTCCTTGTCCAAACCTCTCGCATACAGCCATTGCCAACTCATTCCATGGAACTGCTCCTCTCTCATGGTACATTCCATGGAATCAGATGTCTACCTTGTCTTTAAAGTAGAGTTGAGTAATGTCAAATTTCAACTCTTCTTCTACTCCATGGATCTGGAAGTATTTGTTGGCTCTTCTGACCCATTCTCTGGGATTTTCCCCATCAAACAAAGGAAAGTCTATCCTAGGCAATTTTGCTCCCCCCTTTCCCTCTGGATTTTCATACTTCCCTTTGACCACCTCGATCTTCTGGTCGTTCCCAGAGTTGCATTCCTCTACTTCTTTCCCCTATCATTCAGTTTGGACATAATCTGTGCCATCATATTCATCATCCCCTCATACTTTTGATGCAGATTCTTGATTTCCCTCTCAGTGCTCTCCTATCTATGTTCCATTGTCCTCGCAGCCTATTCTATTCCATCATTTCTATTGGCAAAAGTTCTAACTACACTCTCCAGCTCCGTTAGATCCTTTCTCAGCATCTCTTCCTAAGTCTTAGTCATCTCAATGGCTTGTAGTTGGGCTCTGATACCACTGTGATAGTACCAAGCTAGGCTAAGGAGAATGGAACAATAAATAGTTAAAATGGCAATGTAAACATTTCACAAAAATTAACAAGAAGACAAGTCAATGGCCAGAAACCAACTCAATGATATTATATTGATATGAGCAAATGTAGTTACAGAAAAATGGCGTAAATAGGAAAGAAGATGCATAAGAAAGAAGGAAAACATGGGGAAGGGGAAAATGGACTAGGAATGATCCCAAATTTATTTAATTACAAAATAGTCTCTATCTATGCCATCACTAAATCTCCCTATATAAAGTTAGGACTAATAACTAACTCCTCCACACTACAGATCTAGCTTGGACACGTGGCCTTCTTGTGCCAAATTCTGTTGCAGGACCATTGCTGTTGAACTCACGTTTCTTGAGCTAATTTCCAATGAAAGCGTTGTTCTGAATCCATGCCTTCTGATGTGCCTCTCCATTACATTTCACGACTTGTCCATGGAAAACACGCCTTCAGTTTAATTCTTCAATTTAAATCTCTGCTTCATGACAAGTGAGTAATATAAGCAATAATTATAGTATAAGTTATTCATTTCCGTAAAAGTAAGCACCGAAGCAAATTATATATGATAACTAGGTTATTGAAATATGTAATCAAAAACTTGGTCAAAGTTTGAAGCCAAATTCCCTTTGAAGATTGCCCTTATTTCTTCCTCTATGTTCTTCCCTTCCCACTTGGATGATTGCAAGTTTATCAAAAGTTTCTATATGTTTGTTTATCAGATAGTAAATGGAGTCATGTTGTCAGGTAAGGGATACTTATACAAAGTTGGTTAGTTTAATTTTTTTTTTTAGTACATGAATTCAGTTATCCACTCCCACTATCCATTAGTTTTTTTTTTCATCTACTCCAACTCTTACTCTAACCTATTTGGATCATGGAGAACGATGGAGACCGAACCACTGTTGGACCATATGAACATAGTAGATGGAGTTATGCTGTCAAGTAAGGGATACTTATACTAAGTTGGTTAGTTTAATTTTTTTTAGCACGTGAATTCAGTTTAATTTTTTTAGCACGTGAATTCAGTTATCCACTCCCACTATCCATTAGTTTTTTTTTTTTATCTACACCTACTCTTGGGTCACGGAGAATGATGGAGACTGAACTATCATCGGACCATACGGATGCATTACGCACTCATATGAATCTAAGTAAAGCCATATTAAGTGGCAACTTTAATGGGAGATCAAGAGTTCAAGCCTTGCCTCTCCCACTCCACAAGATATGTGGTGGCCAGCTACTCTAGAAATAGTTGATTCTCACTATCCATTAGTAGCTGAGGTAAAGTGGGATACTATTTAGTTACTCCATTACCCATTAGTGGTGGAGACAAAAAGGTAACATCAGTAAAATGTTTTGAAGGCTTAAACAAACTTATTGAACTACTGATTAAATTTATGAACTTAATTATAAATACTCAAAAGCCTGAAAGAAAGTAAAAAAATTTGGGGTTTCGCAAGGCAAACTTTTCTTGTTTGATGATTAGTGAGAACCAGAATGATTTATAGGTATCTATTGATTTATGGGTATAAAGCAATTTGCGCAGCTTCACGATAGAAAATGGAAGTGCAGCATCGGAACATGTTTTACCAGTGTGCTGGCAAAGTTTCCATGGGTAAAAATAAAACTGAATGGGGTATGAATTCTAAACTTTTGATAGAGCAAGGCCTAAAGTGCAACTTTGTTTCTTTTTCATTGTGGCTTTCTTTTTCACTAGTGTATAGAGGTGAGTCAAAACAAGCATTCAAGTAACATTTTCTTTTGCAATTTTTTTTAGCTCTATTTATTTTTTATACGTTCAAATTTACAAACAAAAGATTTACTTATTTGTTGTGTATTGAAAAAAAAACCTAATTTGGTATAGCTAGCATATGATGACCGCCATTAAAGGACAATTTAGGATTTGCTGCAAAGTAATTTTTGAAAGTTTGCCAAGTGAATGAGTCACATTGCGCAGAAGTTAAAGGATTAATTGTAAAGCTAATTATAGAGTTTACCACAATTTAATTTTCACAATCTGATATGATGCAATTTAATTAACCTTTTTCTTCTAACCAATACTTCTTACAAGCATATAATATTTCATCTGCTTTACTAATTTCAGTTGTGGTGTTTCTAGAAGAATAGGATGACAACAATATCAACTTTAAGATACATGGAGTCTTAAATTATTAATCTGTAATGCTAACCAAAAATTTATGGAAACAAATTCAAGAAAAGAAAAATTAGCCCCTCTCTTGATCATTTCCCTAATTCAATTCTTCTCTTTCGGATTTCTCAAAGGAGGAAAAGAAAAAATATTTTCCTATTGGACAACGGGGTTTATATATATATGTTTAATATTCAACCAGACAGAATTGTGTACAGTGTATGTATATATAGATCAAATTCAATAGATCAATGAGTTTGATCAAATTCATTTATTCATTTATTTGTTTTACGTATTTTGTTTATATATTTTGTTCATGGCTAGTTATACCCCCCGATCTATTAGTTGTAGTCCGACTACAACTCACTGCCTTACTCTTCTTGTTCATTATTTTTTTGGTTTAAGGGCTAACCCTTTGTCCCGTCTGGTATCAGAGTTAGAGAAGGAAATTGGGTAATGGCTATTTTTCTTTGCTTATTATGATATTGTTAGTGTAGATCTATAATGAACTGGTTAGTTTAGTGGTTACTATTTTTCTAAACATATTATAATATTGTTAGTATTGATTTATAAATTTAGATCTGTTAAATAAATATGAAACCTATAATTGCCAACCGCCGGTCCAGGCAGTAAGAGCTAGAGGCTATTAAAACTTGTAAGACTGTTAAGGTGCCTATGGTCCAAGATCCAGGGCGGTGAAGTGTTCAAAAGATTAGATCCAACTTTCTGGATCTAGACTACTTTTATTATAATTTGTTTGGAAATATAGTAGTCACTCATAGATAACTAGTTTCAAAAGTTTAGATTTAAACCTTATAGATCTATATTATTTTATTATAATCAGCCTAGAAACACAGCTATTCTCCATGGATCCGGAAGGATTCCGTGCCAAAGGGAAGAGGATTATAATATTACTTGTTTGTTTTTTAGTTCTATTTCTCATGGATTCCTTTTTCAGAACGAATTCTAGCTCCTCTAGTTCCTTCTCAAACACCAAACTAAAAGAAGAAATTAATATATCATATATTAATCAAGACATAGACAATTGAGAGATTCCTAAATATACTCAAACTGATATTTATGAAAAAGATAAAAATGAATGTTTTATGCTACAGACTATACAATCAAAACAATAGAACAAACTATAGTCTTAGACGTAGACCATGAGGAAACTATGATAGCAAGTATTCCCATCAGGTGCTTTAAAAGAAAGGACAGATTTTTTTGGAAACACTTTGTGTCAGGAAGCTATACTATTAAATCTAGTTACATGTTGGCCAAAGAGGAAGCCGAACAATAAAGTTCGAGAGAAGCTGAAAGAGCATAAACAAGCTGGGAAAGAAGCAAACAAAATGTTTGGAAAAAGATGCGGGGCCTCAACATCAAACTTAAACACAAACATTGCATGTGGAAGTGCTTAAATAACTGCCTTCCCTTCAAAGAGCTAATTTACATGAGAACAGGAAAAGTAGACAACATCTGTAACGGTTATGGTGAAGATATTGAAACATTGAAACATATGCTATTCTACTGTCTTGAAGCGCAGAAGGTATGGAAACTAGCTCCTATCAGATGGGAAGGATTCGAAAACCTACTGCACAACAATTGGAAATGTTGGCAAGCAGTAATGACGGGAAAAAAGGAACAAGGTATGGATCATATAAACCTCACTATAATCATATTGTGGCAGCTGTGGAAAGCAAGAAACAAAAGGATCTTTGAAGAGGAAACAAGAGATGCTCTAAAGACTATGCAAAAAGCGCGAAGGGAATGGATGGAATTCGACAAAGCAAATGCAAAAGAAGGAGAAACGTGCAGCAGCACTCACACAATCCAGCAACACCAAAGGAAATAGGAGCCACCAAAGGTAGGTGTCATTAGGATCAACATAGACGTTGCTATCTCGGCTCAAATGATTAGAACAGGCAAAGGTATTATTGCAAGGAACAGGACAAGGAAGATTCTTAGGGCAATGGGGCTAGTAGAACACAAAAGAGGAGAAGCAAGCATTGCAGAAGCTTTAGTTGTAAGAGCAATGTTAATGATGGCCAAAAATGCAGGTTGGACTAACATAGATGTCCAGATAGACTGTAAAGCAGTGGTGGATCAGATAGATGCAAGCAAAACACAGGAGGGACACCTAGCAACTATCTTGGAAGACATTGTAGAATTAAGGAAAGACCTTGAACTGTGCAGTTTTTCTTTTGTCCATAGAACGGGAAACCAATGTTGTCATATGCTAGCTTAACATGTAGTAAAACTAGTTAATGACTTGGATTGGGAAAATCATTCCCCAGTGTGGCTAACCGACTTAGCTCGAAATGATTTGTGGGCAGTTGCCCCTTTTGTAATTTACTCTTGTATTTTCAAGTGTTAATATAAAGCTTGTTACTGTTTGTTGGAAAAAAAAAAGATGTAGACCATGAAGAAATCAAACTATTATCCAAAAGAACAATAGAAAAAAATATAAAGAAAAATATAATTATCTTGATTTTGGATTAGCACAAATTGCAGCCAAACCATTAACAAGAGAAGAATTAGACACATTTTTATTCCTCTGCCTTAGAGATAATAGACTCTTAGAATTCAATGATTCCCTTCTAGAAATGGCAGAAACCAGCCTTTGTGAGGACCAATATATTTTGATTGCTTTTCAAACTTTACAATCTCTTTAATAGATAAAAATATTCTAGATACTTTAACATTAAATATCAAAACTGCTAACTATAGAGTCAAGACTGGAACTCTTCCAGTAGTTATCATTTATAGGAACTAATACAAGGTTATGAATTCAGCTTTTAGGATATGAGCCCTAAAAATGCTACGAAAAGGATAAAAGTTTTATTCCAAACGAAACTGGCTAGATCTCAGATCACTGTTCCAAGATCTATCACCTAGAACTAGGTCACACTTCCAAAAGGTTGGATACTTCCTGAAGTAGCACCAGCAGAAGCAATACAAAATACGATAGTTTCAAGCATCTGACAGTTTGCTTCAGGAGCTATCCAAATCAAATTCAATAGATCTTTTAAAGTATCATCCTCATCAACAACCAGTATAGATATGCCTAGACACTCAGTATCAAGAAGAAGATCAATCTAAGAAAGAACTTCAACCTCCTCTATCTCAATTCGGCTCCAAGATTTGGATCTCTTTTCTAAAATTCCACAAGCAATATATGCAACTAGCAAACCTACCCCCTCAAAAATCCAAGATGGATCCTTTGAAGACACTGATCAGAAATAACTTCTCAAGTCTCCTACATATTCCTTCATGACTGACAATCGACCTCAACTTGATGAGTTAAGGGTACTTACATTCGAGTACCAGGTCGACAAATAGAGCCTCAAGATAGAGTTTTATGCATAACATAATTATGCGGAAAGAACATGGTTCTTCAACAAATACAAAGGAAAATCCCGACAAGAAATACAAGAAGCATTCTACAACTTTTTGATAAGAATAAGGCAACACATCCAGTTCTTTGAATGGTTTGACGTATATTCTCAAAGAAGCAAAATTGATTATCCTTTCTCTCAAGCAACAAAAATAGTTAAAATATGGCAGACAACTGAGGGAGAAATCCAAAGTAGAACTTCTGCCACCAAAATCAATAACCTTTTCATATAAATCAAAAGAAATTAATGCCAAGCCATTCCAGTTCAAAACTACCCAAGATGAGGAAGCAATCAATGCCAAGGACATCCAAGGAATCTATGAATAGCATGATTACACCAACAAGTATTTACAAACACTTGGAGAATAACTCCTTACTAGACCTATCCCTAAAACTCCTTCACAAACACCTCTTCCTCAAACTCACTTTTCGAACCTGATGAAATACCAATCAAATTTCATAAGGACCTCCAAATCAAGCCTCTAGACCAATTAGAAAAATGAATAGCCAAAATCGAATAATCCTTTTTTACCCCAATATCCAAACAAGGATCAAATAACCAAAGATCTGCAATTGTTAGCCAATCAGCTTGCACCATAACCAAAGAAGATCTCCAAGAGTCTCCTACTTTAAATAAACTACAAACCTCCTTTCACAAAATCATACTCCCAACTGGTTTAATCCCCAAAAACTATACTATATCCGAGCTACCTACTCGGGACGTTCGCCTTGAGGAAAAACCCAACATCCACGAAAATTCATACAATGCAAACAACATCTATGAATGGAACATAGATGGAGTGTTTGAATATATTACAACTCACTTCAAGCTCTCTCTCTCTCTCTCTAGACTTGAAGAATTCTCTTTTCCTTCTCTCTAAACAATCTTAGTGTTAGGAAAGCTTCAAGACAAGTCTTGAAGATTTGTACTAACACTCCGGCAAATCTGTGTAAGCTCGATCTTATTCAGACTTTCACTTCTCACCATCCTCTTTAGCAACTTGAATAATTGGTTCATCAAATATTAATGTCATAAAAACTGAATAAACAATTAGCCCTTCAAGTTTAGAACATAATAATAACTAAATAGTGGTGTTCATACCGTGCATAGAAACTTATGAAGAGGGTTTGCCTGCATGAACAATTGGCTAAAATCTTCCTTGTACACTTTAAGCCAAACATAATTAGCCACATCCATCTAAACTCTCTTAGTAATGCGTAAAACAAACAAAAGTGAAAGTATATGAAAATGAAGGAAGCAGTGGGATGATGTTAGGTTCATTTGGGTCTTAGCTATTGTTCTCTTCTTTTATTTGGTTTCAATAGCTAATTAATATACAATCATCAACCCACGTATAAGCAGAAAGGTATACACACAAAAGCAAGCATGAAAAATATTCATCCAAAGATATATACAATTATAGCGCATTGTAGATCATTTAGTTAGACCATTGATTGACATACACAATTAACATGTCATCTAAACCAAGTAATTTTAAAAATAAGAAATCTAACATATTGAGAAACTTAATCCGAAATACAAAACCACGTATTAAAAAGAAGTTGTAAGCAAATAAATTTAATCATTGAAACAATTCCAAGGATATGTACCTTAATTAGAAGAATGGTAATCAAAGAATTCAAAGCAACACTTCAACCTATTTGAGGAAAACTCTTAGTTAACAACATGCAGAAAAGTAATTTTACCAATTTAGAAAAAACTAAGAGACTAAGAATGTGTTTGATAAAAGTGAAATGAAGTCTGAAATCTAAAATTTGAAGTCTAAATCCATTAAGTTATTGAATTGTTAAGTATTAAATCTAATACATTTGAATATATACCATATTCAGAGATAGGTGAATAGCTTATCACTTATTTTTTAGAGCAAGTTTTGCCTATAAAATTTAGTGTTACTTAATTAATTCAGATGTTAATTTTTTGTGGTCAAACGCGTTTGAACATGTTAAGATCTAAATTCATTAAATTTAAGTATTGAATAGGGTTATCAAATAGGGTCTAAGTCATATGAAGACTCGAATTATTCATTAGCATATAATTAAATGAAATTTCACAAATTAAACTAACAAAACAACATGAATTTTGAAAATAGATAGAAAAGAAGAAATTTTGCACCAAAAATTTTGAATAAAAGAACAAACAAATTTGCTTTCAAGCAAAGAATAATTTAAAATAACTAATTTCATTACCTTAATAACAAGATGAAATTTGTCTCTCCAAAAATTCTAGCTTAAAATACCTACAAATCCTATAAAAAGAAAAAAGAAATAGATAGCAACACAAACTTAGAAAGGGTAAGCAAAAGATCGTAGAAGCAAAAGGAAAGAAGATAAAGAAGAACATTGGCTATTAGATCAATTTATTTGACTTAAAAGGGGTAAAGAAAGAAATTAATAAAGAAGGCTGCATTCCAGTGAAATGGAAGTAAAAGCAAGAATTGTAAGTAAGCAAGAGTTATGATTGTAATGGACTACAATTAAATTACTTTTCTCATAGATATTAAATGTAATCTTAATTATTCTAAATGATTACTTAGTATGAATTTCCGCAAAAACCGTTTAATTTAGACAAATGCAAAACTTAAAAACCACATTTGAAGATAAATAGGTAAATCCACCCCAATACTAACATTTAATAATACATCTCCACATGCATTATATGTTGGATGAGCACATAAAGGTTAAAAGTGCATTACATTCATGTACAATTTACTTTAGCTATTTTATGATAGTGACTTAAACTACTAAATTAACTCTATAAGAGATGGATGAAAACTTATCAACAGTAAACCATAGAATCCTTTTTATATGTGTAGGAATAATTGGAACCATATGGCCACAAAAGATGATTAACAAAGTCTTAGCCATCGGTTTTTTTTTGGGAACCATTATAATGAGACGGTTTATATTTTGGAGTTGTCCGCTTCCGAATGGCATTGCTAATTTGGTAAGCACTTGAAGACAGAAAGAAAGCATCTTTTGGGAAAAGTGCTCCAGGTCAAGGGTTCTTTAATTTTATGTCACACAAAAAAGTTACTCTAAACGAAATCAGGTACCATGCTATTAACTCCTAATAAATATAGTTGACTTACAAATTCTATTCTGTTTTGATTAATCATGACAACTCGCAAATACCTTCAATATCCTTAGAAATGACAATGAAACAGGGGTGAGATGAGATTCCTTGCTCTTATCCAGTCATCCAAAAGCTCCCCTCATCCCTGTCTTGTCCCTCATTGCCCTTACCCCTATCCCATCTAGTTACTAATTTTATTTCATATTTAACTTTATTTTTGTATACTAATCATTCCTTTGTATCTTTTGCAAAAGAAAAAACTTAATATGAAACAAAGTTTAAAAGTTATTTTGATCTTGTGAATTTGTTTCTTTATATTTGATATTACATAAAATCTAAAACAATTATTGTTATTTTTTTAAACTATATACCATAACCAAAAAAAAGGTAAACTAACATAATATGTTTATCATTTTATAACCACAAAAAATTAACAAGAAGGATTACATTATTTGTTATAAGAAAATATCACATTATCAATTTTATATTATATGTATACAATTATATCTAATTATATATTATATATTTATATATATAATATTAAAAAATTAAGCACGGGCCAGGACGGGGAACGCACCCTTGTTTAAAAGCCCAGGTGAGAAAAACTCCCCGTAGACCCGCTCTCACCCTGCTAGCAACCACCCACCCGTTGCCATCCCTAAGTATCATTCAATTTCATAGGATGCTTACTACCAACAACACAAACTTTTCCTTCTTAATTAATGACTCTGAGAACTGAGAACCAAAATGCAGTAATGCCTTCAGCCATTTAATGGAAGAAAGCAATTTGCTTATTATCCCAAATATGGAATTTTAATCCATGGACCTTTTACAATAGTTCGCAAAATTTCTAGGGTTAAGAATCATAAAATTTTTGAGAATGTAAGGACAAAAGTACAAATTTATTTTCTGTAATTTGCATATTTTCACATCTATTTCCAGTGTCCCTGTCTCAGGCTGTATGTCTATCTATTTTTGTTTTTTTCTCCCACTTTTTCTTTTTTGACTTTTCTTTTGCCCTTGTATATGAATAAATTAGACTGATTAGTTGGGAATCTGGAAGTTACGATTTTGAAAATCAATTATATGTATTGCATTCAAAGAAGAAAAGTTTGCAATCCATATAACTGCACAAGTGCTAGCTGTAAATTGGTAATCATGTATTATCAAGAGTAACTTTTTTCCTAGTATAGATATGTTATTTCTAGTGCATGTTTAACTTATAATTACTGTAGATTTTTCTAATCTAAATCAAATTGTGCTGGATAATTTTTAACAATTTAGTAAATGAAATTTACTTTAATAAATAAAAGGGTACAAATTTTTCAAATGACCTTTTTGCTGTTAGGATCGAAGACAATCAAGTGGAAGAGATAAACAATGTAAAGATCACAAATGTAACAGTAAGTAAATAAAAAGGAAAGAATTGCAAACCAATTAACTATCCAACTCCTCTTAAGCTTGTAGATTAATTCAAACAAGTTTTTTCAAGTTGATGAATTACAATCACTCTTGTGTACAAAAGAAGGTTCACCTCCTCCTTGCCCCGAACTCCACTCAGTCAAGTTAGGAAGTTTTACTATTCCTTAGGACAACCCTCACAGAGTTACACTCATGAAGTATTCACTCACAAATGAAAAGCTTACAATGAATCTCACACCAGTAAGACTACAAATATTTTTTGGAGAGTGTTTTCTCACTAAAACTACTCTAGATCTTTTGTATCTTCAGTGTGCAAAAGTTGTTTGAAATATCTGACCATACTCTATTTATAGGAGACCAAGAAAATGCTTCATTAATGCTTCCAACGAATAGAAAGCAGTTGAACAGTCAACTAGCCATTGGGAGTGTCGGACATCCGATAGTCTTATTTTTTGCGTCTGACAGCAGGCAATGAACTTAAGAGATTTTTTTCAATTCTTTCGGATGTCTGATGCTTGCGTCCGAAAGAGGTCAGTGAGTTAGGTGAAATGTCTTAATTATTTCGGACGTCCGGTGATGGAGTTCTTCATGCGTCCAAAGTTGCGCAATGAGTATCGGACGTCCGATCCTGACTTCATAAGCGTCCGACAGCTTTTAGCAGCATTTATCCCTTTCAATTGCATTTGATTTTTGAATCTGATTTGCTTCACAACTGAAAATATTTCTTGAAGATATGTTAGTATTTTCTATTGTTTTGTAAACATCAAAAGTTAGGGACCAAGGTCAACATTCTCCCCCCTTTTTATGATGACAAAACAATGGATGGAAGAAAAAAAGATTGAGCATGTGAGTATAAACTCCTCCTCAATCATTGCATCCAAACTTATAATTTCAGAATAACCCTCCTTACATATAGCATCCATTTCTCCCCCTTTTTGTCATCATAAGATGAGAGTAAAAATCTCATACCGTAATCTAGCAACAATAAAAGAGAATCCAATATTCCAAATAAAAACAGAGAAATGATACCAAAATTCAACAATCACCAACATACCAACATATCACAAAGACTTGATACCAGAAGAAATATCAACATGCACAAAGAGTTTAACAAAGCAAATCATCATTATATCAGAATTGTTCTTTTCTCTCCCTTTTTGACATCATACAAATTCAGTAAAAAATATCAAGAAAAACTTAGTTCAAAGCATCAGTAACATCAAAAGAGAATTACAAAAAAGCATTATGAACAAGAATCTCATCAATCTTACCAATATCTCCTATTTGTTAGAGCTAGTATTATGCCTAACTATCCACATGCATTTCATGCCTCTTCTCATGTTTTTTCTCACATAACAATCACTTTCATGTGACCTTTTTGACAACAAAAATTACACATAATCAAAGAGTTATTTATATGAACAGGTTTAATAAATTTTACTTGTCTTCTCTTATAAATAGCAAATTCGTTAAATTTAGAATTCAACTTATTCTTTTGACAACAGACTTGTTTCTTGTATTTAAGCAATTCATTTAGACCATCCATTCTTTTTTTCAAATCACCTTGTTCCTTTTTGAACAATTCACAAAGATTTATTTTTCTATCAAGTTCAAAGTGTAAAACAGTCTCACTCTTTTTGAAGTAATCATTTTCAATTTTCAACTTTTTGTTTTGTTGAAAAAGATTTACATTGTCTTGAAGAAAAAAACTAATTTTGTGTTTCAATTCCTTATTTTTATGGTAAAATACATAAAATCCCCCTATGGTTAAGGAAATTGACACGAAACTTCCTCATTATTTAGAAACATCCACTTAACCCCCCTGTGCTTTGGATTTCTTAGGATTTTACCTGCTAACCAGTTGGGAAGCCAGTAACAATATGAAATACCAAAGATACCCTCATTTATAATATTTGAAAAGGTACAGATGCAATTAGTAAATCTTGAGAGTACTTCATGTGTAATGTGTAGAAAGAGAAACCCTAAATCTACAACCAAGAAAGAGGTGTTTCTATGCAGATAGGTCTGAATTATAGTGAAGATCGGTCAGCGTTTCTGTACAGATCGGTTGAGGGTTGCAACGAATCGAGCATAGCTATTAACTAGGCAATCTCATATTTGAACCCTAAATTTCTGAGGAGTTGATTTGTTTGATGGCAGGTGTTTTGGTACTAAATTGTTGGGGATATTTTGAAACTTGGTAAAAAAAGTATTATTTGAAGAAAACTGGGATATTTTGAACCCCAGTCGCACCTGCAGATGGATTCCCAGAGAGCGTCGGAGTGAGTAAGAGACCTCAATCTTCTGCGAGGCATACCAAAGCAGAGGATTGAGTCTATTGGAAGACGGAACAAGATGGAGAAGATGTGGTCATCCGGTATTCTGCACACTGTCGCTGCTACTGCACCTGATGATGATGATGATGATTCATTGCCGCTGCCGCTGCTTCTTCTTCCAGCCATGGGTGAGAGGCAAGAGGGACTATCGGAGCAACTATCGGAGCAACCTGATTGCTATTTGTCTGCAACCCTTTCGCCTTTCTTTGCTGCCGCCTGCTGGGCTACTGATTGGTCTGTCTCTTTACTCTTGTTTTGGTAGTGGTGGGGGGCCACTGCAGTGGCCACTGGGACTCTCTTGGGTACGGACAGAGGAGAGGGCTCTCTAGTTTTTTTTTTCTCTTTTCTTCCTCCTTTGATACCACAACTACTGTAAATTTCCTCTTAAGTTTGTTTCTTCTTCGTCTTGCTTTGTTCATTCATTTTATAAATCAGCTGGCCACTGATTGGTCTCCACTTGTATCCGGGAGATTTTGTTAATCTACTTCACCGATAGTAATTCTGGTTAGTACAACATTACCACCATTTGGATGAAGAAAGGAGGAATACTCCTTTTTTTTTTAAGAGGCAGGTAAAGTAGTTAGCTAGTTGTTGTTCTTTCCTTACAGTTGCTGCCGCCATTCTAGCAATCACTACTTCAATCTGGAGCTTGCTAATACCATTTCTTTGTTTCTTTTTTTTTGTGCAAAGTCCAAATTTGGTGTGCTCAAAATTTGCCAATTCAGCCTTGTGTTTTTTTCAAACTCTGACATTATTTTGTCTTAGTTTTGTATTTCTTTGTCCATTTTTTTCATTTGTAAAACTATAACTATGGTGGATTTCATTTGTAAGAGACACGGAGGGCAAAATTGAAATGAAAACGAGTTTCTTCTAGTCACAAGTGACCATTAGGTCGCGTTAATATCACTCGCTAGCTTCTCAGCCGATTAGCAGGTAAAATCCTAAGAAGTCCAAAGCACCGGGGGGGTTAAATGGGTGTTTTTAAACAATGAGAAAGTTTCGTGTCAATTTCCTTAAGCACAAGGGGGTTTTATGTATTTTACCCTTGTTTTTAACATAAGATTCTTTCAAACTATCATGCAATTTTTTAATGAAAGATTCAATATCATCATCAGTTTCATCATCACTATCAAATTGAGAGTTACAACTTGTTACCTCATAATCTCCAATGGTCATAAGAGCCAATTGACCAAATTCTTCTTCATCTTCAATTTCACCATCGGGGTTGCATTCATTCCATGTGAATTGAAAATTGTTGAATTTGGGTTTTCTTTCACCTTTCCTTTTCTTCATTGGACACTCACTCATGTAATGTCCAAGTTGGTCACATTCATAGCAATTGTCACCTTGTTTTTTGTTAGTCTCATATCTTCCCTTGTTTTTTGCATTGTTGAATTGATTAGAATTTGAATTGTTAGGTCCTCCTCTTCTAAATCTTCTTTTGTTGAGAATCCTCTTGAAACTTCTTGTGATGAGAGCAAGATCACTGTCATCAACTTTCACATCTTCTCCATCCAAGGAGGTCGAATCATCTTCATCTTGGGATGCTTTTAGAGCAATACTCCTTCTTACCTTTGCATCTTCTTGCTCTTGTACCTTAGTCTTAAGTTTCAACTCATAAGAGGTCAGAGAATTGATAAGTGATTCAATAGGCAGAGTATTCAAATCTTTATCCTCTTCAATAGCAATCACTTTACTTTCCTAATCTTTGGACAAGACATTCAAGATTTTTCTATTTTTCTCACCTAGAGAATATTTTTTTTCCAACACTTCTAAATCTTTAATGAGATCATTGAATCAACAATACATTTGATCAATATTTTCATGAGACTCCATCTTAAACGACTCATATTTAGTAACTAAGATAGATTTCTTTTGTTCTCTAACATTCTCACTACCTTCATAAATTTCTTTCAATTTGTCCTAAATTTCTTTAGTTGACTTGCAACCCTTGACTCTAATATATTCATTTGAGTCTAAAGCACAATATAACACATTCATAGCTTTTGCATTTAAGGTGAGATGAGTTCTATCCATAGCAGTCAGTTCACTTCTTGTTTTTGGTCTAGATTTATGAGTATTTTCATCTATAAGAGAGGCATCATATGGACCTTCATTAATAATAAATCACAATTCAATATCAATTGATTGCAAAAAGATAACCGTTCTTTCTTTCTAACTCACATAATTTGACCCATTAAACATAGGTGGTCTAATGACAGAATGTCTTTCAAAAAATTTGACATTATTGGTCGTCATTTTTACTTCTAAATCGCTTGAATTTAATCATTAGGAGACCAAGATCTGATACCAATTGTTAGGATCGAAGACAACCAAGTGGAAGAGATAAACAATGTAAAGATCACAAATGTAACAGTAAGTAAATAAAAAGAAAAGAATTGCAAACCAATTAACTACTCAACTCCTCTTGAGTTTGTAGATTAATTCAAATAAGTTTTTTCAAGTTGATGAATTACAATCACTCTGGTGTACAAAGGAAGGTTTACCTCCTCTTTGTCCCGAACTCCACTCGGTCAAGTTAGGAAGTTTTACTATCCCTCAGGACAACCCTCACAGAGCTACACTCATAAAGTATTCACTCACAAATGAAAAGCTTACAATGAACCTCACACTACTAAGACTAAAAATCTTCTTTGGAGAGTGTTTTCTTACTAAAACTATTCTAGATCTTTTGTATCTTCAGTATGCAAAAGTTGTTTGAAATATCTGACCACACTCTATTTATAGGAGACCAAGAAAGTGCTTTATTAATACTTCCAATGGATAGAAAGTAACTAAACAGTCAACTACCTGTTGGGAGTGTCGGACGTCCGATAGTCCTGTTTTTTGCGTCCGACAGCAGGCAGTGAACTTAAGAGATTTTCTTCAATTCTTTCAGACGTCCGATGCTTGCATCCGAAAGAGGTCAGTGAGCTAGGTGGAATGTCTTAATTCTTTCGGATGTCCGGTGATGGAGTTCTTCATGCGTCCGAAGTTGCACAATGAGTATCGGACGTTCGATCCTGACTTCACAAGCATTCGACAGCTTTCAGCAGCCTTTGTCCCTTTTAATTGCACTTGATTTTTGAATCTAATTTGTTTCATAACTGAAAATATTTCTTGAAGAGATATTAGTATTATCCATTGCTTTGTAAACATCAAAAGTTAGGGACCAAAGTCAACATTTGCTCTATTTAATTTCCGATGCTTCAGACTTACAAACAAAACCTTGGTTTGTTACCTACTTTAGATTTCAAACGACTTGCTTTGTTACCTTTCTATTAGTCTAATTTTCGGCATAATTCAAAATTGCGTGATCACAATTTGATAACGTCAAAATATATTCATGGGCGTGAAAGTGTGAGGATCCGAAAATTTTCTCATTTTATCTCATATTACTGGTTTATCTAAATGTTTATTCACCTGTTTTCTCCGAACAATTTATTTCAACCCTTTTAAATTCATTTTTATGGAACCATGTCTTATTTATACTTTTGAAACGTCTCGCTAACAAATTTAAATTTTTCGAAGGCTCGTTTATTGAAGAATAACAAATACACACCTTCGAGATGATAGTCGATCTGAGAGTACAATGATTTTGGAGAATTAAGGATGATCAATAGGGGACTAAGAAGAGTTAATTGAGAGATTAGATGTAATTAAGTTAAATAAAGTTTTTATTATGCGTACGTCGATAATTTCTCGAAAGTCGTACCGCACGACAAATTGGAGACTTGAAAAATTAATACTAGACTCGTGTGAGAACTCGCAAATTTACTTATTTTAAACTCTTATTACTAGCTTATTTTAATATCTAATTGTCCGTTTGCTCCGAATATTTTATTCTACCCTTTTTAGACCCAATTACATGGAACTATGACTTGTATATATTTTTAAAATGATTTCTTACAAAATTTAATTTTTGAAAACTCGACTAGTGAGAATAGTGAACACGCGTTTGAAGGCAATAATCGATTTGAGGGTACAGTGAGTTTGGAGATTGAGGATTCATACATTAGTTTTAAAATAGAAATTTTTATGTTTAACTACTCAAGTATTAGTTAGAAATACTATCGTTACAAGAATTTCTTAGAAATTTAGTTCTATCGCGCATAAATCGGAAGTACGGATTTTCGCGTGCGCGATTAATCGAGGGACTTTAGACCTTTATTTTTAGACTATTAAGAGTGAATAATAATAGTATCAATGGAAGTGCATTAGAGGTTTAGTGCACAAGTGAAATAAACCCGAGAGGAAACGAGCACGAAATGCGCGTATGCGCACTATTCCTAGTTGACTTTTGGAGTATTGTTGGCCACACATTCTTAAGCTTCCTCAAGAAGCTTTTGCAGCTGCAACAACTCTCTCTTTCTCACTCAAACAGCCATGCATCACCTTAGAGAAGAAGACCAAAAATTTTCCTTCATTTCACCTCATTTTCTTGCACCAAATCACCTCAAATTCACACTACACCTTGCAAATAACTTGGTGATCAACTTAAGTTAGGAAAGAAACTTCAACCTCACGGCTTTCTTGAGCTTCAAAGGACCGAAAATTTCTACTCTAGCAACATCTAGGAGGTAATGACGATCAAACCTTTGAATCTTAGTTTTTGTAAGTTATATTGCACTTAGAAGCTTGTAACTTCATGTGGGTAGTCTTGGATTCTTGTAGATCTTGTAAGTGGGCTCTATGAAATCTCACAATGGACTTTCTGAACTGAGGTGAAGATATTGGGTGTTGTTTATGTTGAATTATTGGTTGAACTAGTGATTATAAGTTGAAAAGTGGAAAGAAAACTCAAAGGAAACAAAAGGAAGAAAAGTGCCGGTTCTGCCCCTGCTTTGCCGCACTTGTTGGTGCATATTTTTGTGGTCCAATTGACTTGATTTTGATGTAGATATGTTGTATAGGTTGTGTGGAAAGTTTCCACCAAAAATCACTTGATTTGGTTGGCCAAAAGTTGAGATTTCAAAATTTCTTTACAACTGGAAAACGTGTCCAGAGTTGTTCTGGCAGCGATTTTGAAATGACCATAACTCTTTGCTCCGATGTTAAAATTGAGTGTCGTTTGCACCATTAGAAACTAAAAACTTCCAGTTTTCTAACGGTATAAAATGTATCCCCTGATTCCACTTGAATGAACTGTACCAGCCTTTCAAAGTCACCTGTCCTGTTTCTCCTCTGTGTTGGAAAATCTGTTATGAGCTGCAACTTGATGCTCGAATTTGAACTAGTTGTGGACAGAATTTCAAAATGATTACTTCTGAGAAATTGTAACCCTATGAATGTATTTTCCAACGCCACTAACCACGTTCAATTCCAAGTTGAATTGAGTGAATTATGGCCAAATTGCAGACCTGCATCATTGCTTGAAAACCCTCATTTTTGGACTGATCAATGGCCAATCTTGTTTGGGACTTGGTATTTTGAAACTCTTGGTATTAATCACCTACCAAACACATTTTGGATGTTTCCTAGTCCTTTTATTCATAAATGAACCATGTTTGAGATGATTTCATTGACCCAAAAGTTAGGAAAAGGAAAATTGAAGTACAAGGCAGATTTACCTTGGAAATTCTTGAAAATTTAATGGCTTTGTTAACTAACTTCCTGTACAAATTTTTATAGGAAATTCGACAGAGGAATAACCCTTATATGGTATGGTAATACTACTAAATTTGGTGCCATTTTGAGTTCATTTCGATGCCCAACCAAAGTCTCAAAATTCATGTTTCAAACCTGGAAAATTGCTCAATGGTCTTCATTTTGAACCAATTTTGAGCTGCTATATCTTGGAGCTAAAAACTCCGATTCTTGTTCTCTTTGTTGTGTTTTAAACTTTGATTGTAACTCTAAATGAGTTTCAAATTTGAGAGGCTAGTTCATATTCTGTGAATTTTGCCGAATTTTCAAATTTGGCCAAAAACCAACCCCGACTGTCTTGGTAGCCCAAAACAACAATTTTGAGCCGGATTTTGAATGTCATCCATTTGGAATCATGGAAAAATGTTTCCTAGGAAATTTTAGTACTTTGGAATTAGTTTCCAACGGTACCAAGTTTTCCAATTTTGGATCCACAGAGAGTGAGATACGAGTTTCCAAAGATTGCTTGTCAAATCTAAAATTTTCGAATTTAAAGGAAATTGAGTTTTTAGAACTCACATTTTTCCTTCAATATTGCTTGATCATTTTGCACTTGATTTCAAAGATGGAAATCATATTTCTCTTGTGTTTTAAAACCCCACTTTTGAGTCTCGACTTACGAGTAATTAAGGTTCATCTTCATGATATTTTTCTAGCTTGTACAAGTGTGCAATCTTCCGTGATAATTGGAGTTCTAAGTGGTAGTTCATTATCAATTGGTCAGGCACTCAAGAGCACCTTCAAGAGAATCCCATGGTGAACTCCTGAACCCTCAAGTGTGCTTTACTTCTTGAATTACTTGGTGAGTGTCAACTGTATGTGAACTTGATACGTGCTTAATTGCTATTAGTGATTGGAGATTTTGAAAATGCTGAGTCGAGTGTATACTTTATTGCACTCGTTCTCATTTAAACAAAGTGTATTTGAATTACTTGACATAAAATGCTTGAATTGCTTGAAGTGACTTGTTAAGTGAATTAAGTGAAGTGTTTAAGTGACTATTTATGCTATGGTTGCATAAGTCGATTGGAGTGAATCTCCTCGACTCTTAATGGTAAGTGTGAGGGACACCCAATTCTCACTAGCCAACCTTGGACTTGAGCCAGTATGGGTTTGGTCGGGCTCCTTGGTGAACCATGAGAAAACAAAAACTTGACCTATTGAGAGGTCTTGCTTGGCATTACCTCAAACAAATGAAAGGCGGGCCCGGTACAGGGGTATGTAATGGTGAAAGGGGACAGGATAGGTGAAGTTCTACGGACTATAACCTACCCGATTGATGGAGTGTCAACTCGTGGAGGTTCTTAATCATGCAAGTGGATAATAGCTCTTGAGAGCTCCTATATCCTTAAATTGTTTTTGCTTACTGTTCTCGCTTGAATTGTCATTTACTTGAATATTATTGTTCTACTCGTTAATTGGGATTGTTACTTGGACAACGTGCTTGCATGCGTGTTCTTGGCCCACGAGTAATTGCTCACCCCGTAGATTTGTTTTCCTTAATAGGTATGGACTTGGAGCGAAACTCGGAAAAACCCTTTGGATGTACTTTTATATTAGGGTTTTAAATATAATTGACTAGACATTGTGGATGTTGTATATTTTGGGAATTGATGTATCTTTTGGGAACCTAGTGTAAGAATTGAATAACTGATGTATCTTGAACTCGTGGTGTAAGACTTGGATATTCGATTATAGAAGCGACTTTTCTTTTATTTGGCTTGTATTAATCATTATGTATCGTTAAGCATGAATTGTTGCCTTGAGTCCTGGCGAGAGTTAGATTGGCGTTCCGCGGATACCCTTTGGTTCGCTTTAAAGAGAAGTAGGAGTGTCACAGAAAGAACAATCCATGAATTGCCTCCAGTTATTTCTTAAAAGTTTAGTAAGTAACTAATTACCTAGATTTCAAGTTCAAGGTTCGGATCTGTAACTTCACAAATTGGGGGTAGGAAGCATGTGGATACGGGTGAAAGGGTTAAAAAAAGAATTAATCACACATATACTGATAATATATACATTATTATGATTGGATGCTTGACAACAATATAAAATTTTAATTTTAATTTAAAATTCAGATTAATTGTCAAGTATACAATGATGATAATGTATACACTATCACATATATAAAATTAATCCTTAATAAAAAGTCAAAAAATAATTAAAATGCAAGAAAAAATCTTCCCGTGCGGCGGTGGGAGGTTTAACTTTCACGCTCATAATAGTTTACAACAATTTTCACCATCCGAAAGGATTTTCTTTAATAACATTTTCTCTTTGGGAGCAATCTCTTTACTCCTGCTTTAGCATCAAGTATTCAGAAAAATGCTTCCACTTTAATTAAGTGATGGCTAATCTAATTGTATCAAATTAACAACAAAATACTTTTGAATTTGCTTGTTTCTTTCTTTAGATAAGATAACGATGCTAGTATATTAGTACATATGTGATAAACAATCATTGATTTTTAATCCTATACTAAGATAATCCACAATTTTGTGCTTGTGCACATAGAATTGATTATGACTTAAAGCATTATGCCAATGACTATCACCCATCGGTTTTGATGGGTTCTCCATCATTTATCATTAAAAGCATTATGGCGATGATTATCAGAAAGCTTACGTGTTTAAGCACTTAACAGCTACTTTTTTTTTGTCTATGCTCAATAGTAAGCACTTTTAGTCTAAAAGAAAAGCGTCTATTAAGAAAAAAAAATTCCAGGCCATGGGGTCAAGTAAATGCACAAACAACACTGATGAAATATCAAACTTGTGACTTTCACTTATATAATTGAATGTACACTTTTTAAAAAAAAAAAAATCATTTATCAGGACAATTTGAACAAGGCAAGTCTGATGACAGATTTGATTTCCTCTTATGCAAGTGCCTCTAATGTTCTTCAATTTCAATAGATGATTAGGATAATTGGATCAACAAGACAAACTTTACTTGTTTCATCAGTGATAACCAGATTCAAGTATGGGTATCCATTGATTTATGGCAAGAAATCAATTTGTATAGTTTCACAACAGAAAATAGGAGTGTAGCGTTTGGGCCATCTTTCACCAATCTGTTCGCAAAGTTTCCATGGCTGGGGTATGAATTCTAAACTTTTGATAGAGTAACGACTAAAGTGCAACTTTATTTTCTTTTTCTTTTTGACGTTTCTTTTCCCCTGCCATATAAAAGTTTATAAGTCAGAATTGCATGCGAACAAAAGAATTTTGCAATCCATACGGCAAATTAGCAAGCAAGCATTCAGAGTAACGTTTTCTTTTACAACTTTTTAGCTATGTTTATTTTTCAATATTTCGAATTTACGAACATAAAAAATTACTTGGTATTACTCTACATCTCTTCGTATTGCAAAACATAAAAAAATAAAAAAAAAACGTAATTTGATATTGCCCGAATATGATAATCACCATTAAAGGAATATTCGTGATTGTGCTCCTAATTAGTTTTCGAAAGTTATGCTAAGTGAATGATTTATTTGCAAAGTGTGTGTCTCCACGGGCAGCAATTGAGAGGCTTGTTTATCAAGCTCATAATAGTTTATCATAATTTCCACCGTCCGACAAGAGGCAATTTAATTAACTTTCCCTTTTCTTTTCACCAATACTTCTTACAAGCAGATAATGATATTTCTTCTGCTTTATCCATTTCATGCTTTACAGCAGCATGAAGTTTAAGATACATAGAGCCTTAAGCACTAATCTGCAATGCTAACAAAATCATTTGCGAGAAAATTTCAAGAAAAGAAAAAGTAGCCCCAATTTTAATCATCTCCCTAATATAACTTTTCTCTGTTGGATTTTCTTTATTATACATTTTCCTTTTAAAATTTACATCTTCATAGGTGAAAAGATTTTTTTTTTTTTTTTTTAAAAAAAACAGCTTTCCACTGAATGTTACCCTTGCTAAACTGCCGTGACTTTATTCATGAAGCTTTCGATTTTAGATGTTGATTGCAAGGCTACTGATGTTTGTAAAGACTCATTTGGTGGTAGTAAGAATTTAAGACACATACAAGAAAGTTAAATAGTTGAAAAAATCAACCGACTTTGAGCCATTGTATCTGATCTTTGTTGTGCCATTGCCTTTGTTGATCAATTCAAGTTGAGAAATCTTGTGGCTTTGGACAATCTATGCATAAGTAAAGGTGCATTAGAAACCAATACAGCTCAAATAACACTTCTAGCAAGACACGCCAAATAAACTTAATTTGAACTATTGCCAGCTAAATGTTGCTCTAGTTAAATTAAACGACAACTAACCTCATGGATGTCAGAACTATTCACTGACAACCTTACTTGCATCTAGAAAGGAGTTGCAAAATACTAGATCAGATAACTAGCGAATGTTAATTGGAGTCCAAAATTTAGGCAAATCTGGAGGACAACCATAAACTATAGTCAATTCATTTATCATTTTTTCAAAAATTGGCTAGTCTAGCATCAAATGTTCAGTAAACGAAAATCTGTCTTAGCAGCTATTACACCAAGAGAATAGCTTCCACTATGGAATGAACATGTTAAATATGTTTCCCCGAAGACAGTATTAACCACACCAAGTTTACCTAGACCTCTTCCCCCCCCCCCTCCCACAAATATATTAATTGACCAACTGGAATTTTCTATTTCTTTTTTTTTTTTTTTAAAAGTTTGATGTGCTCTGAAACTTGTAGCTGTAATTAACCAAGTTGGTGAACATACATATGGCATAACATTCAACTGTTTGAATGCTGTTCTTATCTAGATACTCTACCAGAAGAGTACTCTACTTCCCACAATCTACCACGTTAAGAGGGTTGAGTTTTAAAATTGCATATCAAATCTCTTGAGATGTAGGCCTTTCAACCAATTGGGCTAATGAATACTACATCAATGGAATTATATAAATGCATCATCCAATTGCTGCATTGCAATCATCATTCCTCTCTTTTTCTGAGTTACATCACTGATTAACTGCTTGAAAACAATGGCCGCTTCAGTTTTTCTATTGACATGCTTCCTACTAGTTTTGGGCCTCAATGTTGTCAATGGACAGCCTCTAGTTCCTGCACTATACTTGTTTGGGGATTCTATTGTTGATGTGGGAAACAATAACTATTTAGAGACTCTAATCAAAGCCAACTTCCCCCCTTATGGAAGAGACTTCATTAACCATGAAGCAACAGGGAGGTTCTGCAATGGGAAGCTTGCCACAGATTTTACTGGTACTTCTCTTCAATCTCAACCCTCCTATCATTTTCTCCTCCCTTTGTTTTCTCAATGCAAATGTATGATTTTTACAGTTATCTAACGAATTTTAGCTAATGCAGGTGAGAATCTAGGCTTCACTGATTATCCAAAGCCTTATCTGAGCAATAAGGCGAAAACAACGAAAAACATGTTGCTTGGGGCCAACTTTGCTTCAGCAGGTTCTGGTTATTATGAAGCTACTGCAAAAATATATGTAAGTACAAAATCTTTTACTATGTACAGACATTCTATATACGAGTGTAATGCTGATCAGATGATAATATTAACTGTATATTTTATATGGTTTAGAATACCCTTTCACTAAGCAAGCAGCTGGCACTTTACAAGGACTACCAGAATAGGCTAGTTGTGATTCTGGGGAAAGTCAATGCTTCAGCCACCATAAATGGTTCAATCCACTTTCTGAGTGATGGAAGCAGTGACTTTGTTCAGAACTACTACATCAATCCTCTGCTCTACAAGAAATACACACCTGATCAGTTCTCAGACATCCTCATCCAATCCTATGTAAATTTTGTACAGGTAATGTTTTCTCCACGAACACTATTGCTCTCTGATTGCATATCTGCAACTGCAATTCCAGGAGTAATAATCTTGATGCAGCACATAAGTTAGGTGAATTTTATATAATCCATCTGCTCTAAAGTTAAATTCTTGCAAATTCTGCAATAGGCACTGTACAAGTTGGGAGCAAGAAAGATTGGAGTCACAACATTGCCACCAATTGGATGTCTTCCAGCATCCATAACTCTGTTTAGCGAGGATACCAACAAATGCGTTGAGAAGATGAATGCAGCAGCTGTTTCATTCAACAATAAGCTTAACATGACATCGCAAAGCTTAAAACAAAAGCTCCCCAATCTCAATCTTCTTGTCTTGGATATCTATCAGCCACTTTTAGACCTTGTCACCAAACCTATAGATAATGGTACTTCTCAACTTCCTCATTCTCTAATTGAATGCAGAAAACTACTAATCCTGATTAAATTATTTTTCTCTCGTTTGTTATTCATTCAAGAGTGGAAAGAGTGAGGCCAAAGGTTGAATTGAGGCAAGATTATACATATACTGAAATCAATTATTTTGCAGGATTTTTTGAAGCAAGAAAGGCATGTTGTGGTTCGGGGCTGATAGAGACATCTTTTCTGTGCAATGCCAAGTCTCCAGGAACATGTGCAAATGCATCAGAGTATGTGTTTTGGGATGGATTCCACCCAACAGAAGCTGCAAACAAAGTTTTATCTAGTGACTTGCTAGTCAGCGGCCTCAACCTTATCTAATGTCTTCCACTAATTAAAGACAATGCATAAGAGTAATAATTTGATGTATTCCCCAGGTCAAGTTTGTTGCAATTGTAATTGAGTATTTCCCTTTATCGTAATGAAATTTATGAATTGTGCGTGCATCCATCAACAGTTTTATTACAGAGCACTTAATATATTTGATTATAAAACAAGCATTAGACAAATGAGTAATTTTATTAGCCAATCCTCTTGCTGTTTATGTTAGTGTTATCAGTTCTTTCAATCCATTTAATGGTGAATGTTGAGCAAAATCCTCTCACTAACCGACACAAACCTAACATTTGGAACATGTAATTAGAGATGCCACAAAATTTAGTGACCAATCAAATAGTTTTAATTTTTTCTTATGGTTTTTCATCTCACTAACTTAGAAAAGCACTCTGTAGTTTGTCACCTCATCAATAAAATTTAAAGCAACATGTAAAACAAAATGCCTTCAATTAACAGCAATGCTTGCGCTCAATTTGAAATCTCATATGAAAGCTTGTTAACTAATCAATATTCGAAATTAAACCAACTAATTAAATTTTTTTTTTAATATTTCGATCACTAAATTTTTATTTCAGTCAAAAGGTCACCTCTAATGAAAGCGGACATTTTTGGGCACTCAACAATTAAAAGCATATTTTGTCACTGAAGAAATAAGGATTTAAAATGTACATTTTAATTAGCTGAATAAGTCATTGCGGCTCAAAAAAAAAAAAGACATTAGTTACCAAATCAAAAAAATATTCAAAGTGAGTCACTGATTATTTCCCACTTTCTAGCTTACCAATGGGAAAAAGATCGAGAGAAAGGAGGCAGGCCTACTGTTTTTTTCCTTGCATGATCATGATTGGAATGCTGTTTTGGCATCTTTCCGAGATTCAAGACGGAGTAATTTCAATCTGTTGTATGTATGTGGATTTATAATGAAAATTAATCTGCTTTGTTTGTGGATTCAGACAATATGTACCGTTTGCATTTTGTAGAGTGGATATCTTTTGTTCTCGTATATCATATAATATAGTGTATATGGGCCAATTATGGAGCTCCTAATTTTGTCCAACTTTCACTAAACTCTTTTAATCAACAATTTTTCAGTAATTATATGCCTCCTAATTACACCACCTCAAATAATTCAACATCTACCATCACACCAATTTACAATATTGCAAGGCATGATTGGGCAGTAGGTATATTTTCACTTGCATTGCAATATGTTTCTCTCCTAGTTTGCAATAGTAAGTCCACAAAGAAAAAGAAAAAAAATACTTCAAAGCGAGCAGAAGGTAAATTCCCTTGGTGTCTCTTTTGGCGTAGATACTAGATGCTTTGATTATTTTTCAAAGGCTTGATTTCAATTATTTGAAATCATTTTTTGTCTCTATCTCATCTATAGTTGTCTAAAAATTTCCATGTTGGAAAAAAAGAAGTTTAAAATGGAATTCTGTTCTAAGAATTCCTACTTTGTTCTATTTCCCTTATTAAATTATGTAGACACCAAATTTTAATTTATCTTTATTTTTATTTTATTTTATTGATAATCATTATCTATTTTTACTTATTAATCTCATGATTTGTTTTTAGACATTTTTTAAGCATTTTAGATATCAAATTTTTAATCTAGCGTTATTTATTATTATTTTCATTAAATGATAATTATTATTTAGTCTCTTAATTTTTATTTTTAAGACATTTTTAGCATTAAAATTTATCGAAAAAAGAAAATTGTTCACAAAAATAGGCTTTAATTCTTTTAGATTCAATTTATGAAAATTTGTTGTTTGTTTACCTAAATTAAGTGAAAATTAGTAAAATAAAAAGGAAAAATCATTAATCAAAAAAAAAATTTAGCGTTTCATTTAATTTGGTTAATCTTGTTTTATTTCTATTTTTTGTTGTTAAAATTATTTCATTATTTGTTTATTGTTGTTAAAAAAAGAAAAAAAAAAAAAAAAAAAGGGGGAACCCACGCGCGTGTGCAATGCACGCGCTATTTCTTCATGCCAGCGATGCTACAGTATATAAAATGCAGCAGCGTAGCTGCTCTTTCCTCACTCTTTTTTGGTTGTTCTAGCTCTGTTGGATTGCTTTAGTACAGGCCATTTGGCCTTAATCTAGAAACCTCAATTGTCTTGTCCAACAAGAACCATCAAACAGCTCCAAAATGAGATAAAAAAAAAAAAGGCAGCTTCATCCCATCGTCCAGCCAAGGGTTTAGAGAGTTTAAAAGGGAAAAGCAGTGTAGTGGGGCCAATCTACATGCGCCACGTATCAGCTCATTTGCAGCAGCTCGGGCAAATCAGTTCGGACATAGCGGGCACCAGTTCGGCCATTTCCACCGCCATTCAGCTGTGTGGGCTTAGTGGGCCGTGCCTCCCGCGCCTTTTGGAATTAGCAGGCGAAACCTTAGAAAGACTCCCCCTTGACTAAGACTCGTAGTCCTATAAGGAAACTCTCACCCTCAAGCCTATAAATATAGCACCACAAGATGACACAAGGTACGCCTTCAACAGTACTCTATGCTGATTCCCTACTTATAAGCTCTACTGACTTAATCGTTGGAACTACTCCGGGGAACTAGTCCCCTCGTTTCCTACTTTTTGCAGGACAGTTCGTTTGATCTCCTCCCATCAACTCGGCCTTTCTCTGTTCACCTAGCTCACAGCATCTCGGCTCGGATCACGTTTCTGGCAGTCGCATCAATTGGCGCCGTCTGTGGGAAAGTAATTCTCTTTTTCTGCGAATCATGCCAAGGACTAGATTCCAAAGAAACGCTGATAGGTCCAAGGAGGACGAACGGAGCAACCCCCGAAATTCCCATCAGAATCCCCCACTAGGGAACGAAGAGGCGGAGCTCCGCGAGTCCCGCCTAAACAACTAGTGCAGGTGGTGGCTAGCAATTTGCCCACCTTTGAGGCTATTGTGAACTACGTAAAGGGGCAGTCCGAAGGCTATCATGACTAGGAACACACGGCACGGAAGGCGGATGGAGTCGGACCGACAGAGTCAAGGACGGGGAGCCCTAACCCTCGCCCAAAGCGGGCGCGAAAAGAGCACACCTGCGAACAGGTCAAGGTCATGGAACCCTCCCACAAGAACTCCCGAACTGAGCACCCGGAGCCCTTCCAAGGGTTTCCACAGAGGGAGCCCTTTCCTAGGAGAGATAAATACCGGGTACAGGATGAATTGGATCTTTTGCTAGATCCGAAGGCGGATAAATATATTGCCTACCTCTTTGTGCCGGACATCGAGGATTACCCGCTGCCATTACCCGCTGCCCGTGAAGTTCAAAATACCAAGTATGAAATCTTATGATGCGACCACGGACCTAGAGGATCAACTGTTTGCCTTCCTGACATACATGCGCCTGCAAACAGCCGCGAACGCGGTTCGATGCAAGATCTTCCCAATGTTCTTGGAAGGGAAGGCGCATAAGTGGTTCCAGGGGTTGCCTCCTAGGTCAATTCAGTCATTCACACAGCTTGCGCGGCTATTTTCAGCACAGTTCGTCTCATCGCGAGCCTTCTCCAAGAACACCGCTCATTTGATGACGATCCATCAGAGCCCTGAGAAGTCCTTACGCGAATATATGGTTGGATTCAACAATGAGTCCCTCCAAATCCAAGATCGGAATGATAAGGTTATCATGACTGCCTTCATCAATGGGCTGCACAAATAGAAGCTGTATACCGAGTTTGTGGAGAAATCTCCTAAATCAGTTCGGGAGATGCTGGACCAAGCTCATGAGAAGGCTAATGCTGAGGAAGTCAATCGACTGAAAAGTGCGCAGGAGAGACTAAGGGACGCTAGGCGCAGAAAGAGTGCCAGTTTGGGTGAAGCACAATCTAGCCATGCCCGGAAGATCACTCTCGACCGCCAACCTAGGAGTGGCCCCTGGTCAGGAACGAGCCGGCCCTTCGAGAAGGAGAGGGCCTGGACCTCCCTCACAGCGCCCAGAGCTCAGGTCCTGGCGGTAATGGAACGGGAGGGCCTCTCTCGAAATCCTCCGCAGCTGCTTGGTGATAGGAGCAGACGAGATCGGATTTTATATTGCGCATACCATCGCGACGCAAGTCATGATACCGAGAATTGTTATCATCTAAAAAGGGACATCGAAGAGCTAATCAAACGAGGACACTTGAAGCAGTTCATACAGGAGGGAAGGGCCGACCAGAGGCAAGGGGGCAATAAGCGGGAGCACGCGAGCTACCCACGCGATTGATCTCAGGGTCCCCGTGACTGAACTCCCGTGCTAGACGTACAGAACCTAACAGGGGTAATTAACACAATTGCAGGAGGACCTGTTGGTAGAGATAGCCACACAGCTCAGCGAAATAACCGCCCCCTCCTAACAAAGAAAACCCAAGTAAGCGATTGAAAATATACGAGGAGATCATCTATGGACCTGAAGACGCAATACCCTTGGCTTCTAATAATCATGGGGCCATTGTGATAGAAGTCATCACATACAACTACAAAGTCAAAACGGTATATATAGACAATGGGAGTGCCATTGACGTGTTATATTACAAGACCTTTAAAGAACTGCAATTGGAGGACAAGCAGCTCATACCAGTCAGAACTCCCCTGATAAGCTTTGTAGGCCCACCGGTGAGATCGGAGGAGATGATAACCTCATGGTCACGGTGGGGATGTCACCAAAATGTCAAACTGTTTCGGTGAATTTTACGGTGGTAAAAGAGCCCTCGTCGTACAACATGATTTTGGGACGGTCTACCCTAAACGTGTTTTGAGCCGTTTGCTCTACCCTGCACCTTAGCATGAAATTTTCTACACCGGCGGAGGTGGCTGAGGTGCAAGGGGATCCAAAAGTAGTTAGGGCCTGTTACATTGCGACTCTCAAGAATAAGGAAAAACTGGTGACTCAGACAACTCGCTTAGAGCCATAGGAGCCAATGGAGAAGAAAGAGGGGTTGGAGACGGACGAGAGACTACTCGAACTGCTAGTCAGTAGGGAGAGACCCGATCATGTGGTCAAAACCAGCTCAGACCTGGGAGAGCAGACACAGAGGGCACTCGAAGCTCTTCTTGAGGAATATGCGGAGATCTTCTCCTAGAGTGCAGATGACATGCCTGGAATTTCGTCCGAGCTGGCAATTCACAAGTTACACGTAGACCCCAATATCTGACTTGTGAAGTAGAAAAAGCAAAATTTTGCGTCTGAGCGGAATGAGGTCGTCAAAGATGAGGTAGGCAAGCTGCTAAAGGCCAAAATTGTGAAGGAGGTCTTCTATCCGACCTAGTTGGCCAACCCTGTGTTGGTCAAGAAAGACGATAGAGTTTGGAGAATGTGTGTGGACTTCACCGATTTGAACAAAGCTTGCTCGAAGGACTGCTATCCTCTTTCTCGAATCGACCTGCTTGTGAAATCGACCACTGGGTATGAAATCTTCTGTTTCTTGGATGCTTTCAAGGGATACCACCAAATAGTTATGGACGAGAAAGATCAGGAGAAGACCTCGTTCATCACTGAGTATGCTACCTACTGTTATGTCACCATGCTGTTTGGACTAAAAAATCCGAGCGCGACGTACCAAAGATTGGTGAACAAACTGTTCAAAGATCAGATAGGCCGGAATATGGAGGTCTACGTGGACAACATGTTGGTGAAAAGTCAAACTGAGGAGCAGTTCATTACATACCTCAGAGAGGTTTTCAACGTTCTTCGAAGCTCACGCATGCAACTGAACCCCAAGAAATGCACTTTCGGGGTCAAGTTGGACAAATTCTTAGGGTATATGATATCCAAAAACAGGGTACGGGCTAACCCGGATAAGGTAAAAGTTATCATGGATATGGCTTCTTCCAGAAATATTAAGGAGATGCAGTGCCTAACTGGTAGGATGGTAGTCTTGAATCAAATTGGCAGTCCGGGGCTTGAATTTCTTCAAGGCTGTAAAGAAAGGTCCCCAGTTTGAATAGACCTCAGAATGCCAGAAAGCATTCGATCAACTGAAGAGTCACCTTGCCACGCTGTCTGCCTTGACTTCTCCAGTACAAGGTGAAACTCTGTTCATCTACCTAGCGCCGGGGGAGGAGGCCGTTAGCGCAGTGCTAGTAAGAGAAGAAAACAAGGTCCAGAGACAGGTGTACTATGTCAGCCGTGCTCTATAGGGGGCGGAGGCTAGGTATTCGCCGATTAACCACTACTTCCTGGCATTAGTTCACCCGGCGCGAAATTTCAGACCATACTTCTAGACTCATCCCATTATGGTAGTGACTGACCAACCCTTGAAACAGATCATGTCTAGACCAGACGTGTCAGGGAAGATGGTCAAGTGGGCTGTCGAATTATCCGAGCACGACTTCGGGTACCAGCCCCGGACGGCCATCAAAGCCCAAGTATTGACGGATTTCATAGCGGATGGTGTTTCCTTTGGGCAACCAGAGTTCGAATGGGTCAAAGAGGCTGGCATCAAACCAGTTGAGGGTAAATAGGCCGAAGAAACTCTCTCCCGAGTTGAGGCCAAATAGGTTGGAGAAGTTCCTATACGAGCTGAGGCCATATAGGCCAGAGAGACTCCTTTACGAGTTGAGACCAAACAGACCAGAAAGGCTCCTTTGCGAGCTAAAGCCAAACAGGCCGGAGAAACTCTCTAGCGAGCCGAGGCCATATAGGCCGGAGAGGTTCCTTTGCGAGTTGAGACCATACAGGTCGGAGAGACTCCCGGACGAGTTGAAACCATACAGGCCAGAGATAAGGCCATGCATGCCGGAGAGGCTCTTATGCGAGCTGAGGCTATTCGGGCCAGAGAAGCTCCCATGCGAGCTAAGGCCAAGCCGACCGGAGAAGTTGGCATCCAATCAGCTGAGGCCGAACAAGCCCCTGTACGGGCTGACATCGATGAAACTGAGGAGATTGCCGGACAGGCTGTTCCAGTCTGGGCACTATATGTTGACGGCTCCTCCAGCAAAAAATGGTGCGGGGCCAGACTCCTTCTGATCAGCTCTACCGGGGAAGAGCTGGCTTACGCCTTGAAATTCGACTTCAGAACCTCCAATAACGAATCTGAATATGAGGCCCTAATTGCAGGGATGGAGATGACTTGGAAATTGGGAGCTGAATTAATAAGGGTCCATAACAACTCTCAATTGATAGTAAACCAAGTCTTGAGAAACTACAAGGTCAGAGAAGAGCCATTGAAGAAGTACGTTGCTAAAATACTTGAGCTAAGGAGCCAGTTTAAGCAGTTCACCCTTGAACGAGCCCCGAGGAGCCGCAATAAGAGAACAGATGCTTTGTCTAAACTAGCTTCCACTTCTTTTGGCAAGCTGAACCGGAAAGTATTGGTAGAGGTCGTAAAAAATCATGCATATGAGCAACTAGACACGGTAGTAGTACGAGTGATGAGTTCTTAGATGGATCCCATCGTACAATACCTAACTAAGAGAGAACTTCCCCTGAGCAAGATAGAGGCTCGCAAGGCCCTTCTCAAGTCACAGAGGTATGCTTTCGCGGACGGAGTGCTTTATAAGAAGTTGTATCTACGTCCATGGTTGAAATGCATGACACCTGAGGAGGAGAGCTACATTCTGCGCGAACTACATAAAGGCATATGTGAAAATCATGTCGATCAACTAGTTCTAGCCTAAAAGGGCATGTTATTCGGATACTACTGGCCGACCATCTTCCGGGACTCGGTCGAGCTGGTGGCAAAATGCAAGTCATGCCAACTGCACGCGCCGGTCCATCATGCCCCGACTCAAGAGATGGTCCATCTTCAAAACCCATGGCCATTCTTTCAGTGGCGAATTGACCTGCTTGGTCCTTTACTCCGAGCTCCTGGAGGATATGAGCATCTGGTTGTGATAATAGATTACTTCACTAAGTGGGTAGAAGCTGAGCCCCTCAACACCATCAGCAGTAGGTCGGTTCAAAAATTCCTCTGGAAGAATATAGTTTGTCGGTTCGGCATACCACGGGCCCTGATCTCAAACAATGGCAGACAGTTCACCGACAGTTCCCTCCAAGACTGGTGTTCCGAGCTCGGAATACAGCAACACTTCACTTCCGTAGGGCATCCACGAGCTAACAGCCAGGTCGAGAATGCCAATAGGACCATCCTGCATGGCATGAAGGTGCGAATCGAATCTGCTCGAACTAGGTTGATAGACGAGCTGTAAACCATACTATAGGCTTATCAAACCATGCCCCGAACTGCTACACAGGAAACTCTGTTTGTCTTAACTTATGAAGCAGAGGCTGTAATCCCAGCAGAAATTGGAATACCCTTGGGCAGGGTCCAGCATTTTGTGGCCCAGGATAATGAGGAGAAAATACGACTCAACCTAAACCTATTAGAACAGTAGAGGGAGGAAGCAACCATAAGAATGGCAAAGTACAAAGAGCAGGTCGCACAGTACTACAACATTAGGGTAAGACACCTCTCCTTCAAACTAGGAAATCCGGTGATATGAAAGAACTCGGTAAGTCGAGTTGGGGGAACGAGCAAACTAAACCCGAACTGGGAAGACCCCTACATGGTGAAAGAGGCGGACCGATCTGGCTATTGTAAGTTAGCTCGCCCCAATGAGGAGGGACCAATCTAAGGATTTTTCGCTAGTATTCAAGTGCGTGACCTGGGATTAATTCGCGTGGGTCTGGATAAGTTAAAAGTCAGCTCGGGGAGCTGGATGACCTGTTTTTACACATGTTAAGCGCAATTTTTGGTAGGGTTATCTGCACATATATGTATTGAGATATTAAGACATGAAATAAAATTTTGACTAAGTGTTGAACAAAGAAAAATTCATTCATTTTCAAGTAAGGGTACAAAACGAGAGCCATACAAAAATGAACTGGCCAGTTCGGGTCCCTACCCTACTCTGACTAGGCCTACACTAAGTACTATTTAATTCTCCCATTGGTTTTCCTGTTCGGACTCGGGGGAGGTTGGGGGTAGAGAGGGATTAGCCACGAGGTCGGTAAGCTTGTGACCGTATGCGTAGCCTGCTACCAGCCTATCTATCTGGTCAACTACGCTCGAATTGTAGTCCGACCACACTCCCTGCTCGAAACCAGGCAAGTTCATGGCCTACACATTGTTTATGGCCTTGGTATATCCGAACTGTAGGATTGGGCCATTTAGAATGGCCAGATCGTTCGTGAAGCCTTCTGATGTCTTGAACTCTTGGACGCCTAGCTGACCGCCCTTCTCTCTAGCCGCTTCGATCTGACCGGGGAGCTCGGAGGACTTCTTCTGCTCGATTTCCAGCTGGGAGGTCAGCTCAGCCACCCTCTTCTTCTCTAGCTCGCAGGTGAACTGGGCATCCGTGAGCTGCTTCTTGACGGTTTCCAGCTTAGCGTCGACCGCTTCAAGCTGGTTCGCTAGCTTGTCCCTAGCAACCTGACTTGGGACAGATTCACCCCCATGTTCTCGTATCTCTGCATCAGCTCTGTGCCCGTCACGTTGAGCTACATTCAAACATAAAGTTAGACAAGCAGGACAGGTGGAAGGAATAGAATCTAGCGGCCAGCATTGGGGATTCACCTGAGCCGCGCTGAGGTATTAATGTCCGAGCAGGTCGGGACTCGAGGCCATCTTGATAAAATGATGATCTCGGAGAAGGACCGTGCCTCTCAGGAGCTCCCGAGCTACCTCCGAAAATTGTGCCCAATCATTCACTGACAACCCCCAATTCGGGCAGAAGTGCATGTGGGGATGGGAGCTCTGCTCGGATGGCAACTTCAGGGGAACCACATTTCCCTAGCGCCACATGGTTGGTGGCGACTCTAACGAGGCCTACTACTTTGCAGAGTTCACCCGTAGTGCCCGAGTTGGGTAGTAGTGGCAGCAGATAGTTCCACCTGGACAGCAGACGTGACCTCAATCCGTGTCCTCTTGACTATTGACTTCCTCCTTTTTTTCTTGCAGGGCTTCTTAGCAAGTGAAAACTAAGCTGGTGCTTGGGGAGCCGACACGGAAGGAGGAAGAGCTGGACCGACTGGAGCAGAGGAGGGCACGGTAGCTGGCGTGCTCGAACTACAGGTCCCTCCAAGGTTCAGCTGTTGGGAGAATCTCTTCACTGCAAAAGGGCGGAGAGAAGTCAGTTCAGACGGCATAAAAGAAGCTCGAAACAGGAACAGAGAGAAAAAAGAAGTAAATTTACGAGCAGCCAACTCTTTTGGAGTGAGTGGCCAGAGATAAGGAGTAGGGTCGGTCACTTCTGTCCGAATCAGCCCCGCAGACCAGAGTTGGGCGTTGCTAAATTCCTTCACATTAAACGCATGTTCGAACTGACCAAACGGTCTAGCTCGGCAACAGGAAGAGATGAAGGGAGTGGGTTGGACACTTGGACATCCTCCCTCCAGGTCGGGGGAGGAAAATCGGTGTTTTTCACGAAGAAGAACTGGGCCTTCCAGCCCTTGATGGAGGAAGGAGCGCCAAAGAACAGCTCACGGGTTGGGAGCTCCGCTCCGCTCCTACGAGCGAAGTAGAACCAACCGTGAATTTGACCGATAACCTTTATTTAGAAGAAGGATCTAAATAGCTCCAAGGAGTAGGAAATCTCCAGGATCCTACAGAGCATGAAGAAACCTGAGATTGACCGAACTGCATTAGGAGCAAGTTGGGTCACCCGGATCCCCTAAAAGATCAGAATTTGAAAGAGAAACTGAGGAATAGGAAGGCGGAAACCTGCTATGAACTGGTCCTTGTAGATTGCCACAAACATAGGAGGAGGTCGGCAGGCAACCTCCCCAGATTGGGCAGCTTGGACTTCAAAATGATAGGGAATGCCATATTTCTCCACCAACTTGTCCACATCCCCCTGATCTAGGATAGGGGGGATGAGGTCTACCTCTCCAAAATCAATGTCAAGACCCCTGGAGAGTCCCTCCCTGATTCGGAGTGGAGCTGCCTCGAGCGGAATTACTTCGTCAGCAGTTCCAGCTGCAGGCTGAGCAGGCTAGTTGGGTTGAGCTATTGCTCGGACAAGAGAAGGAATGGAGGAAGAAATATACTCTGACTCGGATGAACTTGGAACAAAGAACTAGAAGAAGAGGGAGAGGAAGAAATGATTTCTATGGGAATAGGCCGGGATACTCTACGCCTAGGGGCCGAACTGGTTATATTGGAAAGTATAGAAGAAGAAGACATAAAAGAGAGAGAGGACTTACTACCGAATAGGGAAGGAAAGCTAAGAGGTGCTTAGAAGGTGGCACGAACTGACTCTTAGCCGAACTCACTAAGCGATCGGACAAACTTGGAAGGGGAGAGATGTGCGAGCTGCTAAAAATTGGAGAGAGGAGGAAATGTGAAAGTGACGTCTGGTGGGGCCTATTTATAGGCCACCAGGGCGGGAAGACGAATTGTCCCAACTTGAAATTTGAATTTATTACCGAAAAATTGCTGTGTTGCATGACGGTTGAGCTGGTAACTGCCATTATGAGAGACGTGACGCTTGAAGTGATGGCTGAGTCAGCAGACGTGACAGCTACCCGAAGAAAAGCAGCTATCATGAGATTGTGGGCCCCACAAGGAACCGACCTGCCTCGAAATTTGGTCCAGATTCATGCGACTTTTCGATGACCCTAGACTCAAAGGGGGGCTAGTGTAGTGGGGCCAATCTACATACGCCATGTATCAGCCCGTACGCAGCAGCTCGGGCAGATTAGTTCGGACATAATGGGCACCAGTTCGGCCGTTTCCAGCGCCATTCAGCAGTGCGGGTGCAGTGGGCCACGCCTCTCGCGCCTTTCGGAATTAGCAGGCGAAACCCTAGAAAGATTTCCCCTTGACTAGGATTCGTAGTCTTATACCCTCAAGCCTATAAATATAGCACCATAAGACGACACAAGGTACGCCTTCAACAGTACTCTATGTTGATTCCCTACTTATAAGCTCTACTGACTTGATCGTCGAAGCAATTCCGGAGAACTAGTCCCCCCGTTTCTTACTTTTTGCAGGACAGTTCGTTTGATCTCCTCCTATCAGCTCGGCCTTCCTCTGTTCACCTAGCTCGCAGCATCTCAGCTCGGATCACATTTCTGGCAGTCGCATCAGGCAGCAAGGGTTGAGAGAGGAGTGACGGCGGAAAAAGAAAAAAAATGAGATAGGAAAAGGGGTGGCGGCTGAGTTAGAGAGAAAAACTAAAGGGAAAAGAGGAAACCAGATTGAGAAGAAAAACTGAGGAAAAAGCGAGAGAGAGAGAGAGCTAAAAGTGAAGGGCAGGAAGTAAAAAAAAAAACTAACTAAGAAAAGAAGACTTCAACGGAGATATCGAGAAAGACAGACTGAGAGGGAGAAAAGCTCAAGGCTTGGAAATCTGGAAGGAACTTGGGACAAGACCTTGCCTGTTTGTTTCACCAGTTTACGAAACTATGGAAAATTTTTTACTACATCGCTTCAGACGCAAGTTCTCGGCTTCCCCTATATTGATTCGGTTTGTAACTACTTGCAGGTAACACATGCATCTTGATTTAGCCAACCCAGTCCATTTTATGAAGTTTGGTGAACCATCGCATGAGTTCTTCTTGGTTAATACATATTTCATCTGTTAGTTCCTTTTTTGTTTGTTTTTTATTCAAAGATATGTTTTTTAATGACTAAAAGTTTTACTAAAAGAATATTAGACACGGTTGAAGGGTGGATCTATGTTATGGCTGTCATTTTGGATGTTTGATGATGTAACTGGAAAATTTCTTTTGGTTCCTGATGATGCCACTATCGGTCTTATCAGAAATACAAACCCAGTGCATTTTTTTTCCTCGTGTATCTTTCACACTTTTCTTTTGTTTTGATCGTTGATGGCTCATGTATTATTTGCTGTGGTTAACGTTGATGTCGCTCTTGTGAGTATGGCCTCTTGCCCTTGTCCCTAGATCCATCATGATAATGAGTTAAGTCTGTTAGGATCCTTAGAGCTAGATTGAGGGGTTTTGCTGCAACAAGCTTGAATATTTCGGCTTGTTGCATCAGTTTTTCCTTTTCTTTCTTGGGTTGCTGAAGTTGTGGCTATGTTTGACGTTATTGTTTTGTTTGTTGTTTAACTGGGGTGCCATGAACATGTTTGTTATCAAAGCTGTTAGCTTTCATGTGTGAAGCTAAAAAGGATGAGAATCATGTCTTGGGGGTTTTGATGTTTTCCTTATTTTTCTGTCCTTGTATTGTGTTATGCTTTCGGGTTGGGGTTTATTTTTTATTCAAGTTGAAGATGCATGCTTTTGGTTTGTGATCTGAATTCGGTCATCAACCCCATTAGAATGATTGGATTTGATGCATGAATTATTTGGTCATCACAAAAATGGATAGTGCTGATTTTCTTTGATAAGAAACCATGAAAGTTATGCCACAAGCTTTTGCGAAGTTGCAGATGGTCGAATAATAGGTTGTCGAACCATTTTTGCATGAAAGTTTTCCAAGAATTTGCATCATTTCTTTCTATATTTTGTTGCTTGTTTGGACGATTGAAGTCCTGTGATTTTGTTGCTTAGATTAAGGTTTTTGATGTTTGGTTGAGACTTTATGCGAGTGGAAGTTTGTATCTTGAACCTAGAAGAAGATTGCAAAGGTTTTTGGTTGCAGAACAATGTTGCAGCAGCTTTCTAAGTAGCACGCATGGAAATATTTCCAAATTTTGCACTGTAACCCCTTGATTTTCCTTTAATGCTACCATGGCTCATAAAATTGGAAATTTAGTCAATCTTGACCCTTTAAAGTATTAATCTCTTTGATATGATTTAATCTAACTTCTTTTGGGTTGATTTTAGTGAATTTTATGATGATTTTTGAAGGTTTAACAATTGGTAATAGATTTATAGTTTGATTTGGGTTTTAGTGGAACTTCGAATAATTTGTCGTTTAATTATGATAAATAGGTTACCATTCATTTTTTGTGAAGTTTTAGCATGTGATGGTGATAGATCCCATCTTAAGCCATCAATTTTAGTATTTTGTTTTAGACCCTTAAAACTTTTTAATTATTTTAATTAGGTTCTTGTTGGCTTTAATTTCTTGCACATGAATGGTTTGTTTTATGTAAATACTTTAATTGATTTCACTTCGTATTTAATTTTCATTTCATGTTTAATCTTTATTTCTTGTGATTATTAGTTAATTAAAGTGATGTCTTGACCATTTTATTGTTTTGGAAGGTAAAAATAGAAATTGCATCCCATTAGGGCACCAATTCAAGGGAGGTGCACTCTACCCCTTTATTTTGATTTTCTACTTGACCCTATGTGCCCCTATATGACTTTATGTGCTTAATTGCATGCCTTTTGAATGTTTTCATTTCATTTATTTATTTATTTAGGATTGAGTTGTTTTAATTTTGTATATTTGTTTTAATTCAATTTTGATTATTTGAAAGGCATTTAAATGCTAAATTGTAATAGTTAGAGGATTCAAGATATGTATTTAGATAGAGTCTGTAATAGTTAGGTTTATTTTATTTCATTTTCTCCCTTAGATTGTATTTAGGGCCCCAAGTGTAATAGTTAGGGTTTTATTTGCTTTATTTGTTTTGTGTGTTTTGCATGCCTATGTGTTACGTGTTCATCGCTTCCTTAGAGTCTTGCATCTAGATATCATGATTATATGTTATATGTTTATGTGATCTTATGTGTTTACTTACTTTATTATGTTTTATATTATTTGTTTAGTTATAATTAATGTGTGACGTCACACACTAGTCCAACGCTAGTTGTGGCCCCTTTTCCCGTCTCCACACTAGTCCAATGCTAGTTGTGGTCCTTCGCTCTAACTCTTCTCACTAGTCCAACGCTAGTGAGAATTCATAGATATGGGGTAGTCCAATGCTAGACCTTTAAGAATCATTCACCTGTTAGATCATGATTGTGTGATAAAGTCATTTCATCTCATGCATGTTTTTCACTTTTTAGGATTTTTACCATGTTGCATGACACCTTTCTTATATATGTACATCCTTTATCCCATATTCCCTTCTATTTATATTCCCTATTCCGTATTTCCCCTTATATGTATATTCCTTACGTCTTTGTATGAAAACATGACATTAGACTTGCGTTCCCATTTAAGAATTAGAACTAGACTAGCACATTTGCATGATTAGATAGGAAAAATCTCTTGAGTATGGGATATAAACGAGTTTGGCTTTCTAACCTTAGCACGTTCATATTCCCTCTATGAAAGGAAAAATTAAGTCACGAACATTAGCTCCCCATACTGGTTATGATGCATCCCTTTAGGTCATGTATACTTGTATATTATTATTTTCCTTTTCTTTTCTTAGAGTCTCATATTTTTACATTATTCGTGACCTCTTCAAAGAGTCTCTATTGGGCATCACAATTAATGTGATTGGCACCAATTAAGTTTTGAAAAGATATTTTGACCCCTCGATACCCTCTTAGGTTTAGGGTTTGCATTCATATAGTACATCCAAATGTGATAAATCTTTAGGTTAAAATAAGAAAATCTTTGACTAAATCATGCAACTAGCTTTGACTAGGTCGAAAGGGTGTCTCGAATTTTTATCCTTGCCTTCCCTTTCTTCAAATGTGACTCCCAAACCTTTTTATTTATTTACATAGACTTGGAGTCGTTTAAAAAGGGTTCTTCTATATTTTCTTCAAAATATTTTAGATGACTTGGTACACCTTAACTCAATACCAAGTGGCGACTCCGATATTTTATTCAAAAACCCTTTTTAAACTATAATTTGGGCCCAAATTGTGGCATTTTTAGTCCTATTTAGGCCCGTTTTCTTTACTTATTTTCTAAAAATCAGAATTCATTTTTTTCAATCAAAAAATAAATCAAAAATCCATTTTGTTATTCATTTTTAAATCAAAGTTCATTTTTCACTAAATAAACTCGTAATTGATTTTTATTTTTAAAAATGGGGCATGACAAATTAAATATAGATTAATATGATTATTTTAATGAGGTGATACAAAAAGAACTACTCTGTCCATCCCGAAATATTTGTTCCACTTCGAGTCTCATACTTATTTTCAACAGTGCCACAATTTCAAATGATTTTGGTCTAAATTCTAACAATACCCTTATGTGATTTTAGGCTCTTGTATTTAGATATCATGATGGCAGGTTGTCGAACCTGTGCAATAATGAAAATAGAACCTAACTACTACTAAAAGCAGTCAATAATTAATCTTGGGTACTGGAGTAGGGAATCTAGGTGTGCAATGGGTTATTTGATTTACCCTGTTCCCGAAGAGTTTGTTTAATCCGATATACCAGAATTAATTAGTTGACAAACTTACTAATAGTAGACAGTGGCAAGTAGGGTCGTCTCCTCAGGGACTGGAGATATTTGTCTCTTTTAAATTTCAATTGGTAAAGGGGGATTTTATCGGAATGAAATTAAAAATAATTAAGCAATTAAACTAAAAATGAATAATTAACTAGCACGAATATAGCAGGAATTAAATCAAGAATAGATAAATTCTAACCAAGGATACAACTATTCAGACACAGTCTGTTTATCCGATTATTGATGCAAGAGAGGTTCATTTAATTTATTAATAGGCGAGTTATAGTCGCCAATGAATTCTAACGATCAATTTTTTCTTAATTTATTGATAACCAAGGTACGACCATTGATTACCCCTAACCAGAAAATACTCCTACGTACGACCGTAGGAATTAATTTTTCAATTGCATTAATAACTAGAAAAACTTAACCCTAATCAATAACACGCTACAAGGGTTATTTCAATTAGATTGCACGTTCCCTTAATGTGTAAACACCCCAGTTGCCATTAATATTATTCAATCAAACAATTACGGATTTAATTGACTAAATTGGCACGAGATTAATAAATCACATTGAACATTGGACCCTTGACATCCAAATAATAAAATAATCCCATGAAAATTCAAGCAGACAACGTGCAAATATTAATAAATTGAGGAACACGTGAAAACTAATTAGATCTCATAGATTTTCGGGATTGCGCCGTCGAGTTGACCCTTGACTAGATGGAAGGTTTAGCCACGCCGCATAATTAAATCACCACACGAATTAATTGATTGCAAAGACATTGCGTTTTTACTAGAAAGTAAGGAATAAAAGATGTTTTTTTCATTGGGGAATCTTATGGAACACCTGGCGTGTGTTAAAAGCCAGTCAGAAGAAAGGAAAACTAAAACTATCCTAAAAGCTAAACTAGAGCCGTCCTCCTTCTATACGTTTTTTTTTCCTTAAAAAGCCAAAAGAAAGATGACTAAAAGCTATCTCCGGTGGTCCCCACAAATTTGGAACAAGCCTCCAAATTACTTCTTGTTTCAAGTCTCTGTACGTTCCTTCCTTTGAAGAGCCCAGATGACTAAATGCTTCTCACTAGCTTTGTGAACCCCGCCAATTTCAAGGGCCCAAGGATTGGAGCCCTTAGAAGTCTTCATTTTCTCCAGAAAGTCCCTCCTTTTGGTAGATTTCTGCTTCATTCCCTAAAATTAATTCTAGATACAAAATATAAGTAGATATCAACAATTAACACAATATTTGGCAGGGATAAAAGGGAAAATTAATAATAAAATTACTAACAAATGATACCCTATCAATCCCCCCAACACCTGAATCATACTTGTCCTCAAGCATGGGGACAACTCAACTCAACAATGGCTAGTTTTCACATTATCATTGCCAGCTGTGCTTATACCAAAATCAAGATTTAGTGGCTAAGTGTCAAGTCATATCTCTTCCAGTTAGCTCCTAAGTTCATAGACCCGTCCAATTCATGGCTAACTCACATAGGAAATCCAAATATTAACTAGCAACAGTCAGCAATTAAGTCAACTGGTAACCAAAATCTCAACATTGAGAACCAAGGATCGGCGGGCCAACATGATCATAGACTTACATACTTTCCACATCTAATCTCTTTTTTTCTCTTCTTTTTTTTCGTTTGTTGTTTTTTTTTTTTTGATTGAGCGAATAATGCTTAGTCCCAAACTATTCAAGCCTTTTGACGTGAATTCTGACATTTTAAGATGAAAGAGCCAAATTACTCAACTTTTCACAACTCCAGGACTACTTACTCATAGATATCGTCACTTTTTGATGTGAGAGTCGACACTTGTGGTGAAAACTCTCAGTTACTGGGTGACGACACTAGCGGAGTATAGCCAATATTATTCTCACTAAAGTACCAAAATAACAAACACTTAAAGATCATGGCCCACGTCATCTCCTAAACATGGAGGATCAAGGTCAACAGGGGACCAATCCACACAACAGTGCCAACCAAATATTTACATAGCCTAAACAAGTTAACCATAAATTGCATCAAGTCATTAAATTCAAAATATTCACCAGGACAGTATGCTCTTACTTGCCACCGAAACTCGATTCATAGAATAAACTACAACTAGCAATAAAAGAGTGAGCTGCCAAAATATTCACCAAGATAATAGTAAGGAAAAAAAATACCCAAAAAGAACAAAGGAACAACACCTAAATAGAAAACAAAGGGAAAACACCCAAAAATCAAAAACTGGAAATACTAGCACCCAAAACTGACCTCCCCACACCTAAGTCACACATTACCCTCAATGTGATAATGTAACAGCAAAAAGGAAGGAGAAGGGCAACGGTACTTCCCTGAAGTCGTCAAAACAGGGGTGGATCGGGCGCGAACGGAGGAGCAATTCCTGCATGTTGCATAAATGCTGCCAGATTCTGCGCCATGCTATGTAAGTTGATGCCAATGTGGGTCACGCGAGTCTCCAGTCTCCCAACGGTGGTCCGGAGTTGGGTCCAATCGTCGGCCGTTGGGGTGGGAGGGGGCGGAGCGGAGGTAGACGGGCCGGGATAGCCGCCATCCGTGGAAGCTCGGGCAAAAAATGACCGAGAGGGTGCGCATAGCAGCCCCGGAGGAACAACCTCCCAACCGTCATCGCCCTCCTGAACTAAGCCAATTTTCTCTAAACACGGGATATCCAAGGGCTCCATTTGACAGGCTATATGCAAATCATTGTTAAAAATATCAAGTACATGCAAATTAATAGCCATGTGCGTAATGTATGACCCAAAAATCAAGGAGCACTTCTTTTTAGACAAAATAGACTTGAACTGAGAAGCGAGCCAGCGCCCAAGGTTAACCTTAATATTGTTATGCATGCATCATATAAAGAAAAATTCGGGTTTAGATAGAATGCCCGAACTATCTCGCCTATCCCAGAAACTATAAGCCAAAAAGCGGTGGATATAGCGAGACACCGAGTCCTTCAGATAAGAACCCTTAGATAGACGAGGGTCATAGTTATCCCTGTCTACGGACATCTCCTCCCAAATATGGCAATAGCGGAAGAAAAAAAGGCTGGATATAATCACAAGCATCACAAGCACTCTCAGCATACTCACGAAACTCGACATAGGTAGGATCAATAAAACCAAGGGCCAGATTGAAGTCAGTTATGGAATGGTGGAACTCCTGACCCATTAAACGAAAGCGGATGACATTAGGGGTAGAAACTGTATAACCCGTGGGGAGGTCGAACTCAAATGTGGCATAGAACTCCCTAACAAACTCAACAAAGGCTGGGCGGTCAGTAATACGAGAGTAGGGAAGCCACCCAATGGCTTCAATCAACTCGTCAAAACCAACTCGAATATTTAGGAGGCCCAAGGTGGCGACGTCCCGATAACGGCATGGGATAATCCGCCGTTCACAAGCCGCAGCATATCGCCGCTTGTCGGCTGCCCTGGTGAAGTCCAAATTACCCCCAAAATGTGCAAGGTCAGAGATATGGACGCCTCTTTGTCGCCCAAGGTGAGCCCTCCTCCCAGAGAAGGAAGGGTCGTGCGAGAGGTCAGAGGCGGGAATGGAGTGCTGGGGTGGAGGGGGCTGAGGGATCCTAGACCTAGAAGAGAAAGACCGAAATTTTACCATGGTAGCTAGCAGGTGACCCAATCAATAGAAAGCACAATGCAGGCACCCAAAATCACAGCAGGTGTTCCAATGAACTAAATAATGGAAATGAACAAGACAAAATACTCCCACACAAGGCAATTAGGGGCAACCCACTTCAATAAGCAAATGCAAAGTCACATTCATAACCCAATTCAGCAAATGGACGTAGAAAGGACCCACAATACCAGAGCACAGCTTCTAACAATGCACCAAAACAAGTCGAACAAACTAAGAGTGGTGCTATAGCTAATCAAAATAACAAATTTCAGCAATTGGACACAATTCCAACCAAAATCTCAACAACTGTCTCCAATTGGACAACCAATTACCCAATCCAACCTGTGAAAAGTAGCAAATGACCCCAGAAATTGGCAATTTCAGCAACCACAGGTCAAAATGCGAACAACAATAGAAGTACAAGGTTATTAGCTAGCAATCAGACAGGCAACCACATAAAATCAATGAATGTATTCAAAACACTCCAACCAGTACCACTAGTGCAGGAACAGGGAAGAATTAAATCAAAGAGCCAACCCAGTGAATCAAGATAGATCAGAACACACCAAGTAGTGCCAAATATGAGCAGAAATCAAAACGAGAAGCAATTGGCAACTCACGTCCAAAGCACCCCCAAATATAACCGCAATTTAACTCAATTCAACCCAAAAATAACCTCAGAAATTGCCCAAAACACCACCTTCTTTAATCCCTCAAGAAACCTAGACACAAATTTTAGAAATTTAAGCTAATTGGGAAAAAAAAATTACAATACCTCCACCTATCAGAAATTGACAGGTGGTGACGGCGTGGCTGGACAGAAAGGCTCGCGGGTGAGGATATCGCGCTTGGTGGTGCGCGAGGGAGCTCCTGGCCGCGAGGCGAAGCTGGATCTGGAGGGAGGCGCAGCGAGGCAGAGCGGGTGTGGGCTCATGGGGGGGTGGAGCTGCGGGTGGCGTTCAGCAATTGACAGTCGCGCGGCTGGGAGCGGCGGACAACAGCCAGAGGGAGAGAGAGAGCGGCGAGCTGGTGGAGGTTGTGGCCTTCATCGACGAGCTGAGATGGCGGCCGCCCTAGCCGGCGCGCGGGTAGTGCGCATTGGCTGCGGTGCACTGGTCAGCGGCCACGGACGATGGGAGAGACGGCAGGACTGGTGGCGCACGAGGTTGACCGCTGGTGGAGGTGGTGGGTGGCAATGAAGCGGAGTGGGGGAGGGGCAGCGGACGAACGAAAGAAAAAATGGAAAACAGGGGGAAAACAGGGGGAGGGGCGGAGAAGAAGAAAGAAAGGAAAGAAAGAAAGAAAGAAAGAAAAAGAGAAAGAAAGAAAGAAAGAAGAAAAAAAGAAAAAGGAGAAAAGGAAAAAAAAATATAAAATAGTTTTTTTTTGTTTATGTTTTTTTTTTGTCTTTTCAAAAATTATTCTAACATAAATTGTCCAAATTTGAAATTTCTTTTTTTAAAATTTTCTTTTAAGGTTTAGAAAGAAAATAATCTTTTCTTTTTCTTTCAATGAAAGTAATAATAATAATAAATAATTTTTTTTATTTTTTATTTTGAACTCATGGTTTGGGTCGTCAAACACCGCGTGGGCATGCCAAGATTACAAAACATTCTCTGACCTTAGGAGACACAAACACTGCGTGGACACACCAAGATTGGTTTTCGTCCTCTGATCTCAGGAGACACAAACACAGTGTGGGCATGCCAAGATTTCACTTCCTGATCACAGTGGGGGAAATATTAATATTGATACTACCTAACGGAAAAACGAGAAAACGAAAGAAATGAACAACTAAAAATAATAAAACTAATATTCGGGTTGCCTCCCAAACGAGCGCCTTTCTTTAGTGTTTTTGGCTAGACATAGCCCATAATTTGCTTAAACTAAGCAAATCGGGTCCTCCAAATGCATCGTCTCCACCTGTTCAACTGGAGCCCCATCATAATATGGCTTGAGACGATGACCATTCACCACAAATTTCTTCTCCGTCCTTAAGCTCTGAATCTCCACTGCACCGTAATCAAAGACATTAGTTACAAAGAAGAGACCGATCCACCGAGAACGTAACTTACCTAGAAATAACTTCAATTTCGAGTGGTACAGTAGAACTTTCTGCCCACATTCAAACGTCTTCCTAGAAACCTGCTGACCATGAAATATCTTATTTTCTCCTTATAAATCACAACATTCTCGTAGGTTTCGTTTCGAATCTCCTCCAATTCTTGTAATCGCAACTTTTTTTGAATTCCGTCCTCCTCAATATCCATGTTGCATTGTTTGACCGCCCAAAATGCTCTATGCTCGAACTCGACGGGGAGGTGACATAACTTTCCAAATACCAAACGATAAGGGGACATGCCGATTGGCGTCTTGTACGCCGTTCTATATGCCCATAAGGCATTTTCAAGTTTCATACTCCAATCCTTCCTATCGGGTCAAATTATCTTTTCCAAAATCGACTTGATCTCTCGATTTGATGTTTTGGCCTGACCGTTTGTCTGAGGATGGTAGGAAGTGAAGACTTTGTGCAAGACACCGTATCTCCTAAAAAGTGCAGCAATCGTTATGTTGCAGAAATGGGTACCCCGATCGCTTACAATTGCTCGCGGCATCCCAAAGCGGACAAAAATGTTAGATTTGACAAATTCAGCAACCACTTTGAAATTATTAGTACGGGTGAGTTTTGTTTCCACCCATTTCGAAACATAGTTTACGGCAAGCAATATATATATAGAAAACCATAAGACGAAGGAAAAGGGCCCATAAAGTCAATACCCCAAACGTAAAAAATTTCAACAAAAATCATTGAGATTTGGGTCATTTGATCCCTACGAGAAATACTACCTATTCGTTGACACTTATCACATAACTTACAAAATAAGTAGACATCCTTAAAGAGGGTCGGCCAATAGAATCCACTCTCTAGAATCTTACGAGCAGTCCTTTTTGGTCCAAAGTGATCTCCACTGCAAAAGAGTGACAATAAGCTAAAATAGATTAGAATTTATTTTCACTTACATATCTACAAATGATTTGGTCGGCACCACGCTTCCAGAGGTAAGGGTCAATTCAGATGTAAGACTTTGCGTCACTCCTTAACTTGTCCATTTTTGCCTTAGGCCATCCTGCAGGAAACTTGTCAGTAACTAAAAAATTAACAATATCTGCATACCAAGGCAAAGATAAATTAACAAAAAATAAATGCTCATCGGGGAAAGTTTCTCTCAACGGAATGTCGTCCTTGGTGACTTGTACCCGACTCAAGTGATCTGCTACCAAATTTTCTGTCCCTTTCTTATTTCTGATCTCCAAGTCAAACTCCTGTAGCAACAGTATCCACCTTATAAGTCGCGATTTTGCCTCTTTCTTGGTCAACAGATACCGTAAAACTGCATGATCAGAGAAAATAACAACTTTAACACCAAGTAAATAGGACCGAAATTTCTCTAAAGCAAAAATTACAGCTAAAAACTCCTTTTCGGTGATCGAATAGTTCAACTGAACTCCGTTCAAGACTCGAGATGCGTAGTAGATAGCATGGGCTGCCTTCCCCACTCTTTAACCCAGCACCGTGCCCACTGCATAATCGCTGGCGTCACACATGATCTCGAATGGCAGGTTCCAGTCGGGCGGTTAGATAATAGGTGAAGAGATCAATAGCTCCTTCAACCTATCGAACGCTCTTTTACATGTTTCATCGAACTCGAAGGGCACCTTTTTCTGCAAAAGTTGGAACATGGGCGCTCCAATTTTCGAGAAATCTTTGATAAACCTTCTGTAGAAACCTGCGTGACTCAAGAAAGAACGCACTTCCCGCACACTCGCAGGGTAGAGTAAAGTAGATATAACATCTATCTTTATTTTATCAACCTCAATACCCCTAGACGACACCACATGACCCAAAACTATCCCGTGCTCGACCATAAAATGGCATTTTTTCCAATTGAGCACAAGATTAGTTTCTATACATCTAGCCAGAATTAATTTCAGGTTATCTAGACAGTTATCGAAACTTTCCCCATACACACTGAAATTATCCATAAAAACCTCAATAATCTTTTCAACATACTTCAAAAGATACTTACCATAAAACGTTAGAAGGTAGCAGGTGCATTGCATAACCCAAATGGCATCCTTCGATATGCAAATGTTCCAAAAGGGCACGTGAAGGTTATCTTCTCCTGGTCCTCGGGTGCAATAGTAATCTGGAAATAACCTGAAAATCCATTCAAAAAATAATAGTAAACTCGACCTACTAATCGCTCTACCATTTGATCAATGAAAGGAAGGGGAAAATGATTCTTTTTCGTGACGGCGTTCAACTTCCTAAAATCTATACACTGCCGCTACCCGGTGGGCTTTTGAACTGGTACAAGCTCACTCTCTCGATTTGACTCCACCGTCATCCCTGCCTTTTTCAGGACCACTTGAACCGGACTCACCCAAGAGCTATCTGATATAGCAAAGATTATCCCCACATCCAGCAGTTTCAGGATCTCTTTCTTCACTACCTCTATCATGAGGGGATTCAGTCTCCTTTGAGCCTGCCGAATAGGTTTAGCACCCTTCTCGAGTCGAATCCGATGCATACATATCGCGTGACTAATTCTTTTGATATCGGCGATGGTCCATCCTATTGCCTGCTTATGGTCCCTCAAAACTCGGACCAACTTGTCCTCTTGAACTTTTGATAAATTCGCGGAGACGATCATTTGGAGTGTCTCCCCCTCACCCAAGTGTACATACTTTAGGTGTTTCGGCAACGGTTTCAACTCTAAGACAGGCGGCTGCACCACGGATGGAAGTAACCTTTGATGAGATTCAGGTATAAAAATGGGTGCGAGCTCATACCTTATTTTTGTGGTTGGTAACGTTTGCAACACTTCAATCACACATTTGAACTCTTCACTCAATTCTACCCCAGCGGTCATTTCTGACTCGAGGTGCCTGGTCAAGGTAATTTCCAACTCATCCCTGCCTTTAATTTCAAAAACCTCCTGTACCGCAAGGTCAATAACATTTACAGAGAAAACGGAGCTAACATTTGAATCTGATGGATATTTCATGGTTTCAAAAATGTTAAAATGAACAATATCGCCATCAAATTCTATGGACAGGGTACCCTTATTAACGTCAATTTTTGTTCGAGTTATGCTCAAAAAGGGTCTGCCCAACAATAAAGGTGACGGGTCATAGGAGTGTTCATCATTCATATCAAGTACATAAAAATCAGCAGAAAAAACTAATTTATTAATTTTCACTAAAACATCCTCAATCAACCCGTCAGAGTATGCATTGGTTCGGTCTGCCAGTTGGATTATTATTCCAGTGTCTTTCAGAGATCCTAATTTCAGAGAAGCATATATAGATTTCGACATGATATTAATTGAGACTCCTAAATCTAACATAGCTTTTCCAATCAAGGTATTGCCTATTCTACAAGGAATAGTGAACATACCTGGGTCCCCACATTTCGATGGAAGCTTTCGTTGCAGAATTGCTGACACATTTTCCCCCACTACCATTCTCTCATCTCCCTTCAACCACCTTCGATTGACACACAACTCCCTCAAAAATTTTGCGTATCTGGGTACCTGTTTAATCGCATTTAGAAGGGGAATATTGATCTCCACCTTGCGAAAAATCTCTAGGACCTCTTTCTCCTTGTCCTGCTTCCTTGGTTTCTCCAATCTGCTTGGGAAGGGAGGTGGGTTGGTTCTAACTGGAATGAGTGGGTCCGGAATTACCTTTAAATTTTTATTGTCTCCGCTCTCCTCTTCCAACTCTTTCTCAATTCAATCTTCGTCCTTGTCCTTAGGAATCAACGGGTCGGGTCCTTGGACCTCCTTTGCCGCTTCTCAAGGTCATGACGCTCACATTCTTCGGGTTCAACTCAGATTGAGATGACAGCTTTCCTTGCATTTGGGACTCCAACCGATTGAACGTGATGGCCATTTGATTTACCTGAGTTTGCAATGATTGCACTTGTCCCCACTGATTTTTCATGTCTGAATCCGTCTTCTGTTGATTCGCAAGTAATTGCTTCATCATCTCTTCTAGAGACGAACTTGAGTTCGACGGAGGTGGTGGCGGGCGAGGCTGGTATTGTTGTTGATGCCGTTACTGTCTATTTGGTATGAAATTAGACGGCTTGTTCCCCCATAACTCAGGTTAGGGTGGTCCCTCTAACTAGGATTGTAGGTACTTGAATACTGGTCGTACTGTTTTTTTGGCGTGGGTGTGTGGCCAACCATGTTCACCTGTTCTGCATTTTCTTCTTGAACTAGTGGGCACATCTCTGTAGAATGACCCAAAGCAGCACATACCCCACACACCTAACTGCCGCACGAAGGATGTCAATTCAGAAATTTGTTGTTGGATGGAGGATGTTTCCATCTCATTTACCTTACGTGATAGGACATCCTCCCTAGTGCCAAACTGCTGCAAATTTTCAGCCATCCTCTCTATCAACTTCCATGCTGCCCGAGGAGTCTTGTTCACTAACGCCCCTCCATTTGCAGCGTCGATTATACTCCTGTCTCTAAAAAGTAGCCCCTCATAGAAATATTGGATGAACAGTTGCTCACTTATTTGATGCCAAGGGCATTTAATACACAGCTTCTTAAATCTCTCCCAGTACTCATAGAGGGACTCGCCTGGGTGTTGTTTGATGCCGCATATCTCTTTCCTTAGACTTGCAGCTCAAGACGCAGGGAAACATTTGTCTAAAAATTTCTTTTTTAACTGGTCCCACGTGGTGATACTATCTGGTGGTAGGTAGTATAGCCAGTCCTTCGCGGAGTCCTTCAAGTGCTTATAGGGCTCCTCACCTAGTGAACCATGAAAAGATGGTAAGAGGTGAATTAGACCAGATTTCAACTCAAAAGATGTGTTATCATTTAAATTTGGAAAAGTAATGCACAAAGGTTGCTGATTTAAATTAGACGCAGCCAACTCCCTTAGTATTTGTGCATTTGCCATGGTGGTTTTCCCTTGATTCGAGTTGCTCGAGGTGTCACCAAACAAATCTGCTAGTTCAGCTTCTGGCTCAGGTCTCTTAGATGCGGCAATGGAGTGCGCCTCTCTGAACTATCTGGTTTCTTTCCTCGTTCTACACGCGATCTTCTCTACTTCAAAATCGAAAATTAATTCGCCTGTACGAGAAAAACGAGGCATAAACTAGAAAAAATATCAGAAAATTAGAACAAAATTGAAATTGAAAAGAAACAAATAATTAACGCCAATCCCTGGCAATGGCGCCAAAAATTGCCAGGTCGTCAAACCTGTGCAATAATAAAACTAGAACCTAACTACCACTAAAAGCAGTCAATAATTAATCCTGAGTACTAAAGCAGGGAGACTTTAGGTGTGCAATGGGTTACTTGATTCACCCTATTTCCGAAGAGTTTGCTTAATCCGATATATCAGAATTAATTAGTTGACAAATTTATTAATAGTAGACAGTAGCAAGTAGGGTCGTCTCCTCAGGGATTGGAGATATTTGTCTCTTTTAAATTCCAATTGGTAAAGGGGAATTTTGTCGGAATGAAACTAAAAACAATTAAGCAATTAAACTAAAAATGAATAATTAACTAGCATGAATGTAGCAGGAATTAAATCAAGAATAGATAAATTCTAGCCAAGGATACAACTACTCAGACACAGTCCATTTATCCGATCATTAATACAAGAGAGGTTCACTTAATTTATTAATAGGCTAGTTATAGTCACCGATGAATTCTAACGACCAATTTTTCCTTAATTTATTGATAACCAAAATACGACCATTGATTATCCCTAACCAGAAAATACTCCTAAATACGACCGTAGGAATTAATTTTTCAATTGCATTAATAATTAGAAAAACCTAACCCTAATCAATAACACGCTACAAGGGTTATTTAAATTAGATTGCACGTTCCTCTAATGTGTAAACACCCCAGTTGCCACTAATATTATTCAATCAAACAATTATGGATTTAATTGACTAAATTGACACGAGATTAATAAATCACATTGAACATCGGGCCCTTGACATCCAAATAATAAAATAATCCCATGAAAATTCAAGCAGACAACGTGCAAATATTAATAAATTGAGGAACACATGAAAACTAATTAGACCTCACAGATTTTCGAGACTGCGCCGTCGAGTTGACTCTTGACTAGATGGAAGGCTTAGCCACGCCGCATAATTAAATCACCACATGAATTAATTGATTGCAAAGGCATTGCATTTTTACTAGAAAGCATGGAATAAAAGATGTTTTTTCCGTTGGGAAATATTGTCGAACACCTGGCGTGTGTTAAAAGCCAGTCAGAAGAAAGGAAAACTAAAACTATCCTAAAAGCTAAACTAGAGCCGTCCTCCTTCTGTACGTTTTTTTTCCTTAAAAAGCCAAAAGAAATATGATTAAAAGCTATCTCCGGTGGTCCCCACAAATTTGGAACAAGCCTCCAAATTACTTCTTGTTTCAAGTTTCTGTACGTTCCTTCCTTTGAAGAACCCAGATGACTAAATGCTTCTCACTAGCTTTGTGGACCCCGCCAATTTCAAGGGCCCAAGGATTGGAGCCCTTAGAAGTCTTCATTTTCTCCAGAAAGTCTCTCATTTTTTGTAAATTTTGCTTCATTCCCTGAAATTAATTCCAGATACCAAATATAAATAGATATCAACAATTAACACAATATTTGGCAGGGATAAAAGAGCAAATTAATAATAAAATTACTAACAAATGATACCCTATCACATCATTATGTGTTCTAAGTTCTTAGAGTCTTGTTTCTAGATATCATGATTATGTGATCTAAGTTCTTAGGGTCTTGCATCTAGATGTCATGATTATGTGTTATGTGTTTATGTGATCTTATGTGTTTACTTGTTTTATTATGTTTTATATTATTTGTTTAGTTATAATTAATGTGTGACGTCACCACACTAGTCCAACGCTAGTTGTAGCCCCTTTTCCCGTCTCCACACTAGTCCAATGCTAGTTGTGGTCTTTCACTCTAACTCTTTTCACTAGTCCAACGCTAGTGAGAATTCATAAATATGGGCTAGTCCAATGCTAGATTCTTAGGAATCATTCACCTGTTAGATCATGATTGTGTGATAAAGTCACTTCATCTCATGCATGTTTTTCACTTTTTAGGATTTTTACCATGTTGCATGACACTTTTCTTCTATATGTACATCTTTTATCCCATATTCCCTTCTATTTATATTCCCTATTCTGTATTTTCCATTATATGTATATTCCTTACCCCTTTGTATGAAAACATGACATTAGACTTGCATTCCCATTTAAGAATTAGAACTAGGCTAGTACATTTGCATGATTAGATAGGAAAAATCCCTTGAGTATGGGATATGGACGAGTTTGGCTTTCTAGTTTTAGCACATTCATATTCCCTCTATGAAAGGAAAAATTAAGTCACGAACATTAGCTCCCCATATCCATTATGATGCATCCCTTTAGATTATGTATACTTGTATATTATTATTTTCCTTTTTTTTTTTCTTAGAGTCTCATATTTTTGCGTTATTCGTGATCTCTTCAAAAAGTCGCTATTGGGTATTACAATTAATGTGATTGGCACCAATTAAGTTTTGAAGAGATATTTTGCCCCCCGATACCCTCTTAGGTCTAGGGTTTGCATTCATATAGTACATCCAAATGTGATAAATCTTTAGATTAAAATAAGAAAATCTTTGACTAAATCACGTAACTAGCCTTGGTACACCTTAACTCAATGTCAAGTGGCGACTCCGATGTTTTATTCAAAAATCTTTTTTAAACTATAATCTGGGCCCGAATCATCGCATTTTTAGTCCCATTTAGGCCTATTTTCTTTACTTATTTTCTAAAAATCAGAATTCATTTTTTTCAATCAAAAATCCATTTTGTTATTCATTTTTAAATCAAAGTTCATTTTTCACTGAATAAACTCGTAATTGATTTTATTTTTAAAAATGAGGCGCGACAGCTTGGCGACTCTACTGGGGACTTAGAGAGTCCAAGCATTTGATTTAGCCAATCTTTTTCTTTTTCTAACCTTCTTATATATCACACTTGGAGGTTTTAGATTGCATTTTCCTTTTTCCTTTTCCTTTTCTCCTTTTAGGGATTTTTGCATTTACGAAGTTCGTAATCGAATCACTCCTTGCACAATATGCATGTGATGAATGGATTGTTTCTTTGCTTTTATTTGTATCGCGAGTGCATTTTTTTGGGTGGGGGGTAGCCACCTTAGAACCTTCACCCGCGTTTGATAGTATTTGATCCTTCCCTTCGATAGGGGCACTTCATACGTGCATACATTTTATTTTATATCCCTTATTTCTTTTTACTTTTAGTGGTTGTCATACCACTCTTCCCTTATTAGGATTAAATCGATCCACTTGGACATGTGGCCGTGGCACGACGTACATGTAGCAATGTCCGAGGGATCACCCGAACCCCCGACTCTTGGACATTGGAATTGATGACCCTTTGCCTTTGTTCTGAAAGTTTGGAAGTCTTAAAACCTCGTTAAAGTCTAGGTGCACTAGTGAACCCAACCTCATGCATCCATGTTAGAAATTGCATAAGATAGAGTCGATCTTACCCCAATTAAGAACACTAGGCACAAAGGGAGGGATTTCACCCCTCTTTCCTTATTTATCTTTTTGTTTCTTGTATCATCTAAATTGTTCAACATGTTATGTGATTAATTGTTGAACTAATATTTTCTTGTTTTCTTGTCTTTTGCATTCACAAATGTTAGGAAATAAGAGATCTGGCATGATACTCTTTTAGAACTTACCTTTCTAGATAGGTTATTGCACGTTTAAATTCCAATGAATTGCATTTATAGATCAATAATTGCACATTATTTTAGACTCACTCTGGCATACAAAGGATTCCTTTAGGTCATATTTTTATTTCAAATTGCATATTTAATTATTTTGATAAATTGGTATCATGCATAAATCTTAGAGAGAATGCCATTTAGGGAATCCCACAATAGGAATAAGCCGCCTTGTGTCTCGGATATGTAATCCAAGGAGACTTGCACGTTTACATTCTTATAACATCCGGCGGGATAGTGCACAAGGTAAGGTAGGATCCAATCACTTTTATAGAGCGATCTTTTGTGCATTAGAATATGAGCCTCTAATACTCATTTTTTTGGCCCATTTTATCAAAATGGTAAATTTTTTGCATAAAGGACCTTAAATTGAATAAATTCATGAATGACTCTTCATTATTGGGACAATAAATGAATCAAAGCCAAAATCTTGATTGTAGAAGATTCATAGGCTAATGCATTGGCAACAAAAATGTCAAATTAGTGTGTCCACTTGAAGGTTCAAACGTTCACCATGGGATCCTCTTGAAGGTCCTCTTGGGTGCCTGAATAATTGATAATGAAATATCACTTATAAACCCCAATTATCAAGGGAGATTGCACACTTATACAATCTAAGAAAATTTCACAAAAATGAGCCTGAATTACTCGTAAATCAAGACTCAAAAGAGGGGTTTTAAAACACAAGCAAAATCTGATTTTCATCTTTGAAATCAAGTGTAAAACGATCAAGTGATATCGAAGGAAAAAGATGAGTTTGAAAAACTCCATTTCCTTTAAGTTAAGAATTTTCAGATTTGTTACACATATTTTGAAAAATCGTATCTCACTCTCTACAAGTCCAAATTTTGAAAACTTGGTACCGTTGGAAACTACTTCCAAAGTACTAAAAGTTTCTAGAAGACACTTCCATGATTCCAAATGGAAAATATTCAAAATTTGGCTCAAAGTGGCTGTTTTGGAATGCCAAGACAGATTTTGGTTGATTTTCGGCAAAGTTTGGAAATTCGAAAAAATTCACACAATGCGAACTAACCTCTGAAATTTGGAACTCAATTAGAGTTATAATCAATGTTTTTAACACAAAAATTAGAACAAGAATTGGAGTTTTGAGCACCAAGATATGGCGGCTCAAAGTTACTGAAAAAGTGAGACCATTAGGCCAAATTCCAGATTTAATTCACGAACATTCGGACTTTGGTTGAACATCGAAACGGACTCGGAATGGCACTAAATTTGGTATGATTACACTACCATATAAGGGCTATTCCTCTGTCAAATTTCATAGAAAAATACATACGGGAAGTCAATTAACAAAATCATTAAAGTCCCATAAGTTTCCAAGGCAAATCTGCCTTGTATGTAAATTTCTCTTTTCTAAACGTTTGGCCAAAGAAATCTTCTCAAACATGGTCCATTTGGGTAGACAATGCCTAAGAAATATCCAAAATACATTTGGTAGGTGATTAATACCAAGGATTTCGAATAACAAGTTCCAAATCAAGATTTGCTATAAATCAGTTCGAAATAAGGGTTTTCTTACACGAAGACAGTTCTATAATTTGGCCACATCTCACTCAATTCAACTCAGAATTGAACATGGTTAGTGGCGTTGAAAACTAGATTCATAAGGCTACAATTTCTCAGAAGAAATCATTTTAAAATTCTATTCACAACTAACTCATATTTGAGCATAAAGTCGCTGTTTAAAACAGAGCTTCCAGTACAGACGCGAAACACAACAGGCAACTTTACAAGATTGGCACGGATCACTCAGGTAGAATCAAGATGTGCATTTTATACCGTTGGAAAATTGGAAATGTTTAGTTTCTAGTGCCTTAAACGGCACTCGATTTCGACAGTGGAGTAAAGAGTTATGGCCAAAACAAAATCACTGCCATAGAAATACGGGACACAATTCCAGCTTTGGCAAATTTTTGAAATCTCAACATTCACTCATCCAAATCACGTAAGTTTTTTAGGAAACTTTATACACAACCTATATTACATATACACATCAGAATCAAGTCATTTGGACAAAAAAAAATGCACTAAGGGTCACGGCAATGACAAGGGCAGAACAGGTAAAATTTTCCTCTTCAATTCCTTTGAACTTTCTTCAACAATACAATTCATTTCCACTAGATTAAACACTAATCCAACATAAACAACATCAAATCAGTCCATCAAGCCATAGTGGGATTTCATAGAGCCCAACACAAAATTTCCAACAATATAAAGCTACCCAAATGAATTTATAAGCTCATAAGTGTAAGATAACTTCCATAAACTAAGATTTTTAAGGTTAATCGTTCATTACCTCTTTGGATGAGCAGGATAGAAAATTTCGATCCCTTGGAGCTAAACAAAAACCGTGAGATGAAGCTCTTTTCCTAGCTTGAGGTGATCTCCAAGTGGTTTATGTAAATTTTGAGGTGATTTGGTGAAAATTTAGTGATAAAATGAAGAAGAACTTGATGAAGAAATTTGATTCTTTTCTCCCGTACGTATCAAACCAAATAATAAACTTATCACCATCTATTCAAGGCCTCAAAACCAACCAAACAAACCAAATAAAAATACCTATTTCAAGACTAATGTACAAGTCTCCAATTTTCCAAGTTTATTGTATTCTCGAATCGATTATTGACTCCAAATGCGTATTCACTATTCTCACTTAACGAGCTTTCAAAAATTAAATTTTGAAACGAGTCATTTTAAAAATATAAGTAAGTCATAGTTCCATGTAATTAGATCTAAAAAGATTGAAATAAAATATTCGGAGCAAATGGGTAATAAAATATTTAAATAAGCGAGTAATAGGAGTTTAAAATAGATAAATTTTTGCGAGTCCACACATCTAGAGTGAATAATAACATTTGAACTTTCAAGTCATGAAAAATCTTGAGTCATTTCTTAAATTCAAACATAACCAAAGAAAATTCCAGAAATCAGTAGTTGAAAGAACAACCAATCCCAAATTGAAGTGAGCAAATGTAATTCAAAGTTTTTGAGATAAAACTAACACTTTTCATCTTAGTTGATACCAAATCTTGGTTAAAAACAACTCATATACTACTATTGAAGTGCATTCAAGGATACATATGTAACTTAAGATCCAACTAATCCAAAATCAAACCTTATATCTCACTAATATACATAAGAGAAAGTAATAGAAATTTGGGCAGCATTTCCCTTATTTTTTTACTTTTTCCATCCATGTACAACTTGGATTCACAAGCCAACAAACCTCCAATCCAACTACAAGTGATAACCAGCAACATCCATCTATTCAAGGCCTCAAAACCAACCAAACAAACCAAATAATAAACTTATCACCATGGATATCAAAGCTGGAAACTAGTTTAAAGAAGAAATTATAAGTAACAAATTTGTCATCCTTCGGTGTTTTGGTCATCATTGTATCTAGGTATTTCGGATCGAGGTAAATTTGATCGCGTTTCGAAGCTAAGACAGAGACCTACAACTTTGATGAAGGTATCAAACCCCAGTTTAAACATTATCAAGGTCGAAATTGGCAAAAATAGAGACATAAAAATTCTGTCGGAGCCAAAACAGGATAACTAAACAGTTTTGGTAAAATGGCTATAACTTGGTGTAGAAAAATCGAAATTGAGTTCCGTCAACGGCGTTTAAAACTAGATTCATAGAGGTTCCCGATGGTATAAAATTTAGTTTCTAGTTCATCTCCTACAACTACCGACAAGCTCAGGAATTTGACTGAAATGCACCACCAAATGCTAGAATTTTGCATATCAACCCTAAAACTACTCATCAAAGCTGGAATTCCTCGTAGTTTTAGCCAAATCAACATATAGAAACTAGTATATCCACTTAGCAAAGCTAATAAAGCAAGATTCAACTTAAAGCAACAATATAAAGCTGGAAATCTCATTACCAAAGTTGAAATTTCATTTCACCACTCAAATCAACTAACAAGTCATGAAAATCACCATAATCAAACCTAAAAATCACTTATAAACATGTATCTAAGGTAAATATAGCTTCTTGAAACCCATATCTTGATCACCTTCTTGAAGATAGCAAATCCTATCTTAACACTCCAAAATCTCTCCACCAAGACCTTCAATCTTCCTTGAGTACCACTTTTTATGGAGTAACTTGTTAGTTTTATAGTACAACTTCAAGATCCAAGCAAAAATGGAAGTAGAAAATGAAGCTTTTCTCTCTCTCACATTTGGCCAACCATGGAGGAAAATGGAAGAAATGAAGACAAAACAAAGGCTTAAGAGATAAGTTTAAGTTGGTCTAGTCAAAGTCTTTGGTCAAAGTCTTAAACAAGACTTAATACTACGGCGACAAGTGGCATCATCTAAGCTAATATATATATCCTTTTGTCTCTTAATTGCATACTTAAGCAACAAGTTCCAAATTAATCCTTAGCACATCATAAATAATGTCCCTTAGCATAACACTTCCACCATACTTCGAAAATTTAACGGACGTCACACCTTAGTGGGTCCCACCACCTTAATGCACTTCTAACTTATCATGTACTAATTTATACAAGAAAAATGTTTTAAAAACATGATTCACTTATAAAAATATCTAAGTAATTAAAGCAATGAGTTAAAGTAAAGAAAATGTATTCGAAAAAATAAAATACAAAAATACAATAAATTTATGCAAATGTAAAAATCATTTCAAATCATTAATTAATCAAACAAATGAGGTGCAACTATGTTAAAATAAAGTAAACATAGCAAGAATTTAGGTCATCACATTCTCTTCCTCTTACACAAAAATCCGGGGTGTCACATTTCCTGTGACGATCTTACCTTTCCCCTAGGGCATACCCAAGGGTTTGGCGGATCGCTTGCCCAACTTTCGTCAGGACTCACTCAATTAATTCTCAAAATTAATCATTCAAGCCTCCAAAATAACATTTAAATTCTACAATTCAACCAAAATGTAAACTTATTTACTACCCAAAAGCCAAACGTATGATACAACATCAAATGTCAAAATATATCCTATCAACCAAAAGTATAAATACAAGAGGGTTATACACCCTAGTTCACACTTAATTGTTTCGGACCTCCATTTCTGTAAGGAAAACAAAAATTAAAGGAATGAGCCAAAAATCCAGCGAGATTTCTAAACAAGTAATCAAGGAAAAAAACCATGAAAAATAGCATTTAACCGTTTGAATACTTTGCACAATAATATCCAGTCATTCAAGAAATAAACATTCAATCATTGAAAAGATACGTGCTCACTTGGAACCATTCATTCAAGTCATTGATTCATTCATTCGCCAACCATTTCCTTATCCCTCCAACATTAGAAAACATTTGCAAGTGAAAACTCCTTCCGTGTTCTTGTCATTCATTCATTGATATCATTGCATTGAATCCACTAGTTAGTTCTCCACCAGACTTCGTGATAATACTCGAGTATACCAAAACACTGTCCCAGGATCACCAACAGCCCGACCGAATCCGCTTATGGCTCGAATCGATTGGCAGCGAAGGGTAAGGGTCCAGTTCAGCCAAAAGACTTACATTCATGCACAAATAGCATTCAATCATTGAAAATTCACTTTTGCTTGGGTTGAACGCGATAAAGTACACACTCACCCATCAAAAATCCATTTATCAATCATTGAAAAGCATTTAACATTCCGACAACATTCACAACATTTCACATAGTCATTGAAAGCATACACATGCAAGGAACACTCACCACGGCACAAGTTCAATTATTCGTTTCGTGTACACTTCCGACCTCACTTCCACGTCCTAAAATCACATATATAAAGTGCCACAAGATCCACTACGCCAAGTCACATTACTCAAAAGAAAATCAAGCTCAAAATGGTTTAACAACTCTAACTAAAAGTTGAAAATGAAAGTAATAACAGTTTTAGGAAAACAGAATTTTTTCAGTTTTGCGCAATGGTATTTGAAAAATTATATCTCAAGCTTCTTAACCCCAAAATTTATAAAATTTATACCATTGGAAAATAGATTCAAAGGGTTCAGAAGACATCTTTGCAGGATTCTGTCTACAAGTCAGTCAAATTCCATCATCAAGTTGCTGCTTTGTCCAGTAGACAAACAGAACAGGTATAGAAATTCAGTCAATTTTGGAAAATCACAGATATTCTTAGGAATTAAGGAAATTTCTGAAATTTTCATGGTAGAAATTACTCTGAATGTAGTTTTAAATGCAATAAAGAGAACTAAATTTGGATTTTTCTATACTAAGATATGACAGTTTTTTCAAGACTACTTGCGAAAAATTTCAGCAGCACTTCCCCTTAGTTTCCCTAATTTCCAACCATTTTCAAAGCTTCATTCTCACCACAAGACAACCCCAAATCAAGTTCACAAGGTATAGGATACATAGAGTACTTATTTTAGCTACAAAGCTAGCTACAATCAACATATCGTGGCTGAAAATATAACACAAAGCTGGAAATTAGCAACACAAGCTGGAAATTTAACTACCAACTTGAAAATTAAAGGAAACCCTCCATAAACTCCTTCCTTTAAACTATAAATGCACCATATATGAAATATAAGAAACAAAGGATAGGTTTTCTAGCAAGTTTACCTCTTTTTTTCCAAAAAAAATTGTGACTAACCAAGAAATGATCACAAGTTTCTCACTCCAGGAACTTCCCTCCAAACTTGATTCAAAGATTTGTGGAGTGCAAGATGTTTTCCTCTCTTGTTTTTTCTTCCTCACTAAGTTGGACAAGAAACTCAAGACTAGAAGTTATGTTTTACTCACTCTTTTCTCTCTAATTTTCGTCCAAGAGGAGACCCAAAGAAGCAAGAGGAAGATTCTAGTGAAATAACACTTGGTTGGTTTGAAAAAGTTTGACCTTGGTCAAGGCCTTCTATAGATGTTTAACAAATGACAAAATCACAAGTATTTCCACCAAAATATCTTTCTTTTCCTCAAAGATCTCATAATACTTTTTTTCACAAAAACCCCTTTGCACATTGTGAGGACCCCACCTCCCCCTAGGGCATATTCCAAGGTTTAGCGGACCGCCTGCCCAACTCTCACCAGGACTCACTCACTCACTTCAAGAAAATAATTTGTAACTTCAAAAGTAAAAGAAACTACAGTTCCCAAGCTTGGAACGTACATTAACATTCATTGCTATCTCAACCATTCATACATATCCGAATATAACAAGAAATTCAAGTTCTAGTTGCACTTCTGACCCTAATCGAGCACTAGCGCTAGTAAAATTATAAAAGTTAAAAGTCTAGACAAAACTAACCTTTCCAACTTCACGCCTATGCTCGTAACCCCTGTAAGGAAAATAAAAACTAATAGAGTGAGCCAAATCTTAGTGAGGTTCCAAAACTTCATGCAAACCCAAGTAGCAAGTTGGTTATTATGTAAAACTTGAACTCTTAAAATGAGTAAACGTAAAAGTTCATAAAAAGAAACAATAACACTACAAGTATTTCCAGGTATAAGGATACGGATGGCTCTCAAGAGCCAAATTCCCGTTACATTATTTGATCCGAACCCGTTGACACTCCGTCAACGTTTGAAGAAGCAATCCATGACCGTAGATCTCCACTTTACATCAATTTCCATCTACCAATCAACCCCCTACCAGGCCCAAAATCCAAAATAAGAGTGATGGTAATACTCGAGTATACTGAATCTAGTGGACCATATCCAAAGGATTATATAATAAACAGTACCTATGGTTCGCCAATCTCCTCGACCAAACCATTACTGGCTCGATTCAACTGACTAACCAATACGGTGAGGATAAAAGTAGTGAGGCGGGATGAGAGACACCTCTCACTTGGATTGAGTGTGGTACATGCTACCGCTCAGCACTTATAAGTCAAGTACAATATCTTGGGCAGCATTCAAATTGTAGACATGTATATCAAGTCAATAATAGCCAGTAAACAGTAATAAATCACATTAGGGGAAGGGCGATAAAGTACACGCTTACCCGTCCAAACAAATCGAGTATTTTTTTCAAATATCAAGTTCAATCATGTACTTGGAAACACTCACCAACAATTTATTTCTTATCAAAACCACGTCCAAGGTCAACTCCTTGGTTGGAGTCCAAATTTGCGATAATATATCATTGGACAGTTTGAAAGCAATTAGGGTTCAAAATATAAGAGTTTCGCTAAAAGAAAAGCAAATAAATGAAACTCGTTGAAGTAGTATTCATTTCACTTATCAAACTCTAGAAAATTCATGCTCACTTGTTTGGTTTTGATAAAAAAGCGATTAACACTTTTAAGTTCATAACTTGGTTTAAAAGATGAAGAAAACGTATTTATAGTGGTTGCTACTTTCGCCTTTTAAAGGGTACGAGTTTTGGCAAAAATTCAGCTTATGTACCTCTACTAAAGGAAACTTGAATACCCTAGATAACCGAAGTCCAATTCATCCCCGAATCACCGCTCAAGTTCCAAGTTTACTCACTTATCTCTCGAATGAAAATTTGGACAGCATACCCTTTGTATTTGTCCAATTTTCCAGCCATTTAAGGCTTCATATTTTTCCTCAAATCAATCCAATTCAAACACCACCAATAAACATATCAAGATAGCTCTTCATCTAGGCTACAAACCATCCAAATATAAGTCATTTCTAGCAAATAATCAACCACTACCAAAACTGGAATTTTCTCACCAAAGTTGGAAATTCATCTTTTAATGCTAAAAAGTCACAATCATGCCATTAATCACCTCGCAAATTCCATATCCAAACTCAATACCAACATTTGCTAGTTAAACAACATTATCAAAGCTGAAAAATATATAATGCTAGTTGAAATTTTCACTAAACAACCCAAACTAGAAAATCATTCACAATATTCCAAGATTCAAAACTTCTATAGCATATTTAGCAAGATTAAGAAAGATAAAAAGAAGTTTTAGACTTATACGTTACCAAACCTTCTTGAAAGTGAGGAACCAAACTATTTCTTCCAAAACTTTCACCACACCAAGCTTCCTAACACCCTTAATGCAAGTTTAATCGGTTTATTTTTGTGGTTCCAACTCAAACTAGGCAAGATCCAAGGTGGGAATGGAAGTTTTTCTCCTCTCTTTTCCTCTCCAAAGTTTCAGCCAAGCTCAAGAAGAAAATGAAGAAATTGAGCAAACAAGAAAGATAAGAAGAAAGGAATGATCTTGGTCAACAACTCTTGGATCTTTGACACTTGTTAAAGCCAAGTTTTCTCTCTTTGTTTTTTTCTTTTCTTTCCTTTTCCTTAGTCAACAAAAATGGCTGGATTAAGGGGTAATTCAGGAAGGATTAGGTGAAATAAAAATAAGAAGTTTAGGGTAAGAAAATATTATTGGTCAAGTGGTGTACTCAATCGGTAATAAACGGTGCATGTCGGTTCAAGCCTATTTTCCTTAACTCTCTCGTACTTGTGTTTTAACTTATGATTCACTAACTTATTATTAGCACTTTTAATCACACACTTTCTCTTACTTAATACTCGCTCTTATCTACCAAATTTAGTACACATACCTCACCAAGTGATCACACTACCAAAATACGCAAAAATCCTAATTTGCTCTAACTATAAAAGTAAAAGTAAAACTCTCGATTCTATTATATATTACAACTGTTGAGGGAATAAAATTAGTAGTAAAAGGAATTATAAATTAACTTATTCAAAATAAGAGAGAATTACAAGAAAATATAAGTAAATTTTCAAATCGTCACACACACAACTCCCTCATTTCATCACAATTTATACTGCACACCCACTAGTTGGTCACATTGCCAAAATGCACAAAAAACCCTAACTTACGCCATTCCTTTAGAAAAATCATAATTTGAGTTATAAATGTCAAAAATTCATACAACTTAGCCTGTTAAAAACTAGACTTGAAACAATAATAATCTTTACAAGACATCTCAAGGAATTCAGTTCATAAGTTGGTCCTAACTGAACTATAAGCTACTACAACATTTCAATTTTTACTTGCGCAGGGCAGAACTTTTCAGTCAACTTTGCCAATTTTCTGGTATTTATAGAAATTGAATCAAACTTTGAATTTTATATCGTAAGAAGCCCTATGAGTCTAGTTTCAAACGCAACAAACGGAACTGAATTCCGATTTTCCTATACGAAGTTATAGCCAATATCTCAAAACTGCGCAGAGCCAAGCAGTGAATATAGTTGATGAGATAACATCTCCAAATGACTTTCAAGTCATACACACGTGTATCAGTTCACTTGCAAATAGTTCACTTGTAAATAGGATATTAGAGTTTAGTTATGTTAGGTCGAGTGTGATAAAGTACACACTCACTTATACAATAATAAACGAATTCAAGCAATAAGTCATATTTGAATAACAAGTAGCATGGAACATGTAGTTGGAACATCATCAATTGATCACAACTTTTTTACTTAAAACCACGGTTCTTTCACTTGGTCACTCTCGAGTCCTGTGATCATATAAGCTATCAAGAGTCTAGCTATTTCATACCCATATAAATGTAAACTATGAATTTCAAAGTTTCACTTAGCCAATAAAGCAATTTACAGGTTTAACTCCCATATATCTTTCAAAAGTGCACAGTTTTCTTGTTCAAATCCAGGGGAGAAACTTCATGCATGATTGGTCAATGTGGCAAGCATGATATGATACAAGAACATGTCGCTTATAGCCAAGACTTGTGAAGGAAACGGGACAAGAATCTTGAGGTTCAAAGTTAGTTCAAGTAATGAGATGAATGACTACCTTCTCGCTTAGCCATACTCGAGTACAATCTTAAAAATGCCACACTTCCAAGCCACAACAGTTTAAGGAAATTACTTCCAAATCAACTAAGTAAACTCACCCTAGATCATGTAGTTTCCAATCCAATTTAAGGGAAAAATTCATGTATATGTTAGGTCAATGATTCAAATAAAACATAGTGCGAAAATATTTCCTTTCCATCCACAAATTTGAGCTTAAACTGTCCAAAACAGTTTGGTTGTTAGGTAGGAAATTCAACACTTGAAACAAAAAAAGGTGATGTTGTTACCTCCTAAAACCTATCATTTTTTGCTCTTATGCTAAGATTATTGTATAATCAAGTATTTAGGGCATTAACAAGATAATTTGACCATACCAAAACCAAGAGAAAATCCAAACACAATTGCTCTCTCTCTCAACCAGCTTTGAACAAATTTTCAGTTTTGGTGACATTTTTTGAAAAGGTATAAATTGAGTTCCGTAAGTTGAAAAATTACAAAACTTACACCGTTAAAAGATAGAATCGAATTAGAAGACATCTCCATGAAATTCAGCTCATAGATTAGTCAAATTTTAGGTAATAAATCACTGCGATCACAAGTGCAGAAACAGAACAGTCATGATTTTTAAGAAATTTTGCAGATTTTTTGGTCTTTATAGAAATTGAATGAAACCCTTAATTTTATACCGTTGGAAGCTCTATAAGTCTTGTTTCAAACGCAATAAATGAAACTCAATTCCGACTTTTCTATACGAAATTATGGCCAATTTCTCAAAACTGCACAGAGCTTCCTGTGAAAATTTTTAGATTGCTAATAATGTGAGAAAATGCAACTTTTACTAACAAAATCTCACTCCCTTGACTCAAATTCAACATACACTTGTAGTATAAAATCTTATAGGGTGTTTTGAGTAAAATTGAAATTAAAATAATCATGAAATTTTGGAAATCAAGGCTAAAAATTCAGCCGCTGTTTTCGGCCAGCAAGCACGTGGTTTCCAATTGTTTTTCCAATTATTCCTTCGACTAAATCCTTACAATTTCATGCAAACTTAGCTAACACATCCATAAGGTTTTATTACCAACATAAAAATAGGTATCTATAGCCAAAATCTTAACAAGAAAATCACCATAAGTGCATACACCATCCAAACCCTAAGAACTCAAGCATCAAGTTCAAGTATCATCAGGTTCAAGTACCACAAGATTCACCACAAGATTTCACTTATTTTAAATATAAGACAAAGAAAGAAGAATGATATAGTATTTTTACCTCTTTTGCTTTCCAAACCAAGATGAAACTCAACCCATAATCCACCAACTCTTCTTTCCTTCCAAGCTCAAGCCAAGTTTGATGGACAAACCAAGTTCTCTCCTTCTTTTTCCCACAAAACCTAAGTAAGATTGAAGCAAGATGGGAAGCAATATTTCTTCCCTTTTCTCTCATGAAATTTGGCCAAGGGGGAGGGAAGAATGAATACTTTAGGGTGTGAAAAGAAAAGATAATGGCAAGACTTGTCTCGGTCCAAGTCTTGGTCAAGAAGTTGTAGTAGAGTGACAAGTGGCAAGCCAAGCGAAATCTTTATCTAATTGGTCAAGAAGTTGTAGTTGTTTGACAAGTGGCAAAACAAGGAGTAATATCTAACTAGTGGTCTCTAATTCACCAAAATATCTAACTCTCCTTTGATTAACTCTTAACACCTCTTGTCACCTAATCCCTTTTGCACAAAACTCCCTCTAATTCACCAAATTTATTACACACACCTAACTAGTCGGTCATACTAGTATCATGCACTATGAGACGTAACATGCATCAAATGAAATTTGCACCAAATTATAAAAGGGAAAAGATAGAAATCTTTAATCAACCATTAAAGTCACCATGAAATTAAGATAAAAGAAAATATAAATTAATTTTTTTCAAAAGTAAGAGAAAATATAAAATAATTTTCGGGTCCTCACATTGTAAGTAGGGTCCCACTTAAAAAAAAGTTTTTTACAAGTTACAAAGATAATCTTTTCTTTACTATAAAGTGTTTTGAGTTAATATATGAATTGTTTACATATTTTTAAATTTTCTATTTTTTGTCCAAACCAATGGCTTGAAAACTAAACAGATACAACAAATTATATATGTGTGTGTGTGTATATATATATATATATATAAACTTGTTTGTATTGTTTTTAAGTTGGTGCAAAAAGATATTCTCATGGCTGTAAATTATTGCCAGTTGTTGTTAAGAGTATTGTAAATCATTCATAATTTTACGTAATTTAAAATTTCTTGTCTGAATCAATGACACAAAAACTATTAAAGAGTTTTTCAATATTTTTATCAACGTTTAAATTTTTATTAAAGAGCTACATCGATTAGTTACAAATATAAAAAGATAAATTTGGCATGTTATGACAATTAAGAAAAGGACAAATTTAGAATGAAATTGTATTCTCTCTCTCAAAATGAATATTTTAATATTATATTTTGAACAGGGTTTCAAATTTTACAAAAAGTTTAAAATAGGGGAGTCAAGTGAAATTTTTTAAAGTTTAAGGGTAACAAGTGAAATTGTCTGAAGCCTCAGGAATGGATTTTGAAATTATCCCATATATAAGCTGTCATGATACTGATTAGGAGGGGAAAAAAGAAAGGATAGTATTCTTATGAATTGTTGTTGTACTGATTAAATTCTTGAAACTTCGGACGCTTAAGCATTTGATGAAGCGAAAGCCACATTTTTTGTAGCTGACAAAATGGATCATAACAACGCTCACACTCGCCAAAGCCTACAATGAACTTATTGACATGAATCAAAGTGAACTTAAATGAATCAAAGTGAATCATGGCCTTTCAAATCGTTTGGATGCCTTAGTAAGTGACCGGTATGATAGTTTTGTAGCTCATTTGTCACGCATTCAAGAGTAAATGGTAGTAATTTGCGGGCTAGCACAAACACTATTAGAGAAAAAAAAAAAAAAGAAAAACTATGATGACACACCCATCACTGGTTGATTAATTGGGAAAAGTAAATTCATCACGCATTCAATTGTGAAGCACATTTGTCAAGCATTCAAGAGTAATATAGCAGTACAAGCACGAACACTATCCAAAGTGTCACCAATCATACACTTGTCACTGGATGATTAATGGGGAAACGCAAAGTCATATGCACTTAAAAAGTAAGGTTCTGTTTCATAAAATTGAATCTGAATTCTGAAGTTTGAATTCTGAAATCTGAATATTTAAATAATTAATTTGCTGAATTTTAAGTATTAAAAAAATATATAAATATCTGAATTTTAATATTAAACCTATTTATACTGTTTGATAAATATTTATAACTAAATGCTTAATAAGTTAAATTTGACAAATTTGCCATTATATCTTTTCATTCAAAAAAAATAGAACCTATGATTTAACTAGTTAAAAATGTTAGGTATGAAAATGACAATATTTATTTTTAAATCAAATTAATATAAAAGATGAAATATTTTATATGAGGAGTATGGAGAAGATGTGAAAATTATTAAAAAGGAAGAAAAAAGAAATAGAAAATCATTAGATAGATAATATTAGATAGTTTAATTAGATAAGAATTTTGAACATAATTAATAAACAATGGTAGATTTGATAGATAAGATAAGGTAATTGAAGTAATTCTATTGATTCTTATCAGAATTAAGTATTCAGCTAAGATTCTTGTGTTGAAAAAAATACACATAAGTTCAGCACTACTTAACAAATTCAGCAAATAGATTTTCATTTATCAAACACTTAAAACATCTGAATATCTGAAAAAATTCAGGTCCAACACTTTTTTATGTTATCAAACTGACCCTAAATTGTGTTTGGATAGGAGATAATTTGAAATAAATTTTTGAAAATAAATATTATAGCACCTTTTTTAATTTGATGTATGTGAAATAAAAAAAAGTAATTGAAAATGTGTTAATAATACAAGCAAGTTAATGTGTGTAAATAAAATGTAAATAAGGTGCAAACTAAACAAACTCTCAAATATAACTGTTTTTGTATTTGAAGTATACAGTAACATTTCAAATATAACTCCAAAAACAACTTTAAAAACATACATAATTTTAAATATATTTTAAAATAAATAAATAAAATAAACAAAAAAATTTATAATCTCTTTCTTTTTTCACCCATCACTTCCATCCACCACCTACCACCGCCACCGCTTCTCCCCTCCTCCCTCCTCCACCTACGTTGCCGCCGCTGCCATCTCTCTTCTCTTTCTCCCTCTTTCTCCACGCTCTTCAAACCAACTACCGATCATCATCTTGGTAAGTTATTACCTCACCAACTAACTAATCAGACGTGAGCCCAATATAAATGGGAATCAAATCGGAATTTCATAGACATTTCTTATTGGCTATCTTGCATTTCTAATTTAATAGTTGGCATGTTGAATTGTATACTTAATGGATTGGTTAAAATTTTTTTTTCAAAGGAAAATATGAATGTTCTAGCAAACACACTAAAAAAGTTATACGACGTATCTAGTGTGGAAGTAGGCCCTCCACCTCCATCACCACCGCCACCGCACTGCCATCCCTCCTCTCTTTCTTCATCTTCCTCCCCCTCACTGTCCCCCTCCTTCCTCATCCCTCTTCCTCCCTCTCCCGCTGCACCTCCCCTCCCGTCCCTTCAATTTCCACAAATTCACGCACAAAAAGCAGAAGCAAAAGAAAGTACGAGGCTCAGATCTATTATAATAGATGGACAAGAAGAAAGTGCACCGCCGTGGCTGCAAAATCAGGAAGGGAGGGAAAACCACATCATCTTTTTCCCAATTGTACCTTCCGATTGCCCTATCAAGCTTTGGGCCACTTTTTCTCAATGGCCAAAAATTCAGTGCTCAGAGAAATCATCAATCATCAGTTCATCACAGCCTCAAATTAAATCCTCTTTTTCTTTTCTTGGTAGGTGTAGTGCGTTAATCCTCAAGGTTATATTTATAGAATCAAACAGAAAGACGACAGACATTGATGCCAAAATATGTGAAAGCAAAATGATCATACTAGCTAGTATTTCCGTTGGAGTATGCTCCGCTGTTGGTATGTGGCGGGACTGGAAAAGAAAATCATTGGCTCTGCGGAGGGAAGCAACCACCCTTGAGATGGTGATGGCTATGGTTGTGGTTTAAGTGGATCAGGGTGAGTAAGTTTTTATTATTTAAAAATATCACATTAAAATTATAAATTTAAAAGATACAACAAAATATATTTTCAAAAAACCCCTAAAAACACCCTAAAAAATACCCCAAAAAACACTTAATCATCTATAATAAAACTTTTTCACATACAAAACTATAATAAAATTTTTTAAAAGCACCATCGAAAACAATTAATGCAAACGAAACTATAGTAGTTGGCTGGACAAGCACAAATTCGTCATGGACTAAATTAGTAATTGGCTAATGGGGAAAAGCAAAGTCATCAAGCACTCAAATACTAATTGGCTGGACTAGCACAAACACCACCCAAGCATCTGCAATCACGCGCCGACCGCTAGTTGACCAATAGTAGAAAAGCAATGTCATCCTACTAGAGGACCAGTGTCGGCACCAAAAAAAAAAAAAAAAAAAACCACACCCACACACACAGTGGAAGAAAATTCAATTTGACGCATATTAACATACATATACATACACATATTCACACACACACACATACATATATATAGGAAAGAGAAATTTTATATTATTCTATCAAATAATATCACAATATGAGAAAAGGATTAGCGGTAATACCACTTCCCCACCCCCCTCCCCAAATTCCCCAAAAAAAGAGCAAAAGAATATATACTTTACCCTACTTCAAGATCGGTCAAAGGTTAAGTTAATGTGCATAGTAAAAAATATTAGTGTAATAACTGAATTGCCAATTATGCAAGGGTGAATGGGCAATCATTAATACCTCTCGGCTGTCTAATCATTATCTTTAGAGTCAATGACAATTTGCACCCCAAGTTTGGGGTTAATCACCAAATATTTAGGTACTAATGTACTATAATTATTTAGGGATAATTTTAGAAACCTCCACTAATGCTTTGGATAATTTTACTAAGCTCCCCTGAAGTTTACAAAATGTCACCTACCTCCATTAATTTGATAGTTTTAGCCACCGAAACCTTAAAATAATATTGACTTGATCAAAATTTTAAAATACCTTCATTTAAAATAATATGAATACCTTACAATACCCTCGTGTAATGAGTTTTAATTTATTTTTCTATACAATTATAAAATTATCTAATACAATTATAAGAAAAATGCCAAATTTTTCATGTCTATATCTACTATTTGAGAAACAACTATAGTAATAATTTTATCACTATGATAGGATACTTTTGATGGTATTTTACTATAGATTTAGACTTATAAGATAGAGAAGAAAGTATTGAAATAATTCTTTTAGAGGTTGTGAATTTTTCGAGTAGTGGGTTACCATAGTTTGGCAGTGGTTTTGGACCTTTTCTTTCAATTTATTGTTGATTTTAATACCAAAAAAAAATAGAAAACAGAGATAAGCAAAAACATTGGATTACACATATAAAGTTAACTCGTTAAAAAAAAGCACTAACTCGACATTTGGCTACAATAGAAGCTAGAGACAATGATTGTAGTTTTATAATTTTGTTGGCAAAAAAATAAAAAAGAGGAATAAGAAGGAAAAAATGAAAAATAATTTTAAAACTCATTCTTAGTAAAAGCATACTAAACAATGTGCAATTTTTAAAATCTTGAGAGAACTAAGTGAATTTATCAAAAACCTCAAGGGAGGTTTTTGAAATTACCCCAATTATTTAATTATCTAAACTATAAAGTACTTTAACATTAACTAAAATTCGTTATAGAGAGAGCACACATCCTTTGGTATAATTACATAATTCTATAAAAGATAAATTCGTAATAAATTTGTATTTGGATTGATATTGCTAATTGTGTGAAGGCAATTTTTCTTATCTTATTAAGTGTTTTCTTTTAAAAACTACATCCTTTCTTACTCTTGACCAAATATTCTGAGTACTAAAAGCATATCTACATCATTTTAAATTAATCCAAACTACATACAGTAAAATCTCTATAAAATAATAATTTTAGAACCATGTAAATGCTATTAACTTAAAGAGATATTAATTAGTTCATAAATTAATAATTTATTAATTTATCGAGTGTACTTACAATTCAAAGAAACACTCATTTAATCAACTAAAGTTAATTTTATTTTATAAAAATTTGAATTATTCTATTAATAAAAGAAGGCTAAAAGTCTAAGGAATATAAACTAATCCAAATTTAGAGGTCTTAAATTTAGAAGAAATTGTTGTTGGCATCACTGAAAATCCTATTAATGATGAAACTGATCTGTTACACAGAAGGAAGTACTCAAACTCTCAACAAAGTCTTCATAATTTCTTATTGTAATATGAGAATTCAAATTCAGATCTTTTAAATGCAATAAGAAATATTAGGGATGAGATTTAGGTAGATTTAAACTTTAAAAAATTCACAGACCATACTTTAGGAATATATGATATGTAATTTTAGTGAATTATTAATTTATGATATGAATGGAATCAAAGCTTATGTAAGTTTTCAAAAATTTTAATATCTTATTATCTTATAACAAAATTATTAATTTAACTCATCAGCCCAAGTCGAATTTGGAAAATTTATGATTCAATATACTACAGGGAGATCTAACTCAAGAATTTCTGGCTTAAAAAGTTAATTTAAGAAAGTTTTTCTAAGAAAAGAAAACAATAAAATAAGGAACTTCTAATCCGTATAGAATTAGTAGTCTATCTTAAGTCCCCTATAAGCTAAATAAAGGACTCTGCCATTTAAAGATTATTAATTTATTGAATATTAATTTATAGAGCCTTTATTGTAATTGTCAATTGAGGTTGATGTACAACTCTTCATTATCTTTGCCTATAAAAATTTTGATAAGGTCCTTCCAAGAAACATATATACGTATGCATACGTATATGTACAGAGAAAATTAGGTGGTAGCAATAACACTAGAACGTAGTAACCTCGGACTTGGACTGATAATCATCACCAAAGACAAACACGTGTTGACGGACGTAATAATTTTTGGAAATTGGGTTTAAATCCTGTGTTGAATCAGACATAAGAACAACAATATACAACCTGACTTGACCGATAAACAAATGCCACATGAACAACTAGAGAGTACCCATTAGTTACACTTTACCCCCTAACTTGGGCCCTTATTACACTTTACCCCGATAAACTCCAAATATATACACTTTACTCCTTGTAATCAACTTTTTGATGAAATTAAGATGAAGTTATATTTTTTATGACAAAAATATCCCTACCTAATTCTTAAACACACATAATAATTGTAACATAATAAATACCTACTTTCTATAATAGTTGCTAAATGCAACTAAATACAATTACACTATATATTTTGATCTTTCAGCTCTAAAATGAATTAGCTAATTTACAAAAAAGAAGTTAAGCACCTTAATGAATTTATCTCAATGCTGATAGTAATACTTATTTTAAATGAAATAAATTTACTTAGAGCATTTGGAATGGAAATTATTTGCCTATATTTTTTAAATTGTAGCTCTTTTTATTGTGTTTTATATGAAATAAAAACTTGATTAAAAATGAGAATGTATTGAAAAATATATTTAGAGAATTTTTAATTTTTTAAATGTAGAATTCAAACAAAATACAAAGTAAGGTGTGAATGTGGTATAAAATTACCAAATAGCATCTTATTGACTCGTGAAAATCTTATGAAAGCTGCAAGGTAAATGAAAATTATCAAAACCAATCTGTTTACAATTTAAAGGAAAAATAATAAGTGATGAAAAACTTGTGCAGATATATTAGGAATTATTAAATTCTTTTTTCTGCAATACAAATCTTCAGTTCTTTGATATTATACTATCTTTTATTTTTTAATTTTTTAAATCATGTGACTTTGTATTTTTTCTAATAAGGTGTTTCATATTCCAATTAAAAGTATAGCATTATTCTAAAACTATTGTGTAAGGGCATGAATGTTATTTTGTTAGAATTTTGGATGGAGAATTCACCATTAATTTTGACTAGTCAATGAAGCGAGCAAGGTGTATATATTTTAAGTTTACAGGGGCAAAGTATTATAAATGGTCAAGTTCAGGCGGGCAAACTGTAATTAACACTTTTGGTTTATCTTCTACAACCAGTATTGATGAATGACAATCAGGTAATGAGTCTGAAACCCTAAAGCATGAACATATTATCGGAAAAAAAAAAAGAGCATAGACATAGATAACATGGCTGAAGCATCTGTTGACCTCCCAGCAGAAATATTACTGTCCAAACGGGTCCAAGAAATGGTCCTGGATAATAAGGAGCCACCTGCCCCATATAAATGTAGGGATGATGCAGATTCTGAAGATGATGATCCCATTTCCATGTCTCCAATCCCACTTATTGATCTCGGCTGTCTGTTATTGTCAACTTCAGAGGTACCTGCACAAGAAATTGTAGAAGTGCTGGAGAAAATTAATGCAGCTCTTTCTTCGTGGGGATGCTTTCAGGTCCATACACAACTAGCTTTTCTCATGCTGATTATGCAACTTCAAAATAATTGATGTGTCTTGAACTATACTTTTAGCTTTTTGACTTTTTCCTTTTGGCAGTTGGAGCTAATGTTGCTAATTGAAAAAATTGTTCAGCTAATATTAGTAAAATTTGCAGGCTATAGGTCATGGAATTTCAAATCTTTTGCTAGATAAGGTGAGACAAATTTCTAGAGAATTTTTCGCACAGCCAATGGAAGAGAAGAAAAAATATGCAAAAACAGTCGTAGACTTCGAGGGTTATGGAGCTGACCCTGTCCCGGAAGAAGGTCAGTCCTTGGATTGGTCAGATCGGCTCTTTCTTAACGTGCAGCCCGAAGATCAAAGAAACTATAAATTTTGGCCAATGAATCCAGAATCCTTCAGGTGTTTGTTTTCCTAGGAAACCATATTAGCTACTTATATAACACTTTTTTATCAATCTTTATCTATGTAGAGTACGAAACTAGATATTCACGTAACTTCGTCTCGCTGGCAGAGATGTTTTATTGGAGTACACTGATGAGATGAAAAGGGTAACAGAGCTCATCTCCAGAGCGATGGCAAAGTCATTGAATCTGCATGAAAATTGCTTTTTGAAACAGTTTGGCGAGCGATCACAATTACAAGCAAGGTTTAACTACTATTCGCCTTGCAAAAGACCTGATCTTGTGCTTGGTTTAAAACCCCATTCGGATGGATCAGGATATACCATTATTATGCAAGATGAAGTAGGCCTCCAAGTTCTCAAAGATGACAAATGGTATAAGATTCCAAAAAATCCCCATGCCCTCCTTGTTCTTATGGCTGATCAAATGGAGGTAAGCCACAAAATTCCTGGCATTCAAAACCTTAATGGCAGTTTGTGTTCTTTTACATTCAAATATGAGTGGTTTTGCGTACAAGGAAAATTGATCAGGTGTGATATATTACCATTCTCGAAACTTATGGTCTATGTGTTTATGCATTGCCAAGTAATTCTTAGTTCTGATTTTCCTTATGTTCTGTGCATTGACAGATAATGACCAATGGAATATTCAAGAGCCCAGTGCATAGAGTATTGAGTAACTCGGAGAGGGATAGGATTTCTGTGGCTGTATTTTATACTCCTGAGGTAGGAAAAGAGATTGGACCAGAAGATGGCTTAGTAAATGAAAGAACCCCAAAATTGTTCAAGATGGTGAAAGACTATGCTGATACTCACTTCGGCTATTACCAGCGGGGGATGAGAGCATTACATACAGCACAAGCTTAAACCTAGGCCTTTCTGCACTGATGGAATGAGGTCCGCCTGCAGGAAATTCAAAACTCGTTATGTACCCTTGTCCCTTTCCTGATTGTTTTCTCTGTTTTTATGCATATGAATTGTCCAAGACAGAGCACAAGATAGTACGCTTATAAGGTAAACCATTAAACTACAAGCTCAACTTGATCAGATGTCAACATTTACCCCTGTTGTTCGAGTGAGAAAAGTTGCATCAGCATGAACATATATTTGTTGGCTGTTCTTACATTGCAGTTAAGTTGAAGTATGTCATCCAATGTAAGTGGATGTTACTGATTAATTATCAGAAGGCTTGTGTTTGTTCAGCGATAACACAGGGGACGGTTCATTATCTAATTTGTTGAAATTCAGCTGTACCATTTTAGCCTTATCCTTCTATCTCACTAGTTAGCTGAAATTCTTCAGATTATTCTCACTTTCACTTCTAGAACCTTTAACTTCTATAATCTGTCTCCAACTTTTCACGATGTACGAGTGCATCCCTTGAATATTTCATATACTAAAGTGCTTAGAAGCATTTAACTGGCATTCTTACTTTGCAGCCAGGCAAAGTAAGTAGATAAGCAAACAGGAAAATTGTGTTGTTGGCTCCATTACAACATATACTTAATCTGTATTCAAGGTTTTCTTAGAAAAATGTATTTATTCTGGCATACTTTCCTGGGATTGCTGGCTTCATCTTCAGTTTAAAGCCGAACTATTCTCCCTTTTCTTTTCTTCTTCTTCTTTTTATTTTATTTTATTTATGGAGTAGTCCATTCTCCATTCTTGTCCTCCCCGCCCCTTGTATGAACTCATAATCAGATTATCGACTCGTTCCATGATTATAAGTTCATTCCATAGCGAGTTTTGGTCTGAGAGTTAGAATGGAATTGGTTTTGCCTATGATAAAAATGACACTAATCAATGTGTCGATGTCCACAGCAGACCGACCTAGTATAGTTTTTACATTTAAGTTCTTATCGTTCTGCTTAGGGTTACATGATAGCATCCCCAAAAACAGATCAGAAGTCTTCTTTCTTTTCTTTTATCTTCTTGTTATATTCGATCTGCATTCCCGCAATTCTTCGCCCACCCCTCAACCATTGTTGATCTGCCCACCTTTTTTTCCCCCAAAGTTCCATATCATGAATGCGTGAACAAAGATGTGTCAAGAAGTCAACAAAGTTCCACTTGAAGCTTGAAATTCCTTTTGGAAGTCAACGAAGAATAATGCAACTTTTTACCAGCACTGTTTTATTTTTTGTGTCGGCCATGGTACAACCCTTGTTTTAAACCCTTAGTAATATTCTAAATATGAATTCTAATGCAATTCCAACTCGGTCAATGACGATATTAATCAGCTAACCGTATTTTAGACTATTAATCAAAGTAATTAGCTAATAATTCAAAAATGTTTGCTGGACATCCATGCTTGGTAGTGCATGAGTAGAGGTGTCAAAATAGGTGACTTGGGCGGGTTTGGGTTGGGTAAAATGGGTAATGGGTATAAGTGAGTCAACTCATTTATACCCATTTAATTAGATGGGTATAAATGGGTAAGTCAAAAAATGAATTGGGTAACCCAATTACCCATTTATAATTCATTTATTTTAACTTTTTGCAAACTCATTTAAATTCATTTTTGCAAACTAAATTATCAATTTATACCACTCTTTGTACCCATCATTAGTTTTAAATATTTACTTATAATGTTCAATAAACTTAATTACCAATTTTTTTCATTTATACTCTATGTCACAAAATTACCTATTATTTAATAATTGAATAATACGAATATAAAAATTTGAATTAAGTACTATAAAAATTAATATAAAAACTTAATCCAAAAATTTTGAACCCCTAACATTTTTTTCATATATAAATTTAAATTTTCATTTTATAAAGATAAGAAAATAGGCTAAAATTTATCATAAATTGGTAATCCTAAAAAATGAGTAAGTTAACAAACTAAGAAAAAATAAAATAATAAGATAAAACCAACAAATAATAATAATAATAATAATAATGTTAACATCATGACAAAATGAAAAATTTGAAAAAAAAAAAAGGTAGGGGAAAAGAAGAGACTTGGGGGGAAGAGAATTTTAAATGGGTTAATTGGGTTTGATGGGTTACCCAATAATACCAATTTATTAAATGGGTATTATTGGGTAACCCATTTATACCCATATGCAAAAATTTAAGATACCCATACCCATCTATTCATGGGCGGGTATGGGTAAATCTAGTTAAGTGGGTTGATTTGCTACCTCTACATGAGTAACCAAATTATTCTGGTGACCCGGTCAGGAGCAACTATCCTAATATGTGATTGGAAATATCTATGAGTATTAGATAGTCTATACTTTTATATCACATTAATTCTCCTCTTGTATCAAAAAAGAAAAATGAAAGATGTGATTTTTCCATAGTTATTAAACCCAACCCGGGAGGGAACCCGGCGAACGAGGTGGGTCAACGGGTTACTGGTTCAACCAGTGGGTGAGTAGTTGAACCGGTAGGTCACTAAATATATTTAAATATTATATTTCATAATTTTAAATATAAGATATAAGATATAAATTGTAATAAATAATATCATAGCAAATACTCATATAATTTAATTTGCTATAAAATAATTAATTCATATAAGAATCAATAAAATATAAAGTTATTTAGTAATACACCAAATTTTAAGTATAAAATTTAATCTATATTCAGTGTAATTATCTAACTTATTTATAAGCTTTAAGTGCAAAAAAATATTAAAAATAATATTTGTCTTTAAAATGAATTATGTAATATGTTATTTTTGAAGTCTATTTTATAACTTATAGAGTTTGGGGGTCATAAATTTTTATTAAAAGATTCCAAATAAATTTGTTTTAGAGAAATAAAAAAAAAATAAAATTGAAAAAGGTTTATATATTATAAGTAAGAAACCTTGGCACCATATTGTGAAGTAGCTTGGTGGTATCTACGTTGTTGCAATGCTCATACGTCCAATGTTCGAATCCCATCTAAGGCATAAATTTTTTCTCAGGAACCCGATTTCTAGACAAAACCGGCCGGGTTCCGGTTTAATCCGGTCGAACCGCCGGTCCGTTGACTAGTCAACGGGTTGATTGCTTAAACGATCTAACTCAAAACCCAATCCGGTCCAATGCCTGGTTCACCGGTTCGACCGCCGGACCGGACCGGATTTAATAACTATGGATTTTTCCCTCGGGTTGAATTAGGCTAACAACATGAATACATATTTTAAATACATTTTTATTCTAATTTTTTAATTCAATCTTCAAAATTAATCTTACAGTAATGATGAATCATAATATTCGATTTATTTTATATTGAGATAGATAAAATGTGAAATTAAAGCAAACGTGGTATTAAGTGAGGGTTGTAAAAACAAGTTCAAACCCTTGTCTTTTTGCATTGAAAAAATAGTTTTAATATATAAGTAGCATGATATCAGAAGTTTCTCATATTGCGATAATAATGAAAACTTAGATGAATCAAACGTGAAACAAACATAATTCTGGGGATTGGAGATATATTTGTTGAAATGAGAGGGAAATCAATCGATGATATTTGTGCATAACATTTTACCTATTGGCATATTTTGTACACAAAAAACGTTAAACATCATACCATAGACATAAGTTGCACAAGTTTTGCTAACTGAAATGGTTTCTAACCCACAATTCAATTGGAGCAAGTAAACCACTATCAAGTTAGTTTATGAACAATGTATGTCAAATAGTAAATCATAAACCAAGTGGATAGGAGATTATTTGGGATAATTTTTTTTTAAAAAATACTGTAGCATTTTTTAATGTGATATATGTGAGATAAAAAGGTAATTAAAAATGTGTTGATAATGCAAGCAAGTTAATGTGTATAAATAAAGTATAAATAATGTGCAATCCAAACACATTGAAAAAGTGTAGTTGGGGAGAAGGGTTCATTAAACTTTGACATGCGTGTGGTGGAACTTTTAATGTCTAAGAAATGGTATAGAGTTAAAAGAAAAGCAGCGCCAAACGGCTTAAGTTAAAAAATGGGATAAGCAAACATCATTCAAAGCTTGAAATTGGTGTTGGGGTAATAAATTGGTTTGTGCTAGAGTTATTAACCTGGCTCGGTCCAGTGGTTGAACCGCTCAAATAGATGGACCCGCCATGGAATCGGGCCTATTCAACAAATGGACCGGAATCGCAAATAACTCAATTTGAACCGTTTAATCCAGACGATCGAACTAATGACCCGCTAAATCCGACGGTTTTTATGAATTCGGCGGATTTTGGAGATTTTTTAGAAATTACCTTTTTTATCAATTTTTTAATTTGACCAACCACACCAACATGGGCATTGTTGTCTTTTTAACAATTAGATAAGAAAATTTGAAAAGAAATTTGGGAATTAGGGTTTATTTCTTTCTTTGACACTTATTTTTATCATTTATGTTTGTATATAATATCAATATGAATTAATGAACTAAGAAACAAGTATGGGTATGGATTGTGTGTATGAACTATGAAATGTGAATAGGTTATGGCTTGTTAATATTTAAGAATTTCTGTATTTATATTATAATTTATATGTTTATTTATTTATATTATATATTTTTTTATTATATAGTCTGACCCAACGGTTCAACCTATGATCCACTGGTTGAACCACTAATCCATCAACCCGATCCTCCTGTCAGATTGATACCCGAGTTGGTTTTAATAACTATTGTTTGTGTAGCTTTGAAATCAAGGAAAAGTAGGAATAAGTACGAAAAGGTGCACTTCTCAAATTATGTGCTAAAAATTAAAAAAAATGATTATGTTGTTTAGTAATCAAATCCAAAATCCCACCTAAGTACTCCAAAAATGACAAAAAAAAGGAGGGATAACAATTATCCAAATAGTATGTTAGAATTCATCTGATAATACATTCTTCAAATCCAGAAAAACACATATGGAATATGATACCTACAAATTTATTCATTTCTTAATTTCAAATTTGAAGTTCCCTCCAAACTTAAATCCTAAACCCACCACTAATTTGAATTTTTATTTTCAATATATGCACCCTGCGAAAACTTGTTCAAATGATAACAGGAAAGAAAACACACTCACACTTCAAGAAAAGTTCACTTATATCTCAATCCCAAAATTGAAAATTCCCTCCAAAATTTGCATTGGTAGGACAAATTTTGCATATCATTTTCTTTTTCTTTTGGTGGCTAAGTTTGGTAAATGCAATTACAATGAAAGACATCAATCTCACAATTGCATCCAATCAAAATGTCAAATTGAGTTCTTTAAAAGGATATTTGCAAAAACCTCCCCTGAGGTTACTAATTCTTTGCAAATTCAGTCCAAACGATTAAAATATTATTTTAGGGAGTGAAATTAGAATTTTATACCGGATTTGCCCTTTGTGTTATATGTCCAATGAATGACAAAGTACTACAAATTAATTAACAATTAATAAACTTTAAGAAGTGTAGTTTATAGGCAAATACGGATTACCTATTTAAAGTACCGGTTTTTTACGGGTATTTTATTTTCAAACATTTAATTTAGTACAAATATTTATGCTCAAATACAGATTTGTATTTACTCTCAAATATTTAATTTTTGTTAAATACAAAACCTACCAATCTCTCTCTTTCGTAAAAATATTAATATAACACTTTTTCAATTTTAGTTACAAACATTTATGTATTTAACATAAATTAAATGATTCAGAATAAAATGCTCATAAAGAGCCAATACTTTACTCATGTAATGGATTAAAGCCATAAAGAATTAATACTTTATGGACCATTTCTTTTTTTTAATATATTAATTTATATTAAATAGATAACCTACCGATTTCCTTTTTGCAAGAATATTACTGTAACACTTTTTGAATTTTACTTACAAACATTGATATATTTATCATAAATTAAATGTTTGAAAATAAAATACCCGTAAAATGCCGGTACTTTAAATGGGTAATGCGTATTTACCCATAAACTACACTCCTTAAACTATCCGGGTCGCGGGCTAACAGGGCACCGCGACCCGGGTCGTGAATGATTTCGGTGACGACTCCTTTCAAGTAGCCGTTGCGCTCGCCAAAGTTCAGAGAACGAAAGCGGGTGGGGCTCTTGCGGTGGTGGGTGTGGGATTTGAAGACGGAGCCTGCTCCCTTACATTGAGCTCGGATCACACGACCCATTTTGGGGATTCGGGTTGAGGGGAAGGGGAACGGGGCAGCTGAGGGAGAAGTTGGTGGAGCAGAGGGGAGTTTAAAAACTCCTTATTCTTATAATGGGTTGAGACTTTTATGTTAGTTCTTAAACACGAGAAGGATTAATTTAAATAATGTATATAAGTGTTATATATTAGTTATTAATTTTCTACTTAGTCCAAATCTGAATCACTTTTATGTTTTCTCCTCAAGATTTAAGAATTCCTTGTACATTCATTTAAGGGAGAATTATAGTTTTGTTCTCTGATATTTAGCCAGTGTGTTGAATTGGTCCCTAATGTTTCGGCTAAAGCAAATTTTGATCCCTAAAGTTTATGATTTTAGGCACATTTAGGACAACTAATGGAAATTCAAAAATGATCATGCTCAATATCAATATCAAACTGCTGTTAATTAATAATTTTGAATTTGCACTTTTGATCCTTAATATTTTGTTTTTCAATCATTGTATTCTCTAAATTTTAAATAGTGGCATTAAGATCCTTAATTGAAATGAGATGCCTTTTTTATTTTTTTATTTCATTTATTCATGCCACTAATATGTCATGTGCTTGTTCTCTTTTGCATAGCTAGTCTCAAGTTTAATATAGTTACTGTTACATAAATTTCTTGTATATGTGTGCATGGAGACTTCAAGTTATTGTAGTTAGCAATTGTGATCATAAAAACTAATGAAAGTAGATACCAATGTGTAGTTCAAGTGTTAATATTTTCAAAATATAAAGTTAAATAAGGAAAGTTGATAAATGCAAAGTAGATTAATAATTGTTAGTATGTACATTCACATGGTAGGTTATGTGCATTTAGGCGTCTTGACAAGTGCCCACTAGGCACCCATTAGAAAAACCTTTGTAAAATTATTTCACTTGCTCCCCCCCCCAAATATGATTATTAGTAGCTAATTTATTTATTTTCTTTAATCTCTTTTTATAAAAGTATCCTATACCAAATTAACTACTTAGTTTCCTTATAAAACACTATTAGTATATAATTTACTATAGAATTAGTATTACTTTTAAGGGAAAATCGTTCAAAACGTCCCTCACATTTTACAAGATAACTTTTTTCGTCCCTTACTTTTAAAAGTATAATTTTACGTCCCTTACTAATTCACATTAACCAAATTTGGTCCCTACCTAGGTTTCCGACTAGTTTTTTGCCGGAATCCACTACGTGACTTGCATGTGATCATTTTTTAAGGGCAAAATTGTCAAATCAAATTTTTACATAATCTGATTCATAATCCCTCATATTTCACAAAATGAATTTTTTCGTCCCTAACATTTTACAAAATGAATTGTTTCGTTCCTCACATTTCAAAAAATGAATTTTTCCATCTCTCACATTTTTCAAAATAAATTTTTTCATCCCTCATTGATCATGTGTATGAATACCTTTTTTTTCTATAAACCCATGTATATGTCTATTTGATTTTACATGAACAGTTAACATGTAATTTATCTCTATTAGATTTCATCTAAACATGCTAATCATAGTTATACACATGCTATTAAATAGATATACCGAAACGGAAACGGTGTCTCAATATGTCTCAATAGATATACACTTGCTATTCAATACTCGAGTATACCGAAACGGTGTCTCAGGGTTCCAACCTACCCGATCGAGCCCAATCCTAGTTTGAGCAGGTTAGTAACCAAGAGCAGGGCCCAGTTCAGTTTAGAGCTTACAACATGCACAAGTAATCAAGTAAATCAATAAACGGTAAACGGTAATAGTTCTCGGTTATCGGTAAAAATCTGTCATTTTAGTAGGTCGAATGAGATAAACTATACACTCGCCTTAAAACGGTGAGCAATTTCATATGAGCAATTTTCAGTAAGACTTAACACTTAAACACGTAAGCAATATGCGGTAATTTCATATGAACATGTAATTTACGATAATCAATTAATCAAGCAGTCAAGTAATCAAGTAAGCAGGTAATAAAGTAAATCGATAAATGGTAAGTAATCACGGTTAACGGTAAACAGTAAATGGTAATCGGTAAACGGTAGTAGTTCACGGTTAATCGATAGACATTTATCATTTTAGTAGGTCAAGTGTGATAAAACACACATTCGCCTTAAAATGGTGAAAAAGTTCATAGGAGCAATTATCGGTAGCACTTAACGGTTAAACACATAATGACCATGGAGTAAACATGTCATAAAATTATTCAAATCACGTACTCCTATATGGAACACTCACCAATCAAAATAAGCGAGTAAAGAAAGTCATCAATGATCCACTTCGGGATTCTCTTCAAGATTTTCTTGATCGCCTGAAGAAAAGTGACCAATAATCACCCTCACAATTTCACAAATTCTTTATCAAACAAGAAAGAATGCACACTTACTTTAGAATTCAAGTCAATGTCTTTATAAGGATTTCATTTTATCGAAAGTTAAGATTCAAAGTGTGGATTTTAAAGTTATTGAAGAAACTCATACCCTCCACGAAAAAGGGTTCAAAACGATAGATTAATATCAAGATAAGAAATCAAATTTTCAACATTTCATTTTCTAAGAAATCGGCAAAATTTTAGTTTTGTGCGTCAAACTTAAAAAAATCATATCTTACACTCAGTAGGTCCAAAAATGGAAAACTTTGTACCGTTGGAAACTAATTCCAAAGTACTAGTTCCTAGAAGATACTTTTCCATGATTCTAAATGGAAGACACTCAAATTTTGGTTTAAAACTACTGACTTGCACTTCTAAGACAGATTCGGGTTGATTTTTGGTAAAATTTGAAAATTCGGCAAAATTTACAGAATGCGAACTAGCCTCTCAAATTTGAAACCCAATTTAAGTTATAATCAAAGTTTAAAACACAACAAATGGAACAAGAATCAGAGTTTTGAGCGCCAAGATATAACAGCTCAAATTTGGTTCAAAATGAAGACCATTGGGCAATTTTCTAGATTTGAAACATAAAGTTTGGGACTTCAGTTGGGCATCTAAATGGATTTGGAATGACACCAAATTTAGTATAATTACACTACTATATAAGGGCTACTCCTCTGTCAAATTTCATGCAAAAATTCATACGAAAAGTCAGTTAACAAGACCACTAAAGTTCTAGGAATTTCCAAGGCAATTTTGCCTTATGCTTCCGTTTTCCTTTTTTCGAACCTTTGGTTAATAAATTCATCTCAAACATGGTTCATTTATGAAGGAAAGATCTAAGAAACATCTAACATACATTTGGTAGGTGATTAACAAGTCCCAATTCGAGCTAAGCCATTCGGCTAGCCAAAACTAGGGTTTTCTATCACTGGTGCAGTTCTGTAATTTGGCCATAATTCAGTCAATTCAACTTGGAATTGGGCATGGTTGGTGGCATTGGAAACTACAAGAAATCGTTTTGAAATTCAGTTCATAGTTAGATTAAATTCAAGCAACAAGTTCCAGCACATTACTGACTCTCCAGCACAGCAATAAAACAGAACAAGTAACTTTGAAGAACCGGTACGGCTCACTCAAGTCAAATTAGGGGATGTATTTTATACCGTTAGAAAAAAAGAAGTGTCTAGTTTCAAATGCCGCAAACGGCACTCGATTTTGACGTGGGACCAAGCAATTATGATCATTCAAAGTTCGCTGCAAGAGTACCTCTGTGCACGTTTTCCAGGTTTGAACATGTTTTGAAAATGCAACTTTTACCCAAACAAATCAAGTGATTCTTGGTGGAAACTTTCCACACAATCTATACAACATATTTATATCAAAATCAAGGCAATTTGATCACAAAAAAGTTGCACCAAGTGCTCTGCAAAAACAGGGCAGAATTCGCCCCTTTCTCATGCAAACTTTCCTTTGATTTCCTTTCCACTTTTTCAACTTATATCCACTAGTTTAACACTTAATCAACATAAATAACACCCAAAATCATCATATTAGTCCAACATGTCCATTGTGAGATTTCATAGAGCCCACTCAAGTGATTTTCAACCAACCAAAGTTACCCACATGAAGCTATAAGCTTCCAAGTCCAATCTAACTCACAAAAATCAAGTTTCAAAGGTTGGATAATTTGCTACCTCTTGGTTGATGAAACTCAGAAATTTCGGTCACCTCAAAGCTCCAAAAAATCGTGGAAATGATGCTCTCTTCCTAGTCCAAGTGAATCTCCAAGTGATTTGCAAGTTGGATGCAAAATTTGAGGTGATTTGGAGAAGGATTTGAGATAGAAATGAAGTGAAAATGGAGAGAGCTCTTTTCTTCTTCTTTGGAGCTAAGTTTCGGCCAGCAAGAATGGTGAGGAGAGAGAGAGAGAGATCTGATAACTAAAGCTTCCCTTGGAAGCTTGGAAACTTGGGGCCAAAGTTTAGGAAAAGTCAACTCTCAATAGCGCGCGTACGCGCGCGTTTCATGCCCGTTTCCTCTCGGGTTTGTTTCACTTGTGTACTAAACATCTAATGCACTTCCTTTAACACTATTATTATCCACTTTTAGTAGTTTAACAATAATTTCTAAAATCCTCCAATTAGTCACGCGTGCGAAAACGCGAACTTCCGACTTGTGCACGATAAGCGAAATTTCTAAGAAATTCTTATAACGATAGTATAACTAACTAATACTTGAGTAAATAATCACGAAAATAACTATTTTAGAAATAAAACATGAGTTCTCACATGAGTCTAGTATTAGTTCCTCAAATCTCCAGTTAATGTGTACCAGCACGCCTTTCGGAAAACTTTCGACACGCGCACGGTACAAGCTTAATTTTAACTTACTCACATCTAATCTCTCAATTAACTTTTCTTAATCTACAATTGATCATTCTTAATTCTTCAAGACTAATGTATTCTCGGATCGAATATAGTCTCGAAAAACGTGTACTCCTTATTTCTCGTTAAACGAGCCCTAGAAAAATTAATTTTACTAACAAGACATGTTAAAAATATAATTAAGACATTATTCCATGTAAATAAGTTTAAAATGATTGAAATAAATTATCCTGAGAAAACGGGTGAATAAATAATTAAATAAACCAGAAAAATAAAATAAAATAAAAATAAGAAAATTTGAGTCCTCACAGCCTTTCCTCCTTAAAAGAATTTCGTTCATGAAATTCATACCTTCCATAACCTCTGATAACCCTGAACCTTATTGTGTGATCGTTTCATATGTTCTTGCAGATGCCACTGATCAGTTTCTTCCTCCATTGACTTGTCGAGGGATAGTTTTATTTTCTTGTGGAGTAGTAGTTTCTCGTGGATACCGCTTTGGACAGTTGTGAACTTTATGATTGGTGCTCTCACATCTCATACACTTTCTCTCCTTTAGCCAGCAGTTTTCTTCGATATGATTCGTCCTTCCGCAATATCCACAGGTCGGGCGAGGCATTGTGACTTGACTTGCATGCGAGGTTTTTTTTTATTGTATCTGTCCTACTAGAGCTCTTCATGACGTAGTCCCTTCTGGTTCCTTTATCATGAGTGGTGAAGGAAGTGATAGTTTTACTCCATCCACTCCTTTTCTAACTTTGGGTGGTGACCCAATTTCTCTTAGTCTACTATCGGATGCATCTCTTTTCCTCGCTTGAAAGGCTCTCAGTTGGGATTTTGTGCTTTCCACCCTTTGCGCTTTATCGAAAGCATCACTAAATGTTTCAACCTGTGCTGCGGCAAGGGTATTTTGAATTTCTAAATTTAATCCTTAGATAAACCGTCTTATTCTCTTTCGTTCCGTAGCCATTAATTCTGGAGCATATGTAGATAATTTCATGAATCGTGTTTCGTACTCAGCGACACTCAAAATTTCATGACAAAACTTTATAAAACCGTTTTCTCTCTTTTCTTGGAATAGTGGAGGAAAAAATTTCTCATTAAACTCTCGTACAAAGTTTATTTAAATTTTTGGAGTTTGATCCCTTTTCCACTTGTTTATTATAACATTCCACCAGACTCGAGCTACTCTTTCAAGTTGAAATACAGCAAAAGTGACTTGTCTTTCTTCTGTGTAGTCCAAGGCATCAAATATATTCCTTATATTCTCTAACCAATTCTCAGCCATTTCTGGATCAGGTCCCTTAGAAAATTTGAGCGGGAAGAATTTCTGAAACCGCTCTAAATCTTGATCCTCCCCTATCTCTTGGTTTTCAGGTTGATTTTCTTGTTCAACCCCTGACCCTATTGTGTTACTAAGAATTCTAGTACATCCGTCATACGAGTTAAAACTAATCTTATTTGGTCATCTCCTCCCCAACTCTTGGCTCGGCGTTTTAATCAATATCAGACACATTATCTACTCTTTGATTTCAGAATTTTCTAGGTTGACGTCCATTTCGTTGTCCTCTAGTTTCCATGTTCACAGCTAATCTATAAGCATATGCATAAAGCTCACACTAAACCATAATTGAATTACATGCACATACCAGTAACAACTTTTAAAGAAAAATGAAATCACTTACACAAATAACATTATCACCATACAAGCAAATACAAACTAGAGCTCATTAAATCATAACACAAGTCATAGTCAAGTAAAGTTCATACCAAATTAAAATCAGTAAACAAAAGTAAACAGGTGATTATCAAAAGCACATTCATCTCCAAGGTACAAACTCTTAAGCTCCACTCCCATCGTCCCACTACAAAAGATCACAAGTAGTGCTTCACTAGATTAATTAGAACTAGATGATTCCCCTTCCTTAACACGTTCAACTTCAATCCCAACACCAGGATCTTCTGGACTACGATTTTCTCCACCTCCCGCTCTTAATTATTGTGCCATCTTAGCCAAACGAGCATTGGTTTCCTGTAACTATTCAAATGAAATATCGATTCGTTCTTATTCCCCACAAATGGAGATCTCAAGTCCTTAAAATTGCCCTTAACTCTTAAGTGATCGGGTACAAGAATCTAAAACAAGGTAATTTATAACTCGAGCCGGCCGGTCCCAAGAGTAAATCACCATATTTGATATTCCTACCCAACATACATATCTAATTTTTTCTGAAGTATCAAGATAAATGGTTTATACCTATCACATTCATGATTCACAGGTTACGCTCTAGAAGAGCACTTAGGTCTTTACTCATTCACACAATAAGGATCAAAACACCACTTGACCCAAACTCACCTCGCGCAGAGACCATGCGAAGCGGCTCTAATTTTTATCTCTACAAATTATCACATAACTTTTAAACCAGTCCCACCGTCCGGTATCCTAAATTTTAAAACCTAAGATACACTACAAAGATCTGAAATTTAAACTCTGATACCAACTGTGACGCACCCACTTCTCCTAAAGGCGAATCCAATGGTATCAGCGGGACGCCTACCCAACTTTCACCGAAACTCACTACAATCCATAATACAAATCTAAAAATTTTTTGAATAATTTCAATATACATTTAAAGTACTTCAAAACACAACTAGTTAACCTTCAAGTTTAAATACAATCCAAAAGAATATGTATTACAGTCGTCGACTATAATACAATTTAAGGTCTTCAAAAGAAAACAACATAGTACTATTCGCGAGCATTCTCGGTCTTGAACCCTGTTAAGGAAAACAAAAATGTGGAATGAGTTAAACAGGCCAATGAGGTTCCAAGACACTCTAGCAGTTCTAATAAATCATGTAAGTTAAGCATGATATATATACGGTTTGAGATTTCACGTTGGCACATTTACAATAAGACAGTTATCGTGATACAGAAATAAGCACATATTGAAAGATACGGTGTTTCAGTTGAACCATTTCGGTCAACTTCACCTTATAACTCTAGATTCCATCGATTTGTCTGACCATCACCTTATCTCTCCAGTGGTAATATTCGGGTATACCAAAACGATGTCCCAGGATTCCAATCTACCCGACCGAGTCCAATTCTGGATCGAGCAGGTTAGTAATCAAGGGTGGAGTCCAGTTCAGTTTAGAACTTACAACATGCACAAGTAATCAAGTAAATCGGTAAACGGTAATAGTTCTCGGTTAGCGGTAAAAATCTGTCATTTTAGTATGTCTAGTGAGATAAAGTACACACTAACCTTAAAAAGGTGGATAATTTCATATGAGTAATTATCAGTAACACTTAACACTTAAACACGTAAACAATATGTGATAATTTCATATGAACATGTAATTTACAATAATCAAGTAATCAAGTAGTCAACTAATCAAGTAAGCAGGTAATCAAGTAAATCGGTAAACGGTAAATAATCACGGTAAACGGTAAATGATAATCAGTAAACGGTAGTAATTCACGGTTAATCGATAGATATTTATCATTTTAATAAGTCGAATGCGATAAAGTACACACTCGCCTTAAAATGGTGGAAAAGTTTTTAGGAGCAATTATCAGTAGCTCTTAACGGTTAAACACATAATGACTATGGAGTAAACATGTTATAAAATTATTCAAGTCATGTACTCCTATATGGAACACTCACCAATCAAAATAAGCGAATAAAGAAAGTCCTCAATGATCCACTTTGGGATTCTTTTCGAGATCTTCTTGATCGCCTGAAAAAAGTGACCAATAATCACCTTCACAATTTCACAAATTCTTTATCAAACAAAAAAGGATGCACACTTGCTTTAGAATTCAAGTCAATGTCTTTATAAGGATTTTATTTTATCGAAAGTTAAGATTCAAAGTGTGAATTTTAAAATTACTGAAGAAACTCATTCCCTCCACGAAATCGGGTTCAAAACAATAGATTAATATCAAAATAAGAAATCAAATTTTCAAAATTTCATTTTCTAAGAAATCGGCAAAATTTCAACTTTGTGTGTCAAACTTAGAAAAATCATATCTTGTACTTAGTAGGTCCAAAAATGAAAAACTTTGTATCGTTGGAAACTACTTCTAAAGTACTAAAAGTTTCTAAAAAACACTTTTTCATGATTCTAAATGGAAGACACTCAAATTTTAGCATAAAGCTACTGACTTGCACTTCCAAGACAGATTCGGGGTTGATTTTTGGTAAAATTTAAAAATTCGGCAAAATTCACAGAATGTAAACTAGCCTCTCAAATTTGAAGCCCAATTTGAGTTACAATCAAAGTTAAACACAGCCAATAGAACAAGAATCAGAGTTTTGAGCGCCAAGATATAAAAACTCAAAATTGGTTCAAAATGAAAACCATTGGGCAATTTTCTAGATTTGAAACATAAACTTTGGGACTTTAGTTAGGCATCGAAATGGACTTAAAATGGCACCAAATTGGCATGATTACACTACCATATAGGGGCTACTCTTCTGCCAAATTTCATGCAAAATTTTGTACGGGAAGTCAGTTAACAAGATCACTAAAGTTCCAGGAATTTCCAAGGCAATTCTGTCTTATGCTTCCGTTTCCTTTTTTCAAACCTTTGGCCAATGAATTCTTCTCAAACATGGTTCATTTATGAAGAAAAGATCTAAGAAACATCCAACATACATTTGGTAGGTGATTAACACCAAAAGTTTCAAAATAACAAATCCCAATTCGAGCTAAGCCATTCAGCTAGCCAAAACTAGGGTTTTCTATCACTGGTGCAGTTCTGCAATTTGGCCATAACTCAGTCAATTCAACTTGGAATTGGGCATGGTTGTGGTGTTGGAAACTACATTCATAAGGCTACATTTCATCAGAAAAAATCATTTTGAAATTCAATTCATAATTAGCTCAAATTCAAGCAACAATTTCCAGCACATTACTGACTCTCCAGCACAGCAATAAAACAGAAAAGGTAACTTTGAAGAACCGGTATGGCTCACTCAATTCAAATCAGGGGATGTATTTTATACCGCTAGAAAATAAAGAAGTGTCTAATTTCAAATGCCACAAATGGCACTCGATTTTGATGTCGGAGCAAGGATTTATGAGCGTTCAAAGTTCGCTGCCAGAGTACCTATGTACACGTTTTCCAGGTTTGAATATGTTTCGAAAATACAACTTTTACTCAACCAAATCAAATAATTTTTGGTGAAAACCTTCCACACAACCTATACAACAGATCTATATCAAAATCAAGGTAATTTGATCACAAAAAAATTGCACCGAATGCTCTGAAAAAATAGGGCAGAATTCGCCCCTTTCTCATGCAAGCTTTCCTTTGATTTCCAATCCACTTTTTCAGCTTATATCTACTAGTTTAACACTTAATCAATATAAATAACACCCAAAATTATCATATCTGTCCAACATGTCTATTGTGAGATTTCATAGATCCTACTCAAGTGATTTTCAACCAACCAAAGTTACCCACATGAAGTTACAAGCTTCGAAGTCCAATCTAACTCACAAAAATTAAGTTTCAAAGGTTGGATGATTTACTACCTCTTGGTTGATGAAACTCAGAAATTTCGATCACCTTAAAACTCCAAGAAATCGTGGAAATGATGTTCTCTTCCTAGTCCAAGTGAATCTCCAAGTGATTTGTAAGTTGGATGCAAAATTTGAGGTGATTTGGAGTAGGATTTGAGGTAGAAATGAAGTGAAAATGGAGAGAGCTCTTTTGTTCTTCTTTGGAGCTGAGTTTCGGCCAGCAAAAATGGTGAGGAGAGAGAGAGAGATCTGTTAACTAAAGCTTCCCTGGGAAGCTTGGAAACTTGGGGCCAAAGTTTGGGAAGAGTCAACTCTTAATAGTGCGCGTACTTTGGAGCTGAGTTTCGGGCAGCAAAAATGGTGAGGAGAGAGAGGGAGATCTGTTAACTAAAGCTTCCTTGGGAAGCTTGGAAACTTGGGGCCAAAGTTTGGGAAGAGTCAACTCTTAATAGTGCGCGTACGCGCGCGTTTCGTATCCGTTTTCTCTTGGATTTGTTTCATTTGTGCACTAAACCTCTAATTCATTTCTTTTAACACTATTATTATCCATTCTTAGTAGTCTAACAATAATTTCTAAAACCCTCCATTTAGTCACGCGTGCGAAAACGTGAACTTCCGACTTGTGCGAGATAAGTGAAATTTCTAAGAAATTCTTATAACGATAGTATAACTAACTAATACATGAGTAAATAATCATGAAAATAACAATTTTAGAAATAAAACGTGAGTTCTCACATGAGTCTAGTATTACTTCCTTAAATCTCCAACTAATTTGTACCAACACGTCTTTCGAAAAACTTTCGACGCTCGCACGGTATAAGTTTAATTTTAACTTACTCACATCTAATCACTCAATTAACTTTTTTTTAATCTATTATTGATCATTCTTAATTCTTCAAGACTAATGTATTCTCGGTTTGAATATAGTCTCGAAAAATGTGTACTCTTTATTTCTCGCTAAACGAGCCATAGAAAAATTAAGTTTACTAACGAGACATGTTAAAAATATAATTGAGACATTATTCCATGTAAATAAATTTAAAATAATTGAAATAAATTATCCTGAGAAAACGGATGAGTAAATAATTAAATAAATCAGAAAAATAAAATAAAATAAAAATAAGAAAATTCGAGTTCTCACAACCTTCCCTCCTTAAAAGATTTTCGCTCTCGAAATTCATACCTTTCATAACCTCTGATAACTCTAAACCTTGTTGTGTGATCGTTTCATATGTTCTTGCAGATGTCACTGGTCGGTTTCCTCCTCCATTGACTTGTCGAGGGATAGTTCTATTTCCTTGTGGAGTGGTAGTTTCTCGTGGATACTGCTTTGGACAGTCGTGAACTTTATGATTGGCGCTCTCACATCCCATACACTTTCTTCCCTTTAGCCAGCAGTTTTCTTCGGTATGATTCGTCCTTCCGCAATATCCACAGGTCGGGCGAGGCGTTGTGAGTTGATTTGCATGCGAGGTTTTTTTTTATTATATCTGTCCTACTGGAGTTCTTCGTGATGTAGTCCCTTCTGGTTCCTTTATCATGAGTGGTGAAAAAAGTGATAGTTTTACTCCATCCACTCATTTTCTAACTTTGGATTGTGGTCCAATTTCTCTTAGTCTACTATCGGATGCATCTCTTTTCCTAACTTGAACGGCTGTCAGTTGGGATTTTGTATTTTTCGCCCTTTGCGCTTTATCGAAAGTATCACTAAATGTTTCAACCTGTGCTGCGGCAAGGGTATTTTGGATTTCTAAATTTAATTCTTGGATAAATCGTCTTATTCTCTTTCGTTCTGTAGCCACCAATTCTGGAGCATATGTAGATAATTTCATGAATCGTATTTCGTACTCAGCGACACTCAAAGTTTCATGACGAAATTTTTTAAAACCGTCTTCTCTCTTTTCTTGGACTAGTGGAGGAAAAAATTTCTCATTAAACTCTCGTACAAAGTTTATCTAAGTTCTTGGAGTTTAATCCCTTTCCCACTTGTTTATTATAACATTCCACCAGACTCGAGCTGCTTTTTCAAGTTGAAATACAGTAAAAGTGACTTGTCTTTTTTCTGTGTAGTCCAAGGCATCAAATATATTCCTTATATTCTCGAACAAATTTTCAGCCATATCTGTTTCAGGTCCTCCAGAAAATTTGGACGGGAAGAATTTCTAAAATCGCTCTAAATCTCGATCCTCCCCTATCTCTTGGTTTCCAGGTAAATTTTCTTGTCCAACCCCCTGACCCTATTGTGCTACTAAGAGTTCTAGTACATCCGTCATACGAGTTAAAACTAATCCTATTTGGTCATCTCCTCCCCCAACTCTTGGCTCGGCGTTTTGACCAATATCAGACCCATTATCTACTCTTTGATTTCAGGGTTGTGTAGGTTGACGTCCCTTTCGTTGTCCTCTAGTTTCCATATTCACAGCTAATCTATACGCATATGCATAAACCTCACATTAAGCCATAATTGAATTACACGCACATACCAATAACAACTTTTAAACAAAAATAAAATCACTTGCACAAATAACATTATCACCATACAAGTAAACACAAACTAGAGCTCATTAAATCATAACACAAGTCATAGTCAAGTAAAGTTCATACCAAATCAAAGTCAGTAAATAAAAATAAACAGATGATTATCAAAAATACATTCATCTCCAAGGCACAAACTCTTAAGTTCTACTCCCATCGTCCTACTACAAAAGATCACAAGTAGTATTTCACTAGATTAATTAGAACTAGATGATTCCCCTTCCTTAACACGTTCAACTACAATCCCAACACCAGGATCTTCTGGACTGTGATTTTCTCTACCTCCCGCTCTTAATTATTGTACCATCTTAGCCAAATGAGTATTGATTTCCTGTAACTATTCAAGTGAAATATCGATTCGTTCTTATTCCCCACAAATGGAGATCTCAAGTCCTTAGAATTGCCCTCAACTCTTAAGTACTTGGGTACAAGAATCTGAAACAAGGTAATTCACAACTCGAGCCGGCCGATCCCAAGAGTAAATCACCACATTTGAGATTTCTACCCAATGTACATATCTAATTTTTCTCCAAGTATCAAGATAAAGAGTTTATACCTATCACATTCATGATTCATAGGTTACACTCTAGAAGAGCACTTAGATCTTTACTCATTCACACAATAAGGGCCATAACACCATTTGTCCCAAACTCACCCTGTGCAGAAACCAAGCGAAACAGTTCTGATTTTTATTCCTACAAATAGTCACTTAACTTTCAAACCAATCCCACAGTCCGGCATCCTAAACTTCAAAGCCTAAGATATACTACAAAGATCTGAAATCTAAATTATGATACCAACTGTGACGCTCCCACTTCTCCCAAGGGCGAATCCAATGGTATTGACGGGACGCTTGTCCAACTCTTGTCGGGACTCATTACGATCCATAATACAAATCTAGAAATTCTTTGAATAATTTCAACATACATTTAAAGTACTCCAGAACACAACTAGTTAACTTTCAAACTTAAATACAATCTAAAAGAATATGTACTACAGTCGTCAACTATAATACAATTTAAGATCTTCAAAAAAAAATAATTTAGTACTATTCGCGAGCATTCTCGGTCTTGAACACTGTTAAGGAAAATAAAAACGTGGAATGAGCTAAACAGCCCAGTGAGGTTGCAAGACACTCTTGCAGTTCTAATAAATCATGTAAGTTAAGCATGTTACATATACGGTTCAATATTTCACTTTGACACATTTATAATAAGACAATTATCATGATACAGAAATAAACACATATTGAAGGATACGGTATTCCAGTGGAACTATTTCGGTCAACTTCACCTTATAACTCCAGATCCCCTAGGTTTGTCTGACCATCACTTTATCCCTCCAATGGTAATACTTGAGTATACCGAAACGGTGTTTCGGGGTTCCAACCTACCTAACCGAGTCCAATCTTGGCTCGAGCAGGTTAGTAACCAAGACCAGGACCCAATTCAGTTTAGAACTTACAACATGCACAAGTAATCAAGTAAATCGGTAAACGGTAAACGGTAATAGTTCTCGGTTATTGGTAAAAATCTATTATTTTAGTAGGTCGAGTGAGATAAAGTACACACTCACCTTAAAACGGTTGGTAATTTCATATGAGCAATTGTCAGTAACACTTAACACTTAAACACCTAAGTAATATGCGGTAATTTCATATGAACATGTAATTTACGATAATCAAATAATCAAGTAATCAAGTAAGCAGATAATCAGGTAAATCGGTAAACGGTAAATAATCACGGTTAATGCTAAACAGTAAACGGTAATCGGTAAACGGTAGTAGTTCACGGTTAATCAGTAGACATTTATCATTTTAGTAGGTCGAGTGCGATAAATTCACACTTGCCTTAAAATGATGAAAATTTTCATAGGAGCAATTATCGGTAGCTCTTAACGGTTAAACATCTAATGACCATGGAGTAAACATGTCATAAAACTATTCAAGTCACGTACTCCTATATAGAACACTCACCAATCAAAATAAGCGAGTAAAGAAAGTCGTCAATGATCCATTTTGGGATTCTCTTCGAGATCTTCTTGACCGCTTGAAGAAAAGTGACCAATAATCACCCTTACAATTTCACAAATTCCTTATCAAACAAGAAAGATGCACACTTGCTTTAGAATTCAAATCAATGTTTTTATAAGAATTTCATTTTATCGAAAGTTAAGATTCAAAGTGTGGATTTCAAACTTACTGAAGAAACTCATACCCTCCACGAAATTGGGTTCAAAACAATAGATTAATATCAAGATAAGAAATCAAGTTTTCAAAATTTCATTTTCTAAGAAATCGAAAAAATTTCAACTTTGTGCGTCAAATTTAGAAAAATCATATCTTGCACTCAGTAGGTCCAAAAATGGAAAACTTGGCACAGTTGGAAACTACTTCCAAAGTACTAAAAGTTCCTAGAAGAACTTTTTCATGATTCTAAATGGAAGACACTCAAAATTTGGCTTAAAGCTACTGACTTGCACTTCCAAGACAGATACGAGGTTGGTTTTTGGTAAAATTTGAAAATTCACAGAATGCAAACTAGTCTCTCAAATTTAAAATTCAATTTGAGTTACAATCAAAGTTTAAAATACAACAAACAGAATAAGAATCGGAGTTTTGAATGCCAAGATATAGCATTTCAAAGTTGGTTCAAAATGAAGACCATCGGGCAATTTTCCAGATTTGAAACATAAATTTTGGGACTTCAGTTGGGCATCTAAATAGACTTGAAAAGGCACCAAATTTGGTATGATTACACTAACACATAAGGGCTACTCCTCTGTCAAATTTCATGCAAAAATTCGTACGAGAAATCAGTTAACAAGATCACTAAAGTTCGAGGAATTTTCAAGGCAATTCTGCCTTATGCTTCCGTTTTCCTTTTTTCGAAACTTTGGCCAATGAATTCATCTCAAACATGGTTCATTTATGAAGGAAAGATCTAAGAAACATCCAACATATATTTGGTAGGTGATTGACACTAAAAGTTTCAAAATAACAAGTCCCAATTCGAGCTAAGCCATTCGGCTAGCCAAAACTAGGGTTTTCTATCACTGATGCAGTTCTGTAATTTGGCCATAACTCAGTCAATTCAACTTGGAATTGAGCATGGTTGGTAGTGTTAGAAACTACATTCATAAGTTACATTTCATCAGAAGAAATCGTTATGAAATTCAGTTCATAACTAGTTCAAATTCAAGCAACAAGTTTCAGCACATTACTGACTCTCCATCACAACAATAAAACAGAACAGGTAACTTTGAAGAACCGGTACGGCTCACTCAAGTCAAATTAGGGGATGTATTTTATACCGTTAGAAAACAAAGAAGTATCTAGTTTCAAATTTCGTAAATGGCACTCGATTTTGACGTTGGAGTAAGGAATTATGATCGTTCAAAGTTCGCTGCCAGAGTACCTCTGTACAGGTTTTTCAGGTTTGAACATGTTTCGAAAATGCAACTTTTACCCAACCAAATCAAGTGATGTTTTGTGAAACTTTCCACACAACCTATACAACATATCTACATCAAAATCAAGGCAATTTGATCGCAAAAAAATCGCACCAAGTGCCCTGCAAAAACAAGGCAAAATTCACCCATTTCTCATGCAATCTTTACTTCGATTTCCTTTCCACTTTTTCAACTTATATCCACTAGTTTAACACTTAATCAACATAAATAACACCCAAAATCATCATATCAGTCCAACATGTCTATTGTGGGATTTTATAGAGTCTACTCAAGTGATTTTCAACCAACCAAAGTTACCTACATGAAACTATAAGTTTCGAAGTCCAATCTAACTCACAAAAATCAAGTTTCAAAGGTTGGATGATTTACTACCTCTTGGTTGATGAAACTCAGAAATTTCGGTCACCTCAAAACTCCAAGAAACCGTGAAAATGATGCTCTCTTCATAGTTGAAGTGAATCTCCAAGTGATTTGCAAGTTGGGTGCAAAATTTGAGGTGATTTGGACTAGGATTTGAGGTAGAAATGAAGTGAAAATGGAGAGAGTTCTTTTCTTCTTCTTTGGAGCTAAGTTTCGGCCAGAAAAAATGGTGAGGAAAGAGAGGAAGATCTGATAACTAAAGCTTCTCTTGGAAGCTTGGAAACTTGGGGCCAAAGTTTGGGAAAAGTCAACTCTCAATAGTGCGCTTATGCTTGCATTTCATGCCCGTTTCCTCTCGGGTTTGTTTCACTTGTGTACTAAACATCTAATGTACTTCCTTTAACACTATTATTATCCACTCTTAGTAGTCTAACAATAATTTCTAAAATCCTCCAATTAGTCGCGCGCGCGAAAACGCGAACTTCCGACTTGTGCGCGATAAGCAAAATTTCTAAGAAATTCTTATAATGATAGTATAACTAACTAATACTTGAGTAAATAATCATGAAAATAACTATTTTAGAAATAAAACATGAGTCTAGTATTAATTCCTCAAATCTCAAATTAATTTGTACCAGCACGCCTTTCAAAAAACTTTCGACGCGCGCACGGTATAAGATTAATTTTAACTTACTCACATCTAATCTCTCAATTAACTTTTCTTAATCTATTATTGATCATTCTTAATTCTCCAAGACTAATGTACTCTCCGATCGAACATAATTTCAAAAAACGTGTACTCCTTATTTCTCGCTAAACGAGGTCTAGAAAAATTAATTTTACTAACGAGACATGTTAAAAATATAATTGTGATATTATTCCATGTAAATAAGTTTAAAATGATTGAAATAAATTTTTCAAAGAAAACGGATGAGTAAATAATTAAATAAATCAAAAAAATAAAATAAAATAGAAATAAGAAAATTCAGGTCCTCATAGTTCTCCTGGACTTCAATGATCTCAGGATATGCACAAAATGGGAAGATGGATTTAGCTAGGAAGCTTTTTGAGGTCATGCCTGAGAAGACTGAGGTGTCATGGACTGCTATGCTGATGGGGTACATCTAGAGTGATAGAATTGAAGAGGCATTGGAGCTCTTTGATGCAATGCCTATTAAATCAGTTGTTGCTTGTAATGCAATGACACTTGGGTTAGGCCATAATGGGAAGGTCACTAGAGCAAGGAGGATATTTGATTCCATGAGGGTGGAGGATGATGCTACATGGACTGCAATGATTAAGGTTTATGAGAGAAAAGGGTTTGATTTGGAGGCCCTTGATATGTTTCAGTGTATGCAAAGACAAGGTCTTAGACTGAACTTCCCATCATTGATAAGTGTGCTTTCTGTGTATGCTAATCTTGCAAGTGTTGATCATGGTAGACAGATTCATGCTTAGTTGCTCAGATCAAAATTCAATGATGATGTATATGTTTCATCTGTATTGTTAACAATGTATGTGAAATGCAGCGACCTTATCAAAGCAAAGCAAGTATTTGACAGATTTTCTCTGAAGGATGTAGTCATGTGGAATTCTATAATAACAGGATATGCCCAACACGACTTAGCAGATGAAACGCTGCAAGCATTCCGTGAAATGTGTTCTCTAGGCAATACGGTAGATGCTATTACTTTTGTTAGAGTTCTCTCAGCTTGAAGTTACACTGGAAAAGTCAAAGAAGGGAAATAAATTTTTGAGACTATGAAATCCAAATATTTGGTAGATTCTGGAACTGAACACTATGCTTGTATGGTTGATCTGCTTGGCTGAGCTAGTCATTTGGTTGAGGCTATGGATATGATTAACAAGATGCTAGTAGAAGCAGATGCAATTGTTTGGGGTACTTTCATGGCAGCATGTAGGAACCACATGAACTTGGACTTGGCAGAAGTGGCAGCAAAGCAACTTCTGCAGCTTGAGCCACAAAATGTCGGATATTATGTTCTGCTTTCCAATATTTTTGCCTCTAGAGGCAAATGGGAGGATGTAGCAAAGCTGAGGAAGCACATGCAGTTGAGGAAAGTTAGCTGCTCGCCTGGTTGTAACTGGATTGAGGTTGATAAGAAAGTGCATATGTTTACTGGTGGTGAGCATATGCCGCATCCAGGACACCCAATGATTATCGAGAAGTTAGAGAGCTTAGCTGCATTACTAAGGGAAGCTGGATATGTCCCTGATGGCAACTTCTTCCTGCATGATTTGGATGAAGAAGAGAAGGTACGAAGCCTGGGACATCACAGTGAAAAGTTGGCTATTGCATATAGACTTCTGAAGTTGCCTAGCAGAATGCCCATAAGAGTAATGAAAAACCTCCGAGTTTGTGGAGATTGCCATGTTGTTGTAAAGTTAATTTCAAAAGTTACAGGAAGACTAATTATTTTGAGGGATGCAAATAGATTTCATCATTTTAAGGATGGAGTATGCTCTTGCAATGATTACTGGTGAACCTTGAAACCTCATCTTGAAAAGTCATTCTGGTAGCTTTGCAGAGAATTGGTCAGTGCATGACCTGTGCTTGCATAAAGACAGATTTTGGCACATGGATATGCGCAATTGCTTGGCATATGCTGCTTCTAATTGTGATTATATGTCCTTTAGCATGTCACTGCTGATTTTTGTAACTTTGGCTGAAAAATCTATTTAAGCAGCAGCTATGAGTTGCTGGTCTTTACATGATGACTGAAAACAAATGTCATACATGATGGAGAGAGGGCTTCTGGAGTTGAAGACCCGAAAAACAATTGAAGTGGTGATGTGGCCACCAAAGATAGGCTGCCTTTCATTTCTTGAAGGTGCAACCACATTTTGCAGTAAAGGTTTCCATGTTTCTGAATATTCTGCTCTGCATGTGGTCAGGTGTGTTTGGATTTTCTAAATTTGAACTTCACTGCAATACTAATTGAACATCATGTAGAAAGCACATTATTTTGACACGTTCTTTACATTTAACTGTCTTTTGAGTGTTAGTAAGTTTTCAATAGTATAGTCTTTCTATCTCCTACAGGAGCTATAGATATTTGGAGCCTTTTGCAATCAGTTTGGTTTCAATTTGCTACCAATCTTGTATAACTTAGTATTACATTTGATACAAATCCCGATGGATAAGTCAACATATTTTAAGACTATTCTTTCTGATTATATTTCATGATTCACTCAATCTTCATGATCAATTATGAGAAAGGTTCTCCAATACCTTCTTTAGTTTTTTTTTTCACGAAAAATAATTTTTCAGCAGTAAAAAGATATGTAGTTATAGCTTGTGCATTACAATGGCATGTCGTCTTCTGAGCCTTTTTTTTTTTTGGGTGAAGCATATATGGTTAAAAATGTAAATCTTTATTGTTTAATGCTTCTATATCTTCGTATTCGTTATTACAAAAAAAAGAAAAAAAATCACGATCATCACTTTTTTTCAAAACACAAATTTATTTTAAATAGGTCATACAAAAGTCAGTTAATTCTAATAATTTATTGGAAGATATAAAATATCTACTGAAGGCAGGATACTAAAACTGATTTTTAAGAATTTCAAATACGAGTTGAAGTCAATAACAAATATGACTTTTATTCATGTAGGAGAGCAGTTCAAGAAGAGCTTTTGGTCATTTTTGGATTCCCAAGTGGAGTGAGCTTTGTCAACGACCACAAGCTGAATTTGAGCCTATGCACCCAATAAGCAAACTAAAGCCACGTATTATCTATTTTGATCCGCTCTATCAAGGTAGCTAATTTGCTTTAAATGTTCTAGCAGTCCAAATTACCTAGATATAAATTTATACATGTATGTATGTATGTATGTACGTATGTTTGTGTGTATATGTGTGTATATATACACACACACACGTCCACACATACAAGTATCAGGACTACACCGATGAACAAAAAGTCAAACTGGTAACCCTCGAATTCACCGATTACGCTATTGTCTGGTGGGAGCAGGAACGCACTAGCAGGCGCCGCAATAGAGAACGGTCAATTAGTACATGGGAGGAGTTACGAACCATTATGAGAAAACGGTTCGTACCCAACCATTACTACCGTGATCTATACCAGAGACTCCAGACATTAGTTCAAGGAAGCCGCAGTGTGGACGACTACTAAAAGAAGATAGAGATCACCATGCTCCGAGCAAGCATTGTGGAAGATAGAGAGGTTACCATGGCGAGATTTCTTAACGGCTTGAGACCTGAGATCGCCGAGTTGGTGAAGTTGCAAAACTACGTGGACATGCCTGAGTTAATTGATAAGGCATCCAAGATCGAAAGGAGACTTAAGAGGAGAGGTAACCCTCGTAACCCTAGTTTCTCGGCCACGCCTCTTTGGAGGGTCAATCCTACCTTCGAGCGGGAACGGCCTAATACAGGGGTGTCTAAATTCACTCATAAATCCGAGCTACCAAAGCAGGTATTAAAGGTAACTACCAAGCCTCCATTCGACTCCTCCAAGCCACAAAACCGCAACAAGTGCTTCAAATGCTAAGAATTTGAACACATTGCTTCTCAGTGTCTCAATAGGTGTACCATGGTTGTCCTACCAAGCGAAGATGTCATATCGAACGACGAGGACGAGTTCGTCGAGATGCCTCCATTAATATAGATGAAGGTGAAAATTCCGAGGTGGAGGTTGAGGCCACTAATGAGCAAGTGGATGTTGCTCTAGTAGCCCGTTGGACTCTTACGACCCAAGTCAAGAAAGTGAATGAGATCCAACGTAACAACATCTTCTACACACGATATCACGTTAAGGGAATGGCATGTAGTTTCATCATTGACGCGGGTAATTATACCAACGTGGCAAGTACTTTCATGGTGGATCATCTTTCTTTGCCCACGTTGAGGCACCCTAGTCTATACCGCTTGCAATGGCTCAATGAGAGTGGCGATATCAAAGTCACCAAGCAAATGGTGGTGCCTTTTCGGATTGGAAAGTATGAGAATGAGATCCTTTGCGACGTCGTTCCCATGCAAGATTCTCACATTTTGTTGGGACAGCCATGGCAATATGATAAGAAAACTACTCATGATGACTTTACTAACAAGTATTCCTTCTTGCACCACAACAAGAAGATAACACTTATTCCTTTCACACTTCAGTAGGTGCATGAAGACCAACTGCAATCGCAACAGGAGCATGAACGAGAGGTGGTTAAAAAGTCACCTAATCCTAAGACAATCATTAAAGCACCGGTCGAGAGGACATCCACCTCTGGTACATCTGGTCGATTGGAGAAGCGGTTTACCTTACTTGCCAAGAATAGAGAAGTTTGCAAATTACTCTTGTCCAAACAAGTTGTCTATGTTTTATATTGTAAAGAGGTGATTTTACTCTCTCATGAGTCACTCAATGACTTACCTCTTAAAATCTCTTCTTTATGGTAGGAATTTGATGACTTTTTTCCAAACGAGATCCCAAGTGGACTTCCGCCACTCAGAGGGATCGAGCACCATATTGACTTCGTCCCCGAAACATCCTTGCCAAACAGATCAGCCTACAAGATGGACCCTGAGGAGACTAAGGAGATCCAACGGCAATTAGATGAGCTCTTGGAGAAGGGTTGGGCTCGAGAGAGCATAAGCTCATATGCAGTTCCAGTCATTCTCGTCCCAAAGAAAGAAGGCACTTGGAGAATGTGTGTAGACTGCTGCGCCGTCAACGCTATTACAGTTAAGTATCGTCACCCTATACCTCATTTAGATCATATGCTTGACGAATTGTATGGTGCAGTCATTTTTACAAAAATTGATCTTAAGAGTGGCTACCATCAAATTCGAATGAAGGAAGGGAACGAGTGGAAGATGGCCTTCAAGACTAAAAATTGTCTGTATGAGAAGTTAGTTATGCCTTTTGATTTGACTAACACTCCTAGTTAGTTCGCCCGTTCTTAGGCAAATTTGTTGTTGTTTATTTTGACGACATTCTGATATACAGTAAGAGTCCTGAGGAACATGTAGCACATGTATGAGCTGTTCTTGATGTTTTGCGCAGGGAGAGGTTATTCGCTAACCTTGGCAAATGTATTTTTTGCACTAATGAACTTATTTTTCTTGATTATAAGGTTAGTGCATATGACATTAGAGTAGATGAGAACAAAGTTTAGGCCATCAATGAGTGGCCAGTGCCCAAGACCACGAGTGAAATTCGGAGTTTCCACGGCCTTGTAAGTTTCTATCGCTGATTCGTGAAAGATTTCAGCACTATAGCTGCCCCTCTGACCGCCATTATCAAGAAGGATGTGAAGTTCGAGTGGGGGGGAACTCAGGAGAAGGCGTTCCAACTCCTTAAACACAAGCTCACACATGTACCCTTATTGTCCTTACCTAATTTTGATAAAACTTTTGAGATTGAGTGTGACGCTTCTGGTGTAGGGATTGGAGCTGTGCTGATCCAAGAGGGAAGGCCTATCGCGTACTTTAGTGAGAAGTTGAATGGTGCTGCCTTGAACTACTCCACCTACGATAAGGAGTTCTATACTTTGATTCATGCGTTGGAGACATGGCAACATTACCTGCGACTAAAGGAATTCGTCATCCACACTGACCATGAGGCGTTGAAGCATCTCAAGTCTCAACACAAATTAAGTAAGAGACATGTGTGGTGGGTCAACTTTGTGGAGTCCTTTCCCTATGTGATCAAGTACAAAACTGGCAAGACCAATGTTGTTATAGATGCACTATCTAGGAGGTATGCCTTGCTTGTTCTACTTGATGCTAAACTCCTTGGATTTGATCTCATCAAAGAAATCTATGATACCGACACTAATTTTTCTGCTATCTATAAGTTTTGTGCTAAGTCGAGTCAAGGTAAGTTCTTCATACATAATGGATTTCTGTATTGTAATGATAAATTGTGCATTCCGTCATGTTCTATTCGTGAGTTACTAATCCGTGAAACTCACGAAGGTGGATTGATGGGACACTTTAGTGTCACCAAGATTTTGAGTGCTTTACAGGAATATTTCTATTAGCCATGCATGAAGCGGGATGTGGAGCGAGTAGTGTCACGCTGCATCACTTGTCACCGTGCCAAATCCAAACTCCAACCATTCGGTTTGTATACACCTCTACCTATTCCTTCGGAACCTTGAGTTGACATTTCAATGAATTTTGTGCTTGGTCTGTCTTGGAGTAAAAGGGGTCATGATAGCATTTTTGTCATTGTTGATCGATTTTCTAAAATGGTTCATTTCATTCCATGTCATAAGACGGACGATGCTACTCACATACCTAATTTTTTCTTTAAGGAAGTTGTCCGTTTACATGATGTACCTAGGACTATTGTATCTGATAGAGATGTTAAGTTTCTCTTTTACTTTTGAAAAACTTTGTGGGGGAAGTTGGCCACTAAATTGCTATTTTCTATATCCAGTCACTCCCAGACTGATGGCCAAACTGAGGTCATTAATCGCACATTGTCTACTTTACTCCGAGCCATCATTAAAAAGAATCTCAAAACTTGAGAGGAGTGTTTATCACATGTCGAGTTTGCTTATAACCGTACAGTTCATAGTGCTACACAGTTTTCTCCATTTGAAATTGTTTACGGTTTTACTCCTTTGACTCTCTTGGATTTGATGTCTTTGCCGTTGTCTGAGCGTACTAACCTTGATGGCAAAAAGAAAGTTGAGTTTGTACAGGCTTTGCACCAGCAGGTGAGAGTCAACATTGAAGCTCGCACCCAACAGTTCCTCAAGCATGCCAACAAAGGTCGGCGTCACGTGGTGTTTGAACCAGGTGATTGGGTCTGGTTACACTTGCGCAAGGAGCGTTTCCCTGTCCAGCGTCGCAACAAGTTGCTACCCCGTAGAGATGGACCATTCCAAGTTGTGGCGCGCATCAATGACAACGCCTACAAGCTCGATCTTTCCAGTGAATATAATGTCTCGGCTACCTTTAATGTTGTTGACCTAAGTCCCTATCTAGCAGAAGATGAGGTCGATTTGAGGACAAATCTTTCGCCAAAGGAGGGGAATGATGAGGAGGTCGAGAGAGCTATCCAAGTGGAGCAAATGAAGGTGCCATTGGGGCCTATGACACGAGCTCGCGCGAAGAGATTGAATGAGACACTACAAACATTGGTTCGTGCTGCCCGAGAGTCGAGTGGAGAGTCAAAGGCTATCGAGGGCCTCAACGAACCTAGACTTGTTGTCCTAGTTTTGGCCATCACTGAAGATTAGAAGCCCATGATTCAGCTAAATGGTCCATGACCATTATTAGTTTAGTAGAAAGTAATAAAGAGGTCCAACTAACTTGTCGCTTGGACCTTAGTCGTTGTTAGTTCTTGGGTCAATGGATTAGGCCATGTGGGCCACATTAGTGATTAGTTTGGCCCATTAGTCATAGTTAATTATCTTAGTATTTAATAGGTCAACTTGGGTTGTATTATGCAGTTTATGATGATTAATAAAAATACACTTGAGAATTCTCTCAAAGTTTCATTGAAGCATCCTTGAATATCTTAGATTCATTTCTTTGGTTCAATTGACTTATCAATTTAGGACCGCGCTAGATTGTGGCGTCTTCTACTAATACCGAGGTTCGTTGACCACGTGATCAATGGGTTTAAGTGATTCCACTGCGTTCGTGTGTCATCAACGTGAATCCCTGCCTTCTAAATCTTAGCCTTTCTGTACGGGTTGCATCACAAGGTTGGTGCCGTTTGTATCAATACCATAGATAGATGTTTCTAATTTTGTATATAGTTATTGGCAGTATTCTTCTTTGCAGTAATTGTAATCCTTAATAATATGTACATTCTATTTTTCATCAATTCTTTGTAGTTCTGTGGACAATAAGTTCAATCTGTGTCTTTTTCGATTGAGTTCTCTACTTTTGTCCATTTTTTTGGCTCAATTTTTGTGGATTTCTCTCTTGACTTGCAATATCCAGCTGAATATACATGGTTATGAGAAAATATTATCGATATTAGTACTCTTATAGCATTTGAATCTTTTGATGTTGACTGCTACTTAGAAGCTCCAGTAGCTTGGTAGAATTATTTAGGAACTTGTTACGTTGGATGTATATATCTGAAGATACTATGATAAGTTTAGACATTGACTTTTAATAGGATGACCAATACAACGGTGGCCATTGTTGTTCTACTGTATTAATAGTGACCATTAATTGTATGGTGTCAAGTTCAAGTTTGAATTAATGTTTAAAATATTAATAACTATTAAAGCAGGATACAGGTTCTTATGCACCTTTTGTCATTAACAAAGAGATATTGTACTGAAAGTTTCTGTGATGACAAAGTTAGAACATTCATCACAAGAAGCAATGGATGGTTGCTATTATCTTGTGGCAATGTAGAATGTACCACCACAAAAAATATGTGGACTTTTTATGATGAAAGTGTCATCACAAAATTCCGTGTCAAACCTTAGATTTAGTACTTTTTTGTGATGAGTATAACATAAGGTGATGTCTGGATACCACTTACTATGATGATTTTATCTTCACTAAAAATACTTAGAGGTGACGAACAAATAGTGTCGTTATAAATACTTTTGTGACTACCACCCTTTACTTATCACAAAAACCTTCTGGCCACGAGCTCTTTTGGACGAGCTACTAGTGACGAAGTTATCATCACAAAAAAATTTTTGTGGCGAATATTGCAGTTGTTATGACAATTTTCTATAATCGCAAAAAGGCCTTTTTTTATCGTGCAGTTGAACCCGTGGTTTTTTTTTTTTTTGCCTATTAAACTAAAAAAAAAAGAATAAGTTCTTCTTAACCATAAAGACCAATAACAAAGTACCACATCCACTCACCTTCTTCTCATCTATTGCCTCTTATCAAGTTTTCATATCAACTTTTTAGTTTCCTAACTTCCTTTAGACTCCTTTTTTTTTTGGCAAAATTGCAATATTTAATTCCAAAAGACGTGGTTTAAAGTTTAAACTCACGATGTGTAATTCCTAAAGACATGAATTTTGTTTAATTTCAGAATGTTGTGGTGTTTTTATGTAGGATTTAAGATTATTTTTTAGTAGATACACTTGAGATAAAAATTATTTGTTTGACCTTATAATTTAAAAAATTTATTTGTGAAAGATCAAGTTCTTTGAAAATATTAAATCTTTTGTCAAATAAAGTCTTAAATTAGTCCATTGGTTATCTTATTTTTATGCACATAATATTAATATAATTTATTTTTAAAAAAATTTATTGACCCTGTATTGAACCGGTCTGATCGGTTGAATCGCAATCCAAACACCTTATCTGTTCAATTGACGGTCCGGGTTTCAAAACATTGGTAAAAACTTTTGTCTGCATTGATTAAACCCCTTAGAACTATTTTTGTAAAGAAAATTACTCCCTTTACACACTTATAGTTCATTGTGAGGTTGAAAAATAAGACTGTTCTCCATTATAAATGTGAACATTGAATTGTAGTTTAGAGAGGGTTAGTTTTGTGTGAGTTGTTAAATCTTTTGAATCAACTAGAATGAGTTTAGCGTGAATAAAAGGTGAGCTTTTCTTTGTACAAATTGATTTGCTTCACCAATATTTGAAGAAGCATATAGTGAATTGAGCTCTAAACTTGGAGAAGTTTGGGATTGGATGCAGATGCCAGGAAGGGTACCGACTCATTATAAATCAGTTTGCAATCATTTATTTCATTGCTTTCTTTTACTTGATTAATTGTGTGAATTAATTGTTTTATCTTTATTGCTTTCTACTTGCTTAAATATGTCATCATTAGGTTATTTTGGCTAGTAAAAAATTGAGTGGAATTTGCCATTATTTGCTTAAACTTTTTATCAACTTAATTCACCCCACTCTTAGATCGCATTTGGGCGCTGCCTTACATTACAATTAATGCACCCCCTTGCATTTAGACATTTTTTAAAATTAGTTATACTTTTCTAAAAACTAACACGTAAAGCACCTTCTAAGGAGTGCTCATTGAGCATCCATTAGCCAAACTAAAAGAAAAATTGTGTTTCCTATGCTAATTGGACCTAATTGGGAAAGATTTAAACTCACAAGGATGGAATTGATGCAATTGAATATTGCGGGGAGACAAAGTGAGAAAAGTTATCTTTTGAGTGCTTTTTTTTTAAATTAACACTATAAAAATCATGTTACGAATAAGTGAGAAGTATGGCAAACCTTAAGGGGATTAACTATATAATTGACTCTAATTTTAGGGCTGTGTATTTACTAATGCCTTTGTGATTACTAGAAGCGGCAAAATAGATTCATGTCCACCAATCCATTCATATAAACCAACTTTAAATGGATTTGGATGATTCATATAAATTTAATGGTTTTAAATGAATAATCATTTAAAACCGATTATGTTGGTGTAAATGGATTATCCATGTCATCCATATACATCCACTTAACTTAAAAAGGAAAAAACTCACATTATGATTGCAAATATTTATAGAAAAATGGAATGAAATTTTGTGGAATCACCTATTTTTTCCTTCATATCTTCCTCATATGCCAAGTTCCCAATAGTATTAATTACATTTTTTTTGTTTCTAAATTTTAGACTTCGTTCATCCTTTTCAAAATTATAGTCTCTACTCTTTTCTCTATTTTTTTTTAAAATTAAACTCGTGTATAGCAATGGCTGCAAACTTGTGCATTTTTAAGTAAGGAAGAAGCTAGAATGCATCATATGATATCAAAGTAATTTTTTCTTTTTTTTATTTATATAAAGGATTTTTCTAATGAGTGTGCCCGCGACATTGGTTAGGATACATAAATGACACCTTTTTTTTTCAGTGGTGAACTACAGACCTATAAGTTTGTACACAGTCCTGTATAAGATTATTTCCAGAATCATTGCCAATAGATTGAAAAAGGTGTTTCATCACTGTATTAGCAACTCTCAATCTGCATTCATACCTGGCAGACAGATTCTTGATAATGTCATAGTTGCTCATGAAATACTTCATTTTTTGAAAAATAGGAGAAAGGGAAGGGTAGGTTTCATGGTTGTTAAACAGGATATGTCCAAAGCTTACGATAGAGTTGAATGGAAATTTGTGGGTAGACTTATGATGAAAATGGGGTTTTGTCCAATCTTTGTTAAATAGATCATGATCTGTTTGTCCACAGTTTCTTACTCCTTCAACTTAAATGGACAAAAAGTAGGACATATACAACCTAGTAGAGGGATTAGGCAAGGGGATCCTTTATCTCCTTACTTGTTCATTATCTGTGCAGAAGGACTATCTTGTCTGCTCCACAAAGCTGTTATTGAGAGGGAGCTAATAGGTATCAAAATTTGTAGGGACAGTCCTTCCATTTCACATTTATTTTTTGCAGATGACTCGTTGCTGTGTTGTAAAGCGAGCAAGCAGGAGGCAAGGAAGGTGAAAAGCATACTGGAAAGCTATGGAAAAGCCTCAGGCCAGGTGGTGAATTTTGACAAATCAGCTATTTTTTATAGTAAGAACACCACTGAACGAATGAAGGAAAAGGTTAGTGAGGGCCTTGACAATATGAAAGAGGCAAGGAATGGTACTTATCTAGGGCTACCAATGGCAATTGGAAGATCGAAAACACAGGTGTTTGGTTTTGTGAAGAGTAAGATCAATAACAAATTGCAAAGTTGGAAACAAAAGTTGTTGAGTCGAGGAAAAGAAGTTCTCATCAAATCTGTTGTTATGGCTATGCCAACGTATGTTATGGCATGCTTTAGACTCCCCAGAGGCTTGTGCAGAGCAATCTCAGCAAGAATAGCAAGGTTTTGGTGAGGAAAAGGAGAGGAAGGGACATGTGTACACTGGGCAAGTTGGAAGAAGTTATCAGAAGTCAAGGGAAAAGAGGGAATAGGTTTTAGAGACTTAGAGGCTTTCAACATTGCCTTGCTAGCTAAACAACTTTGGAGATTCCTAACATCTCCAAATTTGCTAGTAAGTAAGGTAATGAAGGCAAAATACATGAAGGACCCAAACTGGATGGAAGAAAGTCCCTCAAGCGCAGCTTCATGGAGTTGGAAGAGTATTTACAGTGCAAAAACATTGCTACTGATTGGACTATGGAAAAGAATTAGTGATGGCAAATCAGTGAGTATATGGAGAGATAAGTGGATTTCTGGTTCAGACCAAGGCCAGGTGAGCATATCAAAACCTGAGGATTGCCAGTTAGAATGGGTGGGTGAGCTGATAGATGAGGGGAAATGGAACACTGATCTCCTCCAGAAGTGGTTTTGTAACTAGGATGCTAATAAAAGGCATCCCCACGAGTATTGGGAGGAGACAGGACAAGTTGATATGGTGTTTCTCCAAGTATGGAACATACACAGCAAAGACGGGGTATGCAATAGCTAGACAGGCAGAAGGAAAACAATGCAGGAAGAAAGGACAAGATGTAGAGTCTAGCTGGGAAATAAGAAAGCATAGTGTGTGGAAGAAATTGTGGCACCTGAAAGTAAAGGCAAAGCTGAAACATTTTATGTGGAAATGCTTACAAAACTGCCTACCTACAAACGAGATTATGTACAAAAGGCTGGGGAAAGGAGAGGGAAGGTGTATTTGTTGTGGGGAAGAGGTGGAAACAATCGAACACTTACTCTTTTTTTGTGAAAATGCAACAGAGGTATGGTGCATGGCTCCAATAAGGTGGGATGGACTAAAGGAGGAACAACATAACTTATGGCTATGGTGGGAGAAAGCTATGCAATCACTCTCGATGGAACAAGGTCAGGATAGTTAATCTCACCATTAACATATTTTGGCACATCTGGAAAGCCAGAAACAAGAGAATTTTTTATAGTGCTAATCAGGAACCACACAAAACTGTACAAAAAGCACAAGAGGAGTGGTTGGAGTTTGAGCAAGCAAGGGAATCAGACCAGGAGAGCAGCACAACCCAGAATATGAGTGGACAAAAAGCAAGAAACGAGCATTGAAAGGAAGATGTGGTATGTTTGTATACGGATGCAACCATCTCTGCAGAAAGGATCAGGACCGGACAAGGGATCATTGCAAGAAATTGGAAAGGAAAGATAATGAGAGTCAAAGGAATTGTACACCAGAGGAAGGGAACATCGAGCACTGAAGAGGCATTCGCAGTACGAAATGCTCTACTGATGGCCAAGCGAGCTGGATGGAAGAAAATTATTGTACATTCAGACTGCAAATCAGTGGTTGAGCAAATTAACAGATGCAGTGACTATGAGTACAGCATTGCAACTATTCTAGAGGATGTACAGGATCTTAAAACAGGCTTTGATAGGTGCTCTTTTGTGTTTATTTCTAGAGCAGCAAATGAAATCAGTCATGCACTAGCTCATTTTGCAGTTAAACTGGTGCATAGCATTGAATGGGAAAATGACTTCCCAATATGGCTGATTGAGTTAGGGATGAGAGAAATGAGGGCAGTATCCCTTTTTTGTAACTAATACTTGTATTATCAAGTGTTAATATTAATGAAATCTGTTGTCGTTTGTTGGAAAGAAAAAAAAAAGACTGGGCTATAATGTTAGAGTCAAGGTAAACATTGTATGGTAGAAAACTATTAATTCAATTTGAAAATTTGATAAAAGGTTATGAACTTTTGTAAACACAAAATTAGTGCTCTCACTTTGGATCCACTAGTAACAAAAAGAACAAAAGTCTGTGAACTTGCTTCTAAAAAATAATTGTTGTTTGCATTAGGTTGAGTATTTTCTTGGAGTACTTTTCTCTGCCTTGTCTTAGCTGTTTTATCTTTATTATTAGACACAGAAAGTTTCTATCAGCAAACTGGTACCTTGAGAGATGCCATTCAGTTCATGCATTTTAATTCATAAAGTTTGATGCTTATCAATATTGCAAATTACAAATCATTGCAACGTTAAAAATTGTCTATGTAAAAAATCTATGTTAAAAAGAGTAAGCTAGCTTGTATATCAATGGTATAGCTCATGTGATGAAAATATTTTACTTGTCAAGTAACATAAGACCTCTTATTGAAACTCCATTTTCATTCAGGGCATCCCTCTTGTACAAGAGTACAAAAAATTGGAAAAGTAACTTCTCTGCTTTGTAAGGTTGTATTCATTCGCCCAAAAGTTATAATAATGTAGCCAAGTTCTTAATTGTTTGTTACTTTACCAGATTACACTTAAAGTAATAATGAAATGCTAAATTGACCACAGTAGCTGGATTTTCTTGGAAATAATAATTTGAAGCTACTTTACGAAGACCTGAAGTAGAGAAGTGTGGCAAACCTTAAGGGGATTAACTATATAATTGACTCTAATTTTAGGGCTGTGTATTTGACTAATGCCTTTGTGATTGCTATCTATCTAGAAATCACAAGATTTTTCTTATCCTTAAAAAAAGAAAGAAAGAAAGAAATCACCAGATTTTTTAATAAAAGCCCTCAGAAAAATTCCTGAGATTTTTTAGTAATCTTTTGGAAAGCTTAGGAGGAGTTCCGTTTCATTTGGATTTGGATTTGGATTGAAACTTTAGAAGAGACAGTGAATTCCATATGAAATGCCCCGTTTGTTATGAATAAAGTTTAATGAAAATATAGGGTATTCTATTTGCTAATGCCTTGCTAATTTTGAGACATAATTCGATAGAAACTTTTAGGTTTTCGAAGATAAAATAGAGTAAATCTTATACACATTGACAATATATGCACTATTACTGTTGAATTCATGACATGTATATAAAAGTTGAATTTCAACTTCAAATTTTGCATAGTTGTCATTTATCCAATACCGATAGTGTACATTGTCAGTGTAGGAAGATTAATCTGATAGAATAACCCACTCTATCAAGAATTAATAATGTCTGATACAACATGAGTTTGTCTAATGGTAGGTACTCGTTAAGATATATTTCAGATGTTATATTTTTGGAAATGTAAAATTAATTAAGAAAAGTAAACAAATACAAGGGAAGGTAGGTAAGATTAAATAGAGAAAGTTACTTTGTATGGTATTTAGTTATTTGCTAATTGCTAACATTAATTGAAATTTTACAAATGAAGTGCTTAAAAAGGAAGGGCACTTAAAAAGGAAAAATTAAATACTCTTAACAGTAGGGGACAAAAGGAATTTAAAAGGTGAAAATTTTGTATTAACAACACATAGTAATGCTCCCAAATATTGGACAGATGGTATAAAAAGAGATTAATCTAAATTAAATTGATAGTGTATACACTAACCACCTATATGCATATCACGTGTCCAAAACTTGAAATTTAAATTACTTGTCATACATATAGATCCACTAGTATATACACTACCAATGGAATAAAAATTTATACAAGGAAAAACCCCTATTTTATAAAATGTGACTAGTTATTGTTTTAATAAATTCTATAGGATTCTCTTTCTACAACGTTTTTTTTTGTCTTTTCCTATTTTCCTTGCTGTTGCTTTCTTTTCTAGACAATTTTGTTTGTATTTTTCCCTTGTTTTCTCCCCTTTTTAGGTCACTCTATAATTTTATTTTCATTTATAATTTCACTTTCGCGGATCACCGGCTTGACCTTCGATTAGCTGATTCTCCGTCACCAATATCTATGCCCCACCCAAAACATGATATTGGTGAATCTTTTATTAACAAGCAAACCTATCATCAGCTAAATACTACAAACTGGTCAATTGTTCATACTACACTATATAATTATTCATAAGTAGATTATATATACACTGTTAGTGTATACATTATCATGATTAGATGTATGATATATGAGCAAATTTTAAATTTCAAATTTAAATTTTACAAATGTATTATATATCTAATGGTGATAATGTATACATTAACAGTGTATATACAATTAATTCATTATTTATATGATGATTCATATTGCTCCTCCATTGTGTTATCATAGAATTCTTCTTTGTCTAGTAGACGAATATTTCACTGGTTCTAGTATCATATTTAAAATACTACATTTCACTCTGTCAAGAATTGATAATGGTTGATACAACATTAATAGTTTCCATATATCGATCAGCATATATGTGTTCGTGAAGACTAAAGAACATATCAAAGAATAAGGTAATGTATCCATATTTAAAAAAGGGAAATGCTTCTATAGCATTATTGACATAAAACTAGCAGGATCTTTGATTTCTTTCCAAACTCAAAATTCTTCTACTTTTACTGCATCACGGGGCATTTCATATGCATCTTTAGGCCTTGATTTCTTCACCCCTGCTGCAAACCACAGTTTGTCAGATTTGTAGCCCTCAACATTGACACTAGTAACTTTGACCCATACCAGAACCTTGGTCTTCATTCCTTCAATTCCTGTGAGCTTTCCCCTTGACAATGTTGCTTTGATCCGTGTAGCATACCTCACAACAGATGAGTCCTTGAAGCAAACTTCACATGGAGAGGGCAAGTAGACAATAAGCTTGGACTTTGACGCATCAAATTCATAACAAGTTATGTTCTGGGGAAAAAGGCCAGGCGGTAGGTTGAATTCTCGCAGGAGATCTGGCAAGGACTTCAGGGGCTTACCTGAGGAATTACTACATGGTTTAGATGGCTGTCATTCAGAGACTGACAAGCTTGCACAATGTTGACTGCTATAGCAGGCAGGGTAGCAGTAGAAAAATGATCCAATTGTCATTAGATTATAGATGTGCATGCTCTCATTATGGATGAGCAACTGCTGTGGTCTTTTCTGTTCTAAATACTAGTGAAACCATATATCATGGTAGTTTGATCTTGAATACCACAGTTATAGCTAAGATGCCGATGCAGCACAGTTAATGATCCACTTTTAGAATGAGGTATACTTGCACCACAGATGCCACAATGTGGTAATACAAAATTCTCCGTGATGAATTCATCTGAAAACAAAAATGGATGTAGGATTATCATCATACCTTTCAGCTTGTTGAATACCCATTTTGCCTTTTCTTCAACAGTATTAGAGAAGGTCTGGAAATAGAAAGCGCAGTTACTGGAAGAGCAGCAAAACGGGATTGTAATCTTATGCAAAAGATCAACAAAGATGAGAAAAGAAAAGCCGAGATAGTAGTTGCAAGTTCATCTATGTAAAATTGTCCATGAGAAGAAACTATATATATTTATGGTTCTTTGTAAATCAACAAGAAAAGTGAAAAAGGAGAAAGAAAAGAGTCCTCAGCAAGAGACTGCTGAATGTAAGCCAACCCAAAAGAAATATAGTTGAATATGATGACTGAAATCAAGTTTACTTAAAACATAAACAGGTCTTCCTGGCCATGGTTCACAATTTATGACTTAATAGATCAAGTCCAAGACAGATGGTATGCTGTTTCATGGATTTCAAAAATCAGAATTTATTAAGAATGACATTTGCTCTGAAATTTCTTGGATTAAAAATCTTTACAATCAGAATTATGAAACTGACCAAGTAGGAACAATTTCAGTTCCCTTGGGAGCCAGTCTGGAAAAATAGCTACTTGTCTAAGTTAACGAGAATGCTAATGGCCAAAAGAACTCTGTGTAGTTCTTCATTATAATTATCTTCAAAGGTAAACATACAAATTGGATGGGATGGGAAGCCTGAATCTCATTGGAAGATCACAAAGTTAAAAAAGAGTTACTCTGCTAGAGTGCATACGTTGCAATATCAGGTCTGGTGGTATGATTCTTCTGAAGTCAGCAGAAATACAATGTCAATAAACTCAAGTTTTGGAGCCAAGAAAGGGCACATTAATGACACATTAGGCACATTGGAAAAAAAAAAGGCACATTGAACTTTGGAGGCCAAAGAATTGGGGAGACAAGGCCCCTCACTAGCTCTGAAATGACAGACAAATCCCAATGAAGTAGCCATATTCTGGTAGTAGGATTGATCCCAGCTCTAAGCTTAAGAACCTTGAAAAGGCTTGAACGATGTACGCGATAAAGATTAAGAAGAATCCGGCACAATTTTTCACTAAATCTCTACTAATCAAAAGGCGGTAATATGAAAAGTGAGGATTCTTATGGATAAGCATAGCAGAAGTTGGAAACCAGAAGCTATATTTTATGAAAAGAAGCAATGATCAAAGTCTTATTACGTTCTAATAGAAACTGACCAAGAATTATTGACAACCTCTTTCTTACTTGATCCTCCTTTTGAGGTTACAACTATGCCAATTTTCAGATTCGACAGTACAGTCCCGATGGAAAACACAGTTCTACTAACTCCCAACTGAACTCAGAAATGTCAAAAGCGCAAAATAATATCAGCATCTATAATAATGATTGTGGTAAAGCCTGTTGTCCATAAAACCACACGCTCTGCACTACACATCCATTAATGCCACTAATCTCAGAATTAGAAGGAAAATCAAGAATGCTCTGTCTGATCAAAACTTTCCAATCAATGCATCTCAGAATTAACAGGGCATTGAAACAAGAATCCTCTGTCTTATCTCAAATTTCCACCCAAATCCAAATTAAACTGGAGCCCTCCTCTCCTTTCCTCAAGATTCCTTTTATCTACTACTAAATCTCACAAATCTTATTATGACATTGTATTAAAAGTTCTTGCACGTCAATTCAGATAACAATGACAGAGTCGAAATACCACTTAAACAAAGCAGCATCAAAGGAACTAATGCAGTCTACAAATTAAAATGCAGAATTCAAATAACTGAATAACGATCAAGAAAGAAAAGGAAAAGTTGATTATACAGAGAGGTCCTGAGTGATGCTGGAGATCTCTTCCTTGGCTTTCTTGGAAACCCAAAACGTACTAGCTTTTAAGCTCCCAACTGTTGTCAGAGCTTTCTCCATTCTTGCAGGCTGCAATAAATCTATCTTATCTCAAGTGAAATTCACCTCACAAATCACAACTCTCATCTTCTTCTTCTACCTCCCAATGCTGGACGGTCGCTTTTGTTGGTTGCTTATATGAGTGTGTGTGTGTGTGTGTTGTCACTTCTATCTCAATCATCATAGGTGTCTGACAACTCATCCTGTATCCGTCATTGCAAGCAAAATAGCGGCGCCTCACGAGAACACCAAATAATATACAGTAAATTAAAGTTAATTATAATAGGCACCAACGAACTATCACTAATTTGTGGTTTTGCACCACTAAACTATCGATTCTAGCACTCACTTAAATTGGTTGGGAACTAATGAAATTTGGTAGCAATTTTTGAATGGAAAGCCTTTAATGCTTTTAAGCGATCAAGAATACTTAGTACAATGTAATTAAGTGCTAAAATTGATATCAATTAGGGGTACTAAAATATTTTTAGTGAAAAATAGTGGCAGAAAATAAACTACGAAAATTTCAATTTATTTGAACAATGTAGTGTAATTTGATTGTATACAATAATTAAGTTCTACCGTTCAACCACTAGTCTTTTTCTTTTTTTTTTGTCGATACAGGAATATCCGTGTCAATCCTTACGGGATCCGACTAATCTCCTGCGACCCGGACCTGGTGCCCCAACCTGGTCCAAACACGTTAAGTGCGCGGAGGAGTTCAACCACTAGTCATGGGTTAGGGAGTTGTATTTCTGCCTAGTAGATTAGGGTTCAAAACATGACTAATAATTTTGAGGCAGTGAAGAAATAAAAAAAAGTTTTGATTCAAGGATGAAATACATATTAAAAGTAGTTTGAGGATGCGTGTTGCAATTAATCCAACAACATATACCGGAAGTAAAAGCGACTTCAAGTGTCATACCAACGAGAGCATTGGGTTTCTCTAATATTTGCACATTTGGCATGGAATAAAAATACTAAAGGTAGCGTGGCTACTCATAAAATTTTAAATTATTGCTCACCCTCTAAAGTGAATATATTATTCCATAAGAGTGTTATTTCTGCGAAATTAAACTAAAAAAAAATGAAATTAGTCCTTCCTTTTTATCCATGCACTTGATGCACAAAATAGAAGGACCGTATTTTAATTATTACTGAATTAGTTTTTGGATAAGGGCGTGTGACGAACAAAAAGATGAGAAGATTTAAATAGACAAAAAAAAAAAAAAACAGGGGGTATGTGAAGAATAACCGGTGAGAAAATTTAGAAAAGAAAATTTTTTTTGAACAAACTACAACCCAAACATAGTCAATATTTTTTTTTTTTCATTTGTAATCCAAAACAAAGTTTTGGTACGGTCATAAATATCACTACTCTTACTAGCTAGGATGGAAATGAATATTTTGGTTTTGAGCTTTTCTTTTTTCAAAAACAAAAATAAAGAATTACAAGTTTTTCCTTATTTTCCTTATATGTAAGTATCAAACACTTGTATGTTTGCATAAAAATAGGGTAATTGCGGTGGGTTAATCTTCTTTCTAGCACATTTTATTCTGAAAGCAGTTAAACAAACTTTGGGAGGAATTAAAAGGAGTTTTACATAATTGGCCAATATTCTGAAAATTATGGATTATATCACAGATTAATCTTTCCTATACTGATAGTGATGAATGATAACTGTGCAAAATTTGAATTTGAAATTTAATTTTTACATTCATGTCATGAATCTAACGATGATAGTGTATACACTGTCAGTGTAGGAAAGATTTACTCTTATATCACTGGCTTATACTTTTATAGAGCTCGATCTTTGCTTATATCAAGAGCATCTTCAATTGTTGTCATATTTAGTAATAAATTAAGAAAGCGATTTATGAACAGAAGGGTTGTTCAAAAGGTTTAATCGCAAAAAATCAATGTTGAAGCTAGTTAGGTCCCACGGATAATTAAATTAATATGAAAGTTACACATCACCTCACATATAACCCTACCGCATAATTAAGATTTGACATTTACATGGTCGCATCAGCATTTATCCAATTTGCAACTCCTTGTAGGCCATGTAGGGAAATTGTTCTGAGCTACTTGTTTAATTTTTATATTCAAGTCTTACTATACGTGAGTTTTGTCTAATTTTATGTTTGCACTATTTGTAGGTTAGTTTATAGTAGTGTTTGTAATATACTTTATTTGAGTTGTAATTTGTTTATATTATTCATTATTGTGGGTTCTTCATAATTTTATCAAAAACAAGTAAAAAATGGGTACTTTATCCATGATTTTTTTTTCAAAGGATAAAATGCAATAAAAGCAATTGGGGAAATTATTAACTAAGCCAATAACAATATAAAGCTTCGTTTGAGTTAAAAGTGGAACATTGATCCTTCAAAACTTGTGTTGAAATAGTATATTTTCAATCAAATTACAGACAAGAGTCTTTACAAGCAAGGGATAAATTAATAAATTCTATTGATACTACAGCTAGTTGGCAGCCATATGAATCGTGAAATTCTTTAGATTGTGGATTGACAAAATCAATAATGGTAGAAAAAGTATACATTGATAATAGAAATCAGAGGAAAGATATGTTGAGTGATACAGAGAAGAAAGTATAAGTGAAAGGTGTGACGACCCCACCGCACCCAGAGGCGTATCAAAGGGCTTAGCGGATCGTCTGCCTAACTCGCGCCAGGACTCGAAAACGCAAAGCAATGAAACTATTTAAACCAAAAGAGTACTATTCACAATATATACATTCCAAAAGAGTTCTATTTACATCCTTAAGAGTAGATATCCAAACTATTACATTATCCTATGGTAATAACCAAAAGTAGAAAGTAAATCCGAAGAAGGGTTCTTATGCAGATCACCAAAACAAGAAGAAATATCTTAATTGTCCAACTATGACAACCTGAAACTATCTATACTAGTGATAGTACCAAAAGGGTCCCCGCGTCGTCCCCTGATAAGGAAAACAAAGGAAAATGATAAGTTAAAAACTTAGTAACTAAACAGGGGTAAAAGCGTAAATTTCATAATAAGACGAACAATTACGTCACAATGATGTCAAATCAAGAGTACAAAAGTAACAGCATAAGTTAAGGATACAGATTGGCTCCAAAGCCAAATCGTGTGCCATGGGTAACCTCCTGTCGACACTCCGTCAACCACAAATAAGGGTCCGTAGAACTCCACTTGTACTCCCACCATACCTCTTATCACCCTCACTAGTCAGTCAACCACACAAAATGGCTCGAGCAATCAAAACGAAAATAAACTTGGTTCACAAACTTGTGACCTCAAGACTAGGTTGGACTGATTTCGACCAAATCCCGACCGACTCGAATAGTCCATCTGGGTCTTGAAATCAGGCCCCAATTTCATCATAGTTTACAAATTCACAAAAGTCACCCCAAACTACAAGTTCAAGGGGTTCAATCCCAACACAGTTCATATACACATGTCATATACAAATATATATGTAATTTAGGGTTTAGGTCGAGTGTGATAAATACACTCTCGCCTAAGTACCCTCTCATTCACCTCAAAACACATAAACAACTTATACATAAAAATGGCCTGAATACTTACACACAGAACAAGAATAGCAAAAGTGCGAAAATCGTGTCGCGAATGATAGCTAGTAGGCCCCACTGGCTCGGTCAAACTCACCACCGTCTGAAATAGAAGATTGCACTACATATTTCACAAATGACTACTAAGAGGCATAAATCAAGCAAAACGGCAAAACGGACACACGCGCGCGCGGAAACGGCAAACAGAAAAGGAAACGGAAATGGTCGGCAAAAAGGAAACGGGCAAATTTGCCGTCCCAAACTGTTTTGACTACAAGTTAGGTTAGAAATATCAGATTAAAGTGTATGAAACACCGTTTCGAAGCTAGAACGAGTTACAATTTTCATGAAGGCCCTGTAGTCCAGATTGCAATGGAACTAGGGCAAAAATACACAAGACAGTCCCAACCGTTTCAATTCAGGTTACCGAACAGGCCTTGTTTGAATGACCATAACTCATGACTCATAGATCGGAACTAAGAAATTCCAGAGGCGTTGAAAAGCTCATTTATAAGGATATAACTTTTGTGTTTTGACCAAAAGCTGAATCCGTGCGGAGCATAGGGAAAAATGGGTCCAAAGTTGGTGCTCAGAACTGACTGGCTTCAATGGCAATTCTGATACCTTACATTGTTTTGGGTATAACTGGAGTTACACTGATCGGATTGGGCTGAAATTTTTCATGCACAACCAAGACTTAAGAATTTACAACTTTCATGTTTTGAGAAAACCCTGAATCAATATGTGGCACAAAGAAAAATAGAGCCAAAGTTCGGATTCTGGGCTGCCATGTTTTCTAGTTTGAACGGTTTCGCGCGTCGCAAACGCATGATCCGTTTCTATGATTCTCATGCAAGTTTTCTAACCAATATCATACCAAATAAACATACATATACTGGCTCCTAATTGCTCCACAAGAGACCCGAAATTCTTTCCTCAACCTAACCTCAAAATCTAACAAACACTAACTATATTCTATACTTTTAATCTTACAAGTTCAACTAACCTCCAAACCTAACCAAGCACACCCTAACCATCTAAGCTCTAACTAAGCAAAACTAACTCCCCCTTAAGCCAGAGTTTCATGGCCAAATCTGATTTTTCTAAGAATCAACCATACAAGTGAACTTATCACACCAAAGATTCCATTTACAAGTCAAACCACCAACCAAATCAACTTAAAGAACCATGAAGCAAGAAACCCTAATTTTTCATAGCCTTGACCGAAATTTATGCAGCATTAAACCACTAAAATAAACCATTAAACTACTCAATATTCACCATGTAAATCATAAAAGTGTACAATCACAACAAGAGAATCACTTTCATGGCTTCAATATTCATTCACCCAAAAACCAACTTCCAAGTGAGATGATTTACCTTCAAGTAAGCTTTGTAAGTGATGGAACTACAACAATCAAGTACCAAAGTTGTTGCCCTAAGCTCCAAGATCAAGATGGATAGCTAAACTTGAATGAATTTGGAAGAAATTTGTTTCTCCTCTTCAAACTTCAATCTCGGCTCTCTTTCTCTTTTTCTCTTTATTTTTGTTTTGTTTTAAGCCTTATGGTTATCTTACAATTTCCTATGATACATATAAGTCAAAACTCATGAGAGACATTTTCTACTACAACCAATAGAGCTGTTAATTGAACCGGACAGCTCGTGAGCCGAGCTCGACCCGGCTCGATAAAAGCTCAACTCGGCTTGTTTACAGAGAGAAATGAGCCGAACTCGAGCTCTAATCAGTATTCATTTAATAAACGAGCCGAGCCCTGCTGGGCTCGTATAAGCTCGATAGGCTCGAAAGATAGGGGCATTTTCATCATTTCAGTGTGTATGTGGTATTCTAAGTCATCTCCCGTCTGCTGTAGCCCTAATTCCTCCTTTCCTCTTTTGGTATTTCGTTTTCCCATCCCACAAGCCACAGCCGTCACCCCGCAACTGCACCTCAATCCCTGCAGCCTCCATTCTCACCGCCAGACGCCATCCTCTATTCTCACTGCAGCCTCCATTCTTACCCCACCCCGCAGCCTCCATTCTCACCGCCAGCCTCCATTCTCCTAATTTTTTCTTTTTCCCTTTCTGTCAACTCTTTTCCCGTTCCACACCTACAGCCGCAGCCTCCTGACAAAAGCAGCCCACTGAATCAGGCGACTGAATTCCATCCTTAGCCAGTAGCTCGCTTGATTCTCGCTACCGTCACTGACTCACCATATGGAGCAGCCATACGAAGCCACCTCGGTAGAGCCAGGGGCCTCTACCATACCCCGATTCTTTTTTTCTTTTTTTTTTCCTTTTCTTTCTTTGTTTTTGGGTTCAAGAATTTAAATTTCAATCAATTTAACAAGCACACATGTATCGAGCAGATTAGTGTGTGCTTAATGATTATATACTGATTGTTGTATCTGAAAAAGATGGTATTGAAGACTGGCAAATATACTAGTAAATTAATAGTGAATGTCGAAATTGTCTTCAAGTACTGTTTTTCTTTTTTGGAGTGTTTCTTACAATATTTATATAGAATGATTATTGTTCACATTCATCGAAATTGTTCTATTTTCTATCACTGGAGTTGGATGTTGACGTTAATAAATGAGATAATGTTTTGGGCCCTATGGCTGCTTCCAAGTTTTGCACTAATTAACTGGTCAAGGATGGTAACATCTGCATCAGTAGGTTCCTACTGATTGCTATTTGGGTCGTTAGTTTGTTTAATTAGTTTTTCTTTTTGTGGTAAGAGATGTGTGTTTAATTGGTACCAATTCCTCTGATTTCCGTCTACTTAATTCCTTTTTTAATCACTTCCTTTTTTTCCCTTTTCTTGAAAATTAGCTAGCAAATTTAGTATATATACACACACACACACACACACACACATATACTGGGACCATTATATGAAGACGTGGGAGAAATTGCAGCTCCGATTGCTATTCGATTATTGGTCTGGGCAAAGCCTGAGCATAGCAAATTATAACAACCTGTGGCTTGATATGCATCACTCTGTACATCATTCATTGAATTAGCTTGATGAATTTGGTCAAGTTAATTATGATTAATCATAAGTTCCTTAAAAAAGATGAATGAATTGCAATAATTAATGCCACTGCCACTTAGACACTTAATTGGTGGCTTCTGATATGTTTGGTGGCTGTTTATGTAAACTTTTGATGTTGTAATCTGATATTTAGTTTGAACATGTTATCTGATATGTTTGGTGGCTGTTTATGTAAACTTTTGATGATGTAATCTAATATTTGGTTTGGATATGTTATCTGATATGTTTTGGACATGTTGTAATCTGATTTGGTTTAGATATTGTAATCCGAGTTTTTATATTCGATCTGGCTTGCAATTTTTGGCTTCAATTCGAGCTTGTGGAATTGAAGATGATATATTAGGGAATGTGCTCTTCTTTTGTCCGGCTAAATATGAGTTTGTCAGGAACTGATATGCTCTTACCCGTAAACGAGCTCGAGCTCGAGTTCCGAGCTCGCAAAACTCAGCTCGAGTTCGTCTCGAGTTTGAGCTCGAGCTTCAAGCTCGACAGGATCGGCTCGATCTCAAACTCAAGTTCGAGCTCGAGCTCTCTACCAGTATATCGAGTCGAGCTCGAGCGCCTTGTGAAGCTCGAATTAGTAATTGAGCGAGTTCGAACTAGCTCGATTAGAGGTTCGAGTCGAGCTCGATTGTCATATGCTCGAGCTCGACTCGGCTCGTTTAATAGCTCTAACAACCAATCACACAAAAGTTTGAATATTGCTCCTTAGCCCCTACAACATCACTTTCTCATTCTTACACTCTTGCTCATAAATATATGAAAAACTTTCAATTAATTCCATAGGTTACAAACTTAATCTAGTCCAAAACATGTAATCACACTTAATTGCTTCTCTTATCACCCTCCTATCTTAATCACCTATACTTAATCATACCTTATCTCACATAAAAGCAACGAAACAAAAACCTTCTTAGTATAGGCAAAATTAGGATTTTAAACCCAACTTAGGACTTCTAATAGATTATAACACTAGAGGTTTTGCTCGTTTAGGGTTTTCTAACCTTTTTAAACCCACTTACTTTTTGTAAAATAAATCAAATCCTATACTTACCTGTACCAAAACACACTAGAATACCTAACATGAATTACAACTCAGACTTGTGATTAATACAAAAACTAAAGTTTTAGTCATAACCCAAATTAGGGTTTTCTATATCATTAGTACAAAATAACAGTTAATGCTCTTTAATACCCATAATATCAAAATGAAGGACTAACCGGGGTCTCACAACCTCCCCCTCTTAAAATAATTTCGTTCTCGAAATTAATACCTTTATTCGTGAACAGAAAAGGATACTTCTTCTGCATGTCATCTTCCACTTCTCAAGTGGCTTCCTCCATATCATGATTTCTTCATAAAATCTTCACCAAAGGTATCTGTTTATTCCTTAGTTCTTTCACCTTTCGATCCAAAATCTGCACTGGTTGTTCTTCGTAGGTGAGGGTTTCATCTAGTTCCACGTTCTCAGAGTGTAAAATGTGGATGGGATTAGGATGGTATTTCTTGAGTAATGAGACATGAAAGACATTGTGAATTCGGGACATATTGGCCTGCAATTCCAATTGATATGCTACGTTCCAACTCGTTGTTGAATCTTATACGACCCTACATATCGAGATTTCAATTTCTTTTCTTTTCTTCCCCTTAGTGGTGTAACCTTTAGAAACACCATGTCTCCCACCTTAAACTCCAGGTCTTTCCTTCGATGATCGGCATAACTTTTCTGTCGACTTTGAGGTGTTTGTATTTTCTAGCGAATGATTTTGACCTTTTCTATTGCTTCTTCAATTCATGATACTGTGGTCAAATCCAACACTTTTCTCTCACCTAATTCATCCCAAAAGATCGGTGAGCGGCACTTGCATCCGTGTAAGGCTTCATATGGTACCATTTGTATGGTGGAGTGATAGCTGTTGTTATAGGCAAACTTGATCAGAGTGAGGTGTTGACTCCAGTTCCCTAAAAAATTCATAACACATGATCAGAGCATGTCCTCAAGGGTTTGCATAGTTCTCTCCGATTGTCCATCTATTTGAGGATGGTAAGCTGTACTTAAGTGAAGTTTAGAGCCCACAGCTTCTTGCATCCTTTGCCAAAATCGTGACACGAAATGGGGATCTCTGTCCGAGACAATACTCACCGATACTCCATGTAGCCGTATAATCTTATCTAGATACAGCTGATCTAGTTTTTCTAGGGAGTCCTTCATGTTCACGGGAAGGAAATGGACGGATTTGGTTAAACGGTTCATAATTACCCATATGGTATCATGTTCTTTTTGTGTCCGTGGTAATTCTGAAACAAAATTTATCGTAATGTTTTTCCATTTCCACTCTGGCACTTCTAAGGGCTGGAGTAACCCTGAAGATTTTTTGTGCTCTGTTTTAATCTGCTGACATATTAGACATGTTTGTACAAACTGAGCTACCTCCTTCTTCATACCATCCTACCAGTATAACTTTTTCAAATCTTGATATATTTTTATCGTACCCGGATGTACAGTATACCGTGATCGGTGAGAGTCTTCCAATATCTCCCTTTTAATGTCTTTATCCTGTGGTACAACCAACCGATTGCGATATCTCAATATTCCATCTGAATTCACATTAAAGTCAGGTATCGTCCTTTTTCCAACTTTCTCCTTCCATTTTTGTACTTGAGAAACATCCTTTTGAGCTTTTTTTATACGAGATATTGGAGTAGAAGTTATCATAATATTGCTAAAAAGTACTGTCGATGATTTGAGTTGAGGATTTCATTCCCCAACTTTCTCTAATAGTTCTCACTCTTTTACCTGCAAACTGGACACTTGAGCTTTATGGCTAAGAGTATCAGCTACTACATTAATCTTTTCTGGATGATACTTAATAGTAAAATCATAATCTTCCAGAAAATTCATCCACCGACGTTGTCTTAAATTCAACCCTTTTTGTGAAAATAAGTACTTGAGGCTCTTGTGGTCGGTGAATATCTCAAAAGTTATTCCGTACAGATAATGATGCCACTTTTGAAGAGTAAAAACTACTGCTGCTAATTCCAAGTCGTAGGTGGGGTAGTTTTGCTCATGAGGTTTTAACTTCCGAGGTGCATATGCTATCACCTGCCTGTTTTGCATCAGTACACAGTCTAAACCCATCCGAGATGCATCTGTATATACCACAAAACTGTCATTTTCATTAGGCAAAGTCAAAATTGGTGCGGAACTTAATCGCCCTTTTAGTTCTTGAAAACTGGCCTCACACTTTGAAGTCCAGACAAATTAATTATGAATTTTGGTCAAATCCGTTAGGGGTCCAACTATTTTGGAAAAATTCTTGATAAAGCGGCGATAATATCCTGCCAACCCTAAGAAATTCTGAACTTTTGTTGGATTTTCTGGTCGTTTCCACTCAGTGACAACTTTCACCTTGGCGGGGTCTATCGCTATACCCTCTTTTGAAATAACATGGCCTAAAAAGGATACTTTCTCCAATCAAAACTCACATTTGCTAAATTTAACATATAATTGGTGTTCCTTAAGAGTTTGTAATACTAGCCTCAAGTGTTGTTCATGGTCCTCACAAGTCTTAGAGTAGACCAAAATATCATCAATGAATACCACAATCAATTGGTCCAGATAGGGTTTAAAGACTCGGTACTAGGTTCATAAACGCGGCTAGAGCATTGGTCAATCCGAAGGGCATGACTGCAAATTCAAAATATCCCTACCACGAATTAAAGGCGATTTTAGGTACATCCTCCCTTCGTATACTCAACTGGTAATATTCCTGTCGAAAATTCAACTTAGAAAATACAACTGCACCTTGTAGTTGATCAAACAACTCATCAATAAGTGGCAAGGGATATTTATTCTTAATGGTGAGATTATTCAACCTTCGGTAGTCAATGCATATTCGTAATCCTCTATTTTTTTCTTTACAAACAATACCGGGGCTTCCCACAGTGATTCACTTTCCTGTATAAATCCTCGATCTAGCAATTCTTGCAACTGAGTTTTCAACTCCTTAAATTCTACAGGGGCCATACGATACGGAATTTTCGATATTGGCTCTGCTCTAGGATGCAAATCAATCTTAAATTCTATTTTCCTTTCGGGAGATAGTGATGTCAGTTCTTTAGGAAACATTTCAGGAAATTCACATACCACCGGTATATTTTCTACCTTCAACTGATCCATCGGGAGCATTCATTAACATCGCCAAATAATCTTGTGCCCCCTTATATAGTAATTTTCAAGCCCGAATCCCAAAGATAAGAGTAAAGGAAGTTAACTTTTCTCGTACATCTAATTGTAATGTGGGCTCACCCGGTATATGAAATTCAATTTTCTTGGTACGACAATTCAACTGTGCATGATACTTGGCCAACCAGTCCATTCCCAAAATGATATCATATCCCTTAAGAGTTAACTCAATAAGGTCTACCAACAATTTTCGTTCTCCTATCCATACCTCACACTCCTTGTAGACCACGTTAGCAATTAAACTCTTATTGGTAATAGGGGTTTTAATTTCTAAATCATATGATAATTTTCACCTTTAACATCTACATGAACCATAAATGCAAGGTTTACAAAAGAGTGCGTGGTACCAAGGTCAATTAAAACACTTGTGGTACACCGAAAAAGAAAGAGCGTACCTTCAATGACTGTCGAAGGGTCAGTCACCTCTTATTGACCCATTACATATATTCTGGCCGGTACTTTGGGTCGATTTTTCCCTGCGTTTATCGGTTTAGTTGTGGTCCCTTCTGTCGGTGGCTTAAGTCCTTCTTTCTGCATCTTAGGGCATTCGGCAATCATATATTCCGTACTGCTACATTTAAAACATTTTCGTACTAAACTATTCTTCCAGCAGTTCTCGTTTGTGTGATTGCCCTCGCTGAAACCACAGATTTGTTTAGTTCCTGTAGTTGACCCTCCATCCTGGGTACTCCTTTGGGGTTCTTGCCCTACTTGACCTCTTCCAAAATTACCTCGGTTTGGAGTCCTTGCGGGTCGTGGACCACCCGTTCTTCGACCTATCTTAGAGGGTGACTCGTTTTTCGAGGTCTGTCCGACAGTGAAGTTACTCAAACTAGGTTGCCTCCTTTTCCGGTCATGGAAGGCTTTTACTTGTTCTCTAACCATCTCAATCCTTTGCGCCTTTTTTAGTGCCTGGTTAAAGGTGTCTAACTGAGCAGCTGCTAGTGCCTCCTGAATTTCCACATTTAAGCCTTGAACGAAACGACGGATTCACTTTTGCTCCATTAGCACCAAATTTGAAGCGAAACGAGAAAGTTTCGTAAATTGAGTTTCGTATTCTGCCACACTGGATGCACCTTGGCACAGGAGGATAAAATCATCCTCCCATCTCTCCTGTACAATGGGTGGCAAATATTTCTCATTAAATGTCGGCGTAAAGTTGACCCACGTCTAGCGGGTCTGTTCCCGCTCCCACTTGACTTTAATCACATTCCACTAAGTTCGGTCAGCTCTCTCAAACTGAAAAACGGTAAAAGATATCTGCCGCTCTTCTGAATACCCAAACGCGGCAAATATATCCAACATGCAATCCAACCAACCCTCCGCTACGTCAGGGTTGGGTCCACCTATAAATTTCGAGAGTGCAAACTTCTGGAACCGTTCTAAGGCACGATCCTCTCCTCGTGATTACTAGCATTATTTTCAGGGTTTCCAGTATTATTTCCCTGGCCCTGACCCTGTTGGTTAACCATTCGTTCTAACAGGTCAGCCATTCACTGGATGGCTGTAGCTACTTGTTCCGGCTCATTCTCATTTTCTCCTTCAGGGTCTCGTTCTCGCCCTCTACCTCTATCTTGACCGCTGGAGTCCATTTAAGTTCAAATGCTTATAAATCGAAACATAATGTGTACTTATTATTCGAGATATGAACAAAATAAAGAACACAAAATATAAATATACATACACGAAAGACATGCAAAAGATAAACCCAAAAGATTGTACTCAGATATATACATATATTTACAAGGTCACACCAAAAGATATACAAGTTATCTGACATCCAGTCGGTACAAAACCCATTAAATACATGAGCACTTCGGTTCCAAAATCCAGTCAGCCAGCTAGATAACAAAAGAAACCAGCCCTACTGGCTATAACAAAAGCATGTCAGATGTTCAAAAGAAAAGTCAAACAGCGGCCCTACGCGCCTCCCCTAGGGCCCTAATCCCCGACAGAGCCTAGAGTGTCCACCTCATCCATTGGCTCTGGACCGATAACTCGTGGTGGTGCCTCAGCAGCCATATCTAGCAGAACCTCACAGTCCAACATGATCCCCTGGACCCGCTCCCTCAGCTACCCCTTCATAGCGAAGAGGTACTGGTGTGTGTCGTAGAGCTGACGACGAAAAGCATCCGTCCTCTCCTCCTCATCCCTGAGCCCCTGCTCCAACTCCCTAATGCGCAGAGTTTGGCCGTGAGCCATCCCTCTAGCCTCCTCTAGCTGCCTAACCAAGCGATCGTTCATCTTTCCCAGGCGACGTCGCTCGTCGTCCACTGCCAAGATGACATCGTCTGGGTAGCCGAACGTGTGTCAGCACTTATATGGCCGGTTCAGCCAACCAAAAGGGGAATACAGCGTATACGGTCCCCCAGGCCTCCTCTGGAATCAGAGCACACGCCGACGTAGCATCTGGTTCACCGGACCCCCTATACTAGGAGGTGTCAGTCCTAGTCCTGATCCACTGGGTTCCCCAGCCTCCATACTTACAAAACATTATTTGGTCAATTCGTCGGCAATTCAGTTTAAAACATACCATTCAACTTAGATAGATGCACATATTCCTACTGCTTATCACGTATGTCCCAATTATCAAAATCCTCTAAGTTAGGCGCTCTGATACCACTTGTGACGACCCCACTGCACCCAGAGGCGTACCAAAAGACTTAGCGGACCGTCTGCCTAACTCGCGCCAGGACTCGAAAACGCAAAGTAATGAAATTATTTAAACCCAAAAAGTACTATTCATAATATATACATTCCAAAAGAGTTCTATTTACATTCTCAAAAGTAGATATTCAGACTACTACATTATCCTATGGTAATAACCAAAAGCAGAAAGTAAACCCCGAAAAGGGTTCTTATGCAGATCATCAAAACAAGAAGAAACATCTTAATTGTCCAACTATGACAACCTGAAACTATCTATACTAGTGATAGTGCTGTTGACCTTGGTTGATCAGTTCTTGATTTTGATGATTAACAAACCAAAATGTAGATTTGGACTAATATTTTTATGTGAGAAATTTGTTAGAACAGGTCTTTGATCCAAAAGAGAATGGAAAAGATTTGAATCAAAGGAAAGTTAAGAAATATGAAGGTTCGGACGTAGAGGATCGGACGCTCGATAGAGGATCGGTCGTCCGACTGACAACGATACTTTTCGGACGCTTGGATCGGACGCTCATTCATTGCTTCGGCCGTCCGACATAAAAAGAATGAACGTTGAACATTCTGATTTCTATCGGACGCAAGGTTCGGACGTTCGATAGGTGGTTCGGACGCAGAGCAAATGGTTCGGACGTCCGACAGGCCAACGGCTAGTTTCGACAGCATTTAATATTTGACCGTTGGAGAGCCTTTTGGAGCTATTTCTCACCTTCTATAAATACCCTAAAGCACAAGAAGACACGGACTTTTGGCCAACACTAAATACAAGCTTACAAGTGAGATCTTTGAGTAGAAATATTGTTTGTTGGTTGTATAAGGGGTTGGGAAAGTTGGGTTGTGAGGTTGCTCAAGTGAAGGTTACTCTCTAGGAGGAGTAAAACCTTGGTGAAGGTGAACCTATCACTTGGAGTGGTAAAACCTTGATAAAGGTTGTCTCACTTGTATAAAATAGTTCTTAATTGAAAGGGTAAGCTTTCAATTGTAGCTAGTTGAGGGTTTACTTGGAGAGTAGTAAAATTCCTTTGCTCAACCAAAGTATGTTTGGCGTGAGGAAGAAGTGAGCCTTCACTTGTACAAGTTTGTTAGTACTACCATCACTTGAAGAAACTATTTGGTGGATTCAACTCCAAGTTTGGAAGTAGCTTGGGAGTTTGATTGGTTTGAATTTCTTTTACTTTATTGTTACTCTATTTTTGTGCTTTAAAATTGCTTATATTCTTTGTTATTGTATTTACTTAACTACTTGTCTGGTTAAGTATTTTGGTTGTATTTGGTTGCATCAGGGCTTTCAAGTGCCAAAAGGGTCCCCGCATCGTCCCCTGATAAGGAAAACAAAAGAAAAGAATAAGTTAGAAACTTAGCAAGTAAACAAGGGTAAAAGCATAAATTTCACAATAAGACGAACAATTACGTCACAATGATATCAAATCAAGAGTACAAAAGTAACAATACAAGTTAAGGATACATGTTGGCTCCAAAGCCAAATCGTGTGCCACGAGTAACTTCCTGTCGATACTCCGTCGACCACAAATAAGGGTCCGTAGAACTCCACTTGTACTCCCATCATACCTCTTATCACCCTCGCTGGCCAGTCAACCATACAAAATGGCTCGAGCAATCAAAACGAAAACAAACTTGGTTCACAAACTTGTGACCTCAAGACTAGGTTGGACTGATTTCGACCAAGCTCCGGTCGGCTCGAATAGTCCGTCTAGATCTTGAGATCGAGCCTCAATTTCATCATAGTTCACAAATTCACAAAAGTCACCCCGAGCTACAAGTTCAAGGGGTTCAGTCCCAACACAGTTCATATAGACATGTCATGTACAAATATATATGTAAATTAGGGTTTAGGTCGAGTGTGATAAAGTACACCCTCGCCTAAGTACCCTCTCATTCACCTCAAAATACATAAGCAACTTATACATAAAAACGGCTTGAATATTTACACATAAAACAAGGATAGCAAAAGTGCGAAAATCGCGTCGCAAATGATAGCTAGTAGACCCCACTAGATCCGTCTAGCTCACCACCGTCTAAAATAGACGATTGCACCACATTATTTCACAAACGACTACTAAGAGGCCTAAATCAAGCAAAACGGTAAAATAGACACACGGCGCGCAGAAACGACAAACGGAAACGGAAACGGAAACAGTCAGCAAAACAGAAACAAATAGACTTGCCGTCCCAAACTGTTTTGACTACAAGTTAGGTTAGGAATGTCGGATTAAAGTGTATGAGACACCGTTTCGAAGCTAAGAGAACGAGTTACAACTTTTATGAAGGCCCTGTAGTCCAGATTGCAACGGAACTAGGGCCAAAATACACAAGATAGTCTCAACCGTTTCAATTCAGGTTACTGAACAGGCCCTATTTGAATGACCATAACTCATGACTCATAGATCAGAATTAAGAAATTCCAGAGGCGTTGGAAAGTCATTTATAAGGCTAGAATTTTTGTGTTTTGACCAAAAGCTGAATCAGTACAAAGCATAGGGAAATATGGGTCCAAAGTTCGTGCTCAGAACTGACTGGCTTCAACGGCAATTCTGACACCTTACATTATTTTGGGTATAACTGGAGTTACACTGATCGAATTGGGATGAAATTTTGCAGGCACAACCAAGACTTAATAAGCTACAACTTTCATGTTTTGAAAAAATCGTGAATCAATATGTAGCATAAAGAAAAATGGAGTCAAAGTTTGGGTTCTGGGCTGCCCTGTTTTCCTGTTTGAACGGTTTCGCGCGTCGCAAACGCATGATCCGTTTCTATGATTCTCATGCAAGTTTTCTAACCAATATCATACCAAATAAACATACATATACTAGCTCCTAATTGCTTCACAAGAGACCCGAAATTCCTTCATCAACCTAACCTCAAAATCTAACAAACACTAACCATATTCTATACTTTTAATCTTACAAGTTCAATTAATCTCCAAGCCTAACCAAGAACACCCTAATCATCTAAGCCCTAGTTCAGCCAAACTAACTCCCCTTTAAGTTAGGGTTTCATGGCCAAATCTGATTTTGCCAAGAATCAACCATACAAGTGAACTTATCACACCAAAGATTCCACTTACAAGTTAACCACCAACCAAATCAACTTAAAGAACCATGAAACAAGAAACCCTAATTTTTCATAGCCTTGACCGAAATTTATGCAGCAATAAACCACTAAAATAAACCATTAAACTACTCAATATTCACCATATAAACCATAAAGTATACAATCACAGCAAGAGAATCACTTTCATGGCTTCAAGATTCATTCACCCAAAAACCAACTTCCAAGTGTGATGATTTATCTTCAAGTAAGCTTTGTAAGTGATTGAACTACAACAATCAAGTACCAAAGTTGTTGCCCTAAGCTCCAAGATCAAGATGAATAGCTAAACTTGAATGAATTTGGAAGAAATTTGTTTCTCCTCTTCAAACTTCAATCTCGGCTCTCTCTCTCTTTTTCTCTTTATTTTTGTTTTGTTTTAAGCCTTATGGTTATCTTACAATTTCCTATGATACATACAAGTCAAAGCTCATAAGAGATATTTTCTACTACAACCAATCATACAAAAGTTTGAATTTTGCTCCTTAGCTCCTACAACATCACTTTCTCATTTTTACACTCTTGCCCATAAATATATGAAAAGCTTTCAATTAACTCTATAGGTTACAAACTTAATCTAGTCCAAAACATGTAATCACACTTAATTGCTTCACTAATCATTCTCCTATCTTAACCACCTATACTTAATCATACCTTATCTCACATAAAAGCAATGAAACAACAACCTTCTTGTCATAGGCAAAATTAGGGTTTTAAACCCAACTTAGAACTTCTAATAGATTATAACACTAGAGGTTTTGCTCGTTTAGGGTTTTCTAACCTTTTTAAACCTACTTACCCTTTGTAAAACAAATCAAATCCTATACTTACCTGTACCAAAACACACATTAGAATACCTAACATGAATTACAACTCAGACTTGTGATTAATACAAAAACTAAAGTTTTAGTCATAACTCAAATTAGGGTTTTCTATATCATTAGTACAAAATAACAGCTAATGCTCTTTAATACCCATAATATCAAAATGAAGGACTAACCGGGGTCTCACAAAAGGTCATTGTTCTACACCCCCATTTACACTTAAAAAAAAAAACTCTTCGACAAATTAAATGCATAAATTATTATTGAATATTTGTGCATAGACTTGAAAAAGCTTTAGTTGATCTCAATTTGTTTGAACAATGTGCCATAATTTGATATTATAAAATAATTAATTGCTATTATTGATGATTTAAGGGTTAATTACATATAATAAGTAGTTTGAGGGTGCATTGCAATTAACCCAATATAGAAGGAAAAAAAGTGCTAATTTCTCAATTCGTAACGAGAAAGGAGAAAAAAAATCTCCCAAAATTTGTCATGTTAATGATTCATTTACTTTTAACCAATTCAAACTTATTCAAAATCGCTCTAATTCTGTTTTTTTTTTTAAAAAACCTTTTGTACAATAACTAGTGGAGAAAAAAAGAAAACTAGACATACTAATTGTGCAATTACAAAAAATAATTTTTTTTGAAAATGAAGATGGGCACGGTGAATTACAGGAAAAGAAAAACAGAAAAGTAAACCAGAATTCGAAAAGTTGAAAATGAAAATAGAAAAATGCCCCAATAAATTACACTAAAGCGTCTGCTTTCTGATACGTTTTATAAAGTCGCTTACGATTCTTCTTCTTCCTTTTTGGCTCTCCTTCAACCAGATCGAACGCGTCCATCATCTCCCTGTCTCCTCAGCTCTTCCGCCGCTGGCCTTCTCCGTCGTCCCCAGCATCCTTCCTCCGCCGCCACTCTCTCATTCCTTGACACGGTTCGTTTCCTTTCATTTTTTATTATTGGTTTTGTATTTTGAGATTTTTGTCTGCTTTAACAACTATCAAGTAGTAGTTTTGAACAATTTTACATCGATGAAGCAGTTTTAGCTCTATATCTATCCACCACCCCACTGAGAGAAGTGCTGATAATATACATGTGGTGTAATGGAGTCTGCCAAAAAGAAATTGTCAGGTGTCCCAATTATGGCCTCAAAATTTAGTGTATTCGTGTGGAACAAAATTGTTTATGACGCACAAGTATAATTTTAGTAGTAGTAATGACATCCAATGTGATAATGATGATGATGAATTCACCAAACATTCAAGCATGAAAAGAAACTAGTAGGACTGATTTTGGATGCCTAATGTGAACCAGGATTCAATAGAAGCATACCCTTTTCTTGGTCAGCTGGCATTTTGGGGGTTTGCTTCAATTGAAACAGTCTTTGATTATTCGTATTTAGAATTTCAGGCCAGATAAAATGGAAATTTGCATGATGATTCTTTTTTATCTATGTTGCCTCCTGTGCTTCAATCTTCATAGAACCACTTTGAGTACAGTTGATCATTGTTAGAAAAGTATGTGTTTTAAATGATCATGGTGTAGCAAAATTAAGAAAGAATTTTTCCAAGAATTTGCCGCACAGTGCCGCTTCAGAACACTGTGATGATATACAATTTTGTAAAATCCTACTACTGCAATTTTCAAACTGCATGCGACATAAATACTTAGTTTGACACCTGCCAACTTCCAATCCTTCCGCATCTTATTTTTTGTTGAGTTGATTTCTATATTTTGTTATTACTGTGTAGCTACTTTTTTGGCCTTTTTATTTACTTTCTGCACTTTGGTGCATGCAAAAGTCCTCTGGGTTCTTCACTTCGTTTGTTTTTTGGTGTTTTGGAAAAAGTTCAAATGGATGGTCCAAAACAAATGCGATGATGGAGTACTTTTTACCTTGGTTATTGAAATTTGAAATTTGAAATTCAAATCTAGTAAATTTGCATAGCATTAATATTTTGGATGTTACATTTGGGTTTTCTTTTGAGAGATGAATGGGAGAAAGAACTTTATTCTCCATCATGTTCTTAATTGCTTTCTGAGGTTAAGAGACTTAGATATTGGTCTTCTTCTAGTTTCTTGAAGACAGGCTGAACATTATACAACCATTACATGTTGCTCTAGGTTTGTCAAATTGCTGACTTGCTGTTTCCAAAACCTGTTACCTTGCAACATGGACTTTTACCCCTTACCATTTGCCTTTCATTAGCTATACCAACTCTCCTTTTCTTGTTTTGGGGGTCTGAATTACTATAAGAACTTTTCCTGTGAGAGATTGTACTACATGAAAATGAAAGAAGCTACTTTTGTATATGTAAACCATGGACTTTGTTTAATGTAAATGCTGCTGGAAATCTTATCTATTAAGGTTACACTGATATAGTATCCTCCAACTAAGAAAATGCTACCCTTAGCCTCTAGAAGATCCAATTACAATATTCCGAGACTATTTCCATTCGCTCAAGTTCTCATTTATGAGAAACATAGAAGTAAAAAAAGTTGCTGGTCACCAGAAATTTTGTGAGATACGTATTTCATTTTGGTTTTGGTTGTTGAATAAATTTAAAACCTGTTTTGTCCCGTGCAGCACCATTATTTGTTTATTTGTTCAGACTGGAAGTTCAGAAACTGCTGCTGTCTTGGAGTATCAGCTAGTAAGTTCCCAAAATCTGATTCTTTACCATAGCATTGACATTGGAGACTCAAAAATTATGCTAACTGCATGAAAACTATGTTATTGAATGTCCTTGTCGTATGCAAATTGGATTAGACTTTTGCAACTGCTATGAAATTCTGTTGTTTTTAAGAATTTGATCCAACGTAATTGGTTGGGATGTTGTTATATAAAATTATATGTCTTTCTCCATCTGCGGTAGAATTGTAAAACCATCGAGTTCGTCTAGGTGCAGGAGAAACTCTGCCAGATATTGTGCATCGTGCATTAGTATTGTTAGTGTCTCAAACTTGATCTGGTAAATGTTTCTAAAGTTGAGTCAGTTTATATTCGGTTGTTGATTTTAGAACACGGTAATTATGCAATTGTGTGGAAAAATGTGCAGTTATGACTTTATGTGTTGTTATATCGGTTAAGGGTGTTTATGTGATCATTTTTATGGTTGCTGGGTTACTATAAACTAGGAAAATGTTTTTCATGATTGATATGTTCATCGCACCTTATGAACAGAGAAATTAGCCCATCTCCTTGAATAGAATAAAGAAAGAAGGCAAGAAAAGAGGAATTTACAAAACAAACAACAGTGAATCTTCACAGAGAGACTAGTGATGATGTTAAGTTTGAAGAAACTAACTTCAGCAGCAGCAGCACCTGCAATTCTTCATCATTCAAGGCGTCTTGTCAGACCAAATTTTATCACTAATGATAAGCTGGTGGGTTCTTTCATCCCTTCAAAAAATCCATCTCAGTGGACCTCCAACCGCTTCCTTGATATCTACCAGGTTAGTCCAAGTTTATCTTCTTATTCCGTATTTGGCTTAGCAGAAATGCACTGAATGACTGAAAGATAAGGGGTTTGATTTGGTTTTAATATGGTGCAAGTCTCTGTAAAATTTTGATATTTTTTATGATTATTGAGAACCTATCTGGTTTCAGCTTGCAAACAAGGCTGCAATTGAGAAGGAACGTGCTAGGATGTAAGTTCAGTGTTTGACATTATGCTCTCTACGCTTGTATGGAAATATTTATATGGAAATGTATATGTGGACTGTTAATCTTTACATAAGTTAAATGTGATTTAGGGCAGTTCAGATGAAATGAGTCGGGGCTATTTTGCTGATTTTGGAGAGATGAAGAAACATGGTGGCAAGGTGAAATGAAGAGCTATTAATTTACAGTGCTTAATCGTAGTAGTTGATTTTAATGTTGGATTTTTTTGTTGTACTTTTACAATGATATGCTTGTAGGCCTTTGAAGTTGATTTTTTGGTTGTGGATATGGGTTGTTTTTATGTAGATTGCAATGGCAAATAAGATTATAATTCCGGCAATGGCAGCTACTAAGTTTCCTGCATTGGAAGTGAACTTTTCTGATGGTTCAAGTCTTAAGCTGCCCATTACATCCAGTGGAAATGGCTCTAGTGCTGACAAATTGGATGTTCCTAAAGCGTCATTGCTCTGTCTTTCGTTCCGCGGAAGCTCACAGGTTTGACACGTCTGATCTGATAGTTGTTATGGGCCTAGATGATTGTTTGTTTCAATTCATTGGCCTACAGTAAATCAAGCACATTTCTGCCTTTCATGTCATCCTGCTTATATTAAAAATGAGGCAGATTGATACATAGAGCATCATAAGAAAGAAAGAGGCTTAATTATATGTGATTTTATTTGGAAGAAATTGGAAATGGGCATGCCTCTTAAATGAGATAATGGCAGAAAGAAGATAACTAACAACTTCTTGCTTTAGGCTTGCCATTAACGTTCAATATTTTCATGGTGTAGCGTGAACATGTTGCTCAAATTACTTCTTGAGTACAGCTGAACTGAAATAACCTTTCTGAACCTCAATGTATGTTCTTCATTTTATTATACCGGCATCCTTCGTGTTAAAGACTCGTGGAGATTTTAATTTACTTCGTATTAGTAAATGCTATCTTTTGTGTTCTACACCCTGAGGGAGGTCCAGTTGCTGTATTGTTTTTATGGAGTGTTTTTATTACATCTTATTTTGAATGCCTTAGTACATTGTGATTTTATATGGACAGTTTTAGCATCAAACAGTCTCGTGTTCATTGAAGAATATCAGGGAATAACTTTATAACATTCTTCATAATATTCTTGTTTTCCCTGTTCCACTGCTGTTTTGTGGTCCTAATTTATTGTTGGGAGCTTAGCGGCTGTAAAGAACTTGATGCTATCACATACTGTGAAACTGTTGTATCAAGAGAATTTACTTCTGTGGTATCATCATGGGTTGCCTTGAAATGTAGTTTTTTAGATTATGAATCTAGAAATAAGCAATTGGATAAGTGGCATTTGTTAGGAATGACTTCAGATTCAGAGCAGACAATAAAGCACAGATGCTATGTGTGGTGAACTGGGGTTGCTTTGTCAGTTTGTTAGTTTGTCTTGTAGGCGTTTGGTGTGGGCTTTTAGCTTGTAAATACATGTTATGATTTTAAGTTTCTAGTAATTCGTACTTATGTTGATTAATGCATTTGTAGATGGTTATTCCTTATTTATAGAACTACACACATTCAAAATTACTTCCCTTGGGTCTTTGATTTGCGTAGTGAATGAATAAAGCTTATTTATGAGGGGAAGAGGAATCGGATTCCTGATTCTTTTTCACAAAAGGAGACTTTAATAATGTTTTGCTTGGATTTTGTTTTGATTGGATATAATGAGCTTAAAGATGTTTAAAAATTGTTCCTAGAACTTCATCCTGAAAAGCTTCCTGCTTTGTAGGCAATGATTAATTCTTGGAGCAAGCCATTCCTTGATGAGTTCTGCAGCTCCAAAGAAACTCAGTTATTTGAGGTATAGCATAATTTTCTTTCAATTGAAGGTTTGCAAATTGCATTTAACTTTTTTTTTTTCCTTTTGTATAGAGAGAGTGGCTCCAATTTTGTTGTTCTTTGGTGCAATAAGAGACTGGATGGGGTTTATCACTCTCACTCTGCTTGGATTTAAAGGAAATGCATAGCTTATAGAAGCCATGACATAATTTGCTATATATGTGTTAATAAATCTTAAACATGTCCAGGTTTCCTTGATAGAGTCGTGGCTACTAAGGCGTAATCCAATAAAGAAGCTGCTTCTGCGAATAATGAAGAAACCTAGCCCTGATGATAAGAAGAATGTACTGCAGAGACAAATCGTATATTCTTTCGGCGACCATTACTATTTTAGAAAAGAGCTCAACATATTGAACCTTCTAACCGGGTAGCACACATTTTCTTTTTGTTCTCCATTCCTCTTATTTTCCATCTGAATTAGTTTGACGAAGTTACTCGTGTATATTTTTTCTTCACAGTTATGTGTTCTTGCTCGACAAGTTTGGTAGAATACGGTGGCAAGGTTTTGGATCTGCAACTCCAGAAGAGGTGTCTTCACTGTTGGCCTGCACTGCACTTTTGCTTGAAGAGGCATGACATTAACAGGAAATAAGATGCCCAATGTCAATATTTACTGGCATGAGGTGAAGAATGGATCCTAACTTACTAGTTTCTCATTGCTTGTGACGACTGCATTTTGGCTAATGAAATTGACAAGGAACTATCAACTCAAGCAGCTATGAAATGCAATGCAATCGAAAGCCTGGAAAGTTTACCTGAAAGACAAGAAGTGACTGTGCAATTGATCTTTTGACAAAGAATCCTAGCATAGATGAAACCGTTCATTACTTTGCTGCAGGTATAAACTGTAAAGCAAATAGACAGGGAGTGGGATAGTAAAATGGGACAGAAATCTGTTGTGGTCGGCGCAGGCAAATCTTTCATTTTGGAAAAGCATTTTACTGTTTGAAGAAAGCTAATGAAACAAAGACATCCATTGTCTATCTAATTGCAAGGTCGTCAATATGGCATCCCTGTTCTTTATGCAAAGACAATCATGTGCATTGCCTACACAATAATGAGGCTATCATTGCGAAGATTCTTACAAGTCATCAGGTAGAAACAAAGAAAAAAGTTCAGTAATGCACCTGATGATACCTTTCTAGATAGCTGCAGCTCCGCAAATTTTTGTAGGTTTCTTTCCTATTTTCACATTATCAAACGGGACAAGGGAAAAGGCATAGAACTATGGAAGCAAATGCTATTCTATTTCTTTGGGAATGTTGGAGAAGACAAGTCAGGAGTTTTGCTTTGTCTGATGGTTGAAAGACAAAACGTGTGGCAAATCTCTTCTGTATTTTTATACTTTCCAATTTCATAATTTTCTGGATTGAGGACATTCGGAACGGTCTCCCTTTTTTTGTTTTTTTAAAGGAATGGTCACACTCAATTCACTTAAAAATTACATATGAAGTTACGCTTGTTCTAACTTACAACTCTTGAATCACATCAAAGTCTATTTTGCTTATGTGTATAAATGATTTGAGCTCAAATTTAGAGTCCTAACAAATTTTTAGTTAAAGATAAAGCTCATGTGCATTGTCAAGTAAACTTGACCTTGGCATATACTATCTAAGACATAAAAAAAGATTTAAACATGTGTAAACCTTTCGAACTTCCTAAAAGGTTCTCATCCAGGCAAAATTTTGCACATATATGCCCTTCAACATTGGCAAAATTTTTTTTTAGAAAAAATGAAAATCAATTAAAATTTGCTCTTTTTCTTCTTCTTTTCATGAATTGTGGTCTACTAATTAATGTGGCATAATGCTAGGGGCTGTGTATCCAAATGGTGGTCATGCAAGACATCGAGTTTTCTGGTAGTAATGTTTATATGGAATTTCGCCAGCTTTTTGTAGTAACTACGTCTAGAGTTTACAAGACATTTGCCTTGTGTATTGTTGATGGTAATTAAACAACAAGAAGACAGTCCCAAAACTGCTAAGGAGCCAAAAGACAGTTAACAAACAGTTAAGAATTGTCATCTGGGCAGACCAAAGACAGAAATCAGTAGGACGATTTTTACAATGTTTTTTGAGGTTTATCAAATCTTTAGTTATCTGTTTCAATGCATGAATATGTCTGGAGTGTCCTATGAAAACAAAAATCCGGCCCATCGATTCCTCCAGCATACAAAGACTAGTATATCTTGGTATCCCCATGTAATAGAGACCTCATATATCTTCATCTAATTTCATCCTTTTTTCCCAATAGCAGGTTTGAATTCTGCTGCTCTCTGCGCAGTTTTATATATTCATTTTTTTTCCACGTATCTGTTATTCATTCAAGGTTGCAATTCTTCTGTATTGGGATTCCATCATGCATACTAATATTTGGATACCAAAAGTGCACGTCACTTATCATATGCACATTTTGTATTAGCAGATTTTTTTTCTGTAATGCTGGTAGAAGTACATATAGTCTTAGTCAGTCTTGACAAATTTCTGTTTTCTTGATTAACGATGCATTTGGATTTCAAAGCCGGACAAGCTTTGAAATCTAACGAGTTTGATTTTCTGTGACTTAAATTCCTTTCCAGGATTATCTAGGGCTAAAGATGGCAGAGATTGATACGAAGTCGATTGAGTCTGTCCAAGCTGCAATTTCTTTATTTGGTGGAGAAAATGACCAGAGAAAAAACAGGCCTATCTGTAAGGAAGTAAGTTCGTCTAGGCTCCCTCAGATATTCATGCTCGACGCTCAATTTTATGTTGTATATTTTCCTAATTCTTAGTCACTGATTTGGCAACAGATACGTTGATTATGTCTGGAAAACTTTAACTGCAGATAAGATTTAGTTGTGAAATGAATTCGAAATGACATTCCAATTTATGATCTATCAGTTATATATCTGCAGAAAGTCTGAACTGTGAATGTTCTTGTGGCTGCTAGTCTTTAATTTTCATTATGTTCTTGTATTCTTTTAATTGACAGGAATTGGACAAAGAAAATGAGCTGGAGAACCTGTTGAAAGACTTGGCAAATGTAAAAGTTCAATTGGAAGCAAAGGATTCTGCCTACAAGCAAGCCCTTCTAAAGTTGGATCACTTTCAAAAAACATCTGATGAACTGTCTACCCTCCTAAAGAATTCTGAACTTGAGAAAGATACTTTAACAAATGACTGCAAAGAATCTCGAATCTGCATAGGTGAATTAGAATCAACAGTTAAGGAGATGGCTAATCAGATTGCTGAGTCCGTCAACATACGTGAGCAGCTTTCACATGTTCTGATTGAGTTAAAGGATACTCAAGGACAACTTCTGACATCGGAAATAGAACTTGCAGCAGCAAAGGATGCAAAGTTTGAGTTCTTGACAAAATTAGAAGTAGTGGAAACTGCCTTTAGCTTGGAGAAGTTAAAGACAGATGAACTTTTGAGGCATGTGACAGAGCTTAATGAAACAATTATGCATCTGAAGATGGCGGCAGCTGAAGCAGAGGAGGAAAAGAATGCAGTAATATCAGAAAAAGAAGAAGAAATACAACTGGCAGAAGCTGCAGTAACTCAAATACAGCAACAGCTAGAATCTGTGACACAACAATTTGAACTGACGCATTATTTGGAGAAACAGTTCTTAGACAAGTCTGCATTAGTTGATTCACTGCAAGCGGGACTTCAAAAGGCAAATGCCCTTCACAGTTCTTCTGAGAAAGTTGCGTTCGATGCCCTTTGCGAACTAAACCAGTTGAAAGCAGATTTGGAACTGAAGGAAGAGAAGAATATGGGTCAGGCTGTTTACATCACCTTGCTAGAGAATGAGCTCAAGGAGCTAAAGATGGAACACAGTAAAGCAAATGAGGATATCCTAAGGCTGGTTAGAAATGCTGAAGAGATGAGAAGGGAATTGGAGAAGACAACAGGTGAGATAACTGAGGCTAGTGAAAAGGAGAATGAAGCACAAGTTGAGATAGCAAAGCTGAAAGCTGAGCTCCATAAAGGAAGGTCAAAAATTGCTGCTGCTGTGGCTGCTGAAGAAAGGGCGAAGACTGAAAAGTCTGCTGTCTATGCTGCACTACAACAACTAGCGGTGGAAGCTGAAGAAGCCAAGCAGAAGTATCGACGGTTAAAAGCATCTGGTAAACTTCCCGAAGAAAGTGGAAGCTTTTTTCCATTCATAATCCAGCATGAATATTCGACTCAGTCAAGGGAAGATTCATATTGTGAGTCAAAAGCTGGTAATGAAGAAAGTGACAATATGAAGACAGATGTCCAAGTGACAATTCTTAAGGAGGAATATGGAAGTTTAGTGAAAAAGGCCAAACAGGCAGACACTTTTCTGAAGCCAGGGCTCGAGGATAGCCATCAGTCAGAGAATTTAAAGAAAGAGCTCGAAATTGCAACAGGAAAGATTGCAGAGTTCAGGATGCGGGCTGAACAGGCAATAAGCAGAGCTGATGCTGCAGAGAGAGCTAAATTAGAACTGGAGGAACAGATAAAGAAGTTGAAGGAACGTAAGGCCAGGAGAAAAGCTGCTTTAACAGCATTGCGTGAGGTCTCAGTTTCGAAAGAAATTAAGGAGGTGTCAAGTTCAAAGGAAACTAGTAACACTTTCAGATATTACAATGGTCCAAAAGTTTATCAGCCTCTTGGTAAGGTTCTAAATATGAAATTCTAGTAATAAAAGGGTGCACCCTGAGTCTCAAAGGAAAGAAGTTTCGTCTCATTAACTCTGTGCTGCTACATTGCTTAACCAGTTGTTTTATCATTGCACCTTGGTTGATCAATGTTAAAAAGAATGTTGTTTGCATGGAAATATTTAGTCAGGAATTTTTGGTAAAAACTTCATCTACTAATTGTACATGTAATTGATGATTGATTTCTTGCTTAAGATTACAAAATCAATCGAAAGCCTTTACTTTGGCACTTCCATACTCTTTAGTGATAGTGAATAATTGTTCATCATTCTATCATCTGTTCCTAGTTTGCAACCTTTGTCTTTGGTAAGCCAAAGATCAACATTAAAGATCAAATAGGTACAGCTGTGGGAAATAATCTCCCAGTTCTGGGGGAACATTTTCAAACAAAACATAAGAAGAACTCAGGCTTGGATCTCAGCAAAAGCACCTGCACACAATTGACCTTTCCTAGGAGGTTTATGGAGCCTGATGTCTGGATTTTCCACATAATCTATCAACATTCCAAGATAATAGAAACAAATTAATTAACGGGAATCTAAATATCCTCAGCACTAATCTACACAAGAAGGTAACTAAAGTTAATAGAAGTGCCAATAATAAGTCCATCAAGTAAGCCCCAAGGTTCTATTGCAACACCGGTTGAATATCCCAGTTTTTCATCCAAACCCTTGATCCATATAGTTTTGACATAAGATTGAGATACATGTTTGTGAGGCCAGCTGCCACAAGCCTTCAGCCTATCGAATAACTGCCACTTACATAATATCAAGTAGTAGATTCAACCAAGAAAAGGCTAAGGAATAGAATTGAAAAATGGTTATTGTTTAACACATCTGATTGTAAATGCAACTAAGCTTAGCACAAGGACCAGACAATGTGGGAATGATACAAAGGAATCTATGAGAAAAGTATGCTTTGGAGTCGGTTATTCTGGAGAATATGTTGAAGAATTATACCTTTCACTCAAATTATTGGTATACTAGTCATACAACACTAACTCAAGCCATTTGCAGAAGATGCATTGCCCTTCTAGTTATTTGGCAAGCAATTCCCCTTCTAATAGGGTAAAAAGAAACTGTTCCAGGAAAGGAAGTTTCTTTTTCCAGTAAGGTATGCTGGTCAAAAAAAAAAAAGGCATGCTGGTCAAATCTGCTGTTATTCCCAAAGTACTCAATGGTACAACTTGCATGTTCATGCATATTCTCAAATCCATCACATACTTAAATATTTGGATTCAAAGGTAAAAGTTCTGAGGTTTGCAATCCCTAGTCACTATGCATCTTTTTACATCACATCCAGCACCTTGGCTAGTTATCAAATGATTTCACAAAGAATCAAAAACATTAAAATCAGCTCATGATCAGTAGTACTCTTTAATTTCACGTTGAGAAAAATGTTAGAAAGCCACTCTAAAAAGTTGCTTTCATTAGTGCTGCTTTGGTATTTATTGAAAATTTAACGATCCTAAACATTTCAATCAGAGACAGAATCCAGCTTGAATAAATCTTTCCTAGTGTATGTATACACAGTGCCATTGATGGCTTCAAATGACATATAAACCAATTGAAAAACATTTCAATCATCTTCATTATTTGGAGCTAGTACACAAAATTTATCAAATTTAAAGCCTTAGGAATACCTTTAAAAATGGCTCCATACCAATGCTGACACAAACCTTTTATTTGTATACTATTGGCACGTAGTGCCTGCACCTCAGAAATAGAACTCTTTCTGGCTGCATTTAGCATTGATGGAAAATGATGGTTTTTCCCATTGATTTAATAATAATCACCCTAATTTCATCTGGTGAAATGGAAAATTTCATGATTGTTTATTTGCATCTACTTGTCACATTCCGTGCAACCTCAAAAAAGTAGCTTATCTATTCTTCAGTTAATTGTCTTTTCTGTTTTTCTATACGGCAAATAATTTTATAAAACATGTTTTCATCTTCATTAAGTCTCTGTGCTGTTATAAGGTACCACAAAAATTTAACAAAAATCTGAGTAATCCGAATTTGCAACACTTAAGTAGAATATAGAGTTAGTTCGATTTGTGTATTGAAAAAAAATAAATACAATCTAGGTATAAAAGCAGGCGAGAATGTAATAAAAGAAATTTGATTTTTTGAAAATTACAATCTAAAATTAGGTAAAATAACCAAAAAAAAGCATTTATTTAGTTACCAGAAACAACTGTATAGGATTTAAGCTTAATGATTGTGCCCTTCTTTCCTCAAAAAGACTGAAGGAGAAAAGGGAAAAAAGAGCTTCGCTTCCACATCGAGTTAATATAAAAAAAAAAAAACAAGTGAAATGCTTCGCGTCTCAAATGTAGGAGGACTTTGTCTACAACCTGCAATGTTCATAAAGAAAATGCATCAATCTTGATGTAGTCTATGTGAACTCTCTTTTGTATTGAACAAAATTAATCAAAGACAATAATTTTATAGGAAATAAATTTCAAATTTCCACTGCATATACATATTTGGAAATTGTTTCCTTACCGTGATATTAGATTCAACTTTGATTAATCAATGTGATAAATTTACATTTTATCACGAATGATATACTATGTGTTGGGCTTGTGGTCTAGTCCATTTGGTGGTCCAAACCACAAATATAAGCCCATTAGATTGAATTCAAAATTTGACTTGGAAAAGTTGACTAGTACTTTTTTTTCTTCAAAAACAAAGATATAAGTTTCAGTTGTGAGATTCATCAACCGAAGAAGAAAAAAAATTCAGCCACTGTTTTTCTTTTCTTGGTGAGGAACAAAGAGAGAGAAATTGGGGAGAGAAACTAGAGAGAGAAACAACTTCAAGATCTTGATTGGAGGGTGATTCGAAACTTAATTGAGACGAAATTTTACCCACGTGACTCTCTCGTCAAATTCTACCCATCTACTGGTTCAAATTTTGGATTTCCTTTTCGTTTGGTAACACCCTTCCAAATCCACTTTTTTGATGGTTATAATTTTTGGGGGTGATTTTGTAACAATTTCGCTTGGTTGATACTGGTAATATTGTTGTTATCCGAATATTTCGGGTAGATCTGTGTATTTTCATTATTATGATAGTGGAGTTTTTGATTGGACTAGATCCCGTGATTTTTTTTAATTTGGATTTTTCACGTTAAAAATCTTGGTATCCTTTACCTTTTATTTTTCTGCATTTTATTATTATTGTTGACATCGTTTTTTGGTGATTTGATTTATTCCTATTTTAACTGGTAGTTGAGAAAAGAGTAATTTGTTCTAGATTAACTCTGATATTGTGTGCTTGCACCGATACCATTTTTCCAACAGTGGCATTAGAATAGCGTGGCTGCTCATTTGTACTAGTTAAAATGGATGATTCTAATAGTAGTTGTATGATAAAATTGAACGTAACTAATTATTCAATTTGAAAGTCTAAAATGGAAAACTACCTGTATTGTAGAGATTTGTTTGAGTCTATTCTAGGAGATAAGGGTTGGCTAAATGATAAAGTGATGAAAAGTGGGCTGTTATGCACAGAAAAACTATTGGTAATATTAGAATGTGGATTGGTTAGAATATTTTTCAACGCTTTGCTAATGAAACTAGAGTTGATATACTATGAAAAAAGTTAGAATGTATGTACGAAAAAAAAATCGATTTAAATAAAGCCTCTTGTCTGAAACAAATTACTCGGATGAGATACAAATATGGTGCAAATATGACTAAACATTTCAGTAATTTTCAGGGCTTGATAAACCAAACAGCTACATTGAATTTGAACTTGGATGATGAAGTGCAAACTTTGCTATTGCTCAGTTCACTATCGGATAGTTGGGAGACAATGGTGGTTTCTATCAGCAATTCAACTTCGAATGGTGTGCTGACCATGGATATAGCAAAAGAGGCTATGATGAATGAAGAACTCAAGAGGAAGGAACAAGAAATTATGAATTGATTCCAAGCCCTAGTGATGGAAAAGAAAGAATGAAGGGAGAGAAGCAAAAGTAGAAGACCCTACAACAAGAATGACAGATCCAGATACAGATCTGAGTCACAAAAAAATGATACATGCTTTTATTGTAAAAAGAATGGGCATTATATGAAGGACTGTAGAATCTTACAATGGGAACAAGTTAAAAAAAAAAAAAAGAGAGCAAAGGCAAGGTGAAAGAAAAAAATAATGAAGAGACTACAGCAGTCATGGTAGCTCATGATGATATGTTTGTGTTATGTGATGATGGTCATATGAATATTACCTTCATGATGGTGAATGGGTAGTTGATTCGGATACATTCTACCATATTGCTCCTCATAGGTATTTTTTCTCAACTTACACTGAAGGAGACTTTGACTATGTTACATTGAGGAATGAGGTTTCGGACAAAATTATTAGTATGGGAGACATATATTTGAACACAAATATCGGGTGCTAGTTAGTCTTGAAAAATGTTGGATATGTTTCTGATATTGGCCTTAATCTTGTTTCTATAGAAAAATTTGATGATGAGGGTTACCATAATTCGTAAGGTGGATGCAAATGAAAACTTAGCAACCAAAATCTCGTTGTTACCAAAAGAAAAAAACAAAGTACCCTTTACTTGATCCAAGCCAAGTTGGGGAAAGGAGAAGTGAATGCAATTCGTAATTCGACTTGGGTACATGAGTGAAAAGAGAATTCAGACACTTATTCTCAAGCAGTTTCTACCTGAATCAGAAGTAATGCACTTAAACTTTGTGTTGACTATATTTATGGAAAACAACACAAAATTGCATTTCAAAATTTTTCTCTATCTAGAAAATTGAATCCATAAGAATTGGTGCACACTAATGTTTGCTATATGAAAGATAGGTCTCTTAATGGTGCTGTTTATTTTGTAACTTTTATTGATGACTTTACTAGAAAAGTTTGGTATTTTGCTTTGAAATTCAAAGATTAGGTTTTGGATGTGTTCAAAGATTTTTATAACAAAATTGAGAGAGAGACTGGCAAGCAGTTAAAGTGTGTTCGTGTTGACAATAGTGGTGAGTACAGGAGACCGTTTGAAAACTATTGCAAGTCCTATGTGATCAGACTAAAAAAGACAGTACCAAAAATTCCTCAAGAGAATGGAATAGCAAAGAGGATGAACAGATCTATCACTGAGCGGGTCAAATGCATGCTCTCTAATACTAAATTATCAAAATCATTTGGAGTGAAACAATGAGGACTGCAGTTGATTTGATTAATTTTTTTTCGTCAGTTTCTTTGGATGGTGATATCCTAAAAAGAGTAAGGACGGGGAAAGATATGTCCTTTAAACATTTGAGAGTTTTTGATTGTCAGACATTTTTTCATATTCCCACAGATGAAAGGTCAAAATTTGATGTGAAATCAAAATTTTCTTAGGTTATGAGCATGAAAATTTTGGTTTTAAACTGTATGATCTTATTGAAAAGAAAGTGATCAGAATCAGAGATGTTGTCTTTCTTGAAAATCAAACCATTGAAGATATTAATAAAGATGACAAGTCAAGATCCTCGAATGACATTCCTACTAGTTTAGATCCAAATCCAGTTTCAGTACTAGTACCAGTTGATTTTGATCATGGGAGAGTTGAGATAGAGCAGAGAGAGGATATTGATGGTAATGATACTGCTACTGATGAACTTGAGCAATAGACACCACCAACTTCACCACCTCCACCACCTCCACCACAAGATGAGTCTAGGAGATTTAACAAAGAAATGAGACCTTCTAGCAGATATAATCTTAATGAGCATGTGTTGCTGACAGATGTAAAAAAATGGGTCTATAGGTTGAAGACTCAAGAGCATAGTGCATAGTCAAAATATACGGTAAGATTGATTATGAAGGGATTCAGTCAGAAGAGAGGTGTAGATTTTGAGAAAATTTTCTCTTTTATGATAAAGATGTCATCAATCCGAGTTGTTCTTGGAATTGCAGTTAACTTGAATTTAGAGATTGAACAACTTGATGTAAAAACAGTTTTCCTACATGGTGATTTGGAAGAAAAAATTTATATGGACCAATTGAAGGGGTTCAAAAAAGTGACAAAGAGAATCTTGTATGCTGTCTAAGAAAGAATTTGTATGGATTGAAACAGGTGTTAAGACAGTGGTACAAGAAATTTGACTCCTTTATGACGAATCACGAGTACCATAGGACTACATCTGATCATTGTATCTATGTAAAGAATTTTTTTGATGGTGATTTTATTATTCTCTTGCTATATGTTGATGACATGCTGACTGTTAGCCGTGATGCTATGAAAATTGACAAGTTGAAAAATGAGCTAAGTAAATCTTTTGCAATGAAAGATTTGGGTCCGACTAAACGATTCTTGGAATGAAAATCTCTCGAGATAAGCATAGTGAAAAATTTTGGTTGTCATAGAAAAAGTACATTGAGAAGGTGTTTGACAAGTTTAACATGAATAAAACTAAGGAAGTCTCTATTCTACTTGCAGGTCACTGCAAGTTAAGTATTAAGCAATGTCCTACAAGTGAGAAAAATAAAGAAAACGTGAAAAAGATTCCTTATGCATCAACTGTTGGTAGTTTGATGTATGCTATGGTTTGCACTAAACCAGATATAGCTAATGCAGTTGGGGTAGTCAGTCGATATCTTTCCAATCTTGGTAAGGAGCATTGGAATGCTGTCAAATGGATCCTTAGATATCTCAAGAAAACTTCCAAATTGTGTTTGTACTTCGACAATGATAGGACCATGCTAGATGAGTACACCGGTGCAGATATGGCAGGTGATCTCGACAATGGGAAGTCCACATCTAGATACTTGATGATTTTTGCAAGGGGAGTAGTATTATGGCAAAATAAGTTACAGAAATGTATCGCCCTTTTCAGTATGGAGGTAGAGTACATTGCAACCACTGAAGCATGCAAGGAGACTCTTTGGTTACAGAAATTCCATCAGGAGTTAGGTATGAAACAAGAAAAGTATAGTTTTCATTGTAAGAGTTAGAATGCCATTCATTTGTGTAAGAATTCTGCAGTTCACTCTCGGTCCACACACATTGATGTGGATATCACTGGATCGAGATGTATTAGGTTTCAAGTTATTGATACTTGAGAAAGTTCACACTAATGACAATGGTGCTGATATGCTGACTAATGCATTGTTTAGGGAAAAACTCTTATTTTATAGACAAGCAGGTTTGGTGGAGCCTCTCAAATGAGTTGGAGGGGGAGATTGTTGGGCTTGTGGTCCAAGCCATTTGGTGGGCCAAACCACAAAACAAAAGCCCATTAGGTTGAATTCAAAATTTAACTTCGAAAACTTGACTAATACTTTTCTTTCTTGGAAAACAAATATATAAGCTTCAACTACGAGATTCATCGGAGCGATTGATCACTACAAATGAAGCTCTTATGTTGACTTGTCTTTGTATCAATTTGCTAATGAAATTTACTATATTTATATATATAAAGTTATTAAAAAATAATCAACTTATAAGAAGCAAAACTGTAATTTTGCAATAATTTCATAAATCTCCTTTGAGATTTGTCACGATTGCATCCTTGAGGTTTGAAAAATTATAGAAACCTCCCCTAGAAAGTATATTTTGGTAAGGTGGTGATGTAAGTACAAAAAGTCTAACAAATATCCTATATTGTCCCTATTTGATTTACAAAATAAATTAAAAGAAAAAGACATCTTTTTAAAGTAGTTCTTTGCAGCAAAATTTAGGCTATATTTTAAGGCATCATTTTTTAGTATTTGGACTTCTTTTTTTTCCCTTTGGTAAGTAAGTTGTGAAGAAACTGTTTTTAACAAATGCATCCCTACTAATCGGCTATTTATAAAATTAAGTAAGAAATCCATTTAAATGACCTAGTAATTGAATATAATGTATTAGGTGAGATAAGGTTAGAGTTTTTGGATAAAGAAATATTTTCATAATGCGGTTTACTTTTTCCTTTACCTCACTTTTTATTTAGAATTTGTAGTGTTGTGAAGGCTATTATAATATTTTCGTGACACCAAGGGAGGTAGGTAGAATTTTTCAAACCTCAAGAGAGGTGGCAGCAATTATCAAAGATCTCAGGGAAGGTTTATGAAATTATCCCTTTAATTTTCACTGCTGACGCATGTTTCTTGCTGCGTTGAAGCCTGATGAGAGATCTATAAGATTTCCTCATCGGGTATCTGCATTCCAAGATAACAGAAGCAAATTAGTAAGATAGTCTATTCGGAGAATTAGCAATAACAAGTCCATTTCCTAATCCCCAAGCATCCACTGCAACATTGGATGGATATCCACATTATCATCGAAAACCCCTCATCCACTTCAGTTTGACATAGAGTGAGAAACATATTCTGAAACCCAAAGCCTTGAGCCCATCTAGACAGCCGCCAGTGTCACAATATTTAAGTAGTATTTTTGAAAATGCAATTAAGCTTACCAGAACAACCAGACAATGTGGCAATGATACAAAGGAATCTATGAGAAGTTATGCTTTTTAGTTGGTTATTTTGTAGATTTTTGCAAGGATTATAGCTTTGCTTGGATTATCTGTGAATTAAAATGGTCTTTTCACAATCAATTGAGGTGACTGTTCAAAAAACCAGCGGTCCTATGCTTTTGTCATTATTGGCATACTAGTTATGCAACACTAGCTTGGGAGACAATTCTAAGATTATGATGGAAAATAGAAAAGAACATTCCACAAAAGGGGTTACTTTGGTGTGCTGTTTCGACATGGAGGCGTTCGCATTCTACAAATGCGACATATGCTAAGTTCGGATTCTAAGTGTGCGAGTTTAAAATTTTATGTTCTTTAAAATTCATTCACACAAATCCATAGTTATTAAACCCGGTCCGGGGAGGAATCCGGTGAAAGAGATGGGTCAAGGGGTTACTAGTTCAACTAGTGAGTGAGTGGTCCAACTGATGGGTCACTACATATATTTAAATATTACGTCTTATAATTTTTTATATGGTTAAAATTATAGTAAATTATGCCTTAGTAAATGTTTAATTAGTCTAATTTATTATCGAATCATTAATTCTTATAAGAATCAACAAAACTTAAATTTGCCTTAAGGAAATTTCATTGTTTTTAACAAGCTTTGGTTTTAACTTATGGAAATAAACTAGATAATGTTATTTTATTAAAATTTACCTTATGGAATTTGGGAAATAATAAAATTTTATTAAAAGATTCCAAATAAATTTTGTTTTGAAGAATTAAAATAAGAACAAAATTCTAATACATAAGATAAGTAGGGCCAAACAACTAACAAATGGATTGTTGGTCCAGTGGTGATTGCACTACATTCCTATACTTGAGGTCCCAAGTTTGAACCATCAATGCAACACCCTCTAAAAAATTTTCACATAACAACCCGGGTTTCTCACAAAACCGGCCGATTCGTTGAAAAGTCAACGGTTTTGCTGTTCAAACGATGTAATTAGCAACCCGGCCTGGTCTATGGCCGATTCATCGAGTTGATCGATTGAACCATCGGGTTGGGCCAGGTTTAATAACTATGGACAAATCGACAATTTAGAGTTTATATTTATCACATCATTTATAACGCTCATCCTTCGTAAAACTCTTTTTCCTTTCTCTTGTTGTCAAAGAGTAAATCATGATGATTTCCTTTTCTATTTTTATCTCTTCTTTCTCAATAATTCTATACAACGAAGATGTAAAAACAAAAACAAGCAACCGTAATGTTTTCACAAAAATAAAATAACAAAAAAATGGAAGGCAAGAGCTCACATTCACATTTTTTTATTTTTAAAGAATTGTACATGAGTTGGTTTCTAACAAAATGAAGTTTGTTTTTAAGTGCACTATGGGCTCTACGTATAGGACCTCTAGGTGGACTTGTTTCTTTTTTCCTCTCAGAATTTGACATCTCGCACTTCATAAATGCGATCTCTCCGGAGCTCGCACTTCATAAATGCGAAGACCACCTAGACGCAAATCTACACTAAAACTAACCCGTTTGCAGAACACTTCTAAAATCCATAATAATGATGGAAATTTCTCCTCAAGCCATTTGCAGAATATGCATGGCCATCTTAGGCATTTGACAAACAATTCCCCTTCTAGTAGGGTCAAAAGAAGCTGTTCCGAAAACGGAAATATTTTTCCAGTAAGGTATGCCGGACAAGTCTGCTGTTATCCCAAAAGTCAGTGATCACAACTTGCATGTTCATGCATATTCTCAAAGCCATCACATAATTACTTATTTGGATTCAAAGGCAATATTTCTGAGGTCAGCAATGATATCCGTAGTCACTAATACTATGCATCTTTTTGCATCACATCCAGCACTTGGCTTATTAACAAATGATTTCAAAAGAATCAAACAATAAAAACAGCCCAATATCAATAGTGTTCTTTACCTTTCTAGGGATTTCAATTTTTTTTCTTATGTCTTCTATGTGTAGTTGAGGATGGAATGAGAGCACCAAGCAAATTAATTATGCTTTTATGTTGAGAAAAATGTTAAAAAGCCACTTTATAAAGTTGCTTTCATTAGTGCTGCATCAGTACATATTAAAAATTTAGCGATCCTAAACAATTCAATCAGACAAAGGGAGGCCAGTCCAAATAAATCTTTCTTAATATATAATAACTTTTGTGGCTTCAAATGACACAAAAAGCCAATTGGAGAGGCATCTTAACCATCTTCATTATTTGTAATGAAGATATTTTACAAACTTTATCAAATTTGATTTCTTTCCAGCTGAATACCATTTTTTCCTCTGAAGGCCAGAGTATGCATTGATGGAAAATAATGGTGTTCTCAATTAAGTTATAACGACACTAGTTTGATCCTATGAAACAGTAAATTTTGTGGGCTCGAAAAAAGTAATTTATCTATTCGTCCCTTAATTATCTTTTCCCTTTTTTGTGTATGACAAAAGAATTCATATGAAGAAGTTTATTCATTTCTATTAAAACTTCATTTAATTACTTAAAAATAAGTAAATGGGATTAAGCTCAATGGCTGCGCCCTTTTTTTTTCCTTCAGAAACATTAAAGTACAAGGGGAAGAAGAACTTCCAAAAACGCTTTTCTTGCTCCTTGGAGTTGAATAACAAGCGTGGACAACTTGGCATTTCATGAAGCACGTTTTCAATGGGTCTTGTGGCCTAAGAATACGAACATCCCAATTTGCTTTTTGATACGTCCTTTCGTTGCAAATTTCTAAAGTTAATCAATTGTGCAGGTGGGTCACGGCGGAACAATCTGCTGACCAATCTTAAAACGAAAGGTTAATTGCATCATATCCCCATATTTTTTAGGTGAATTGCATTTTACCCCCTCAATTTTTCAAATAGGCACTTTACCCACTACTCTCAATGTCCCTCGACTAGAGTATCCTCGACTTACATCTAATATTTCGTTGTGCCTTTAGTTTTTGTTATTTCTTTACTTTGTCCTTTTTTTTTCTTTTCTTTATTCCATCCTTTCCAATCTTCACAAAAGCTCCCACCATCCATTATGTTAGGCGTGTTTAGATTTGGTGTCTTGACCTCTAACTTATTTGTAGTTTTCTCTTCTCTCTAACTTTACTGTTCTGTCTCATTTGTAAAAGCAAAACATGCAATTTGAAAATAATTTATGATAGTCCAACTTACTCAAAGATGTATAGTGGTAGACTGGTAGTATACAAACTTTTGTGTAGTTAAATCACTCAATTAAGTATGACATGTAAGTTTTCCGAGGTTTTAAATGTTATCATAATTATGATTAATGTTATTTTGTATGCAAGGCGGAGAAACATAATGGTCAAGATACCGGCTCTCATGATTGTTTAACAGTATAGTGAAAGTAAAGTAGAGGGTGCAAAAAAGAAGAAAATGGAAGCCAAAAATAAAAAAGAAAAAAAAAACCGGAAGAGGAGAGGATTGGGGGAGGGGTAGGGAGTACAAATCATTCCAAAAGTTCAATAGGTTATAATGCAGTTAATCGCAACGGATCTTCTATCTCATTTTCTATGCCACCTTTGTCATACTTTTTATTATATTATTATTTTTCTTTCATAAACATCATGCTTTAGTTCTTTTTTGTTTCCTTAAAATTCAATAACTATTAATTGAGTAAAAAATTAAATACAATAGCCTCAAAAAAGTAATATATAATAAAAAATTAAAAAATACAGCAGAAAATTCATTAAAAATCTCATTTGTATGCATTTTGATTTTTTGAATATGTTAAAATTTGTGGATTACTCAATTAACAGTTATTGGATTTTAGGAAAACAAAAAAGAACTAAAACATTATACTTATGAAGGAGAAATAGCAATATACTAAAGAGTGGAACAGAAAGTGGCACAAAGAGTAGAACAGAAGATTCGTTGTGGCAATTAATCCTAAGTCAAATTCGATTAGTCAAATCATTGACCATGAATTTGCATAAACGATATTATGTGAATGTATCCATTTCTTTCTTGATCAAGAAGTGCAAGTTACCATAATTAGTGTTTGAAAGCTTCACGTAGGTTATGAAGTTTGGTCTTGAACTTTTTGTCAAAATCAAGAATCAAGACCATGCCTTGATTTAGTGATTAATTAAAAAAAGGCATCACGTTTAACAGTATAGTGAAAGTAAAGTAGTGAAAGTAAAGTAGAGGGTGCAAAAAAGAAGAAAATGGAAGCCAAAAATAAAAAAGAAAAAAAAAACCGGAAGAGGATTGGGGGAGGGGGGTGCGGGTAGGGAGTACAAATCATTCCAAAAGTTCAATAGGTTATAATGCAGTTAATCGCAACGGATATATCGTCTATCTCATTCTCTATGTCACCTTTGTGTCTTACTTTTTATTATATTGTTATTTTTCTTTCATAAACATCATGGTTTAATTCTTTTTTGTTTTCTTAAAATCTAATAACTATTAATTGAGTAAAAAATTAAATACAATAGCCTCAAAAAAGCAATATATAATAAAAAATTAAAAAATACAGCAGAAAATTCATTAAAAAATCTCATTTGTATGCATTTTGATTTTTTGAATCTGTTAAATTTTGTGGATTACTCAATTAACAGTTATTGGATTTTAGGAAAACAAAAAAGAACTAAAACATTATACTTATGAGGGAGAAATAGCAATATACTAAAGAGTGGAATAGAAAGTGGCACAAAGAGTAGAACAGAAGATTCGTTGTAGCAATTAATCCTAAGTCATATTCGATTAGTCAAATCATTGACCATGAATTTGCATAAACGATATTATGTGAATGTATCCATTTCTTTCTTGATCAAGAAGTGCAAGTTACCATAATTAGTGTTTGAAAGCTTCACGTAGGTTATGAAGTTTGGTCTTCAACTTTTTGTCAAAATCAAGAATCAAGACCATGCCTTGATTTAGTGATTAATTAAAAAAAGGCATCACGTTTGTACGTTTCAATTGACGCAAGTATCGAATCATAGTATAAAATTATTATGATCCATGTATGTTAATATGAGATTTTTTATGGTTGTCCATTTAACCAACAGATAGAAAAGGTTTCATTAGAGTCAAAGTTATGTGCCGACCTTGCTAGTTATGTAGTTATAGATACCAACTTGGAATTGACTGGCGTAATCAATTGCTCTGTCTTGAGCCCTTTGTATTTAGGCATAATTGCTGCATATAGTTGATAAAAAAAAAAAAAATCATTCGAGCAAAAATCACTACTCAAGAATGAGTCATTGGGACACTTTTTGATGATTATTTAATCTTCATGATCGAGCTGTTTTTTTTTTCCATGTCTCTCACCAATGGTATGTTCAGCTTGTACGGCAAGTTCTTGACAATTGAAAGTTTGAAAGTTTAAGCAAGAAAAGTTGGACTATATATTCAGATTGTGTCTTTTCTACCATTACTTTGGCAGTTCTCTATACAACCGTAGTTTCATTTCATTCACTCCTTTTATCTCCGTGAAGTTAATGTGTCAAGATGCCATAGATATATTTTGCATGAGCAAGCAAAAAATTAAAATTGCAATAACATCAATATTGAAAAAAAAAAAAAAGGAAATAAGAAGTGGCTAAATCAACACACCTTCATCCTAAAATCCACAACTTAAATGCACTGATGACTTGTGCCAATAGTATTAAAAGTTATATAAGGTGCGAACTTAGATTGGAGGGATTTGAATTTAACCCCTGCCTTTTCTTAATGCCAGAATCAAAACATTTATTCGTACTAATAAAAACTTTCATGTTGTGATTATCTTCACAACACTCCTTATATTACGAAGGCAATTATGCAAGAAATTCTTTTAGCCTTGTCATGGAATGTTATATTTCATCAATACCAAAACTCTGCATACTTTTGCATGAGCATTATCAGAAAAACACAATCCGTTCCATTTCATTTTAGAAATTTTAAGAGTGACTCATCAGTAATTTGCTGTTTTAATATCAGTGTTTAAGAAAATTGAGGTCGTTCAATCAATTTTTTCACTTGTAGAGTAGACCCAAAACGAATCAAAGACATCGATCAAATGAGCATAATGTTAATTTAGTATTTTAGTACAATAATCAAAAGTAAATCACATTCTCAAAATTGAGTTAGTTCCTCGTTCCTTCATAAACGAATTTCGGAAGTACAAATTGCTGTTTGAAATTATCACACTTGAAAATGTTTTTTAAGTGAAGTATTGAATTCATCTTCACCTTCGCCTACAAAGTAAGTAAATTTAATCTACGCCTTCAAATTATTGAATTTGTTACACATTGCATTTTATTTATGTCGGAAATTTGCCCAATTATTAAATTTATCGACTTTAACTTTACTTGCAAGTCAAAATTGACGCTAAACCATCCCATAAGTGTTTGTACAGTTAAATTATTCAAATAATATTTTGCTTGCATCGTAAACAAATTTTACAACTCACTTTTTTATATTCCCAATTAGTTTTTTATCTCACATACATCACATTATAAAAAGTGCTGTAGTAATTATTTCAAATAATACTCTATCCCAACTTTTCTCAAAATAGTAATTCATCATTACACTGCTCTCATCTAAAGTTAAACAACATTTACTTAGGTCGAATTTAAGCATATTTACGATCCAACCAGATTATATGCAATATTGATTTGGGGTTATATGAGTCGATTGCTAAAATGAAATTTGAGGTGCTTTTTGCTCAAACATGGAGTACGAAAGAATCCCAAGTTTTCTTGCATATTAATCTAGAATTGATAATAATCTGACTTATGTGGTCTAAAAGCTTATTTAGATAGGGAAAAAAAAAATTGCACGTAAAATTTAAATCCATATGATTTTGGTTCATTACTTCATTTGTTTTTTCTCGAGGGAATTTATTCCTTTCTTTGATCTGCTCATTAGCTGTTGTCTGGTAGAAATATGTGTATAATTCCAGACAGGGTGCCTCCTCTTCCGCTCACAGCTTCTTTGGAAAATTCAATAGTCAAGCTTTGCAACTAATTTCAACCTAAGCTATTACATTTGGAAGAATATGGCTCTGATTTCATATTCTGATTGGACCAAAACTCTTATTGGAAAGATTCCTCTGACTTTGTATCAATCATAATATTGTTGAAAGCGTGATCAATTGTCCATAGGGGACAAAACCTTTCATGCTGATGTACGCTAAAATTATGTATGTACAAAAATTCGTACTTATCGTAAGTAGACATGTTCAAGAAAAAGACACACACACACACACACACACACACGCACTTGACTTGGAGGTGTACACGTGAGTACAAGTAGGTCCATAATTTGGGCTATTTTATTTTGGTAAAATGAGGTTAGTTTAAGAAAGCGATGGGGAGAGATTGTAGTTGTAATTGCAGTCTTTTTTGTTCAATTTGGGACGTCAAAGAAATTATGTGGACAATAACCCTAACTAACCACTCTTTGAAAGAACTTATCCTTTTCATTTGACCATTGAAGCACTATACTCGCATCCAATAAAAGTTTACAACATTCTCCTTTGTGAGTTTGTGAATTGAAATACGCAATTTTTGGCCTCGAATGTTTGGGACATCAATCAGAATGGTCCTTTTCTTTTTAGCAAAGCGATCTGATCCCTTAAATTTGAGAAATGACGCAGTTTATTTCTTCATGATTTTTTGACGACAGTAATTGATCCTTAATCTACAAAATTTTACCCAACTTAGAGATGAAACTAATGAGAGAATGACTGTCACTGGGTTTAACTAATGGATATATTTTTAGTTGTTGTTGAAACTCTCCTCAAAATGTAGATTTCTATGGGCCATTTTGATCCATACCCAAGCATCTAGGACCAAAAGTACAATTTTCAGACCTATATGGAATTTTCTCTGTTCTGATTTAGCATTCTTTTGGTCATCAACTACTTTCTTAATCGATGTCTTTTCTGCTCAACAATTCCGTAAGTTCGGTAGAAAAAGACATTGATCCCATGGTCAGTGATTAATTATATATAAGACAATTTTCAATATTAGCTGCTATCCTAGTTTTGCGTGTAAAACGGTACATTTTTTCCTTCCACTCCATTTCTCCCAATTATATTAAAGAAAACATGCACCTAGTAGGTTTATTTCACAACGAAAAAGGCATCAAAAGCTCTTGGTGCGCATTTGCGCGTACTTTTACATGCCCCTCTCTTGAGTGGATCCATTATGTACATTTTCACAGTCAAATAAAACCTAAATTCCTAGAAATTAGAGGTTCTAAATTCAAACCCTCCTACCTTCTTCGTACCTCTTAGATCCTCTTTTCCTTATTGAGAAAAAAAAATTTAACTGAGAAAACTGTTGGGATATCAAGTGTGAATCAATATCTTACATCGGAAAGAGATGAGTAGAATGAGAAACATATAAGTAGGAATGATCCATAAACCCAATACCTTAAGGTTTTGGGTTGGATGTGGTGTCAACCCCATGGTTGTGATTCCCATTCTAACTCATGGTTAAATTCTCCTCGAGTTAGGCTCTCTCTGAGCCCAACAAGTGGTATCAAAGCCGATAGTTCGGCTAGGTAGTGACTCCAGGATAAAAAGCTAGTGGGAGTGGTAAGGCGTGGTTTGGATAAGAGCGAGGAAAAAAAAGAATCATGCAGACCTGCAGTGAGGCAAGGGCATGTGGGCTCTTGAGCAAGAATCGTACACTCCAAATTGAAGTGGGCTTGATGGAGTGGATGGGCTAGGGAGAGAGGTCCGATGTGGAAGAAATTCACAATTGAGGGGGAGATTGTTGGGATATCAAGTGTGAATCAATATCCCACATCGGAAAGAGATGAGTAGAATGAGAAACATATAAGTAGGAATGATCCATAGACTCAATGCCTTAAGGTTTTGGGTTGGATGTGGTGTCAAACGCATGGTTGTGATTCCCATTCTAACTCGTGGTTAAATTCTCCCCGAGTTTGGCTTTCTCTGAGCCCAACAAAAACTAAATCCCTTTTGAATAAGGTGAAATTAACATAGAAAAGAGTTATATGTAAAAGTTCTATTACTGTAACTGAGAAAGACCAGAGCACTAGCTACATTCTATTACTGTAATTGAGAAAGACCAGATCACTAGCTATAAGCGAATAGCGTATTCCATTTTGTTGGGGTATAACGCGGAAACTTGTGGCTGTAACCTTAAATGGTACAGCATTTGCCAGGTTAATTCAGCGTTGTGATCATTTTGATTTAAGCATCAAATTCTGACCTACCTACTAACAAATTTCAACTTCACTTCTCTAGAACAGAATCAGTATTCATCTTCTTCCGTCAAAAAAAAAAAAAAAATGTACCCATTTGCTTAAACACCTAAAGAAATAGAGCAATATAATGTAGCTATATTATCTTAGGCTTGATCAACTCCTTAATTCCTATCATAGTCTAGTCCTACATCAATTGCTGATTAGCTTCTCCAGAACCAGATAAATCAAGCTTTACAAAAACTTATGAGCGACCAAATTTCGAGTTTTTTTTTTTGTTAAATGCGTGCAACGTTACATGTAGGCAGCTTCAAAGTATGATATTTTTTATTCAACTCTCTGCTAGGTTTTCCTTCCTCTCGAGGGTATATTCCCTATTGTCACAAATGCATATAATTGTCAAATTCTCCTATCTCTTTTTTGCTTTTTTTTATTTCCTTGTTTTTTTCCTGGATGGAGAATATAATGTGAAATTCTATTATATATATCTGTCCTACTTTTGAAAACCTCATCAACAATAAGAACTATCATCATTTCTTGGCTTAGGTCACACTGCCTGCCCTCTTCGAACCATTAAATAAAATAAGATGAATGGAAAGGCTTGTACAATCTTATATGTCATCAAAACTATCAGTTTCTTCAGATTGCAATCTATTACACATGAGGAATAGATGACTCTATGATTAATTAAGTCTTCATGAATGCCTTATTCCAACAAGTATAATTTGACCATTTAATTCCCTATTGACACAATATATGAGTCTGTCTTCATAGTAGGGTTTTATGGTCATAGACCATCAACTCGATTGTGTTAAGATTGAAATTTTTACCATTAGTATGGATTTTAGTGATGTATTTAGTTTCAGTAGTTATTGCATTGGTAATGCATGAATTTAGCACAATCCTGTGAGGTAACATTTGAATTTGAAAATTTGACGAAAAATTTAAAATCCTTTCAAATCCTCAATCCAAACGAAGTCTCGATACTAAGCTTTACAGTGCAATAGATGCAAATTACAGTAAAAATGCACTTAAGATCATTTGAGACTGTAGCTAAACCAAGATTAATATTTGTGGAAGAGTGATCTTGTGCAGTAATAGATAATTTGGTGTGATGGCATGAGGAATTGAGGATGCGTATGAATCCACCATCTTCTGCTTACAACATGCTAGGAGGGAAAGAGTATTCTATCCAATTTCAGCTCTAATTTAAAGCTGGACGGATGTGACTTATGACCTGTGTATCTCCAGCCTAATGTTGTCTTTGCCATATGATTTGGAACATACTTTATCTTATCTTGGCAACATGGAAAGATACAAACCCCAACATAGAGACAAAAAAAAAATAACCACTGAGTTTTAAAACAAACTGCGAAAGTGATCAATGGACACTTTCGCATTGGTATCCTTCCAAAAAATTTACTTTGCGTTTAATTATATTCCTGCAATGTATAACTGAATTAAATTAGGAATTATATGCAATTGCTGATTAATGATAAGTTTTACTATTGAACAAAAAACATTTCGAAAATGAGACCTTCCTCCAGTAATAATAGCTATCAAGTAGAGATTTACATTTGACTTGCACTGGTTTTTCAGTTAGTATAGTTGAATAATATGTTAGTAGCTGTTTCATCCTAAATTAGTTGTGTTATTTTCAAGGTTTATAACTGCAGAATTGATATACTTTGTTACAATTGTAAAGGGATTTTACTTAGGCATTTGAATGTGGGAAACTCAGTTAGAATTATCAAAACCCCAAGTCGCTTGTTTGCTGGATAGAGCTTAGTGGTGCCTTCCCTTCTAATATATCCACCAGAAAGGGTAAAAGAATAGGATTAAGTGGTGTAATTGAATGCTATTGAATTATACCTCTTGTACCATTTGAAAGACCAATTTCCAACCATCAATTCCTTAGCCTCTTAAACATGAAACTTATGTCTACCATATCTTGGTGGAGTAGTACTTAATGCTCAAGTATGTTTCCAAAAGACATATCTGGGATCCTTTTTCTCTTTTTTTTTTAAAAAAAAAATTTTGGGTTTCTCCTATCTCTTTAATTTTTGTACTTGTGACTTTTCTATTTTGAATTTTTGATTTTTTTTTTTTGGGGTATTGAAAGGGAAAGGCTTGTAACAGCAAGAAAGAAAAGACTGGAGTGACTTGGAAGAAAGAAAAGAATAGGAAAAAAAGTACAAAAAACTTTGGATCCTTTCTTTCTTTTTTCTTTTTTTTCTTCTTTTATTCCCTCTACTTTTTTACAATATTGGAAACGACCACTGGCAAGCAATTTCAATCTCCAAAATTACACTTCACCAAACCAAAACAAAAGGTGGAGACTCTGGAGACAGATCCTCTGACTTCAACCGAAGCCGGTAAGGTGCAAACAAATTTGGTCAACTTTGGGCAGCTCCAATCACTCGTGTGGCTTCCAAATTCCAACTTCTGAAGGAAAAACACCAAACTACCCCTTCAAAAAAAAAAGAAAGAAACCATTTTGTTTCTTTCTTATGGGGTGGTCATGGCCCGTGGGGAGAATAAATTTTTCAAGGCACAGGACAAATACTAGAGCAACAAGACATGTATATGCGAAACAACCAAGTAGAGTATAAAATTAAGCAAGTTAATTGCCCAGAGTAAACAATTGAAAGGAGAAGAAGAAAGAATTGATAAACAAATGTTGGTAGTATTAAACTGTAGCGTACGTGCATTTCTTCTGCGTTTGGTACGGTCCAATCCAATTTTCTATCTGCAGGCGCTCCTAGTTTCAACACCTTGCTAGCTTTCATTTCATGTTTATTCAATAGCTTCTGAGTTGTACTAAAATATTTTGCTTTTCCTTTTCTCAACTCTGTGAAGCCACAATGTTCCTTTTTGTCCCATCATTTTTCTCAACATGGTCCTGAAAATTCATCTAACATAGACCAGAAACAAGAAGAATAAGCAGAAGAAGAAGAAGGAGAAAAGAAGGGAAAATTCGCATTGATCATGTCTGAAGACGAAAGTGATCATCTGTTTTATGTAGCATTGCTCAGTTTCTTGGTCTTGATTACAGGTAATAGTAAGTTTTTTCATGGCTATGATCAGAACCTTTCCGTTGTTTTCTGCAGAAGTAGTAATATCAGCATATCGCCAATCGTGATGTGTAAGAGTCTGTGTGGATATTCCAAATCTTTCGACCCTTTTCTCTTTTCTTGGATAAATTAAGAGTTTGTTGGTATTTGTGGCAACTGTTTGAGTTTTCCAAGGATGACTATGAGTTGACTTGATGAAGTAATTAGATTCTTATTGTTTTTTTACTGGACATGAATTTATTGCAGTACTAATGTTGAATATCCCCTGAAATACAGGAAAGCTTGTTGCTTCGGATTCTCTAGATACAGACAAGCAAGTTTTACTCAACCTGAAGTCATTTCTTGAAGACAAAAATCCTGTTAACAGAGGAAGCTACAATCTGTGGAATAGTGCAGGCACTTCTCCCTGCACTTGGCCTGGAATTTCATGTGATAGCCATGGAAACCGTGTGATCGGAATCAACTTGTCCGGCAACAACATAGCTGGAGGACTTTTTGGAAACTTTTCAGAGTTGACACAGCTAAGCTACCTGGATCTCTCTATGAACACCATTGGTGGGGCCATTCCGGATGACTTAGGCCGCTGTCAGAACCTGAAGTCCCTGAATTTGTCACACAATCTCTTTGATGGTGAGATTAACCTGACACTTCTCAAGAGCCTGCAAGTTCTTGATCTGGCCGTCAACAGAATTGATGGCGATATCAGGTCAGCTTTTCCTGAAAATTGCACCAGCTTAGTTGTTGCAAATGTTTCTGCAAATGCATTTACTGGCGATGTTGGGAATATGTTTGTTGGATGCTCGAATCTGAAGTATCTTGATTTGAGCACGAATAATTTGACTGGAAGCTTATGGTCTGGATTTGATAGGCTAAAAGAGTTAACCTTATATGAGAACAAATTCACAGGCACCGTCCCTTCATCATTTCTCACAGGGAATTGCAGTTTGCAGATTTTGGACCTCTTTCACAATCAGTTCGTTGGGTTATTTCCAAAGGAGATTTCAAATTGTAAAGATTTGGTGATATTGAATTTAAATGAGAACAAATTCAGTGGACTTATTGCTACAGAGATTGGTTCGATTTCAGGCCTCCAAGAACTTCACATGGGAAGCAATAATTTTTCAAAGGATATTCCAGAGTCTCTAGTAGGCCTGAGCAACTTAACCTTTCTAGACCTGAGTGGAAACGGCTTTGGAGGAGATATACAAGACATATTTGGGGAATTCAAGCAGGTCAGATTCCTTGTCTTACATGGAAATTCATATACAGGAGGTTTATACACGTCAGGAATTCTTGGTTTGTCCAACATTTATCGGTTGGACTTGAGCTACAACAGTTTGTCTGGTTCATTGCCTATTGAAGTTTCTCAGATAATGAGCTTACGATATTTGATTCTTGCCTACAACCAATTTACAGGTCAAATACCTTCAGAATATGGAAATTTCCAAGCAATTCAATTCCTTGACCTGTCCTTCAACATGTTGAATGGGTCCATTCCTTCAAGCTTGGGAAAGTTGAGCTCATTACTGTGGTTGACGCTTGCAGACAACCAATTGTCAGGTGAAATTCCTCCAGAGTTGGGGAACTGCAGCAGCTTATTATGGTTGAACCTAGCAAACAATCAACTCTCAGGCACAATTCCTCCCCAATTGACAACCATTGGTGCAAATCCAATGCCAACATTCTTATTTAACAGACAAAATACTAAGATCACTGCTGGCTTAGGGGAGTGCTTGCCAATGAGAAGGTGGATACCAGCTGATTATGCACCATTTAGCTTTGTCTTTAATCTCCTGAATAGGAAGAATTGTAGGAATCTGTGGGATAAGCTGCACACAGGCTATGGCCTATTTCAAGTGTGTGTACCTGGTTCTAATGTTCGAACATCAGACATCTCAGGCTATCTTCAACTAGCCAGTAATCAATTATCTGGTGAGGTCCCTCCTGATATAGGCAATATGCGTAACTTCAGCATGCTGCATTTGGGATTCAATCAATTCTATGGTAAACTTCCTTCAGAGATTGCACTCATGGGACTAGTAGTTCTCAACATTACAAGGAACAATTTTTCAGGAGATATTCCAACAGAAATTGGAAATATCAAGTGCATGCAAAACCTTGACTTGTCATACAACAACTTCTCTGGCACCTTTCCTGCTAGTTTTAACAAACTGAGTGACTTGAGCAAGTTTAATATCTCTTACAATCCATACATCGCTGGTGTAATACCTGAAACGGGACAGCTGGCAACATTTGAGAAATGGTCATTCCTTGGTGACCCACACTTACGCCTTCCACCTTTCATTGATAATTCTACTGGTGGTGGACAGGGAACCAAAAGTGAAAGTGCCAAAAAGCCTAAAAAGTTGGGTGCATTTTTGGCATTCTTAGCACTGCTACTGGCTTTCTTACTCTGTGGAGTCATGACTCTCATTGTTTGCCTCATGATAAAAAGTCCAACGGACTTACCAGGATATCTCTTGGAGGAATCAAAGGGAATGCACGAACTTGTGTCAACTTCAAGTTCATCTTCCCCATGGTTGTCAGATAGAGTAATGGTAATCCGCTTAGACAAAACAGCCTTTACTCATGCTGATATTCTCCAAGCTACTAGTAACTTCTCAAATGATAGGATCATTGGAAGAGGAGGATCTGGAATAGTTTATCGTGGGGTCTTGCCTAACGGCACAGAAGTGGCAATAAAGAAGCTACAGAGAGAGGGTGTGGAGGGAGAAAGAGAGTTCCAGGCTGAAATGGAGGCATTGAGTGGAAATGGTTTTGGTTGGCCACATCCTAACCTGGTAAAACTTTATGGGTGGTGTCTTGATGGATCAGAAAAATTGCTGGTCTATGAATACATGGAAGGTGGCACTTTAGAGGACCTTATCATTGATCGAACAAGATTTACATGGAAAAGGCGCATTGAGGTAGCAGTTGATGTAGCGCATGCTTTAGTATATTTACACCATGAGTGCTATCCTTGTATCGTGCACAGAGATGTCAAGGCTAGCAATGTGCTTCTTGATAAGAATGGGAAGGCACGAGTTACAGATTTTGGTCTTGCTAGAGTTATTAATGGAGGAAGTCATGTCAGCACAATGGTGGCTGGTACAATTGGCTATGTTGCACCAGAGTATGGCCAGATATGGCACGCCACGACAAAGGGTGATGTCTACAGCTATGGGGTGCTTGTTATGGAGCTAGCAACGGGGCGACGTGCTGTTGACGGAGGAGAAGAATGTCTTCTTGAATGGGCAAGAAGGGTAATGGGAGATGGACGTCAAGGATTTACTAGAAGCCTGATTCCAGTATCCCTTTTGGTATCTGGGCTGGAAAAGGGAGCAGAGGAGATGTGTGAATTACTAAGAATTGGAATAAGATGCACAACAGAGACACCACAAGCCAGACCTAACATGAAAGAGGTGCTAGCTATGCTGCTTCAGATTTCAGGTAGAGGAAGCAGAAGGCATCAAAGTTATGGATCTTCTTCTTCATCAGGATGAGCAAGATATTGGATTATTTGAACTGTCTCAAGTGTTCATACTTCAAGCCTGAACATAGTTTAGTTGACAAACATATACGTACCAGGTATGGGTGTCCATGTTATAATTGTTCATGTAAACAAATACTTCACATTCATTATTGTTATAGGATTTACAATTTTGTCTGCAATGTATATAGAGTCTAATGACTAAAGAAACATTCTTGGTTGCCATTTAAGACAGTTTTCCACCAGATCATCAAGGCAATGTTGAAATTTGAAAAGCAGTATTTTATTCCATTAGAAAATCGGTAACGATTTACTAATATCCAATAAAGAAACGTTCAACTCACTCACGACTCCAGTGACAACTCAAGAAAAAAAAAAAAAAAAACTGATCTTTGTAATCAGAATTTTCCAGCCAAGAAATCAGAGATTTCATTATTACAAGATATTACCAATTTACAGATGGCCTAGTATATTCTACTATGCAGAACGATAGATTTGACAATCCTGCTTCTTAAAATCGAGAGCCAAATCCATCCTTCAGGAACTGTTTCCAAATATGGGACTTAAACAAAATTCTAACCATTTACATATCTGATTTTTAGTGCTTCCTTGAACTGATTACAGTCACCTTGTTACAGCATACCTTTCTCACGGTTTTACCTTCGACTTCGTTTGTTCATCTGTTTTGGATCTTTGGGAGAAAAAGGGAGGTGGAATAATGAATTTGATCTCTCAACAAGAGAATGTATCTAATCTGGATCTTCTACAATGCAAATGGTAATTTTGGTATTGATAGGAGGATGCTAGTGCTGCTGCATTGAACAGCAAGACTTGTGCAGTGCAATTGATGTATTAAGAAGTTTTCAACAGTGTCTCCATAGATAGCTAAAGAGTAATGCTGAAGCAAATGCAGCAGAAAAGATTGACCAACCATTTGAAAGAAATTGCATATCCACCTAATTCAAGAAGTTAGAGGGCCGCTCAGGAAGAGTTGACAACTAAAATAGGCTACAATGATCATCTCATTTAGCACATTTTTAATTTGAAGAATCCTTTGAATTGACTGGTTTGGCCAAAATCTCAAATCGTTTGAATTGATTGATAATCTATGAATGTCATTGGAAATTTGGGACTGCAATCATTGCATTACTTGAGAATCCAAAGTTGTTCTTCCATTTTATAATGTCCAAGAAGTCAATGTGGCATTGTTAGTGGAAAATGTGGCAATGATTTAGTGGAAAAATGGAATCGGGGTTGTTGAGACTAGTTTCTTGTTTGGAAAGGGATTTTTGATCAAAAACATTCTACTTTTTCTGTAAACGTGTTTTTCAATAGTGTCATACTAGTTTTAGGAAAATTCTATAATCTTTTATGGAACATACCCTCAATTTGTATCCCTCAATGATGATAATAGTTATTATTTTGTCAAAAATACTTGTTTCTCCATTACAGTGAATGTAACTTGAGGGTGTAATATCCCGTTGGATTTAGTGTAATTTGAGTCCAACTCACTTTAATTGAGTAAAAAAATGAGACAAAATTCGAAATAGCATATTGTTCTTAAACAAAAGCAGAAAAATGAGACAAATACAACTTCCAACTGTATGAGGATATAAATTAATTTCCTTTAAATAACCACATAAATTTATCTTCAGTTACACTTATATAAGCAGAGAGAGAGAGAGAGAACATCTGTAGCTTTTGGTGCAACAAAAATACAAACTGGGATATTGAATCAGAACTTTTTTGCACTCTTCCTAGGAGTAAGAAAGTGGGGGGTGGGGGAACTATTTTCTCTCAATTCAGTACTCTTAACAGGCAGTCTTATGTAAGAAAAATCTTGAAAATAAAAACTATTTCCAATCAATCTTATCCTTTTCTTCAAATAAATAAAAAAAAAAAGGAAGAATTGTCACTCATTTCAGTGCTTAAATTTTTCATAAGAAAACAGCACTCTTATTTACCAAAAAACAAGGATTTAAAAAGAATTTTCCCACTCAATCTTTATCTATGAAAAAACAAGCTCTTTTCCAATTATTTTAGGAACCATCTAATGATACCTTGGGGAATAATTTCTGCCCACTGCCAAAAAGGGGCAAGCACAGGATAATTTCAAAACATTGAGCCGCAAACCTTTTTGAGAAAAAATGTGCGGCCCAAATCATTCCTTATATACATTCTCCCACATTGATATCTATCGTAACATGTAGTCGTATCAAATGTACATTTTGTTCATCAATTTGTACAACAGTAACTTCTTGGTGCATAATCCGTGCATGAAACAGTACATTTTGTCATAATAATCATTTTTGACAATTGTAGAGATCCCACGCAAGTTCTTGCCATTATCAAAAGAACAGGTCCTGATTTGACAAGAAAAAGAGAAAACAATAAAAGAAAAAATGAAGCAAGAAAGAATACTGAACAAGTGAACATTTGTGCAACACAGGCACATGTTGTCACACATTATCACATTGTGAGGGTGAAAAATCAAAGAACTTCACAGCCCCATTCCCACTGATGTATATTTCAGATTCATCTTTGAACTGCAAATTGCAAATTTTTTACATGGTAGTTATAGTTTCAGTTATTTTTTTTTTCTATGTTGAATATGACACAGTCCACAACTAGTAGCTGATCATGTACTGCTTTTATTTTTTTTCTCATTTCCTCATTCCAACTTCTCATTATTAGCACATATATTAAGCCGGGAAAGTTCAAAAAATTTCTTTTCTCAGCTGCAGTGTCTGAATAACCAATTCTTCTTGTTATTATCCTTACTTAGGGCTTAATCACTATGGTTTTGATTTCTTTCTTCCTCTGTCAAATATCATTCAGTGTTGATCTCCGGAGCTAATAGCTGATGGGATGATTTTGCTATACCTTTTCCTTCTGCCAAGTTCTCATTATGAAGATGATATATAATGTCATGTTGCAAAAGATAATATATAATGTCCATTATTTGATTGACTTCATGGTCTTGTTGAATCTTAACATTCTGAAGTGAGATCTTTAACCTTTGGTCATTGCAGCTACCTTACCTGAGCTATGATATTTCATTGACTAACATATTGCATAATAGACTGCATATAGTGTCCAGTTTTGTATCCACTAAGATAGTTAACCTGTCCATGCAAATGCAGAGATGTGAAAATGAAACTTGTGCAAATTTGTTCTGTATCATCAGTTATTCTTTTGCTTAATGAAATCAAAAGAAAAGAAAAAGTTCTCGACTTTTAGTAGAAAAATGTATAAAACTAGCAGAAATGTTATAATTGGTTTCAGAATAAGCATACTCTTGATCAAGCCACCACTTGATATTTGGTAAAGGGTATTGAAATATTTGATCGAGTACTGAAGGTGTATATTTTGAATTCTTGCATGTATGTATGTTAAAGAGAAATGGCTGAAGAGAGGAAGGAGAACATTATGTCTGTGGAGCTTGCAATTCAGAGGGAATTAGCGTACAGAGAAAAGATTGCTAGCTTCTTGTCCGGGAAAGAAAAAGAAGAACTGCTGCCTTTGAAGGTGAGATTGCCCAAAGTTTATCTTATCTCATGCTGTTTCTACTTTAGCTGTCTCTTGTAGTTCTGATTCTTGTTTGATTCAGATTTACTGGGAGTTTTAACAGTAGAATGCATCATAGTTTGAATTGACCACAATGCTAGTAGCTCAATGAAATTATGAAGGTCTGAATGCTAGTCATTTTAGCACCATTCACATTTCAACTAACTAAACTGGGTACTTTTCTGGGGAAAACTTGAAACAATTATAAGCTGAATTATCCATGAATTTAACCAGATATTCAACCCTTATTTGTCACTTATATAAGGGAGTCTGAGCTCCATACGCAATAACTGCCAGTCAGAAAACAGAGAATTTTGATTTAGGCAGTATAACTTCGTTTCTGGTGATCAAGCATCAGGCTTTAGATGGCTCCAATGAGTGGGAAAAGGGACAAGGGGGTCGTTTTCTCAAAACTCATTCTTCCATTTTCTCTTTTCAGGCATGGTTGCTTTGCGTTTCAACTTCCTCAAGAAAAGGGTAAACATAAATTAAGCATAGCTCCATCAATATCAAACTTTTGCAATGAATATTTTCTGAGAAAAATCTCCTGCCAAATTTCGAATCCACTGTTTATGATGTTCTAAATTGGTGCTAAACAACTTTTGCAACTGCTTTTGGTAGTTTTCTCTCCTACATTTTCTGTAGTTTTCAGATCAAATCAGTTGGCATTTGGCCTCTGGTTATGTAATACCCTGAACTAAATGAACTCTGGTATAGCATTCATGTCCTATGACACTCAGTCACTGATGTGTAAATGAGCGATCTTCACAACTTGCAGTCACTAGAAGCAACATTGCACTGCCCTAAAAACAATGCTGTTATGCCTTAAAGATCTTTCACTTCTTATGTCGTACATAAGGAGATTTCAAGAGAATTGCTTTAAATTATCTCTTGCCGTTGAACATTAAAAGCTATAGATATAACCAATATGTTTAACAGCAAACTGAAAATGCATATATGACAATGTATCTAATTAGTAGAGCTGATACAAGAGTAGGTTTTTTCTGTTCCATCTCTGCTCTTTCCTTTTCCTGCACAAACTTTTGAGCCCTTACTTGATTAATGTTTTAGAGATTAAGCAACTGTAAAAGAATAGGTTAGTCATGTATCCAAATTTTTTGTCCAATTTGTTCTTCAGTTGGATCCTCAGATATATTGAAATCATGCTTTCTGGGCCAGTTTCTTACTAATTCACGACACAAGTTATGCCTGTTTCCTCTTCTGCTTGTGTATCTAACTCTTTTTAATGGTAAATGTTGAATATCTTGTTCTTTACTTCAGGTACCATGTTCAACTACATTTACTAGTCCATATCCAAGTCCAATGCAAAATGTAGGGCAGAGTTCAATCTCAACTTCAGCCTCTAGAAATCAGTCATCATACCGGGGCAAATCTCCAACTCTAAGTCCAGGACCTGGACATGGGAAAGCAGATCAGCAATGCAATATCAGTAACAGGTCCGACATATTCTGTAAAATCTGCAAAGTGAGCTGCTCAAGTCCTTCCAATTACAAACAACACATCAGAGGTGAGAAGCACAGGGCTATGATGCATTCCCCAAAACTGAATAAGAATGCAGCTGTTGGACCAAGTAAAAATCAGCAACCAAGATGCAATCTGTGCCAGATTGTATGCATGGATAAAACTAGTTTGCAATTGCAGTTGAATGGCCAAAAGCACAAGGCGAAATTGAGGATGAATGAACTTGGGAGGAAGGGGGAAATTTCCCAACAATTCTGGTGTGAAATGTGTCAAGTTCCTTGCAACAATGAAGAGACATTTCAGTTGCACCTGAAGGGAAAAAACCATGTTGCTCGCAAATATGCTTTGGAGGAAGAAAAGAAGGCCATTTAAAATGAAGCAATACTGCTTAGGACTTATCAGGTTCTCCAAATTTGTGAATTACGAAACTTATTTAGACCTAAGAGATTTATCAGTTGTATTTTAAGATTGACTACGTTTTATGGATAATTTCTGATCATTTAAGATTCATCTTAACTCTCTACCGTATTAATATGACATCTGATGATCTTTCTGCATAAATCCTAACGACAACCAAGATGATGATTCTTACTCTTTTGCTTGAGAAACTGTGGTAGCCATGCAGATTATAATGGACTAATGGATGGATTCAACCAAGTTATTCCTTGGAAATGACCTCTATTATCAAATTTTCTCATCTTTTTAACAAAGTCACTAATCATTAAACTCCACATTTCTCATCTCTGTGTGCCATTCATCAACAATCTTTCAACACAGGCACCAGCATGTATGTCTATTTATCCCAAGATTAGTATATCATTAGCTAATCTGTCTATCTATCTACCTCTATCTATCTATCTATATCTATATCTATAATCTATAATCTATCTATAATCCCTATAAAAGTACCGTGAGTCTAGGAGTGTAAGCAATGTAAGCAAAATTATGTCTTACTTTTTATAGTACCTAAACTACCCCCCATAGAATAATTGTAATGCATTTTAATAATGATAAATGAATTAAACCAATCATGTTAATTGACCGTTACAAAAGTTATCTATAACTGAAATGACACAATGAAAGAATTAAAATGCATCATTAACAGCAAGCAAACAAACCCAAAAGAAAATCTCCCTAAAATTGAAAACCAATAATCAATCAAATGACATAAAGTGAACAAACAAATTAATCAAAAAAATGAAAAGGACAACTTAAATGACACCAAAAACAACGTTTAAGTGCCCTTAATATAGAGGCACAGTTGCTTGTGTTTAATTTGTTTGGTGAGATTAGATCAAGTCCATCCTACGAGCAGTATAGTAGCCATTTCCAATGGACAAGGAAAAGAAGAAGGGAAAAAAAGGTTAGAATAAAGCATACTCTAATTTTTAAGTATGTAAACTATCTTATGTGTAAAATTTAGTGGTGTCAATTTGTGGTTAATTTAGCATCTTAGAAATATCCACAGTGTTGATCTTGGTAAACTAAGAAACCTTTAAGAAGTCATTTAGATGAAGAATTGCTAGATCAAAATGCATTAAAAAATAATGGGCCAAAATCATAACTAGAAACTTTGGTGAATGTGAGCATATGAAGAGTGGTGTAAACTATATGACAATAACCCCATATGCTTATGATACAAATTTTGCTAACTGTGGTTCTCTCTAAATTTATAATGTGCTTATCATTTACTTTTCCTCACTTTAAAATACCCCATATTATTTTCTCCATTGTTCTAATGTAGCAGCAAACTATACACTTACTCATATGACCGTTATCCTCATATAACATTGGTTTTATCGTCTCAATGTTATCTTTTTCTCTGATTTCATCATCATGCATGCAATATTGCTATCCCGCATAACAGTGCCCTCATATAGCCAAATCAAGAAAGAACCAATATAGTACAATCATAAGTTGTGAATATTTTGGATGCGAAGAGTACAATTAATTAACAAAAAAAAAAAAGGCAAAAAAGTGGCGTACCCTTTATTAGTGTATAAATTTGCAAAGAAGAAAAGCAAGATAACATCTAACCAAAAGTTAATCATCTTGGTACCATTCCTGAAGGTTAGATTTATAAATTGTAACTCAAGAAATTTTGTTTTATATTTTGGACCACGAGACATGCGATCTTTAGCCAAAAATAGTTACACCTTTGATTATCGTCCTTGAAAGTTGAATTTAGAAATTGCAACTTAACAAATTTTGCTTCGTATATGTTGACAAGAATACTACATCTTTCTTTATATATAAGATGACGTATACTCTATGATTAGTAGAAAGAAAAAATATTATAGCTTTAATAATCAACATGTTATAAAACACTTTAGAACAAAAACAATATAAAAAATAAAAAATATAATCACTTTGCACGAGTAGTATTACTAGTTACCCTATAAAAAGTATGTTGAGTCTTAATGGTTAAGAGCAGAAGATGATCTTAGTTTTTATAATGCCAATATTACCCTCCTTGCCAATAAATGGGCAAATTACATTGCATTTTCTTAATAATTAATATGAATTATACCAACAGTCACAAAATGAACATTTCCTTGAGTTGTGGTGAATTAAACCAAAAAAAGAACAACAAATTCATTCCATTTCATCAATAATTAATATCAATTTTGCTAAGAGCTACAAAATGAAAACATTCCCCCGAGTTTGCTGAAAAGCAGAACAAGTCTTTTTATTCTTTAGATACAGGTTCACAGTAAATCCTAAAAGCACTCTATGAGTATGCATACATTAACAGTGAGTGAGCAACTTTAACATAACACTAGTTTTTTTTAACTTCATGCTATGCATGAGTGTGCCCCGGTGCTGGTTCGATTAAAAGCACGAAATTCCTGCTGAAAGTAAGATTTGTTTATAGCTACATGTATGCAAATAGTGAAGTCATCAAATCACAATGCAGATATAAGAACAAAAATAGCAAGAATATGCATCAGGCTTCTGTCAATGGTGTTTCATCAATCGGTATATAGGAGTGCAGACAATGCTGTGGGCCTGTGGCCTATAATATTAAGCAAACCATTCATACAACACAAAGGAAAGAAGATGTTCTAGAAATAAAATCGCGATATCTTTTTCTTGAATGCTTAGCATTAAATTGATAATAAAATGAGCAGTAACTTTGATAACAAAATGAGCATTAGTTGAAAGAGAGTAAAGGCAGAATATAACAGGTACACAATAAGATATATTAATTTTTGGGATAATTTCAGAAACCTCCCCCGAGGTTTCTCATAATATCACTCAATTCTCCTGAGGTTTTTAAAATCTCGCTTACCTCCCTTGAATTAACATTTCTTACAACATTTTAACCCCTTTGGAGGAAATACAAGAAAGGCAAAACTTTTGTTCCAATACTACCCTTATGTTATCCTACTTATGAAATTTATAACAACAATAACAAATAAAATAAGGTTAAATTTTTTGTAAGATGTAAATTTCTTGACGGAGACTATTTATTTTAGTTATATTGGAACAAAAGCAAAATTTACACCTTGAAAATTCACACACATGAAGAGAAGAGATTATTTTAGTTTTCAATACAATTTAAACTACAGCATGAAATAAAACATATTTCCCCAAAATATATCTTGACTTCCTTAATTGTAACTTAACTATGCATGAAATTTTTTAAAGTATTAAGTACTCACCAAAATCCTGATAAGTGGTTGACCTTGATTAAATTTAATTTATCTACATCATTTGCTATTCCACCACGACCCTAACATAAAGAAATATGGACCATTATTAGCTAGCAATTTATTTTTTAAATTTAAATTTTTTGTTTTTAAAATTTTATTTGTTTTGGCTTTGTAGTTAAATAGTTATTAAGAGCAAGGGCAATGTTGTCAATTTGTGACTTTTGATAGGAATATTTACTCTTATCAAGTTGACAAGGGAAGTAAGTGAGATTTTAAAAACTTCAAGAGAGCTAAGTGATATTATGACAAATCTCAGGGGAGGTTTCTGAAATTATGCCTTAATTTTTACTAAAACTGAAGGAACAGTGATTATTATATAAACTTACATAGGAATTGAGAAGGATTTTGAAGGCTCTCGCACCACATTTAGGCCACCAGCATTAGTAGGAATACCTCCTGCTGCTGATGTGCCTGTAGAACCTCCACTGAGACGAGATTGTCTTAATTTTACAATTGGTGATTGATGTTTCTGTTCTATATTTACAGGTCCAGAAAAGTGATCAGTTTTTCGCAAGCTCTGTTTTCTTCTAATTATAGGACCTATCCCTTTGCTACTCAAGGTTTTCCCACCTTCAGTAGGTGCTGGGCATTCCTGATGTATTGGATACGCATTTGCTAAGAACAAAAAACAAAAAAAATGACTTGCTGATGAACAAATAAGGGTACATAAAAATATTAGGACTTCTTTTTTTTATAGTATCATGCTTGAGATTTCTCGCAGTTTTTCTCATAAAAGTTTTGACAGGCAATCTACATAACAAATAATTTTAATTGGTTAAGTAATGTTCATGTAAAGTTTCAGTAGACACTTATCAGTTGCATTCCAAAGTAATATGTTCCTCCCATTTTACTTTACTTGCTATCAAACTTGAAGGCCTAAAATCAAAAGATACCGTCATTCCACTTTCTATTTTTGGCAGAAATTATTAAGGAAAATGTTGTTTATTGACATTTGACAGACGGAAAAAACTTAGGAGCACCGGTAGAAAATAATTTGTCTTCTTCACTCAAATTTACACTACTTAGATGGGTGCAAATACAGAGGAAGTCGAGCTCAAACAATTGCTGAAGCAAATTTTGGCAAACTGAAAGGACAATTCATCTCTGTAATCACCACATGAACACAAAGGAAGGAAAAAAGGGTAGAGAAAAGTTAAGGTTGGTTGGACATTCATTACCAGGGTCATAGGAATAGTTCATTCTCAAAAACCAATACGGTAACATTCAACAACGAAACCACTAAGCTAGCTCAGTGGCCACCACCTCTCCTGGTGGGGTGGGAGGTCAGGGGTTCATTCCTTGCCTCCCACCAAATTGTTTGCCCCTCATGGGCAACTCGGTTGGTCTCAGCAAACCTTCTTAGGAGCTGGTGTTCAGTGCCCGCAAGAGTCCGAATCTTGTGGTTATCGTGTTCTGGGTTAGGTAAAAACCAATTTTTCATGTCTCACTTTCATTTCTAGATTTCCTGTAGATTTAATTTCAGCAGTTTGAAGACCTTTAACTTCATTGAATTAGATTCAAGAATACTAAACAAGGAGACGATGCACTTGAAGAAACAGAGCAATTTGGCATGTAACTATCCAATTTCAAAGAGTATTTCAAAGGTGAATCAAAATATATCCAAGTTCCTCATTAGTTTTGATATTATATAATAAATAACCCTGAACGGTTTACAATTCTTTAAATATATAAGTTCTATAATTATAAATCATGTCATCAATGAGAAATACGAACAAGTTTCACCAAATCAGAACATTTCTGTGCAAAGTTAAACTACTCAAGTTCGAGCAATGGAATTTGAATATAATTTAAGTTGCGTTATAAGTGCTACAACACTATGGATCATTTTACTATTCACCATTGACTTGAAAAGAAAACAAAAAAAAAACTCACTAAAACTAATAAAAAAATTTCATAGAATGATGTAAACGAGAATGACAAATCATTCCAAAAGATGAACATTTGGTACACTTATAAAACAAAAGTGCTTTTGGAACAAAGGATGTTTTGTTGGTCGTGCAATTGCATTGGTTAAAGGCACACCAAATTTAGAAAAATCATAAAACAATAAAAATATTAGACATCATATTATTTTTTTTTCTCAAATACGTTTAATCCTTCAAAACAATTGACTTCCTCAAAATTTTGAGGAAAAAAATGGAAAATCCAAGAGCATCATCATGTTCGCGTACAAAACACTTGCCCCATTACTAGTCATCGTTAAATGGTTGAAAATTACTGAATCAGGAAGCACGATTATTATCTTTGTGCTAACTTAGTTCCTTTTTGTTCGAACGCCTTCATACAAAGAAGTAGACTCCTGCTTGTGCTAGTGCAATCAGAACAGCTAGTTCGGAATCATATAGAAACTAATGTGATGGACAGAACAGAGGCCTGAAATAAGTTACCGGGGGCGATAGAGGATGCGTAGATTATTGGTGCACGCAAGTTAGTTCAGATCACAGCTCGATTGATGAATGAAAAGATTGAAACCCAAAACTTGCTGAGGTTTGGATAACGTTCATAGGTGCATATTTGAGCACAATCAATGCCGTCTGAACGTGATATTATCCTCTCGGCAAAGCTATGCATATCCTTTCGGGCGGGCACTAAATATTGTTGTTGTGTATTCAAAACTTTCTTGAGGGTTAGTATTTTGACGTGACAGGTAGTATATTTTTTTTTAACAATTCATTTTTTATTTGGCACAATAGTGAATAGATCAACTGAGTAGAAAATGCATAAAGTTTTGTAAAGAATCAAAGCTAGTAGTAAAATACGAGACTTGTATAATACAAGATATTGTACGTACGTATATTATATAAAAAAAATTTTAAGTATTATTATAAGTTTGGTGTAAAAATATAGCAAAATTACACGTACAAATTCTTACATAAATAGTATGAATATATTTGAAAGTTGTAGAACTAAAATTATGTTTAAAATTACTTTATTTTACAAAGATTATGCTACGTTTACACCAATTTTAACTCTTATCTTATATAGGAGACATTAAATTTATCCAAATTTTATCACCTTATTACTTTTACACATATATATATATATATATTTACAAAATTATGTTATATGTCACTATTATTTTGTATATAACTCGGAAGACAAGCTATTGTCCTTACTCAAGGTTTAATTTTTTTTTCAAAAATTGTAGTATAATTGGGTGAAGTATAATAGGTCAAAAGTTTATCATGTATTTTACACTCTTTATTGAGAAGCACAAGTACTTTTTGAAGTATTTAGAAATGTATAAAATTTGGAAGCTTTTTAAAATCATACATACGAACATGTATTTTATGAGTATAATACGAGTATTTACTAACTAGGTAAAGAATACACCAAATCTCTTAAAAATAATACTAGCAAATTGAATTGGACAAAACACAACTGGACTTGTCCATTCCCACTACTAACAACACGTTACGTGTGTTTACTAGCTAGATAAAGATAGGGCAGGGCTCTTAGAGTTGTCGCTACTGTCATGCTCAGGATTCGAGTTTTGGGCCAAACACTTGAGAATATGAAAGGCATGGAGAAGGATGGGAGGGTTAAAAAAAATGATTAAAAGTTAGGTTATGCCTTATCTACACACACCCAATAAAATTTAGAAAAAATAATATACATCGCTAATTTTGTCATCACCAGTGTATCACCTCCTATGCGGATTAATGGCATGATAATAAGTTTCCTATCCCATCCTTATGCAGTGTTGATGTTGCAGTTTTTGTGATGAATATAAAGTATTTTAATGAAATTTTATTGCTTAATACTTGTTGAATCTTACTTCAAATAATTCATTTTTTATACAAAAATCACTATGATAAAATATCAACCTCAATCAATTAACACAAAACAAGTAATAACACATATCAATCAGAATAAAATATTTTCTTCTTTTACATGATTTTTTCAGGGGTCCTCCAACATAGTCACTAGTTACTACATTACTCACTATGCCTTTCTCCTCCTTGATGCCTAAAGTTTAATTACAACTATTTCAGTGTATGTCTTTGTAAACTAACATAAGGTAGAAGAATGGTTGCATTGAACTGTAAATGCAGACACTTCTTCTGTTGTCTATGGAATTACGTTGGCCTCCTTCAATTTCGACACCATGTTATATATGAATGGGATTAGAACCGAACGTTTATTAATGGCAAATCTAATACATCTACTGTTATTAATGGCATTTGTTCTTTTTTTTTTTTTAGTGTAAATGGTAGATTTCAAACTTTTTTTTTTTTTTAGGGGTATCCCGCAGGGAGTGGACCCCGCAGACTATTCCCCACCCTCCACAACTTGGTGGCAGTAAGGTTCGAACCAGGGGCCTAAGGCTCCATCTTCAGCAATCTCAACCGCCAGACCAAGCCCCGGAGGGCGGTAGATTTCAAACTTGAGATCTCACATTTATACGTACTCTCTTCTCCGCACTATCCAACTCATCCCTCCCTTAATGACAATTGTTTTTGTTGGAACTCATCCCTAATATGTCCATTAGTAGCCATTTCTATTGTAAAAATATGTAAGAACTTGCTAAATTCTCTAATGAACTTGTCAATGGAGTCCAGTAGAATTCGTGTAAGAAGGTGGAATAGACTGTGAAGACTGAAGGGACAGACATGAAGAAAGACACATGACAAAAGTTGAAAGCTTCCTTCCTGTACAAACATTTTCCATGTGTATATAAACAGTTGTTAGCGGGACCCCTTCAAATTCAAGACAAAATACTACTGCTCACAGTCGACCCTAACGTTATGCTCAAGTTTCATATCTCCAAAAAAGATATGAAGAATTTCATGTCAAAACTGGAGCGGAAAAAGACAAACATGCTTATGGCCACTGTTCTACCAAACTCAAATGAAACACCCCACCCACGATGAGGTATGTTTCACTTCATTCATTATAGCTTGCCTTTGTTAATGCAATGACTCAAATATCGCAAGAAAAAGTAGCTAGAAAGAATTGGGAGTGTTCGTGGAGCGAGTAATTAGTCAATTTGCAATTCTGCTGACCCTAATCACAAGTAGCAGTTCAGCAAAATTGTATTTTATACCCTAATCTGATTCAATCGGCTTACCACTAATCAGTTAACTTGTAAGGTAGATTCGAGTATATAGGGTAAAACCTAACCCTCTTGTACTTGGAGGAAAAAAAAAAGAAAAACATAATCAGATTAACAAAAAATATACAATAGTTATCTAAATTAATTAGAATGTTTAATCCTACAATTCTAAAAACCACCAACAAAATAGAAAATCAAAACACAATAGATAATTAAAGCATAAAATATTTTTAAACATTTGTTTTCATTTTTTTAATTCTTGAAAACTATTAATTTATTTTTTATTAAGGATGACAAGTTGCTTCGCAACCTAACATGTAAGCTCTATTAATTAAAAACAAAATAAGTAGAGTGATGAAGTGGATAGAATTAATGAGAAAGGAAAAAAATTTTGAAGAAAGACAAAAAATAGAATAGTAAAATAAATGAAATTAGTAGTTATAAATGTAGGAAATGGAACAAATAAATCAAACATAAGGTTAAATATACAAGTTTATAAGTTGTGAAAAATAAAATGTATAATGGCATGGATCCTGTAACTTAAATTATTAGTAAATGACTAAATAATTATAGGCTGAGCTTTGGATACAGTTATCCTAACCAACCTTATCCATATGCAGGTAAGTTCGGATAACTACGGTTTTTGATATTTGCAAATCATACCCTAAGCTAATTTGTCGAGTAGGTCCAACTAACCTCTAACCATTTTGAAAACTACGGATTCATTACCCTATTTTTCTAATTGAACCAATTCGATTTCTCAATTACCTTCTTTTTCGGTTCTTTTTTGAAGTCCCTAGCTAGAATATTGTTTCTGTTAGGATCCAAACGCGGAATAAACAACATTGAGATATCAAATACACAACAATTTAATGGCAAATAAACCACAAGCATGAAAGATAAACAACACACAATATTTAACGTGGTTCGACTCCACCATTGAGCCTACGTCCACGGAGAGAAACCTATTCTTTATTATAAGAGGAAAACCCTATACAAGAATACAACTTAAACCCAAACCCAACCCTTGTATATCATCTCTCATCTCTCAAGAACCCTCTCTCACACCCCATGTATAAGGCTACATGATACCCCTTGCGTCTCCTTGTGTGTCTCGGTAGTATGCTAATCTACCTATTTATAGAGAACATTACTGCCAAAAAACCAAATAACAATTGGAAACCAATACTATTTCCTAAACTCATATAGAGTAGAAAATAGCATCTAATTCTAGCTAAATAGGGCGTTACTTGACTACTACTTCAAGTAACTAAATCCAATTAGGAAACTAGTTACTTCCCACATCAAATAGGAATCTTGACTAAAAGAAATTAAGTCAATTTCCTAACAAATCTCCACCTTGGCAAAAATTTCTTTTAACAACCATTTGCCTTTAATTACCAAATAATATGGTACCAAACTATACACCCGAATCAATACAATCCTGACACCAAATTGATTCAATCGGCAAACGAACATGTGTAGTTGCCCTGACTCCAACCTCCAGTTGACTAGTGAGAAGGTGCCTCAATTCACTATCTCCTTTTACAATATTTCTTCTCACCACCACTTGCAATCTGAAATCCCCTTCTGTGAGCTCTAATCCTAACCATTGAGGCAACCAAGTGGTAAAATCACTATACTTCTTCCCATTCTCAGGACTGTCTCGCCATGTGTGGTTTTCAAGACTCCACCTAAAACGAAAAACTCGTAACTGTCAGAGTCTTCTGGCGCATGAAAATTAGATTTCTTTGTTTCTTTGGAACATGTGCCACACCGCCCAAAGAATATAACCAAAATCTAAGATCCACCGAAATGAAGTATCAACTGTTGGAGGTGTGAGAAAGTCTCCACCGATTCACGTCCAAAATCAAAATTGGACTCCACTTTTTCCTTGACCCTTGAATCACCTGCCTAGATTCACCGTCAAGTATTTTCGTACTTTTTGACTTCCCATCCTTCACCATCAATGCTTTTTGCCAAACCATTGAAACAAGGATATCACTCATTAAATTGTTCAATTGGTAACAGCTACCAATCCATTTGATCTCAATAGTTAACTAGGATCCAACTATGAACCTTGAGCAACCTAGTCTCACAACCAAACTCTGATACCATTTGTTAGAATCCAAACGCGGAATAAACAATATTGAGATATCAAATGCACAACAATTTAATGGCAAATAAGCCACAATCATGAAAGATAAACGACACATAATATTTAACGTGGTTCAACTCCACTATTGAGTCTACGTCCATGGAGAGAAACATGTTCTTTATTATGAGAGGAAAACTCTATACAAGAATACAACTTGAACCCAATCCCAACCCTTGTATACCATCTCTCATCTCTCAAGAACCCTCTCTCACATCCCATGTATAAGGCTAAATGATACCCCTTGTGTCTCCTTGTGTGTCTCTGTAGTATGCCAATCTACCTATTTATAGAGATGCCAATCTACCTATTTATAGAGAACATTACTGCCAAAAAATCAAATAACAATTGGAAACCAATACTATTTCCTAAACTCATATAGAGTAGAAAATAGCATCTAATTCTAGCTAAATAGGGATTTACTTAACTACTACTTCAAGTAACTAAATCCAATTAGGAAACTAGTTACTTCCCATACCAAATAGGAATCTTGACTAAAAGAAATTAATCCAATTTCCTAATAGTTTCATAGGATAAATTTTTAATTTAGATCCATAAATTGTAGATGGACTTTCATTTCAGTCTATAGATTTAGTTTTGACCATGTACTTTACCCCTTAAAACTAAAATCTATCTTACTAAAGTGTTTAAATTTCGATTTTAGACACTTTACAGGCAAAAAATTTCCCTCCCTCGTCAAGGTCGATGGGATTCAGCTCATAGGGAAACTTTTCTATATCTAATTTCACATGCATTCACATGCATTTGGATCCTCACAATTTTTTGTCTATAAATTTCATTTTTGGCTACTTACTTTATGCTCTGAAGTTGAAATCCATCCTACTTTAGTATTTAAATTTCAGTTTTGAATACTTTACGATCGAATATTTTCCATCCCGCATCAAGTTCAATGGGATTGAGCTGATAGGGACACTTTTCTATATCCAATTTCACATGCATTTGGATCCTGACAAACCCTCTCCCCTCCCTTCACCAGATGATCATGTGAAATGGAAGGCGTTGGTTGCCCGACAATCGTCCACATCAGAGCCGCACAACCCGGGATTCATAGCACTCCCTGGAAAGCAATCATGTTTCCTTGTCGACTTTGCCTCCATGACCAAAAAATAGACTTTTCTGAATGTTGTGTTATCCTAAGGGTCCATTAATTTGCGTTTTTTACCTTAAATAATAGAGATATATATCACGTCAACTACAAAAATTATTCCTTGTTATTGATAACTGAAATTCAATAATCCAATATGACAACATTTATTAGGCCCTTCATCAAATAGAAAAAAAAAACATAATTTCTAGTAGTAACTCGAGTCTGTATTACTAAAAAAAAAAAAAAAATAAATAAAAAGAAGATTAATTCCAAGGTAGAGGACTAGCAATTGCAGTATACAAGTGATAGCTCAAATCGAGTTGATTAGAAATTAGACAGATGAAATTGACTGTGAATCATCTCCGTTTGGATTGGTCTATTTTTTAAAAAACAATTGTTTCAAATATAATGTTGCAATAATACATAAACAAAAACAACTCAAAAAACATTCCATCCATACAATATATCAAATATTTTAAAAAATATCAATATTAAAAATTTTTCATATATATTGTTATAGTAAAATATTTCAAAAACACCCAAAAAAACAGCTAATCCAAACGTGATCACAGAACTTATTGTTTTCTTACATGTTATTATTTTAGTGCTTACATTTATTGGCTTAACGTTTACATCTATTGTGTTAACACGAATATTATATCGTGCAATAAAAATTGTCAATTGTCAATTGTAAATTCCCGATGTTGAGCAAGTTGTGGCCACGGGACAGTCTCCCCCAATTGCACCTCTGGTACAATAATCACCAGACAGGTAAGGAAGGAAGGCATATCCAAATTTGCCTAAAGGCGAAGAAAGAAACAAGAGACTCCATCATCAACGAATGGAGCATAATTTTGGGGAGTTTGAAAGTGATACCAAAACTATAATAGAAAGGACCAATTGCAGCCTATAATTCTCAGTAAAGGATATATTTCTCAAGAAAGTTTTGTCCAAGTGGTATCAAGTCATGGATGGAAATCCGCAAACAACGTCGCCAATCCTCACGTGAATACTGTATTGGCCCCTCCACTACACAACACAGGTATAATTAGTGTCTATATCTATTTGTTCCTATTATAGATATGCACATACTTTTTTGGATCTTTAAATAGGGAATGCAGCAAGCAAACTGAAACAACAGCAAGCATAGAAGAATAAGAGGAAGAAGAAGAAGAAGGAATGGAGATCTCCCAGAAATTCTCCAAGAAATCCAAGGATGTCTCGCTTCAAGAACTCAGAGATAGGCTTGCAGAGTTTGCTAAAGTTAGAGGATGGGAACAATATCATAGTCCAAGAAACCTACTTCTAGCCTTGGTAAGTTTGATGCATATTCAATATGTCCCAGAAGAATGCTATTTATAATCTCTTACTCTGTTGGCACTAACTCTTGTATTACCAGTTAAATAAAAGAACACCAAAAGGTTCCATAAAATCCACGCATTGCATATAGTGAAAGATGGTGCATAACATGAGTGTGAAGTACAATCTAAAATATTGTTTGAGACTCATAATCATCCCTCCTACCCTAATAATTTTTTCGAGGTTGATAATTATCTGTTCTCTTTTATGTATGAAAAGAGCTTCATTTTCACTAAGGAAATCACATCTTCGTTATTAATATAGTAATCATACTATTATTTGTCTACTAGTCAGGGAAAGTTTTGTATGGTTACTATATATTGTTTTTGTTACCAATTTTGACATTAATTTTCGCTTCAACTTTTTTTTTTTTTTTTTTTGTGTGCTTGGTGTTTTTTCTTGTTTGAATTGAAGGTTGGAGAGGTTGGAGAGCTATCAGAGATATTTCAGTGGAAGGGAGAAGTTGCAAGAGGACTGCCAAATTGGAGCCCTGATGACAAGGAGCATTTGGAGGAGGAACTGTCTGATGTATTATTCTACCTAGTTCAGCTAGCTGATGTCTGTGGACTGGACCTTGGCCAAGCAGCTCTAACCAAGATAGTTAAAAATGCCAAAAAATATCCTGTTGTTGAATAATCAAACTTCTTCTTGCAACTAAATTAAACTCCTTTCTACTGGAAATTGCTGCTTGTGCAACAATTTTGTCCCTCCTCATGTAATTTTCCCTACTTAATAATAAGAGTGAATTTTCTTTATATATATATAGCATGTGGTAAATAAATTAATCCTCTCTTGTCTCAATACTTTTAAGAAATTCACTTCGATGTTTCCCCATATAGACAATATGTGCTTGCCATTAGGAAAAATGCACAAGAACATGCATCAATTCGCAAGAAAAGTTTGAGTCCCAATCATCAAAAGTTTTAGTGCCAACGGAATTGTGACATGCATAAAGTTCTTGGATGTGGACTAATAATCACGAAATATTCTCATGTACTGGGATATATGTTCTTTTACTCCTCTGATCAGATAGTATGGATTATTTATTAAAAAAGTACCAGCTGATTTACCTTGTATTAAACTAGCTGGTAATGGAAGATGGCACACCGGTTGGTTCTGATAATTGCCAAAACAAATTACGAGACAAATGATTACAGAGTAATTGAAGGTTTGATTTTAGGGGTTTAAAGTTTCTGAAATTGATCCAATGTTTTGGTTTGCAGTATTGTTTTGACATGGTTGTTGATAGTTTTCGAGGGAATATATACTTTTTTTTTTTCCCAACAACGATATATTGTATACCTACTCTATCCTAATCTAGGAGAGAGGGAGCCTAAGGAGGCTTGTGTCTTGGAGGCTAGTGGATATATAGACCTAATTAGACCAAGAGAGTGCTATGACACTACCCTTAAATTTTTTTTGCTGTCCCTCCCTGGTGGCCACTGAGTTAAGCTCAGTGGTTAGAGGGAATATAAACTTAACCACCTGTATTTATGGCTAAAATGGTTTTGCCCCTTGATTTTCTTATCTGCAATTAACCCCCATTACTTGATATATAATGTTCATAGACAATTAGTCCCCAACTATCATGTACTTTCTTTTCCCTTTCCTTTTCTTCTTTCTGATCCGGTCTTCTTCTTTTCTCTTTTTTTTCCCGAATGTTTTCATGCCACCACTTTCTTTCCCTCTCTTGTTATTTGGACACAGTTTAGAAAGTGGGGCCGACAATAGAATTAACAAATGAGAGAATTGTAATTTTGGTACCAAAAGTTTTGGGTATAAGCGCTTCTAGTCCCTAAAGTTTGGAAGAAAGTAAATATAGTTCAAAATGTTTTAATCTCTATGTACATTTAGTCCTATTGACTGATTTTTACCTATTGGTACCAGAATCCAGTCATGTGCTATTACATACCGATAATTAATTTTTCAAAAGAAATAAAAAAAAACTGGGAAAAAATTATTGTAACCATAATTTGTAGTAAAAGAGGACTAGTTACTCACATGGTGATTATGTGAGTAATTAGTCTTTAGCCCAAAAATACAAATTCAGTTAAGCCAAAACAATTAGGTTAAAGACTAATTACTCACATGACCAACATATTAGTAATTAGTCATCTTTTATTACAATTTATGGCTTGTAATATTTCATTAATTTTTAGATTTTTTTTAATAATTAGTTGCTCGCACATGGTCTGATTTCGATAGTAATTGGTAAAAATCAGTCATTAGGACTAAATGTGCATAGAAAAAGAGATATTTGGGACTACATGTGCCTTTATGTAAAACTTGAGGGACTGAAAACATTTATACCCCAAATATTTGGAACTAAAACTGCAATCCTTCCTTAACAAATTATACGTCCCTGCCCCAAGCCACTTGTTGATTTTAGTCCATCTAACCTCCGTAAAATTACTGCAAAATGTATCTAATATTTTTTTCTACTTTTCTTCTCCATTTCGCCAAAATTACATAAATGGGCTTTTTGGAGAATAATTTAAACGAAAACGTCAGAGGTTGCGTCCATCAGGGGACAAGATAGGTATGTGTTGCCGTCCAAGAGTTCACAAATGTGCAAACAAGGCAAAATCAATCAAAGGTAACGTAAAAGGGACATGGGGCACAACCGTTTGTGCAGATTTTTATTCAATTCCACCAGATATAATTTACTTTTTCTCATTCTCATGTTATACCTTACTTTCAATAAAAAGAATAATTATAAAATGAGTTTTCATCGGCCCTACACATAACGTTAAAAATAATGTACATATAGTGATTTGAATCTTTTTTTTTTCAGTCACTTTTGACCATTAACTGCTAGGAACGATCATTCTGATAACTGTTTCCGTCCCACTTCCACGTGAAAGAATGTTAATGAATGCACATTAAAGTGAAAGATTTTTGGACGTCATGATACTTGTCATATTCATGTTTTCCATCCGAGGATATATTCCTTACAGACATAGAAAATGTTACAAAGATGATTTAATTGTCACAGTTAAAAGACGGATAGCCCAGGTCAACCCGAGGATAACCATTGGTTATGCATTAGGTTTAATTCTATTTTGCACCTTTTAAATATTCTAAATTTTCATTTTGATCCCTAAATTTTGAAGTATGACACTTTAGTTCCTAAATTATAAAATCCTTCTCACTTCAGTGTAACCTATTCCTTGTAGTCCCTGAAAAATATAAAATTTTATATACTTTAGTTTCTAAAGTGGGATAGATTTTATATTTTATGGACTAAAGTGGGATATATTTTATTTAAGTGGGATAGATTTTATACTTGGGAGATTGAAGCGTCCCCGCTTTTATGGTTAGGGCCCAAAGTAAGATTAAGTCTTTATATTATCTTGGGTAATAGTAGAAAATTCTAATTTTTACCCAGCAGAGAGAGAGAATAACAACCCGGAGTTTCAAATGTTCTGGTAATTATATCATAATCATTTTGCCAAGTGAAACCTTATAATCATGAATTTTTACCCAACACGATGTTTGCATTGATTACATGCAAGCAGCAAGCACATGAAACCCCTTTAGTAGTTAGCGGAGAAAAACATATACCTCGAGATCCCGCAGTGCTAAATTTCAATTTCTTTTTTTTTTTTGTTTTATTGGATGCTAAGTTTCAATTTTGGCCCCTCGCATATCTGAAAAACAGGCATTTAAGATTCCCTCATCAAGGGTAGGAATGGCAACATGGGCGGCCCCGCTGCCTACTACTTCTCTGTGCCTTGACATATAATTTGATTGTAGTCAAATTTTAGTAAATAATTAAGTATTAAAATATCAACACATTATCAAATCATTATTCATTATAATTTTATAATTGAAATCATAAAAATAATCAAACAAAAACTATTTGAATACAATTTAACACGATGAAACAAATACAGCTAAAGTAATCAACTTTTCACTTTTGAAATAAATACAATCACTAAGTCATTATTGTATTTTTTTTTTACAAAAAAAGTGTTGTTGTATTAAATGTAATTAGGAATTTATTATAAATGTATTGGTAAGTTTAGTATAACTAATTAATAATTTCTATTAGTAAACATATATAATTATTAGTATAATTGATAATAACAATTATATTACATATACTAATGTACATTAATAATATTTATAACTAACAATATCATTATTATAAATTTGTAACTAATTAAATTAAATATTATATATATATACATATATATATTTAACGAGGTGGCAGGGCTGGGGATGGGACAGGAGTATACTCGCCTGCCACATTTCTTAATCGGGGGAAAAAATTCCCCGCTCCCCGCCCACACTCTGCAGGCACCTGTCTCAATTGTCGTCCCTAATCAAGGGCCACACAATTTGCTTGAGAAACTTTTGGCCAATGTACAAATCATTCTATTTGAATGCACAAAACTATTTTTCCAATGTAACAATGAGATTAACTAGAAACTAGTAATGCATCTCAAGAAAGTTTGGTACGTTTTCCAACTAGGTTATGCATTTTCTGCCGTCTAACAATTTTAACAAATTTTTTATTCTTGAAAATTTGTTTCAATTAACAGTAACGAAATGTTAATTGCACTCCATTATTTTGTAATCACAGTTCCACTATCTTAATTTCTATAGTAAAAGACTACATGATAAACAACATGGCTGAAGTGCAGTTGAAAAACTAGTATTTGATTAAAAATTTATGATTAAATAGTAATATAATAGAATGATCCAATATAAGAACAAAATCAATAATACCTTCATTTTCATTTTACTCTTTAGGGTATTCAGTCAATTTCTGCATGGATAAAGAATAGCCCTTGCTCTATATTCTGTATACTAGTATTTATGACTTATCCAGAATGTTAGCGGACATGTCTTTCAAGAAAAGATATGAAATGGCCAAAATAAAAGATGAAAAGAGTGCTGCCTTAGTCATAGTGGTGGTGCAACCCAACACCATCTCCATGTTGACCCTAAACCTTTCTCTATTGTTATTATCCTTGCAAGGATGAACTTTGGGAAGTCAATCAAAATGATCCAGTATAACTCTTTAATGATAGAAGTCGGTCTCATTTCCAAGAAAAACAGAGAAAGAAAGCAATTTGTCTAGGAACACTTTCACTGGTCCTTAAATTGCAAAATGCACTGGCTATTAAATCAACCATTTGACAATTAAATGCCAAAAGCCATTCTCAGGGATTCCAGAGTGCCACGGAGCTGAGAGAGAGCAGAAAAAGATGACTGGCAGCAAACAAGGTTACAAAATATGAAACGACAAAATTCCTAGCAAAAACAGTCGAGCACAAAGAATCATGCATATGGCCCACACGAAGTAAATTTCATAGAGAAAAATACTTGCAGAAAGCATAATACAGCAACCACCTGACACAGCCTGTAAGACAAATGTGGCTCACAAATGGAAATAGCCTAGAAACTGAATCATAATGCGCTAGCAGAAAATATGGAATAAGTTACTTGAATATGCAAAGTCCAGCGGATAAAATGTAGAATTTTGTTCTGAACATAATGCGTAACTGCATGTCTGAAAAAGGAATCACCAAGAAACTTAAAGAGTTCACTATCGCAGAACCTCCAAAATTGCAAAAAGGCATCATTTAATAGAAATCTAGTTCATTCTCCTGATAAGTTCATTGATATAATCTTCACGGTTTCCAGCATCTCCTCCCTCGACATAGTGATTTCTCTTCTTCTTCAAGCCACCAAGAGGAGCCTTAAGCTTGAATGGCCAGAGGAAATTGTTAGCCTCCTTGAAATGAGGTCCAACTGTCATGATCTCATGAACAAGGTCTTCAATACAGATAATACCATGCTTGCCCAGAGTCTGTCAGGTAAAGGCAAATGAGATAAAAGCTCAGTAAATCAACATAACGTAACTCAAGAAGTGGCAATTCTAGCAAGAAAATACCTGTTCAATGATTGAGTTGTCAGTCAATGCGATCCTCTGCTTGTTTACCTTCCCATAACCCCTCTTGTAAATCAGTTCCTTAACAGTCTTCAAATTGGGGTACCTGAGAACAAGGAAAACCAATTTTAAAGTCAAATGCTCTCAGAACAACAAAGAGCTCAACAAAGGATACTATCAATCAGGTCCTCACCCATATGCCACATATGGCTCAACTCGGTGAAGCATGTTGAGTGTCGCCTTGTTAACCTTTAAGAATACACCATTGAATATCTGCAATTGAAGAAAACATTGAAAAAGAAACATTAAAAGCAAGGAGGATAGATAAAACGATCATGTACTTAGCTCAATAGAACAAAGAGAAGAAACTAAATAGAGAAATTCATCGAGGACATATCCATGGATATGCACAGGCATAAACATCCCATCTATTCACCCTTTGCACAGTCTTTTCTCAAACACATCCTCTACTTCTTATCAGTGTTTAATAGTATTGGACTATAATGGTATCATCATCATAACAATTATCACATACAAAACCTTGACAAATTAAGGTAACAACAATAGACCGATAAAGCTTATAATATGCTATTTGAAATCAAAAGACTGTTAGAAGGAAAAAAGAAGTTGATAGCAATCTTAACCAAATGACCTCACAAATTCCCATAAAAAAAACTCTCCCACTAAATCCGAATACAGGTGATTAAACTTCAATGAAGTTAAAATGCAATTAAACTGACACAAAACTAAGACACCTTCAAGCCTCCCACCTATAACCAGCCAACATGACTGTAAGGGAAGATGCGTGAGCATAGAAGGATCTCAATCAATCAGGCAGAGGAACAAAATAACAGATATTAACCATCAAAATACTCCAAGAAGTAGCATGATCTTACAACTCAGTCTACAATTGGTAAAAAGAACAGTACTCCTTGTCAGAAAATCTAAACATGGGAATCACCTGTCTCAGACGTAAAAGCTGCAATATCTTCTTGGTCCTCGGATGCATGGCATTGATACTGAAAAAACCAAGTACATAAACTGTTACCCATGTATAAGCAAACTAAGCAACCTTGATCACCAGTTAAAAAGATTCTTTATGACATACCCTCGGATGCGCACAATAAAGAGCAGCTTAGCTTCTGGGTTGACATAGAAACCTCCTTTCAACCTTGCTTCACGCTTCAATTTGATGAGCTCCTTTTGCTACATCACAAATCATAAGTTTTTTGATTGATGTCAATACTTCCCAAGAATCAGCTGTAGAGGTTTAAACATGACTATAAGCAAAAATAAGCAGTCACCTGCTCCTCGTACTCCTTAGCATATTGCTTTGCTCTGTTGTAGATGAGCTTGCGATTAGCAAGATTCTTCTTCTTAGCAGCATCAAGTTCCTGCTTCTTGGCCAAGGCCCATTCCTCATTTCTCTTCTGCTTCTTCAGAACTGACTCTGGGACTACCTTTGCTTGTTCTTCAGCCATCTCTGTGTACACATGAGCCAGAATCACATAAACAAGGATGACAAATATTTTGCCAAATTGAAGTTTAATAATTTATAAGCATAACCCAATTGAGAGAACATATTTCTTGAACAAAGAACTGGTGCTAAGTGATCTAAATTATCAACGAAAGACGTGTTCAATCACTGTGAGGTAATGAAGCAACAAAGTCTTATTATATTCAATCTCAGGTACAGCACTAAGAGATTTCATAATACTTTAACCAATTGGAACGAGAAGGAAAACAGGCTCAGGTTTAAAACGAAATGCAGATGTTGCATTTCCCACAACAACAATCACCAGACCCTGTTTCTCACCAATCCAATTGTTATTATTATCAAATGGTGACAAATTCAACGTGCATTCTACACAATTACCTATGCTGAAAGAACAGAAAAATCATATGTAAGACTAATCAGCTAATCACCTATAGTATCAAAAGGTAATAACCATTTTGTCAAAACTCTAACTATAAAACGTGATCAGCAGGAAAAACCGACTTAATCAAATCCCACATGACAATCATGCTCAGAACTCAATACATTGCGCCAACTGAATTCCCTGCTCTAGTTCTCATCCCATATAGAATAGTCATCCAAAACCACAAAATCCATTCCGCTCTGTCAAATATTTTTCAGAGACAGTTTTTAAAGGGGAAAAAAGCATACTTTCCCCATTTTTGCTTCTTAAAGATCTAAATCCCTACTGATATTTCTGGCATCTAAAAGAGCAACCATGAGCCATATCATTGGATTAACTCACCAAGAAAATTCAGCCTCATATAAAAAGCATATACTGGAAAATCCCATCTTTCAATTAGGTGGAAAAATTGGCAGTATACATATAAGTAAGACTACTAAAATATTGCTTTATACTGCAAAAGCTTCAGTAGAATGTTAACAATAACAATTTATGGTACGAGAAATGAATTTACCAGCAAAGTGCCAAGCCCAAAAATCCGCTGCACTTTTCAGATCTTTTTCTCTGAGACTTCTTTCCAAGAACAAGGGTTTAAGAAATGTAAGAAAAGAGAGGACGGTATGAAGAGTAAGGAGAGAAAGGGTGGAGGCGGAATTTGTGTCAGTTTACATCCAGCAAAACCCTAAGCGAAATTTCAGAAACCTCCCTTGAGGTTCTGACAATTTCACTGTCCTTCCCTGAAGTTTTGGAAATAATCATTTATCTCCCCAATAACTCATTGGCAATAAGCCATTCGAACCCAATACTTATCTATTAGATGGTCAAATGACTTTACTATCCTCACAACTTAGGAAATATTACATATTTATATAGAGAGACAATTTAATCACTTGTACTAAATTAACCATGATTTTGAATATTAAAAAAATTGAAAATCTTGAATACTAAATTTTATAACAATAATTGTTAACATTTTAAAATTCTTTTTCTATATTTTAGTAGTTCTTGTAATTTGTTTCTCATAAAAAAGATTAAAATTCCTATTTAAATATTATTATTTCATAAATTTTTCATAGGAATAACAAGATGAATATGAAAATACACAAAAAAGGATTACGTATTAAAATATTTTACAATTAGATTTTATTAAGTTATGGATAAAATGTAACTGCACATAATCTATTCTATCATTTCTTTTCCAAAATATTTGGTGTTTCTTTTCTTTTTTTTGTTTAAGTAATCCAAACAAGATGGTTAGAAAAAAAAAATTTCTACTTTGATTTATTTTCTTTTCCATTAAAATCATGCCCTTTTATTAATCCAAACATTGCTTGAGAGTTCTTTTTTTTAATTACAAATGGTGAAAATTTCTTATTAATCATGTGAAATAATGGACCACGTAAGTTAAAAAAATAATTCAAAAAAAAAACATATTTTAGCACATTCTGCATTTTTTATCATTAGCCATCTATTGTGATTTTTTTTTTAAATGCCATACTTTGTCTTGTTCAATACTTTTTCAAAACCTTTCAAATTCTGATACTAATAGCTAGTTTGGATGTTTAGGTTAGAAAAGCAAAGATAGGAAATGTTAAGTTATGAAAAAAAAAAGAAGAGAAAGAAAGAGAAGATATTTTAATGTTGTTTGGGAGTTAAGGTAGGAAAATGGATGATTTTGGATATATATGTCAAAAAAAAAATTCAATACACATTTGAGAACAAAATTGACATTTAGAAAATTTTTATTAGGCCTTCTCAGCTTTTCCGATGATTTCCGCCCACATTTGGGTAGAAAACTTTGGTAGTCATAACAATAGGAGCTTATCCGTCGAAATCAGATGTTTTCTGTCGCGCCCCATTTTTTTTGAGAATAAAAGAGAAAGGATATTTAAAAAATGAGCTTTTGATTTTAGAAAATAAATAAAGAAAAAGAGCATAAAATGGGATTTAAAATATGTGACCATTTGGGTTTAAAATAATAGCCTAAAAAGGATTTTTAGAAAAGAGTAGAGTCGCCACTTGATATTGAATTTAGGTGTACCAAGTAACCCAAAATATATTTTTAAATGAAAATAAATTTAAAAAAAAACCCTTTTAAACGATTCCAAGTCTTTGAAAATAAGAAAAAAGAGTTCGGAAGTCACGGTTGAAAAAGGAAAATGCAAAGATTTGATAGGGTCAAACCTCAGGCACCCTTTCAACCTAACCAAGGTTAGTTGCGAGATTTAGTCAAAAATTTTTCTAATCTAACCTATAAAATTTATCACATTTTGGATGCAAACCTAAATTTATGGGGTATCGGAAGTGTCGAAATGTCTCTTCATAATTTAATTGGTGTCAATCATATTAATTATGATATCCAAGAATGATTTTTTGAAAAGATCATGAAAAATACAAAAAATGAGACTCAAAAAAAGAAAAACATAGATAAATATACATGACCTAGAAGAGTAGAAAGCAACATAACAGGTACGAGAGACTAAAATTCGTAACTCAATTTTCCTTCTTATAGAGGGGTAATAACATTCTAAAACTAAATAGCCATACTCGTCCATTTCCCATATTCGATTGGCGATTCTTCTAATCTATGCATGCAAATGGACTAGTCTATTTTTAATTTCCTAAAATGAAATGCAATTCTAAGTGATATGGTCAAATCATATAGCAAGTAAGGGAATAATAGTAGGAAAAATATCATGCAATTAAAAATGACCTAAAATGGGAAAAAATACATGAGATACAATAAATGTCACATAAGGTATGCATCTAGCCCGAAAACGGTTTAAAAGATCTAGTATTGGATTAATCCATTTCTATAAGTCCTCACTAGCTTTGAACTAGTGAGAAATCGAGGAGAAAAATCACAACTAGCATTGGACTAGTGTGGTGACGTCATGCACTCATTATAAATAAATAAAATATATAAAGCATAATTAAACCAAATAAACACATAAAACATATAGAGCATGTAGAACACATAACACATAAGCATAATATATAGATGCAAAATCCTAGAGAAAGTGTATTTATGGCATCAGTGAGACAGTCCTTCTCTTACAAAATTGGTGAAGGTGTATTTATATCATTTGCTATTTGATTAAGAAATTTTTTATTTAAAAATACTACAAAAAAATGGAAGTCGGGAGCTTTTTTGCTTTTATAATGGGGTCAGGTGGGGTGTTAAAACGTTAAAATTTAAAAGCAGATCTTTTAAAGGATTTAAAATAATTCTGAAATCGCATTCTATAAAATTTGTCTTAGTATAGGGTTATTAAAACTACAAAATTGCCCCAGTTTTGTTTTTGACTGGGCTTCCTTCTCTCTTTTCTTTATTTTGTATATCTTTTGCTAATTTCAATTTTTTTCAGAAAAATCAAATGAAAGATAAAACCTGCCTTAGTGTGGGGTTTGCGATCCTCAGGAGGCTGCCAAACAAAAGAGTTGGTCATTCTGGCGGTTCAAAAAAGAAAAATTAGTGATGAAATGTTAATTAAAAAGGAAGAAAGTTCGCCTTTTAATCCACCATATGCAGTATTTAAAAAAAAAACTTACCTAATCAGATAAAAATTTCTTACACATGTCTAAATTGATTATTTGAGGAAAAATTTGTTCGTCCATCTCCATGAGAATAAGTGCTCCTCCGAGCAATACCTTCTTAACAATGAAAGATCCCTACCAATTTGGAGCAAATTTTCTTTTGGCTTCATCTTGAATTGGAAGAATTCGCTTCAGAATCTTGTCTCTTTCTTCGAATAGTCGAGGTTTGACTTTCTTGTTGTAAGCACAAGCCATTCGTCATTGATAGTATTGTCTATAATAAACAGCATTTAATCACTTTTCGTCAATCAAAGATAATTGCTCGTGATGCTGCTTGACAGGTGTCGAACCTGTGCAATAATAATAAATAAAAGCTAACTACCACCTGAAGCAGTTAATAATCAATTCTAGTACTGGAGCAGGAACTCTAGGTGTGCAATGGGTTACTTGATTCACCCTGTTCCCGAAGAGTTTGCTTAATCCGATATACTTAAATTAATTATTAAAATGAATTCACTAACTAGTAGACAGTGGTAAGTAGGGTCGTCTCCTCAGGGACTAGCGAAAAATTTGATTCTTTTCAAATCAAGATTTATGGGGTGTTTTTGGAATTAAATGCCAACTAAATGAATAGAATGCAGAAAATAATTAATTAGAAGAAATAATTGGAAAAACTCTAGTCAATGGTTCACTTCAGAATTGGTTCATACACTGATCATCGATTCATAGATAATTTCAACATTTATTAATAGATTAGTTATAGTTGTCATGCACGCGATAAACAACCAACATTTCCTTAATTTCTCGATAGTTAAGGTACGACCGTTAATTATTTCTCTAACCCAGAAACAACCCTAGGTACGACTATAGGATCTAATTTCTAGATTGCATTATTAATTAAAAAGACCCAATCCTAACTAACAAACACGCTACGAGGGTTCATTTAAATTAGATCACATGTTCCCCTGACATAAATCCAATTACGCCAGCTGCTACTTAAATAGGGATAACGAACAATTACGGATTCTCTTACCCCTATATAGCAAAATAACCTATATGAACAATTAATTATTACGCACTAACTAATCATACACAAGGCTATAGCAATTAAAATTAGGGAACATATAAATATCAATAAATGAAGAAAATAATTAAAAATGATTTAGATCCCATAGTAGTTGCTGAACCAATTCGTCAATTGCCCTCTTGACTAGATTTAGAGACTTAGCCCTCTATTAATGGAGGACAAACCATGCGTGGAAAATTGGAAAAGGTTGCCAAATCGGGTCTTTTGTTGCCTTTTTCCCAAGTTGCTTACACAGACATGCGAGAATTTCTTTTTCTTCCTTCTTTAATTTCGGTCAAACCCAAATTGAAAGACAACTCAAAGTTCCACAATTGCGGCTAGCCTTTTTTCCTCCTTTGTTCTCACAAGGCATACGAGAGATTGCTTTGATTGGTTCCTTCAATTGAATCAATTTAAGGGAGAATAGAATTTGCTCAAGTCAACTGAAGATGGAAACAAAACAATACTAAGTCAACAGTGGAGGCTCTTGTCTCCTCTGATGCCTCCTACAAAGCTGCGGCCAACCCGTCTAATTCCAAAGCTAGAACGAACCCCCCAAGACCTAAGCCACGCGAGAGATTTATTTCTCCCTCTGTAGTTGTCCGAAGTTCAAGGAAGGGATTTTCCCTTCTTTTAAATTGTTATATATTTTTTTTAAATTAAAAACAAGACTCCCTCAAAATAGAATAAAATAATATCTAGTACAATTAAGTTTCTTCAGCTGTTCAAGCGGACCCCACGTACGATAAATCTTCTGAATTTTGATTTTAAGCACTTTTCGGCATCAAATCTTGCAGTTGGCACCAAAATCATGTATGAGTAGAATCCACCCAATTAATGAAAATATTTAGTCAAATAATTGTGCAATAATACCCAGAATACTCCACTAAAATGCACTATATTAATTTCTCCCACACCTAAACTATGCTTGCCCTCAAGCATAATTAACTCAGAAACACAATCAAGATACTACGCAAATCATAGCGGTTCATACCAAAGATGGCATTCCAAATTCCCCAATAATCTCATCAAAATCAGAATATACCAAATCAACAATTCTCGCAGTTTAAAGTGCACTCATTCACTCCAAGTGTATAGGATGTGTATATAAGATAGCTCTCAAATCGACACAATAGAATGACACTACTATAAGTTTGGTCTTATATCATATCTCCACCACTTACATATGAATTTAAATGCAACAATCAAGCGACTTTTCAACGTTGTAGCGGGGCTAGGGTGAGAAGGTAGGATAAAAAGGATTCCAAGGGTGTAAAAATGTGAAGAAAATGCTTGAAAATTCATTACACAGATTCTTGCACATTTGGAGCTTCAAGGCACCTCAACAATTGCACAAGTGAAGTAAAAATTGGCACTTGCCACAACTTTCGATTTTTCTTTCCCCTCCTTTCATTCATCTACTTCCTCTCTCTTGTTTTCCTTTTTTTTCTTTCTCTTTTTTCACTTTCCCCCCCCCCTTTTTTTGAATATCTCCCAACCAACACCATAAAAGTCAACTTTACTTGTTGATTCCTTGCACTTTGTCTTCTTTTCACCTCTTTTGTTCTCTTTTTTTTTTTCTTTTTTTTTCTTTCCATAGATATGTGTAATGCCTCTCAAATAATACTCCAAATTTCTGTATAATGAAATCAAATCACTTCTTCACACGAGATTCAAAAAGAAAGTCTAAAAAGAGGTCTTACGGCTAAAAACTAGGGTCTCAAGCGAAGAATAAGGGTTAAGGCTCGATTTGGCTCCCTAGTGGTAAATAATCCAAGGGTTGGTTTTAAAAAAGTCCAAAAATGGCACATTCCTAGGTGCCCTATCATTTTGACATTTTAATGCATCAAATTCATTTAAATGCAGTCTTGACATGCATAACCGAGCAAGTTCTAGAATGACAAACCATGTGCACTAACCACTCAATCAAACGAAAAATTAGGCCCAAAAATCGCACAAGTGATCAAATTTATGTCAAGTTCAGCATATTCATCAATCAATTCATCATCGAAAAAAATAGAGCACCCAATGGTATGAACTTACTACTCGTACTCATATCTCAATTGCATTCATCACAGTTTAAAGAAAGGAACTATTAAGGCAATGAAAAATTAAATCAGACAACTAAAAACACAACTAAAGTATAGTTAACTCTCCCCCACACCTAAACCTTACATTGCCCTCAATGTAAGCAAAGAAAGACCAAAACAGAGGTATTGGGGCAACGACACTTCCCTTAAAACGGAGGAGGGCAGAAATGAATAACGGTTGTGGAGGGAAAGGCGGGCGGAAACCCACGTGATGGAGATACTATGCTAAATTCTGGGCCATCCTGCCCATTTGACGCTCCATCCGCTCCATTCGAGTGTCCATGTGCTGCATCTGGAATTGAAGGGCTACAAGCTGGCTATCGGCGGAGGAAGACGGTGGAGGCGCCGAAGAAGACGGTCTGGGGGCATCTGTGGAAGGACCACCGGCCTCCGGGTCAGTGGATCTGGAAGCTCTGCGCTTCGGTGGAACAGAGATTGGCCCCGGGGGAGCAAACTAGAAAATGCCATTTACCTGTTGCATAAGACCCATTTTCTCCAAACAAACTAAATCAAGGGGATCCATAGTACAAGCACGATGCAAATTATGATTATTCAAGTCCAAAACCCCAAGATTTACCGTCAATTGAGTGATAAATGAGCCTAAGATTAATGGCCTATTTTTCTTGCTTAACACAGTTCGGAGGTGGAGGGCAAACTAGCTACCCAAATTGACCTTAGTTTGAGTAATCATGCACCAAATGAAAAAGAACTCGGGTTTGGTCAAAATACCCGAACTATCTTTCCTACCCGAGAAACTGTAAGCCATAAATCTATGTGAATAACGGTAGGCTGGACTCTTAAGAAAAGATGCCTTAGACTGGCTGGGGTCATAGTTGTGTTGGTCAACCGACAAATCTCTCTAATAACCAATGTTATGAGAGAAAAATGGCTTCGTGTACTCGCACACACTGTGCATATATTCCCCACTCTGGGAGTAGGGAATATCAATGAACCCAAGAGCCAAATTAAATTCAGTGATAGATTGGGTGAACTCTCTACCCATTAATCTAAACCTCACTACCCCAGGAGTGGTAATGGAGAATTCATCGGGGATATTAAACTCAAAAGTAACATAAAATTTCCACGTCAGTTCAGTAAAAGCAGGCAAAATGATATTAGTATAGCGGGTCCAACCTATGTCGGCCAAGTGGCCAAGTGCTGCGTGATTTCATCCCTAAGGTTCAATATGTCAAGTATAGGGCCGTGGATGTATTTACAAGGAATTATCTTCCTTGTGCACGCCGAGGCGTATCGCTCCTTGTCGACAGTCCGGGTGAAGGTCAAATTGCCGCCAAAGTGGGCCGGAGAGGAGATATGAACCTCTCTATTCCGTCCAATGCGGGTACGGGGCCCTCCCGGCCCAGTCGATGGGACAGGTCCCCCTAAGGGGACCGTAGGCTGAGGGACGGAGATAGAGGGCTTGTTCTTGCCCTTATTCTTTGGTTTAGTCATTTGAAATCAGAGGGCAGAGCGAAAGCAAGGGAATGGTATTCCAAAGAGGTCAACAAATAACTAGCAAAATAAAGGATTCCCAATCACGGCTTCCAATCACAGACAAGTGCAAAAATAGACAATAAACTCACTCCAAAAACTAATTAATCTTGTGAACAGCAAAATTTTCCCCAAACACTACCAAATCAACCCAAAAATCAATTAATTAGATAAACACAGCAAATTTTTCCAAAAACTAATTAAACAGACAACCGGATTAAAAACTCCCCCCAAGTATCATTGGTTGAGCACAAAATTTAACAAATAGTCAGCAATCAACCACATATATACTACAGCACCCAACCAAGCACAAAATTGCTGTCCTTAGCTAGCAAGTCAACAATCTGGCCTCAGTTAAGAAATTAAAATTTGGCATCAACTAATAAAAGCTAGTAATCTTGCCTCAACTACTTAGTGACAGAAAAATAAAGAAAGAAATCACCGGAGGGGTTTGGCAACAACAACAGGTACAGTGGAAGAGACAGACGCGACGCGCACGGCTCTCACGCGCGTGGCTAAAGCGCAAAAGGGCGCTCGGCTGCTGCTGCTACTTGTCGGGCTTGTCTGGTGAAGTCTTTGAGGAGGAGCAAAGGAGATCGTACGCCTACTGGGCTCGGCTGGAGGCGCGAGCTGCTGGCTTGGAATGCGCGGAGGCTGTGTGCAGAGGGCTGCTTGCGCGCCCTATCTGGCACGAAGGAAGGCGCCTGTGCTGCGCTGCTGCTGGGTCGCGCCTGGCCAGCGAGGAGATGCGCGCACAAGGGGGGCTGCGATCGAGTTGGAGGGCGCCTGGGTGCGCGCCTGAGCTGTGCGAGAGTTGGAGTCGCGCGCCTGCTGCTGCTGCTGGTGACTGCACGCGGAGCTGGTGGACAAAGGCTGTCCTGGTCGCACGCAGGGACGTGCGCGAGAAAGGGCCTTGCTCGAGTGGCGCAGCGGGCAGGCGGCGTTGCTCACGAGGTTGCCGCGAGCTCGTGGGCTAGTAGCGGCGTGCGGCGGCAGAGAGAAAACAAAGGAAGAAGAAGAAAAGGAGCGAGCGACGGACGTGTCTGTTGCGGCGGTGGGCAGTGGCGCGATGGGCGGAGGTAGACAGCAAGAAAGAGGAAGAAAATGAAGAAGAAAGAAAAAGGAGAAGTAGGGCTACGGGCCCTTGAATTTGGTCCTCTTTCTTATTTTTTTCTTTCAAGGGCAATTTGATCTTTTCACATTTTTTTTTGGTAAACAAAGAACCCCTGTCTTAGGCGTGAGCACGCCTAACTACCCTCTAGTCTTCTGACCGTCGTCCAAAAATTTTGAACCTTAAACGTGACCATTTGGCGTGGGCACGCCTAACTACTGTAGAGTTTTCTGACCAATCTTCAGAAATTGAGTACCTGAGGCGTGACCACCTGGCGTGGGCACGCCTAACTATTGTAGAGTCTTTTGACCGCAGACGAAAATTTCCTTCCCTTAAACGTGACCACCTAGCCTGGGTACGCTTAACTGCTATAGAGTCTTCTGACTATCGCCTTCCAACTCTTTTCCGTAGACTGCCGATTTCCTGCCACCAAACAACAAACTACTAAATGACACCAACACTCAACAAAAACTTAAAAAATGTACAAAAACTAAAACAAATAGCTTTGGGTTGCCTCCCAAGTAACGCCTTTCTTTAATGTCTTTGGCTAGACATGGACGAAACCCTCAAGTGAGATAAAGTGGATTTCGGAGGTGTACAACTTCTACTTCTTCAACAGAGAACCCTTCATAATAAGATTTTAGATGATGGCCGTTTACCACGAACTTTTTCTCTGTTTTTAAACTTTGGATCTCCACTGCACCATAATGAAACACATTAGAAATGACAAATGGACCAATCCAACGAAACCGCAACTTACCGGAAAAAAGTTTAAGCCTCGAGTGATACAAAAGGACTTTTTGCCCCACTACAAAAGACTTCCTCGCAACCTGCTGGTCATGGAAGATTTTACTTTTTTCCATATAGATCGTGGTATTCTCATATGCTTCATTCCTAATCTCCTTAAACTCTTGCAGCTGCAATTTCCTTTGAACCCCCGCTTCTTCCAGGTCCATGTTGCATTGCTTCACTGCCCAGAACGCCTTGTGTTCGAACTCCACCGAGAGATGACAAGTCTTACCGAAAATAAGTCTGTACGGGGACATTCCAATAGGCGTCTTATACGTGGTTCTGTACGCCCATAGTGTCTCTTCTAACTTTAAACTCCAATCCTTCCTATCTGGGCGCACCATCTTATCCAAGATCGATTTGATCTCCCTGTTTGACACTTCAGCTTGCCCATTTGTCTACGGGTGATACAGTGCGGATATCTTGTGGAGCACGCCATATTTTCGAAACAGAGCAGTGATAGTTTTATTATAAAAATGTGTCCCCCTATCACTTACCACAGGTCTTGACATTCCAAAACGGACAAAAATATTAGATTTTAATAACTCTGCAACCACTCTAGAATCATTAGTACGGATGGCTTTAACTTCCACCCATTTAGAAACATAGTCAACCGCAAGTAGGATGTATAGGAAACCAAAAGATGAGGGAAAAGGACCCATAAAATCTATCCACCAAACATAAAAAATTTCAACAAACAACATGGGAGTTTGAAGCATTTGATCCTTACGAAAAATATTTCCCACCCTTTAACACCTATCACAGGACTTACAAAATAAGTACGAATCTTTAAAAAGGGTGGGCCAGTAAAAACCACTCTCTAACACTTTGTGAGCTGTTCGCTTGGGCCCAAAATGCCCTCTACATGCAAACGAATGACAGAAATTAAAAATAGAGTGGAATTCACCTGCACTTACACACCTTCTTAGAACTTGATCCGAACATTGTCTCCAAAGGTAAGGGTCGTCCCAAATGTAAAATTTGGCATCACTCTTCAACTTATCTCTCCTAGCCTTTGGCCACCCTGCAGGTAATTGATTAGTCACTAGAAAATTTACTATATCAGCATACCAGGGTGTAGACGAAGTAACGGCAAGAAGTTGCTCATCTGGAAATGCCTCTCTCAATGGTTGCTTCTCCTTATGTGCAAGCAAGCGGCTCAAGTGGTCAGCAACTAAATTTTCTGCCCCACTTTTATCTTTAATCTCCAAGTCGAACTCTTGAAGGAGCAGGATCCATCTAATGAGTCTTGGGTTAACATCCTTCTTCGTCATCAAATATCTCAAGGCTGCATGATCAGAGAAAACTATTACTTTTGCACTTAACAAATAAGGTCTAAATTTTTCTATTGCAAAAATCACAGCTAGTAATTCTTTCTCTGTTGTAGAATAGTTGAGTTGAGCTCCATTTAACGCCTTTGATGCATAGTAGATTGCATGAGCCGCCCTGTAAATCCGTTGCCCCAGCACCGCTCCCACTGTAAAGTTACTCGCGTCACACATTATTTCAAATGGGAGGCTTCGGTCTGGGGGTTGAATGATGGGCGGTGATGTCAACGACCCCTTCAATTTGTCAAATGTCATCTTGCACTTCTCGGTGAAGTCAAATGCTACATCCTTATGCAACAGTTTGAATAGGGGCGCTCCAATTTTGGAGAAATCTTTGATAAATCTACTATAGAACCCTACATGACTAAAAAAAGAACGCACTTTCCGTATACTTATGGGGTAAGGTAAAGCAGAAATAATGTCAACTTTTGCTTTATCGACTTCTATTCCTCTCGCCGACACTACATGCCCTAAGACAATGCCATGATCCACCATGAAATGACATTTTTTTCAATTTAGAACTATATTTGTCTCAATGCATCTCTTCAAAATTAAAACTAAATTATTCAGGCATTCATCAAAACTATCTCCATATACACTAAAATCATCCATAAACACCTCAATAATTTTTTCTACGTATTCGGAGAATATACTTACTATACACCTCTGGAAAGTTGTTGGGGCATTGCAGAGGCCGAAAAGCATCCTCCGATAGGCAAAAGTACCAAAGGGGCAGGTGAATGTAATTTTCTCTTGGTGCTCTGATGCTATCGCGATCTGGAAATAACTTGAGAAACCATCAAGAAAATAATAATAGACACGACCAGCTAACCTCTCTATCATCTGATCAATAAAAGAGAGAGGGAAGTGATCCTTCTTTGTCACAGCAGACGCCGGTAATCAATGCACTGACGCCATCCTGTGGGTTTCCTTATTGGGACTATCTCGCCCTCTTGATTCTCTTCTGCGGTTACTCCCGCCTTTTTCGGGACTATTGTATTGGGCTCACCCATGGACTGTTTGAAATGGCGAAAATGATCCACACTTCCAGGAGTTTAAGTATTTCTTTCTTTACCACTTCCATCATTAGTGGGTTCAATCTCCGTTGCATCTGCCTTATCGGTTTTGCATCATCCTCAAATCGGATCCGATGCATGCATAAGGAGGGGCTAATTCACTTAATGTCTGCTATGCTCCACCCAATCGCCTCCTTATGATCTCGCAAAAGACGAATCAGGTTGTCTTCTTGCATTGGTGACAGGTGCACAGATATGATGACTGGTAGCATCTCATTGTCTCCGAGAAATGCATACTTCAAGTGTTTTGGGAGAGACTTGAGTTCCAAATCAGGTGCCTGCACAATAGAAGGCAACAATTTCGCCTAAGTTTCTGGTACAAAGAGAGAAGTAAATTCATACCTTGGCGAAATTGGTAGGAGTGAATGCAGTGCTTCCAATGCATGGTATAACTCATCACTTAATTCTACATCAGGAGTTGCTCCCAACTCAAGATGTTTGGCTAATGCCACTGCCAGTGCATCGTCCCCATCTAATTCGAACGTTTCCTGCACAAGGGACTCAATACACTTAAAACAAAAACAGAGTTAGCCTCCTTCGGGTACTTCATCGTATAAAAAATATTAAAATTTACAACTTTTTCATCAAACTCCATCGATAAAGTTCCCTCATTTACATCTATTTTCGTCCTAGTAGTGCTTAAAAATGGCCTACCTAGCAAAATAGGTAACGGGTTTAACGCCCTTTCATCTCCCATATCTAAAACATAGAAATCTGCAGAAAAGACTAACTCATTGACCTGTACCAAAACATCTTCAACTAACCCTTCTGGATAAGCATTGGTACTTGTCGCGCCCCATTTTTTGAATAAATAAATAAATGGTTTAAAAAATGTATTTTTTTTGTGATTGGAAAATGAATTGTGATTTAAAAGAAAAAATGGGTCTAAATGGGGGGTTGAGAATGCGACGATTTGACCCAAATTATAGTTTAAAGAGGGTTTTTGAAATAAAAATTGGAGTCGCCACTTGGTAATGAGTTAAGGTGTACCAAGTCACCAAAAAATGAATTTTTAAAGAAAAAATAGAAAAAAATAGTAAGAAACCCCTTTTAAACGACTCCTAATCCACGTAAATAAAAAAAAAAGGTTCGGGAGTCACATTTGACAAAGGGGAAGGCAAGGATAAAATCCAAGGCACCCCTTTGACCTAACCAAGGCTAGTTGCATGATTTAATCAAAGATTTTCTTGTTTTAACCAAAGAATTTATTACATTAGGATGCACTACATGAATGCAAACCCTAGACCTAGGGGTATTGGGAGAAATTTCTCTTAAAAGGTTGAGTGGTGCCAATCACATTAATTGTGAAACCCAATAACGATCCTTTGAAGAAATCACGAATAATGCGAGTGGGATGCAAATGAATGGAATGCATGTATGCAATGTGAGGACATGAGTTTGAAAAAGTAATAAAAGACAATAAATATGTAAATGAAAATGTGCACGTGAGTGGGCAAGGTACGGTATGTGAAATGATAATATGAAGTGCATGTGTGCAAGTAATGATAAAAGTGTTCGTATGCAAGTGAAGAAACATAAAGGTGCACGTGTGCAAAATGGGAGGAAAAATGAAAGTGTAATGAGGGTATAAAATGGTAGAGTGGATTTGAAAATGCATGAGCCTAGGGAATTCATGCATATTGGGTACGGGGAGACCTAAATCGTGACTCAATTTGCCCTTTTATAGAGGGAATACAAGCGTGCTAAAGTTTAGAAAAAGCCACACTCGTCTATATCCCATATTTAAGGGGACTCTCAATCAAATGAACCCTATAACTAGCATGAAATGCAAAAATCCTAAAATGGAGGGAAAAGGGGTTCGAGGGGCATGCAAAATGATAAAACTAAAAAGAATGCATGACATGTAATGAACATGCAAACATGTACTAACGAGGGGAAATCCCTAAGGGTCTAGCGTTGGATTAACCCATTCTATGAATTCCGACTAACGTTGGACTAGTGGAAACGTACATTCATCCATCACATTCATTCAAGCTATGGAAAGCGAGTAGACATGCCAAACACTTATAAATACATAGCACATAACATTTAGCATGCTCGACTAGATGCAAGGCCCTAACAAAGCAAATTAACACGTAGTAACTAAGCATGCAAGACACATAAGACAATTAAAGCCCTAACTATTACATTTGCTAGCTAGGCACATGACTTCGATAGGTCTTCATTGAATGCTCCTCCAAACCCTATCTATTACATTAGGGAGACCCTACTACAATCTAAAAGGGGGAAAAGGAATAAAATAATTAAATCCCTAACTATTACAAGCCAAGAGGTGTACACATACCCCATTTAGAGAATAACTTAATGAAAGTAAAAGCAAATGAAATAAATGAAAGGAACTAAAGAACGGCAAGGAAAGCGGAGTAGACATGCAATTCACGTAGCATGTTGGTTCACATAGGGGAGAGATAAAAAAGATAAAAGAAGTTATACCTCCCTTGAAATGGAGCTCTAATGGGGTGAAGTCACTTATTGATCCTCCAAAATAAAAGAAATGGTCAAGGTACCAATTTATTTGGAAAAATTAAAGAAAATAAGCAAACACAAGCTCACTTGGTCACAAAGCCCCTAAAGTTATGACTTAAATGCAATTAAACAAACTATGGCAATTAATTGAAGCAAATAAACAATGAAATTGCAAAAATTAAGTTGCCAAGGACCAAATTGATGAAGTTATTCAAATGATTGGGTCCTAGTTGAGTTATCCAAGAAAGGAATCTACCAAGGACCCAATTGCAAGCATTAATCAACCATTCAAAACCCAATTAAACATTTTAGGAACTCCAATAGTCCAAGAGCAAAGAAAAAGCCAAATAATGGTTCAAATGCGAATACTTTAGGACTCAATTGCCAGAGATTGGAATGTAGTTGGGCCATAGTGCAACAAAGGAAGACTTGGGGGGTCAAAGTGCAAGATTCAGAATTTATTTCATGCATGCAACGATGGCAAAGCCTTCTTTACTGCTGCACCAGTTCAGCCGCAATCCTTTTTCCGTTTCCTCATGCCAAGCGAGGTTAACAAATACCAAGGTTTCAACTATCAATTAGCAACTAAATGAAACATGAATTTTTTGTTACAAGATTGAAACAAAGGTTGGAGCTGACCATCAAAGATAAAAACCAAATAGCAAAAGAAGGAAGAAGAGAAAAAAAAAATGCAGCAAGGTTTTCTGCAATCGACAAAACAATCAAGCAAGCTGCTGTTTTTACTTTTTTAGCTTAGCCGAAACACATCTATGCATATAGTTAGTGGGCAGCCGTGCAACTTTTGGAAATGTTTTGTATGCAAGCTTCATGCAAAGTGGCGAACCAGTTTTCTGCTATAGAACATTCGGCAACTGATGCAGGTTTCTGAAATTTTTCAATGCAACTTTTCCATTCAAACACAACTAAAACCTTAAACAAACATTACCACTTTGACCTTAACAACAATCATCACCAAGCTCAACATCCAAATAAGCCAAAGACATGGGAGGAAATCATACAAACATTGGAAATACTTCATGCAATACCACAGATGAAGTGGCTACAATCAAACTTGCTGCACTTTTCAGCCATGACTTTATTTGTTTCATTATGCAAACAGGTTGATCACATGCTAGGACTTCACCTATCAACTACCAACTCAATGAAATGCCAACCCTTATTTGTAGAAGTGTAACAAAACATTTGAGTTAGCCAACATCAAAAGAAAAAGAGAGAAATGCAGCATGAAGCCTAAGAGATTACATGCATCAAAAAGGCCTTACAAGCATCAAAACTTCATGATGTAACGGAATGTAAAATCACAGCAGCGAACAATTTAAGCTCCCGGCAAACATGTTCATCATATGTCAATGGAACAGCAAAGACATTCCCTAACTTTGATCAAGTCAAAAACATTCCGCAACAAAGGAAAAATCTGCTGCTGCAACAAGATAAAAAAACTCCAATTTGTTGCAGCAAAATCTCGGCTCCTCATACCAGCTCTGGTATATGTGATCCAAACTGACAAGTTTACTTACCCCAAAATCCAATAAACTTCAGCACTAATACAATCCTACTGCAAGAACTCAGTCATTGCAAGTCAAATGGAAAACCGAATGAGCAATATAGAAAACAACAACCAGATTTCTGGGTTTCTGCAATTCATTGCCCAGGAGCATTTCCAATCAGTTTTTGTAAACATGCGAGACCTTATAATCATTTTCACTTTGTAATCGCACATCCAACAACATAAAGAAGACAATGAAACAACAGGAAACCAGAAAACAAATGGCTAAACGAAAAGAGTAAACATCAATAAGAAATGAAAGCTTCGGTTCCACAGATTCCTTCTTGTATATGTATGGGAGTGAACAAGGGGGCCGAAGAGTTACCTTTTTATGCCTTAAAGATTCGAAATGGTGGTGGAAATCCCCAGGCAGGATGAGCGAACCTCAACAAGAATCGAAAAATCCCAGGTTGCAGCGTTTTAGTATGCCGACGAAACCGACGTTGTAGAGGTGAAACTGCTCCTTTGCGGCCAAATTCGGCGATCTTCCGGTTGTTCCTCCTTCAAGACATCTGAACAAAAATCCCTCCTTTCACTTTGTAGGTTGACCAGAAGTTCATGGCTTCACCAATGGAGCTGAATCGGGGCAGAAAATCCTTGCGAAAGCAGGCTGAAAAAATCAGCCTCGTAGTGGGTTTTGCATAGGAAGAAAATTCTGCACTTTCCTTCGTGGTTTCTTGTCTTCCGCCGTCAAAACCCTCTCAAAGTTCTCTCTTTTCCTTCACCGTTTTCTTCCTTCTTCCTCTGATCTGGCCCGTAGCTTTCTTGCCCAGAAACCCCAGCTGCCCTCAGCTTTTCCTTTTCAACCCAGCAGTTAGAAGCCTTCAGATTTTTCCTCCCGTGGCTTTTCTCTTCAGCCGTCAAAACTCCTCTCAAAAAACCCCCCTCCTTGCGGCTGCTGCCCTATGCAACTCCCCTCTTCGCTGTTTTCTTTTTCTTTTCTTTTTTTTTAATCCAAACCTTGCTGATATCCTTTCTTCCTTCTAGCCGTCCCCCCCGACCTGGTTTCTTTTCAGCCATCGCTCTATCGATGCTCTCTCTCTCTCTCAGATTTTTGCAGCCGCCAAAAACTCTCTCTGTATCCAGAAACCCCCGTAGCCTTCTGTGTTTTTGTTCGCCTAAAGCCCTACCAAAAAAACTTCCCCGTCGTTGTTTTTGTTTTCCCTTCTAGCGGCCGTCAATCCTTTCTCTCCCTCCTGTTTGCGGCTGTCCCTTCTTTTTCTTTTATAGGAGGTCAGCCAACCCTAAAACCTTGAACATCTCTTCCATATTTGTAGCTAAGGGCTGCCCGAGATCCTCCTTGCAAAGCTGCGACAAAAACGCAGCTTTCTGCATTTGTCTTTTTTTTTTTTGAAAGTAATTTAACAATAATGATAATAAAAATTTAGTAATAATAAAAAACAATAATTTTACATCAAAATAAACAAACTAAAACAACAAAATTGCCATTTTCAATCTTTTTTTCATTTTTCATTTTTCATCATTTTTCACTTTTTTCTTTTTTTTCACTTTCAAGAATTTCTATGCTAAAAATTTAAAAATAGAAATAAAACTAGAAACTAAAAATCAAATAAAACGAACACGACAAATAAAAAATTAAAAATAAACAGTAAATGAAATTACACCAAAATTTAGTGTCTACAGTACTGTCTGCAAGTTGGATTATAATGCTCGTGCCTTTTAATGGGTCAAGATTAAGAGAGGCATAAATTGTCTTAACTAAGTTCCTTTTCTATCTCCTCCCCACTTTTAATTTTTGAATTTTCCATTTTAGGTTCTTACAATTCCTTGCCACTCCTCAGTGTCATAGCACTTACATTCCTGGGATTTATCTCGGGTTGAGATGGCAATTTTTCATGAGTGTGGGACTCCAGGCGATTGATGGTAGTTGCCAATTGGCTTATTCGAGCATCCATATCTTTCATGCCTGCTCTGGTGTCCTGCTGGAACTGAGTGGTACTCATGGTTAAAACTCTAGTTTCTTGCTGGAGTTGAGCCATATTCGTGGTCAATGACCTGGTCTCTTGCTGGAGCTGTCTAGTCTCTTGCTGGATCTGAGCGGTAGTCGTAGTCAGACTCTTGACAATATCCTCCAGAGAGCTACCTGAATTGGCGGACGAATGTTGAGGCTTTTGCTACCATGGTTGCTGAAACCCTGGTGCACGATTTGAGAGTGAATTTTGCAGTCGGTTCCCATAACTGAAATTGGGATGGTCTCTCCAACCGGGGTTGTATGTATTGGAGTACGGGTCATACTGCCTGCGGGCCGCGGGCATGCCTCCCGGCATGTGTACCTGTTCCGCTCCGTCCTCTTGCAAAAGGGGGCACGTGTCCGTGCAGTGGTCCATGCTAGTGCAGATGCCACAAACTCTAGCTCGCGGCGCGTTCCCCGTGGCTAATTGCCTAACAGCGGACGTTAACTCTGACAGTTGCTGCTGAGTGGATGACGTCTCTACCTCGTTAACCCTACAAGTGGGTTATTCTCACGGTAGCCAAACTGTTGAGAGTTCTCTGCCATAGCCTCAATCAGGTCCCATGCCTCTTTCGGTGTCTTGTTCGCCAGGGCTCCTCCGCTCGCAGCGTCGATGATACTCCTGTCAGTTGACTGGAGCCCTTCATAGAAGTACTGGATCAACAGTTGTTCACTAATCTGATGTTGCGGGCATCTAGTGCACAGCTTGTTGAACCTTTCCCAATAGTCGTACAAGGACTGCCCGGAATACAGCTTGATGCTGCATATTTCTTTTCTCAAGTTCGCAGCCCGGGATGTGGGGAAGAATTTTTGTAGGAATTTTTTTTTCAATTGTGCCCACGTGGTGATACTACCTGCAGGTAGATAGTATAGTCAATCTTTCGCTGCATCCTTGAGAGAGAAGGGGAAGGCTCTGAGCCTAATTTACTCCTCAGTGACCCCAAGAGGTTTCATACTAGAGCAAACCACTTCGAACTCCTTGACGTGTTTGTGGGGCTCTTCACCAGAGAGACCATGGAACGAGGGTAGGAGATAAATCAACCCCGACTTCAACTCGAATGCTGTATTCTCAGCCAAAGTGGGGAATGTGATGCACAAGGGCTAGTAAGTCAACTCTGGGGCAGCCAGCTCCCTTAATGTTTGGGTGTTGACCATGCTAAATTCGTCTTCTGCTGACGCGTTTGCAGTAGATAAATGTCCTTCTTTTCGCCTCTTGGTCTCTTGCCTTCGCCTACGCGCTGCTTTCTCAACCTCAGGATCGTATATCAATTTACTTGTGCAAGAAGAACGGGGCATAAACTAGCAAACATATCAAGAAAAATAAAATAAAAACCAAATTCAAAAAGAAACAAATAACTCAGACGCATGTCCCCGACAACGGCGCCAAAAATTGACAGGTGCCGAACCTGTGCAATAATAATAAATAAAACCTAACTACCACCTAAAGCAGTTAATAATCAATTCTAGTACTGGAGCAGGAACTCTAGGTGTGCAATGGGTTACTTGATTCACCCTGTTCCCGAAGAGTTTGCTTAATCCGATATACTTAAATTAATTATTAAAATGAATTCACTAACTAGTAGACAGTGGTAAGTAGGGTCGTCTCCTCAGGGACTAGCGAAAAATTTGATTCTTTTCAAATCAAGATTTGTGGAGGGTTTTTGGAATTAAATGCCAACTAAATGAATAGAATGCAGAAAATAATTAATTAGAAGAAATAATTGGAAAAACTCTAGTCAAGGGTTCACTTCAGAATTGATTCATGCACTGATCATCGATTCACAGATAATTTCAACATTTATTAATAGATTAGTTATAGTTGTCATGCACGCGATAAACAACCAACCTTTCTTTAATTTCTCGATAGTTAAGGTACGACCGTTAACTATTTCTCTAACCCAGAAACAACCCTAGGTACGACCGTAGGATTTAATTTCTAGATTGCATTATTAATTAGAAAGGTCCAATCCTAACTAACAAACACGCTACGAGGGTTCATTTAAATTAGATCACATGCTCCCCTAACATAAATACAATTACGCCAGTTGCTACTTAGATAAAGATAGCGAACAATTACGGATTCTCTTACCCCTATATAGCAAAATAGACTATATGAACAACTAATTATTGCGCACTAACTAATCATACACAAGGCTATAGCCATTAAAATCAGGGAACATATAAATATCAATAAATGAAGAAAATAATTAAAAACGGTTTAGATTTCACAGTAGTTGCTGAACCAATTCATCAATTGCCCTCTTGACTAGATTTAGAGACTTAGCCCTCCATTAATGGAGGACAAACCACGCGTGGAGAATTAGAAAAGGTTGCCGAATCGGGTCTTTTGTTGCTTTTTTCCCAAGTTGCTTATACAGACATGCGAGAATTTCTTTTTCTTCCTTCTTTAATTTCGGTCAAACCCAGATTGAAAGACAACTCAAAGTTCCACAATTGCGGCTAGCCTTTTTTCTTCCTTTGTTCTCACAAGGCATACGAGAGATTGCTTTGATTGGTTCCTTCAATTCAATCAATTTAGGGGAGAATAGAATTTGCTCAAGTCAACCGAAGATGGAAACAAAACAATACTAAGTCAACAATGGACGCTCTTGTCTCCTTTGATGCCTCCTACAAAGCTGCGGCCAACCCGTCTAATTCCAAAGCTAGAACGAACCCCCCAAGACCTAAGCCACGCGAGAGATTTATTTCTCCCTCTGTAGTTGTCCGAAGTTCAAGGAAGGGATTTTCCCTTCTTTTAAATTGTTATATTTTTTTTTGAAATTAAAAACAAGACTCCCTCAAAATAGAATAAAATAATATCTAGTACAATTAAGTTTCTTCAGCTGCTCAAGCGGACCCCACATACGATAAATCTTCTGAATTTTAATTTTAAGCACTTTTCGGCATCAAATCCTACAATTGGCACCAAAATCATATATGAGTAGAATCCACCCAATTAATGAAAATATTTAGTCAAATAATTGTGTAATAATGCCCAGAATACTCCACTAAAATGCACTCTATCACTGCTTAACCCATTCCGCTTTCTCCAACTGGGTTTTCATTAGAATGCGCAAGGATGGAATCTTAACCTTTATGGGTAATACCGCTTCCATTCCATACATGAGAGAGTAAGGCGTTGCCCCAATAGAAGTTCTAATTGCAATCCGATAAGCCATTAATGAATAAGGTAGTTTTTCATGCAAATCTCAATGTTTTTCAGTCATTTTGAGGATAATTTTCTTCAAATTTTTGTTTGCAGTCTCCATAGCTCTATTCATCTGAGACCTGTATATAGCAAAATTTCGGTCTTTGCTATTGAATTATTCACATAACACATCTATCATGTCATTATTGAGATTTCTTGCATTGTCAGTGATTAGTATTTCTGACATCTAAAAACGACAAATAATATGGTTTCTCAGAAAATCAATCACTACTTTTTGGTTGCATCTTTATAAGATACTGTTTCGACCCATTTGGTAAAATACTTGATCTTCACCAAGATAAATCAATGCCCATTCGAGACAGACAGATCAATAGTTCCTATCACTTCCATTTCTCACATTAAGCATGGTTAAGGAGCGGCCATACTATATAGTTCTGTAGTTCTGTAGGAGGGGCGTGTAAGACATCGCTATGCATTTGACACTTAACACATTTTCTGATAAAATATATACAGTCATGCTCCATAGTAAGTCAAAATACCCCATTCTCATAATCTTCTTAACCAATAAATGTCCATTCGTGTATGGTTCATATACACCGTTATGCACTTTTTTCATCATATAATCAGTTTCTTCTCTATCAATGCACCTCAAAAACCCAAATCAGATGCCTTTTTATATAACACCTCTCCACCTAAGAAGAATTTTAATGACATTCTGCGCAAGAAACTTTTGGCAACCGAATTAGCACTTGAAGGATAAGATCCCGCCTTTATGAATTCTTTGATATCACTATATCAAGGACGACCATCAAAAGATTTTTCACTACCAGACAATGTGCCAATTTCTCTTGAAATTGTGTCTATATAGACTCAATTTTCAACTCATCCGGATGTCGAATCATGGAAGACAAGGTGGTTAAAGTATCGGCGAAAATATTGCGAATGCAAGAAATATGTTTGAATCCCAAACTTCTGAACTTACTAGCTAAACTGATTAAACTACAATGATAGGGCATAATTTTTTAATCTCGATTTACCCATTGTTTGAGTATTTGATGTACGAGCAAGTTAGAATTACTGAACACTATCAAATCCTTGATCTCCATTTCTAAAACTATTTTTAGTCCAAAAATACAAGCCTTATATTCAATCATATTGTTAGTGTAAGAGAATCGCAACTTAGCCGCAACAAGATAGTGATTTCCCTTAGGTGATACAAGAACAACTCCGATTTTAACCCTAAAAGAATTCGATACACCGTCAAAGAATAATCTCCATTTAGGATATTGATCATTCATGTCTTCCAACGTGCCAATGAACAAAATCTCCTTATCTAAAAAATAGGTGTGTAATGGTTGATAATCATCATCCCTCGGATTCTCTGCTATGTGTTATGCTATAGTTTGTCCTTTGATTGTCTTTTGGATTGTGAAGATAATATCGAATTCTGAGAGGATCATCTGCTACTTTGCTATACACCCTGTTTGTATCGATTTTTTCAATAAATATTTCAAAGGGTTAGAACAAAAAATGAGGTAAGTAGTATGATTAAATAAGTAATGTCTCAACTTTTGAACTGCCCAACCTAATGCACAACAACTCCTTTTAAGAAAGGAATAATTGGTCTCGTATGCTGTGAATTTCTTATTGAGGCAGTAGATGGCTTGTTTCTTCTTCCCCAATTCATCATGTTGTCCCCGAACACATCTTATAACCTCATTTAGTATAGACAAATACATAATTAAAAGTAGTCCCGATTTGGATGATACTAAAACCGGAGGGTTTAATAAGTAATCCTTAGTTTTATTAAAAGTCCGTTGATAGTTTTCATTTCAATGTATTGACGCATTCTTTTTCAATAATTTAAATAATGGCTCACAAGTGGTGATCAACTGAGCAATGAATATGCCAATAAAATTGTCTTTCTCAAAAAAGTTTTCACATCCTTCTGAGTTTTTGGTATAGATATCTCTGTAATCGCCTTGATTTTTACTGGGTCTATCTCTATGCATTTTTTACTGATAATAAAATCCAACAATTTACTAGCAGGAGTTCCAAAAGCACATTTTGCAGGGTTCCACTTCAAATTGTATTTTGTCAACCTTTCAAACAATTTCTTTAAATCGATCAAATGATTTTCAACTTTCTTGGATTTAATAATAATACCATCCACTTAAATCTTTATCATCTTGTGAATCACATCATGGAATAAGGTGGTCATGGTACGTATTTTTCAAATCAAAAGACATCACTCAATAATAGAACGTTCTCCAAAGAGTGATAAAAGTAGTTTTCTCTATCTTCTTCTGCAATTAGAATCTAATGATATTCGGTGAAACAGTCACTAAAGGATTCAATTTCATGTCCAATAGTATTGTTTAAAAGAATGTAAATGTTTTGCAAAGAAAAATTGTCTTTTGGATTGATTTTGTTGAGATCCCTATAATCAACACACACTCGCACTTCTCCACATTTCTGCAGAATAGGTACCATATTTGAAAGTCAAATGGGGTAATGGGACATCGTGATAATCATAGCATTGAACTGTTTCTCAATCTGCTCCTTTATATTGAGACTTATATCTGGTTTGAACTTGCGAGACTTCTACTTTACTAATGAAAAGTTTGGATTAATTGGCAATCTGTGTATCACTATATCTGTAGAAATTTTGGGCATATCATCATACGACCATACATATACATCTTGAAATATAGTTCAGAATTCAACCATCTCCTTTCTCTGCTCCTTATTCAAATGTACACTGATTTTGATTTCTTTGACCTCCGTCCTAGTGCCAATAATACTAATTTCTGTCTCTTCTAAATTCGGTTTGCGTCTCTCTTCATATTGTTGAAGAATCTTTGAGATAGACTCGTGTTCTTCCTCGCTGTCACTTTTGTTTTGAATTTCAGATTCCATAATTTCAAATTTGTGAGAGATATCGAGATTACAATACTTGAATTTCAGAATGGTGATATCCGAAGGGTCAAAAGATTTTATTTTTGACCATCTGAAAATAAAGTAAACACGTAAAATGAACAAGTAGATAATAATAAAAAGATAAACAGATATTTTTCATTTCATTAAATTTGAAAGAGTAGATAGATACTGAACGAGGATAACTACTTTGCAAAGTAGAATATTGGTTAAAAACGCATCCTCACCAGTCACTAGAACTGCGGAGTAGGAATGGGACTCACTTATACAAAACGCATATTAATATAAAATTGAAAGAAAACAAATATGTAACTTCTCAGCAGTCTAGTTATACAAAACGCATCCTCAGCAGTCCAGTTTTTCATAACTCTTTCGGGAATTGTTGAAAATTTCAAACTCTCTGACAGTTCATCCTCATAAGTAATTCCAATGAATAGTTAGGATAGACTCTTCTCAATCTCAGCGATCAAAATTTTCTCCTCTAACTCAAATAGGATTATCCCTGATGGACGAGAAAAATTGTAGTGGAATGGTAGGAAATTCATGACAATTTGCTTCCCTTCCTTTTCTGCTTTCTTACGATTTTGCATCTCTCTTTTATCTTTGGCAGTTGGTTGAAAGCCTAACCAAAATGTGTCCTTTTTGTATCAAAAACTCTACCGGATTCAGGATTCCTTGCAGATTCCTTCTAAATTCTTTGCCTATCTCATACTTTTCTCGGACCATCTCCTTGGCCATCATGACATTAGATTCAGGTGCATCTATTTTTTCTTTGAAAGCCCATTCGACTGACACGATATCGACAACACAATAAAAAGAATTGATACCCTTTCTACTACTTTCTTCATTTGAGCCAGAGTTGAAAATCATGATGCAATCATCTTCAAATTACATGGTGATTAGTTGATCTTTTACAATAAATTTCAGCATCTAATGGAGTGAAAATGGAACAGAGTTAGTAGTGTGAATCCAAAGTCACCCAAGCATAACATTGTAGACACTTGAGAAGTTCATGACTTGGCAGGCAACTTAAAACTGAGCTGGTCCTATCTCTAATACCAAATCAACTTCACCCATTGACTTCCTTTTTGCACCATCAAATCCTTTTATTACAGTCGCTGATAGGCAAAGTCTAACATCACGAAATCTAAGTTTTATGGGAATATTCCATGGACAGATATTCAGTGCGGATCTGTTGTCAATCAAAACTCTGAGTAGCAATTTTTCATTACAATGCACTGAAATGTACAATGCCTTGTTATGCCCAATGTCTTATGGGGGTCAAGTCATCGTCAAAAAAGTTATATGATTAGAAGCCAAAACATTCTCCACGACATGAGCGAACTTATCAACTGGAATATTTTTCATTATGTGAGATCCACTCAAGATTTTGAGCTACGCTTCTCTATGCAGTTCAGAAGTCAAGAGCAAATCCAGAATAGAGATTTGAACGGGCATTTCACCCAATTGCTCTACAATCTGATACTCACTCTTCTTCAGCATTTTTAGAAAATCTAGTGCCTCTTTCTCAGTCACATTTGGTCTTGGTGATAGGACGTCCTTTTAGTTTTTGATTGAATATAAACTTCAGAATTACCCATAAATTTTTTCGAATCTTATTACAGTCGTCACTTCCTTCTTTAACATCTCTTTATTTCCAATCAATACGGTGGACTTACTATAATTTTACGGCACTTCTTGTAAATTATGAACAGGCGATTGTTCTGAAAATTCAAGTATAATAGGTTTGAAAGATGGCAAGTCTATCATGAAAGGTTTTCTAATATCCCTAATTTCAGGGGATTTCTCTTCTAGTACAAACGGCTTTTCAATTATTCCAACTATTTCAGCCTCATCTACAATATATTGAGTAGACTCTTCGAACTCTTCATCAAGGGTGATAGCTCCAACAGTACCCTTATGATCATGGAAAGGATTTTTACTGACGTTCGACCCTTGTTCATCTTTTCATCTCAAAACTATATCTCCAACATCAATCATGTTTTGAATTTTGTTTCAATGCTCAACAATTGACAATAGAGTGACCGGAACTTCTAATATGATAGGCGCAAATAATTCGGGGATCATAACCAGTAGGAACACCCCTAAGATAGATCTTAGAAGGTACAACACCAATCTTACTAACAATCTTGAGTTGTTTGTACAGTTGATCAAAGGGTCGACCTAAATTAGTGAATGCTCAAAATTGATTTTTTGAATTTGGGATTCACTGGTTTGGGAATAATTTTGGTTAGGATTAGTTGGGGGAGCAGGTCTTTGATTATAAATAGGGCAAGGACGACTTTATAAAGTAGGTTGAGAAATTTGAAATGGCGCGAGTGTATTCGCATATTTGGTCGAGAACGAGGAGGGTTGACAGTGGTGTAATAAATAGGTTTGGGGTTTGAGTGGTATGAATAAGAATATGAGTATGTAGGGTAACTTTGAAATTTTGATCTATAAGAGGGGGCTTGATCCCATACAAAAATAGTTCCTCCTTCTTTCTTCTTGAATTGGAACTTTTTTTCGCTACGACTTTGCTTTTGCAGGGCCTTCAATTGTACTTTTAATGCCAAAAGATTGATAATTTTTTTCATTTTCACAAACTCATTATATTTTTCAAATTTATTGATGATAACCGCAAACGAACCCCCAATCATGCGAAAAATCTCTTCAAAATACAGTAGATCATGAATTTTAATTAAAGTGCGGACAATTTTCTCTTCGATCATAGGGGGTTCCATCTTAGCAGCTAGTTTCCTCTATCGCTTTACTTATGTCTTGTGATATCTTAAGGGTTTTCTTTTGGTTTTTTCAAGTGTTGTTTGCGTAGCTGCAAACTCGCAGTTACACCCATACTACCTCATAAAAGTTGTAAACAAATCCAACCAAATCTTCATTTGATCGGGTTTCAAACTAGAATACCAATCCCAAGCATCGCCCTCCAGACTTTCAAGAAACAATCACATTGGTAACTTTTCATCATCTATAGATTTGCCAAGTTTGTTAGCAAAAATTTTAAGATGCGTTTTTGGATTATCGGTTCCATCATACTTGCTAAATTTTAGAGTCTTAAAACCCAAAAGTAGTTGTACATCAGGAAAGAGATATAACTCATCATAATCTAAGTCTCCATGTTTGCTCAACTCTTGACTTTTCTTCATAAATTCATCGAATCGGTCTAATTTCTTTAGCAAATTCTTGTCGACAAAGGTAGTGTATTCATCCACTCCTATCTTCCTTTGCAGGATGATGTCCAACATGAGTGGTTCTATAGTGGGGGTTGAGGTTTTTGAGGGTTAGGTGGGATATTTGGGTTGATCAGTGGATAATTTTAAAAAATTTGGATATTAGTTGGGTTCAGGGACGGAGCCAGAAATTTATTTTTGGGGGGGCTGAAGTGTATTAAAAAAAATTTTTTGTGACGAAATAAATATATTTAATAAGTAAAATTTAGAATCAATAATTATAAAAATAATAAAAACATATAATTATACATACCCAAAAATTTGTTATTGATTAACACTTGAAGTATTGGTAGTTGTTGCACTCGAATAACGAAGAGGAGGCAATTGCATTCTGCGAGTATTCATCCGTTGAAAACGTTGCAATATTTGCTCATTTTCAATTGTTGCAAAAATATCCTTCTCGATGTATACAACCAGACAGTCATTCAACTTGCGTGTTGTATTACAATGGATCAAGAAAAGTACTACTCATTCAACCGTCGCCACAAACAATTGCTTGTTCATTTGTTCCTTCAGATTTTATTTTTACCACGTTACCATCAAGTCCAAGAATTCAACTAGAAAATATTTGGGCCTGCAAGTGAAGCTGGTGGATCAATAATAATATGTATATTGCACAAACCCAATGGAAAAGCTACAAGAAGCAAAGTCAAAAGTTGCTACGAAGCTAAGTCCCATCATGCCCAAATTGATTCCTGCTGCTTCTGCTAAGATCCGGGTCGTGCCCCGTGACATAAGTTTTTGCGTTAGAAGATCGTAACAGTCTAACAGAGAAGGATATCTTTTTTGTCTCGTTCATAAGGCGAAATGGTTAAAAATCTAGGAGTGTGCAGCAAAAGATTCTTCTGACGGGTTTGCGCAACATATAGAGCCTATCCAATCCAAAACCATCCGCTGATTTTTGAAGGAGGTTTACAGAGAGCAAAGCTGGCCTGGGGCTCCATTCTAAATTAATGGGGCCCGGCGGCCTTCAATGCTGTAACTAATTGTTTAGAATTCAATGTTGATGGTCCAGAGGTACAGCGCTCTCTCTGGGACTGGGACTGGGAGATCGAGGGTTACCAATCTAGAGGCTTCTTCAAAATGAAACTGGACTTCCTCTGTGTGTGTCAACTGTGATTCTTTTGGGTCTGACTGATGAATAGGCTCCAAAAGTACCACATCCCCGTGCTTTGACGCATATGTTCTTTCCATAACCCACTTCTTTGACCGCTCCACCTGAATTGAACATCCTGATGAGGCCTATAGGAGCGAATCGAGAACCATTTGATGTTTCCTTGACAGGAATAACCGTGAAAACCTCGTACTCCCGTGCCATCAGTGTAATTGGCAGAGCAGCATTGCTTGGAAGGTAGACTAGATGTAGGGGGTTTTCCGGCGGCTTGGGGGGGGGCTTAAGCCCCCACCAGCCCCCCCTTAAATCCGTGGCTGGTTGGGTTAACCAAGATATTACTTGGGGTGTACTTGTGAAAAATTAGCATTGAAATAAGTGAAAGCACCCTCTTAGGGATTTGTAAAAGGTGGAACAAATGTGATTGGAATGGTGGACATGTAAGTTGGTTGGTTATCTAGCTCAGATTGACTATCGTCATCAGGCATATGGTCAGTTTGGACACCACCATGACTATTTGAAACCAACTAATTAATCGAGTGCCTTTATGTTGCTATTTCTACACTTAACTCATTGAATCTGTTTAACACTTCACTAAATTAAGCCCCTAACGATGCAACATCCGATGAGGGAATCATTGTAGACATTTCCGATGGTTCCGGATGCGAACTCATGCTTACACAATTTCTCAAAACTCTGTTGAGGGACCTTGTAATGATGGGATTTTTACGTGTAACTACATTTGAAATTACCTGTAGATGAAGAAAATCTACTTAGAAACTCGTTCTTTAATTAAACCGCTGCAATTCTTTTGAAAGAAAAGAAAAAGAAAAAGGACATGTATTAGTAAATATTTAAATAATTCGGATACATGTACTATGGGAGTGCCCTTTTACGCTAAGGGTTGGCCTAATATAATGCAACGCCTTTGAAATGAGGCCTGTTCATCAAACTTATTTTCAATAATTTTGCAAAAGAAGGAAAGCTATTTCATTATCAAATTTGTGAATCTCAGGTACATCATCTACATCATTTCTTGAAGGCGATTTCTTACTAAGTCGTTAAATTTTTTCAACATATCTATTACAGCATCTTTTCACTTTCTAGAATAGGGATTCATCATACGCTCAGAATGATCATACAATTTTTCATATTTTCTCTTTAACTCGGTGTTTTCTCTTATTTCCTTATATGACTTTTTATTTTCCTCTGTCAGATCTTTGTTAACTTCTACAGATTGCCTCAATTGCACATTCTCTCTGTCTTTTGTCTCAATGATAGCCATCAATCTTTTGACTTCCTCAGGTTGCTTCTCTTGTGGCCTTTGTGTACCAAAACCTCTGAGCCAATCTTCGTATTATGAAGTGACTAAAATCATCTATTTTGAGTCTGGCCTGTAGGTAATATTCTCATCATCAGACAACGTATCTCAGGTTTCAATAATTGGTATCTTTATTGGAATTTCATTCGGACAGATTCCTTTATCAAAACTGATGGTAAATTCAGTCAAATCGAGTGTGAGTGGCGATTGTTGAACACGTCCTAACTACCTAAGAAACCTTTTTAGAGTATAAGTCATGATGTCTTGAGTTCTTAACAATGGGATAAAATTTGATGATTTGGTGCAAAAAACAAAATTGAAACAGTCGGTCCAATCCAAAACCCACATATTCCTTTGATCTGGCAAGGGTTTTAAGAAATCCATATAGTCTAACGCATTCTTTGGCAGACCATTTTTGTCGACTCTTTTGTGATGAGTCACTACCAATTGTACCCAATTCAATGTGAACTATCGGAAGCAAGCAGTTGTCTCCTAAAATACTCCATAACCCACATATGTAGAATCATATTCAAACCATGGAAGAATTTCGCCCCTCTCTGACAATTGGTACAGGCAGCAAATATATCAGCTAATATAATCAGTATTATAAAACATTGTCAATTGTTAACCCCAAGAAAAAGATTAAAAATGAGTTCCATGATCTTGAAAGCAGTCTTTTTATCCCTTCTCGGAAAGAGGTAAATCCCATTCATGACGAGTCCATATATCCACGGTCTTTTGCGCTCCCACATTGTCTTAGACATAAACGAAAGTTCTCAAAATACCTCTTGAACCCATCTTTAGTGCAAATCTGTCAAATAAGAACTTTATATCTATGCTTTGATCAGATTCTTGTACTACAGACTGTTTCAATCCAGTAAAGTGACAAAATTCAGCCTTACCAGATGCAAATGAGAATATCACTGCTATGCCATGTACGGATAAGTTAAGAAGACTAACGTCACAGTCATTTCTTTGTTTCCTATCGTAAATGCGGAACAACTAGGATCTCATAATTGTACCAATTCTCTACCAACTACCCGTCCGATTCAATGCCTTTAAAGTCTTGAATCGGTCCTAGGTGAGATGCCACTTGATGAATTTCAGTAGACGAGAGAAGCATGGGCCACCTCCGAATCTCATTTGAAACTACCAACATTGTTTGATTCATCGAGAATTGTCTATCTGAAATATAAAGGCCGACTCAAATACCTTACCTATGAGCCCCACTTCTCTAATTTTTGATAAAATTAAACGTGAAATCCCATAGATGATTAAATGCCCAGGAGAGAAAGGTTGGTGTAATCTTAAAAATGGAATTCCCAAAATGACATTCCTTTAAAGGTTAATGCATGATGCCAATTTATTAAATCAAGTAAATATGCCATAATGAAAATTAAACATGATCTAGAGGAACCTTTTTATATGTTGGGGTAAATCTAAAAATGATGTGCAATTATTAGAATACTAATGCAATAAACTGTAATTTAAACGTGTAATAACCTATATACTAAGGTAGGTTTTTAAAAGAGAACCATGCAAGGACTCTTATTCCTAAAATTTGTGAATACAAGAGAAGAGAAAACAAAGAAAGGTTTGTTTAATTGATAAATAACACATAACATATTGAAACAATAAAATGATACAGAAATATAAAGTGAAGAAAGAGGAGTAGAATCCATTTTCTGGTGTCTAATGTTCCTAATAGAGCAAGGTTGATTCTATCTTAGGTGATTTCTAACATGGATGCATGAGGTTGGACTCACTAATGCATTTAAATTTGATAAAATTTCATATTCCCAAACCTTTAGATCAAAAGGGCAAAGGGTTATCAATCCCAAAGTTCTTAGTCGGTGGTTCGAGTGATCCCTCAGACATTGCTACGCGCACGTCATGCCACAATCACATGTCCAAATGGATTGATTCTAATCCTAATAAGGAGGAGTAAAGTGACAACCACTAAAAGAAAATAAAGTGAAGGGTTAGAAAGAAAAACATATGCACGTATGAAGTGACCCTTTGAGAGGAGGGATTAATATTATTAAGTACGCGTGAAGGATTTAGGGTGAAATTCCCCTATCCCAAATACATAAGTGCGATAAATAAATGAAAGTGAACAAATCATCCATCACATACACAGAGAGTGAGAGATGATTACGCGTGAGAAACGCAAAAAGTCCTAAAAAAAGAAAGAAAAAGAAAAATACAACCTAAAATATGCCAATATGATATGTAAAAAGGTTAGAAAAAGAAAAAAAATCAACTAAACCAAGTGTTTGGATTCACACAGAAGTCCTTAGTGGAGTCACCAAAACTGTCGCACCCCTTTTTATTAAAATAAAAGAGAAAGGATGTTTCAAAAATGAGTTTTTTATTTTAGAAAGTAAATAAAGAAAAAGGGCCTAAAATGAGACTTAAAATATGGGACAGTTTCGGTCCAAAATAATAGTTTAAAAAGGATTTTTAGTAAAGAGTAGAGTTGCCACTTGGTATTGAGTTTAAGTGTACCAAATCACCCAAAATATATTTTTAAATGAAAATAAATAAAACCTTTTTAGACGATTCCAAATCTTTGAAAACAAGAGAAAATAGTTCGGGAGTTATGATATAAAAAAGGGAAGGCGAATGCGAAGATTTGATAGGATTAAATCCAAGGCACTCTTTTAACCTAATCAAGATTAGTTGCAAGATTTAGTCAAAAATTTTTCTAATCTAACCCATAAAACTTATCACATTTTGGATGCTTCTATATGGATGCAAACCTAGACCTAGAGGATATTAGAAGAGTCGAAATATCTCTTCGTAGTTTAATTGGTGCCAATCACATTAATTGTGATATCTAAGAATGATTCTTTGAAAAGATCATTAAAAATGCAAAAAATGAGACTCAAAAAAGGAAAATATAAATAAATAAACTTGACTTAGAAGAGGGGAATGCAATATAATGAATACGGGAGACTAAAATTTGTAACTCAATTTTTCTTCCTATAGAGAGATAATAGCGTGTTAAGAATAAAAAACCATACTTGTCTATTTTTCATATTTGAAGAGTGATTTTTCTAATCTTTACATGCAAATGGACTAGCCTATTTCTGATTTTTTTAAAAATAAAATGCAATTCTAAATGATATGATCCAATCATATAGAGGGTAAGGGAATAATAGTAGGGGAAATGTCATGCAATTGAAAATGACCTAAAATAGGAAAAAATGCATGAGATACAGTAAATGTCACACAAGATATGAATCTAGCGTGAAAACGATCTAAAGGGTCTGATATTGGACTAATCCATTTCTACAAATTCTCACTAACGTTGGACTAGTGAAAAATTAGGGAGAAAAGTCACAACTAGCGTTGAACTAATGTGGTGATATCATGCACTCATATACAAATAAATAAATAAACATATAAAGTATAATTAAAATAAATAAACACACAAAATATATATAGCATGTAGAGTACATAGCACATAAGCATAATATCTAAATGCAAAACCCTAGAGAAAGCGGATAAACACATAGCATACAAGCACACAAGCACGCAAGTAAATAAAAATTAACTATTACATTAGAGGCCTTAACTACAATCTAGAAGGGAAATTTTTGGAAATTATAAATCTATTTATTACATTTGTCTAACTAATTACATTTCTGGGAAAATAAAATCTATCTATTACATGGTCCAATTAAAAATATTTCTTGGGCACTCATCTATTACAAATTGGCATTTAAATGAATCCCAAATAATCATTAAAAAATAAATAAATAAAAACTTAAAATGAATTGAAAATGAATAAATAAAAGAAAAAAAATACTCAAAACATGCAATTACTCATAAGAAAAAACACATAAGAGCACATAACAGAATTTAAAATAATAATAGAAGGTACCTCCCTTGAAATAGTGGTTAAATGAGGTAGAATTTGCCATATTTATACTCCAAAATTAACAAAATAATCAAGATACCAATTTAATTAACAATTTTTAAAAAATGTAAACATATAGCAAATTCACTTTATTATTATAAAGATATATGAATAAACATAAAATATCTAAAATTTACTAATTAAATGAAGTATGATTAACAATTAAATGAGACGAACAATTGTAGTTAAACAATAATAAAGATCAAGGTTTTAATTACAAAATTGAGAAGTTTTTGGAGTCAAATTATATTTTTACAAAGATTAGGGGCCAAAATAAAAGAAAAAAGTTTAGTGACCAAACTACAATTAAATTAAGGACTTAATTGAAATAAATAAAAAATTGTAGGGTCACAATGAAATTACTCGAAAAATTGGGGACCTAGTTGTAAAATTCATTTTTCTGGTTTAAAAAGATACAAGCTTTGGGCCCTTTTATTTATTTTTCTGGGCCAAATCTACTTTGGCCCAACCAATTAAGAGCAGGCCAGCCCATTTGTTTACTAAATCAAATCCAACAAAAAACATTGGGCTTTAGCTTCAAAGCCATGTCATAAGTCCAAAGAAAATAAAAGCAAGCTCATGCATCAAATCCCAACGATTTAACTTGCCAAATTTGGTATAATATATTAGCCCACTTCTTAAATCACTCTTATAAATCCCAAAAAATGTCTAATTAAGTAAATAAAAGCCAACAAAATTATTTGAGCCCTAATTATATCCTAAAGATAAAAAAAAATTCACTTAAAGCATACATAAAACATAAAAGAAAATCAAGACTTGACAAGGGAGGAATTAATTCATTTTTAACAACCTTTTGGGCCTTAGTATAACTGTGTAGAAGTTAAGGGATCGAAATGCAAATATTCAAATTTCTCCTTGCAAAACCAACGAAGAGCTCTGATGCTTTGAAGGTTCAGAAAACCTAGGAAGCATGCGAGAATGATTTACAAAAAACTTCGGATCCAAACATACGCAGGATTGTACAACTCGAACATCAACACCAAATCCCATCACCCAAATGCATGATTGAACACAAAATCTGTTGCAAAAAATAGATATTTCAAAAGATTTTTACTGTTCGGATAAGAGCTTCATCTAATAAAATCTCATCAGAAACATTTGTTCCTATTTTGAGGGAAGAATTGTTCAAAGATAAGATTTTGCTGAAGGCCAAATTCAAGAAATCAGATTGTGAGACATCTTCGGTCAAGTAGCCTTCCCGATGGTCTGACATTTTCCAATAGCCTTTTGCAATAGCTCACAACAAAGGATAGACCTTTGACTACTTCAGACTTAAGTTGCGCAACAGTTTTGCATGCCCACTAGTGCGGAAAATCAGCTTTCACATTCTATCCTTTTCCGTATCCTATACCGTGAAGCCTATAAATAGAACTATTTGTCGGGTTCATTTACACACCGATGTACGAAGTCTACACTTCGTAAACTCTCTCCTCTTTCTCTCTAGTTGCTTTCCTTAAGTGTCTTATTTCACCTGATGGTTTTGTTTCAAAATTTTGCTGGTTCTACGTCCCTCTCACAAAGTAGAGGAAGACTTGTTTAATCCTGGGGAAACGTTTCAATACTCTAAAATAGTTTCTTAGGACAGTGCTTTCAAGCACGACTCAAGTATCCACGTGTTGACATTGTTCGGGCCGCTATTTTCAACAATCTAAGAAACAATGACATCTGACAATGTTAGCACCCCGCAACCTTCATCAGCAACTATTGCAGTGGCACTACCATTCGCTAAGCCCTTTCCGGATGTATCCAAAATTGAAATTTTCGCCAATAAAAATTTTAAGAGATGGCAAGAACGTGTACACTCTCTACTTGACATCCATGGAGTAGCTTATGCGCTCACTGAATCTCAACCTTCTGCAACTGCGGATGCCAAGACTCAAGAAGCATGTAACAAAGTTTACTGCCGAAGATGCAACCAAGCAAAAATTCATCGTAGGAAAATACAACCAATGGCAAATGACTGATGACAAGGAGATGAAAATCCAAATCACCGAATATCAAATGCTGCTAGAGGACTCGAAAAATGAAGACATCAATCTTCCTGAGAAATTCACTACAGGCATGCTGATTGAAAAGCTACCTGAGTCATGGGCCGACTATAAAAACAACTTGAAACACAAGGAGAACAATTATACCATGGATGAGCTCGTGAAACACATCCTCATTGAGGATTCAAACAAAAGGAAGTTGAGAGTTACCAAGGCAAAGGAGATGGCTTACAAAGCCAATCTGGTGCAAAGCAATAATAAAAGATACGCCAATAAATCCCAGAATTACAAGCCCAAAAATTTTGATTTCAAGCCTAACAATCCCAACTTTAAGAAGAAGAATGGCAATTGCTTTTATTGTGGAAAACCAGGACATTATGCAGTCCAATGCAGACATAATAAAGGTGACAGAGCAAATGGTAACCCTCCTAAGGTGCACTTAACCGAAGGAGATGATATAATTGCTGTTGTCATCTCTCAAGTGAACATTGTAGCCAATGTCAAAGAGTGGGTGGTAGACTCTGGGGCTACTCGGCACATATGTGCGAATCGAGAAGCATTTTCCTCCTATACTCCTATAGGGGATGATGAAGAAGTGGTCTACCTTGGTGACTCACGAACGGCTAATGTTCTGGGTAAGGGCAAAGTATTCTTGAAACTCACTTCAGGAAAAACTTTGGCTCTCAATGATGTGCTGCATGTGCCTAACATTCGGGCAAATCTGGTTTCCGTAGCATTGTTAGGAAAAGTTGGAGTGAAAATGTCATTTGAATCTGGAAAGATTATAATGACCAAAAATAATGTATTTGTGGGTAAGGGCTATTGTAATCAGGGACTTTTTGTACTTAATATTTCCAATGTGATAAATGAGAATGCTTCTTCTTCTGCTTATATTGTTGACTCGATTTCTTTATGGCATGCAAGATTAGGACATGTTAATATTAGTTATATAAAGAAAATGCAATCTTGTGGTCTAATTTATGGTATTAATGATAAAATGGATAAATGTGAGATATGTGCAGAAACTAAAATGACAAAGAAGACTTGTATAACTATTCAAAGAAAAACTGAACTGTTAAATTTAATCCACACAGATTTAGGTGATTTAAAACAAACTATGACTAGAGGAGGGAAAAGATATTATGCCACCTTTATCGATGACTACTCTAGATATACTAAACTTTACTTACTTAGAAATAAAGATGATACTCATAATGTCTTTTTATCTTATAAGTCTGAGGTAGAAAATCAACTTAATAAGAAGATAAAAAGAATTAGGTCTGATAGAGGAGGCGAATATTTAGTCTTAGATAAATTTTGTGAACATGAAGGCATAATACACGAAACAACACCTCCTTATTCGCCAGAATCTAATGGAGTAGCTGAAAGGAAAAATAGAACACTAAAAGAAATGATGAATTCTATGTTAGTTCTCATGCTCCTGATAATTTATGGGGAGAAGCTATTTTATCTGCATGTCACTTACAAAATAGGATATCTCATAAGAAAACTGGCAAAACCCCTTATGAATTATGGAAAAATTATAAGCCCAATTTGAAATATTTAAAAGTATGGGGGTGTTTTGCTAAAGTATTGTTGCCTGAACCTAAGAAAAGAAAATTAGGTTCAAAAACTTCTGATTGTATGTTTATTGGATATGCTGAACATAGTGCTGCATATAGATTTCTTGTTTTAAGAAGTAATGTGCTTGATTGTAATACAATTATTGAGACAAAGAATGCTGAATTCTTTGAACATATTTTTCCATTGTCTAGTAAAATTTCTTATGCACCTGTTGAAATAAATACATAAATAATTCCGAATGAGGAATTAAGAAGGAGTAAAAGGCCAAGAAAAGAATTTTCTTATGGAAATGATTTTTAAACTTTTCTTGTTGATAATGATCCTTTAACATACTCCGATGCTATTTCTTCCCCTGATTGTAAATTTTGGAAAGAAGCAATTAAATCTGAAATTGATTCTATTTTGTCAAATAAAACTTGGATTTTGGTAGACTTACCTCCTGGTGCAAAATCTATTGGTTGTAAATGAATTTTTAAAAGAAAATATAACTCTGATTGCTCTATAGAAAAGTACAAAGCTCGTTTAGTAGCAAAAGGATTTTCTCAAAAACAAAATATTGACTATTTTGATACATTTGCACCAGTAACAAGAATTGTGTCTATTCGAGTTTTATTTGCTTTAGTTTCTATCCATAAACTTATTATTCATCAAATGGATGTCAAAACAGCCTTTTTAAATGGTGATTTAGAAGAAGAAATTTATATGTTTCAACCTGAGGGATGTATTGTATCTGGACAAGAAAATAAGGTTTGTAAACTAATTAAATCTTTTTATGGCCTAAAACAAGCTCCTAAACAGTGGCATGAGAAATTTGATCAAGTATTGATGAAAGATGGATTTTGGTCTGTAGAAGTGGATAAATGTGTATATGTCAAAATTATACATGATTTATATGTGATAATCAGTTTATATGTGGATGACATGCTTATATTTGGTACTAGTCTAGATATTGTAAATAGTACTAAATACTTTTTGTTCTCTAATTTTGATATGAAAGACTTGGGTGAAGTCAAAATGATATTGGGTGTTAAAATCATAAGGAAAGGTGATGGTATAATGTTGTCACAAGAACATTATACAGAAAGACTTCTTAGGAAGTTTGAAAATTATGATGTGACACCTGTGAGCACTCCTTATGATGCTAACACTCAATTAAAGAAAAATAATGGTGACCCAATTGCTCAGTCTAAATATGCTCGGATTATTAGGAGTCTGATGCATCTGATGAATTTCACTAGACCGGATATAGCTTATGCTGTATGTAGACTGAGTAGATACACTCATAATCCCAATCGTGAGCATTGGTTTGCATTAGTCAGACTAATGAAATATTTGAGAGGTACCATGAATTTTGGTATACTATATAGTTGATTTCCCACTGTATTAGAGGGTTACAGTGATGCTAACTGGATCTCTGATCCAAATGATACAAAATCCACTAGTGGTTATGTGTTCACCCTTGGTGGTGGTGCGGTAGCATGGAAATCAGCCAGCCAGACAATTATTGCTCGGTCAACTATGGAATCGGAGTTCATAGCTCTGGAGTTGACTGGCTCTGAGACAGATTGGTTAAGAAATTTCTTAGTCAATATTCCTCCTATTAAGTATCTATTGCCTCCTGTGTCTATACACTGTGACTGTCAAGCGGCTATTGCTGTTGCAAAAAATAAATCTTATAATTGTAAAAGTTGATACATGAGATTAAGACATGATGTCATAAAGCAGCTGCTTAGAGATGGAATTATTTTCATTGATTTTGTGAAGTCAGAGTTGAATTTGGCCGATCCTCTGACTAAACCTGTAGGAAGAAAATTAATTCTTCAAACTACAAGGGAGATGGAACTTAGGCCAACGGTTGTCAATAGAGATGGTAACCGAACCTATATGATTGGTAATCCCATGAAATAGGTTTATATCGGTAATAACAAGTCGATATTGACAGTAAAGCACTTGAAATTTAAGTCCCTTCAAAAATAAGTGCTTTGACTGCCAGTAATTGTGAGACTGAGTTTAATACTCTTAATGAGTTTATACCCCTTTAGGGAGGTGTATTTAGGACAGTATACACTTGATAAATTCACCTATATGTGAGTGGAGTGGGGCCGCTCCTATAAGATTTTTTGGCCGAATCTTTAGAGCTCTCATGAACAACCAGGCAGGCGCACGGCCTAAATGCGTAAAACTGCATTGAACAGCAAAATTATGGGTTATAATGTGATTGATAAAATCTCTGTCATACAACAAGAATTATTGGTTTATAGAAAGATATTTTTCACCAATAATTCTGTAAGACAAATTTTATCAATTTAAGTTTGGTTCATAGTCCAAAAGACACCAAACTGATTACATTGAGCTCAGACAAATCCAGCAGATGTTTATACTCTTTTGTTCAAAATCTTTTGAAATAGGTGGGAGATTGTTGTAAAAAAAAGATATTTCAAAAGATTTTTACTGTTCGGATAAGAGCTTCATCTGATAAAATCTCATCAGAAACATTTCTTCCTATTTTGAGGGAAGAATTGTTCAAAGATAAGATTTTGCTGAAGGCCAAATTCAAGAAATCAGATTGTGAGACATCTTCGGTCAAGTAGCCATCCCGATGGTCTGACATTTTCCAATAGCCTTTTCCAATAGCTCACAACAAAGGATAGACCTTTGACTACTTCAGACTTAAGTTGCGCAACAGTTTTGCATGCCTACTCGTGCGGAAAATTAGCTTTTCACATTCTATCCTTTTCCGTATCCTATACCGTGAAGCCTATAAATAGAACCATTTGTCAGGTTCATTTACACACCGATGTACGAAGTCTACACTTCATAAACTCTCTCCTCTTTCTCTCTAGTTGCTTTCCTTAAGTGTCTTATTTCATCTGCTGGTTTTGTTTCAAAATTTTGCTGGGCTTTCACAAAGTAGAGGAAGACTTGTTTAATCCTGGGGAAACGTTTCAATACTCTGAAATAGTTTCTTAGGACAGTGCTTTCTAGCACGACTCAAGTATCCACGTGTTGACATTGTTCGGGCCGCTATTTTCAACAAAATCGTGTGATAAGAATCTAAACTAATGGCTTGCAACAAGAGGAGGAAAATAGGAGAAAAAGGAAAAACAAACAAGCGCAGCAAACTTTCATGGATCTAGTGAGGATCTAGGCTTGTGTGAAGAGGAAAGAAATGAAATAAGCTACCTTTGATGCTTTATGGGGTTGGATAGACGTGAGAAAAACTCCAGAAAATACTCCTGGATGCTGGAACTAAGGAAACCAAAGTCAATTGCAGAATGTTCAAGGGTTGTGACTGTGGCAAGTTCAAGCCTTAATTCGAAGGGTTTGCAGTGGTTTTTTTCGAAAATTTTCAACACAAATTTTTCTCCCCAACAAACATGAATTACCTAGAAAAAATTTTTTTTCCAAAAGAACCCTAACAAACTTGGAATCAGGCGAAGAATGGGGCTGAATCGTTAGCCCTAGCTCAATTTTCTATTGAAAAAATTTTGGGGAGCCAAGTTTAGGCTTCGATTTGAGGGGATAGGGATTATCTAGGAAAGGTTTTAACACGAAAGTTCTTTCTCTCTATCCCTAGAAGGTGCCGAAAAAATAATTACTCCAAAAGGATCTAAAATGAAAGAAAAAATCTATTTGGAAGGGAGGGAGCTAGTTTGCCAGCTCGTTTCCTAATTTTGTTTTCTTGCAGAAAAACTATTCTTCCTTTCTTTTTTGGTTTTCCTTTTCTGGCATTTTTTGTTACTTTTCCTCCTTTTTTCTCACTCCCTCACTCTACTAGAGATGCATTTCTTCCTTTTAAATGAGATTAAGCGGCAAAAACCCTCATCTCAATGGTGAGGATGAGATGGGTTTTGTTGGCTCATTTTGGGCCAGTTGATGATCTTGTTTCCAGAGGTTTCTTGACAATTCTTGCAAGGATGAGGTGGCCTTTGTACTAGTAAACTTGTGCGGAAAGAAAATGGGAAGCAAAAACGAATTTTTCTTGCCTCAAAACCCATTTCCTCATATTGGTTTTTGGTACGCTGCATGGAGGAAGAAGATGCACGCGTGAGAAAAATTTTTTTTTTTAAAACGAAAAAATAGGCTGATGGGCTCCTTTTTGTTTTCTTTTTCTTCTAGGCTTTTTGTGGGTTTTGTTCGGGTTTTGGGGAAATTTTGTTGGGTTGAAAACAAAAGGAAATTTCTATTATTAAATTTTTTTAATTTTGAAAATCCCATTTTCTTTTCTTTTCTTTTTCCCTACAAAAATAAAATAAAATGATTATTTAAATAATGATATAAATAAAGACATAATAAAAATTAACAAATTTTTTGGAAAAAATTTGATGTCTACACTTTCCATCTTTTTCTGTCTCTCAAAAACTTCCAAACGCTAGAAAGAGTGTCTTTTTTGTCAGCTTCTTTTCTTTTCTCATCAAATCACAGCTCCCAAACTAGCCATAAGAGTTTAGGAATTTTTCACGTAAATCTTGATTTCAAATTAACAATTTTTCCTCTTCAATACTTTGATTTTGCTATTTTATGTAGTACTGTGAAAAATAGTCATTGTTATTAAATTCTATTACACTCACACTAGAGTTTAGTCTTTATTATCTATTTTTAACTAATACTTCATTTTGATAACCAACTGGTAGTAAGTTAAGGGGTATTTTTGATATGAAATATTCTTCTTACTCTTGAAATCATTTTTTTATTGTTGATTTTTTTGAATTGGACTAATTTGTTTTAAGAACATTAATTTTAAGGGAAGTTAATGATATTTTAAAAATCTCAAAGGAGGGCAGTGAAACTATCATAAACCTCAGGGGAGGTTTTTGAAATTATCCCAAACCCTAATGTACCCCTGACTATTGGGCTGGTTGGACAATTTTTAGGCTAGTTAGTATTGGATTTTTATTTAAATGAGTTATATCCAATTCGTCCAACTACATATTGGATTGATGTTAGTTGGATTGAGTCATATTGGGTAACCTAAAACTCATAATCCAAATATGACCCAACATATTATGAAACAACTAAAGATGTGGATGTTCATTTGTATTCTCTAGAAGATTGATTCATGAATCCTCCACTAGATTCATTGATATATTGGGTGTATTATTTCATTGTTCGTTAGTTCACTAACAGAGCTATTCAATTCGTGTACTTGAAGTACTAAATTCATGAATGAGTATTTAATAGAGTTCATGTACCTTTGATCTTGTATTACGAATATATAGAGGTATCCTAACATCTCTTGTAACAACTTTGATCAGTTGAAATAATAAGAAAATAGTTCTCTATTCTGTGATGTACCGGATTTTAGGATATTGTTTTCAAAGAGAATATTAAGGTTGATTTATTTTGTTTTGTTTTAAAACCCTGTTTTGTTTTAAATGACTAGAAACCTTAAATTTTAATCAAAAATCCTGCTCCGTTTGGATTAGCTGTTTTTGGGGGTGTTTTTGAAAAACTTTGCTCTATCAGAGTTTTTAGAGTATATTTTGAAATATTTTTAGAAAATATTTTAGAATATTTTTTATTGGCACTTTATTTTGAGATATTTGGTAAAATTTTAAAACATTTTAAATTAATTTTTAGATTATCTTTTAGAGTACTTTGTTGTAACTTTTAATGTATTTTGAAAAACTAGTTTTGCTTCTGATTAAAGTATTGTTGTTTAATTGAGTTTATGTATGACAATGCATGTTTTATGATAAGTAATTCTAATAGGTGGGTAGTTAGTAGGCTTGTGAGGTGTAACTAAATTTGATGGATTGTTGGATTACATTAAGTTGGTGATCTATGGAGTTGTAAAATCCCTCATTTTTTTCTTACAAATTTCCTTTTAGTTGGAATCCATTATGTTAGGATAGCTTTACTATGCATTCACTCCCTGAATAGTTGCAATTAATCATAGAATCAAGGGTTTTTTCTTTAGATTCCTAGTTCGCGCACATTAAGGTTTTTATGTATTTTGGTAGTGTGATTAATTGGTATAAACAGTGTACTAAATTTGGTGGTTAAGAGTGATTTTTATATAAGAGAAAGTGTGTGATTAGAAGTGATAATAATAAGTGAGTGGATCATAAGTTTAAACCCTAGTACGTGCGAAATCAGGAAAAACGGGTTGAACCGATGTGTACCGTTCGTTACCGATTGAGTGCACCACTTGAACACTACTTCATTACCTTCATACCCTTACTTTTATTTCAGCAAAATTAACCCTAAAATATCCCTTAAACCATCCACAATCATTGACCAAAGAAAAGAGGAAAAAAGAAAAATTCGAGATTTGATCCTACGGCGACACTTGGCGGTCATCTAACCAATTTGACCAATTTAATTCCAATCTTCTTATCTTTCCTTGAACTTCATTTCAGTCTTCATTTCCTCCATGGTGGCCGAGTATTAGAAGGAGAAAAGAGGGAAGAAACATTTCAATTCCAATCTTGATTGTTGGTTTAGTTTGAGTTGAATCCAAAATCTAAACCGATTAAACTTTCACTTGGGAGTTTAGGAAGTTTTGTGTGGTAAAGTTTTGAAAGGAAAGGTTGTGGTTTTCTCTTGCAAGCATCCTTGATGAGGTATTATGGCTGCCTATCCTTTTTCTCTTCCTTAATTTTGTTTAAGTTTGGATAGAAACTCATATTCTTGACTTATGACGGTTAATTAGTTAGTTTTGAATGATATGTTGGAATGTTTAGCTAGGGTATGATATTTTCAGTTGTAATTATTATTTTTATCTAGTATATGATGTTGATGAGCTTGGATAGGGACATGGGGTATTGATTCAAGACATAAATGTGAATTTTCAAGCATTGAATCATCAAATCCTAGAAATTTGAGACCAATCTGTCCTGATACTGACCTGTATGTTCGTCCATGTTAGAGGCCGATTCATGCCTAGGTCAAAACAAGAAAGTTGTAGGAAATAGAGTTATATAGCTGCCTGTAAAATTTCAGCTTAATTGGAGCACTGTACCATGTGAAATAACAAAATTATCCCTGACTGCCAAATGCATTGTTTCGCGGCAGTTTTGAGATTTCACATTTTGGCTTCGTTTTTCACTTTGATCCATATCAAATCAGCATTTGATCAAAACACAAAAATTTTAGTTCTATGTTTCAGCTTTTCAACGCATCTAAAAACGCTTCAATCAGACTTTTGTACCCTGAGTTATTGCCATTTGAATCCAGTGCTAACAACCAGACTGACAATGAAATTCTGGTTCTGTAATATGCAAACTCGACCTAGATCAACTATGAACTGGGTTGACTTGTTTTCATGAAAGTTGTAACCCTTTGTCTTAAATTCGAAACGCTACCTAGTACACCCTGATTCGATAACCACAACTCCAGTTATTGTCGAAACCGTACAAACCATTTTCATACCATTTTTCGTAACGCGCACAGTTTTCATTTCCGCGCGGGTGCATGCGTTTCTTGGCCGGTTTTGCTGTTTTGGCCGTTTTAGGCCTTATTTCTATTATGATGGTTGTTTGACTAATAGTTAAATATAATCTTTTATCACAGGCAGAGACGACCCGGACGGAGTCGGTGGACCCGTATAAATTGTCTTGATTTACGTGCTAGCTATTTTGGGTGAGTAATTGGTTTGTTTATGTACTAAATTGTCAAAATGCTTTGTAGATGTTAAATGGGTACTTAGGCGAGAGTGTACTTTATCTCACTCGACCTAAACCCATTGTGAGAACTTGCAAATTCCTTATATTTTTCTCAAAAATGCCCTTTTATTTGGAGATTATTCATTTATTATAGCCCTACTACCCAATCATTTCACAATAAGTACAAATGAACCTAGAAAGTAGGGTTTCACTTTTCGTTTTCAAGTTGGAGCAAGTTAGGGTTTTCACGTGTATCCGTAGTATAATTATCCGGTACAGAGCAAGGATCAAATTTGGAGTTTAAGAGTGACTTTTGGGTGAGAAATAATATGTGATTAGGAGCAATGATAAAAAGTTAGTGAATAGGAAGTAAAAACCCTAGTACGTATGATTTAAGGAAAAACGGTGCGAATCGACGTGTACCGTGCACTACCGATTGAACACACCACTTGATAACCACTTTCTTACTATACAAGCTCATTATTATTTGAGCAAAATATCCCCTCAATCTCAGCTACTTTGGCCAAAAATGTTGACCAAAAATTGCAAGGAAAAGAACAAAAAAGTGAGTGGAATTGGTGAGGACGCTTGTTGGCCAACTAAGGGCCTTGACCAAGACCAATTGTGTTGCTTTCTTATCACCTTGGAGCTGCCTTTCTTCTTCATTTTTCTGCTACTTTGGCCGAGAGAGAGGGAGAGAAAAACCAAGGGAGAGCTGCACTATTTCATCTTGAGTTTGAGTCATCCAAGTGAGGAAACAAGAAACTAAACCGATTAAAACCTTCCTTGAGTGTTTAGCTAGTGGTGTGTTGGTGAAATATTGAAAGGAAAAGCTAGGGTTTCTCTTGGTAGTCACTTTAGCAAGGTAATAATGCTGATTTCCCCATTTATTACACTTAATCTTGTTTAACTTGGCATAGCACCTTAATTTTGTGGTGGATGATAGCTATTATCATGATTTGGGTGGATATAGTGTATGTTTTCTTGAGTTACATGAGTTAGGGTTTGAGGTATTTTCTGCCTATACTTGTTGTATGGATGTATATGTCATATCTAAGTTTATATAAGTGATTGTGGTAGTGATCGAAGCAAGAAATGAAGAAAGTTTCCTTTGAAACCGTAAAATTCCAGATTTCTGGAAAATTTGACTTCAGTTCAGTCCGGTTCCCGTTCGTGATGCTAGAGGCCGAATTAGGCTTAGTATAAAACATGAAAGTTGTGGAGAATGATATTTTACAATTGCCTACAAAATTTCAGCCCAATCGGAGCAACGTAACCTTTGAAAAGATCAAAATACCCTCACTGCCCTAGGATGCATCCAGTGATCCGTTTTAGACAGTTCATCCAATTGACTGTGTCTATTCAATATGATCCATGCTGATTTAGCCATTTTCCAAAACATAAAAGTTTTAGCACTCTATCTTAGCTTTTTAACGCCTCCAAAAACGCCTTAAACGGACTTTGGTAGCCTGAGATATGGCCATTTAAAGGTAGTATGGTTAACTAGCCGATTAGTTGAAATTTGGTTCTGTGAATTGGGAATTTGACTAGGTTACACTGGGATTTGGACTAAGTGGTTTTCATCAAAATTGTAGGCCTTCGTCTTAGCTTCGAAACCGTATAAGTTACATCCCCATCCGATAAGCATAGCTTTGGTTGTGTCCGTTCCGCAAAAACCCGTCAAATCTGTCTTTTGTTAAGTTTCATTTCCGCACTTGTTATTAGTTTGATTTTTGTCCTTATATTGTCTTGAGTCTATTGAACGGCTATTGAAATGAATTTGTGTTGTGTGTAACTTTAGGCTTGATTGAGAAAAAAGAATGAAGCCATAAATGGCTGGAAATAGGAAAATACAAATGGCATGTTGCCCAAATTTACGCTCGAGAACTAGAGAAATACACTTACGACTTGGGTAAAGTTGATAAATGAATATCACTTGAACCATCTAGGACATTTGCTGCCTTGTTTATCGAGGGTTATACGTTAGAATCTAGCCGAACTTGTACCCTTAGGAAAAGCGGTAATAATACTATAAATCCGTTTTCCTTGCACTTTCGACTCAAAAGTTATTTTCAAGCGAACATGTTACCAAATTTTTCAGTTTGAAAAGCGAGCAACTATTTCACGACTATTCTCCAAGTGAATTTCAATTTCTTGATTCTTATTGAACGAAACGTCTAAGTTTCGAACTTTAGTCGATCTTCAAAATTCTTAAGTCAAGTTTTATTGCAGATTTGGACTTCAAACCCGGAGTACCGCCCAGACGCGAACACTAGAGGCACTACTTTTGGTGAGTGCTTTCAAATATCTGATTGAACTTGATAGTTGTGATTTATCTTTGCCCACCGTGATTACGTGATATATAAGTGATTTGATAGGACAAGAGTGTACTTTTTCGCACTTGTCCTAATCAGATTTGTTCTTGTTTATCGATTTCACTTGACTTGCTCTACATGCATATGAATTATATCTTGCATGAAATTCCAGAAACCCTGTGGCTAGTTAATCGAGTCGAGCCGGCAAGGGACTGATCGATTAGATAACGAACCCTGGGTAATTAATAATGTCGAGTGGAGTGCTATCTTCTCGGCTAATCGGTATACTCGAGTATTACCACCCATGTTTCGTGTGGCGTGCGGGCCCGAAAAAAGGAGCTTGATCGGTGGACGAAAACTGGCGTGAAGTGGGGTTTTATTTCTGAACTAGTTTATTACTTGAAAGTTGACGGAGTGTCAACTACTAATTGATCAAGCTGGAATGGAGTTGAGACATGAGCCACAGTATCCTTACATATGAATATGATCCATATATTTCTTGACTACCTGAAGTATTATCTCTTTGATTAGACTTGTTTGCTCGCTATTTCACTATCACACTGTTATTACTTTGTTTGATGGCCAATTTGATATTTGAAACTTCATTGAGCTTTGGCTCACTCCGTTAGTTTTGTTTTCCTTACAGAGGTACGAGCGAGGCGTGAGACGTGTAAAGACTAGCGTAGTCTAGTGTTTTTTTTTTTTTACTTTTGACTTGTACTCACGCTATTCCTCGAATAGAATGTTTTGTTTTGGGATTGTATATATTTTGAACCAGTTTGGGTATATTGAGGCTTTGTATCTTGATTTTGCATCAATGTAAATTATAAGTTTGAATTGCGATGTTATTTATGGTCCATGGATGTATGCACGTGATACGAGTGAGTGAGTCCTGGCGAGAGTTGGGCAGGCGGTCCGCCGAACCCTTTGGTACGCCTTAGGGGGAGGTGGGGTCGTCACAGGTGGTATTAGAGCTTAGGTTGTGAATTGATCTGGATAGACTGAGTGCTTGATATGATAGGCTAGGGTTTTATTCTTGAGATTAGCCTTTAGCCTTGTTTTCTACGTGTTGTGTACTTACTTTTGCACTGTTACTTGCAAACCTAGGTGATGCCGGGTACTGACGGTTCTGGGGGTGCAGGTCCGTCTCAGCCCGTACCTACTGATGTACCTATTGGCATATCTACTGATGCTCCTTCTAACGAGCCATATCTGGAGGGGCCCGTCTATCGCGTGATCACATACCAGGTGAGCCCCGGTGGGCCAGTGCAGCGATGGTCCCTAGCGCGCAAGATTCGACACTGCGACTGCTGGAAGACCTACTCCGACCCTGATCGGGTAGTCCTCGCAGTGGACGACGAGCAGAGACGATTGGGTAGCGCCAATCGTAGGTGCCAGTCGGAGATAGAGCGTCTCCAGGCTACTTTCCGAGTCCAGGGAGCTAGGATCCGAGAGCTGGATGTCTCGATTTTGGAGGAGCAGCAGCGGATTGATGCTTTTCGCGAGTAGGCTCAGGCGATGACTGGACGCTTCATGCGAGTGGTTAAGGACATCAGAGACCGGACCGGCCATATCCTGACTGAGTGCGAGGCATTGTAGAGGATGTGATACAGGACTTGGCCGAGAAGGGTCAAGCGCCTGTAGCCCCTGAGGTTCCTGGTGCTCTTGAGGAGGATCCTGAGGAGGACCCGGAGGAGGAGCCAAGTGCATCCTCGGAGTCAGTTGGGTCGGCGTTTAGCCGAATGACTTGTTAGGAGCGAGGATTGAGGAGATTTTTGTGGGATAGTTAGGAACATAGTAGGACGACACGTTTCCTTTTGTTTTTGACTTTGACGTGTCACGATGGATGTAAATAGGGTTTCTTTTGTTCTGTGTTCCTTGGCTAGTATAGCCTTTGACTTGTTTAGGTTGGCATGTATGTGATTTATTTGCTATGTATATAAAGTACTCGTTTATTATGTGTTCTATTGCCTCTATTTCTCCTTTTGTAATGTGTTATACGAGCCATGTCTTACCTTGTTTATACGTTTATAGTTGGTTAAATCCAAAACATGCAGGGTAGAAGAAGTCAAATCAGGGGAACTAATCGAGGACGCGGTCCTAGTCGGGGCCGTGGGGATAGACAAGCACAGGAACCAGTGCCAGAACCGAGAGAAGAGAGAGAGGCAACGATTGAATTACAACCTAAACCCCAGGCTGTAGAGGGAGATCAAGTGGCAACTGCCATCCAGCAAATGACCAATATTTTGGCCCGTTTAATGGAACAATAGGGTCAAACCCCTGTAAATCAACCTAGGGACCCCGATAATGGGTAAGATAGGGCCTTAGAGAGATTCCAAAAGTTCTCTCCACCCAAGTTTTTAGGAGGACCAGACCCGAAGGGAGCCGATAAATGGCTAGAGGCTATAATCAATATCTTTGCCGCTTTAAACTATACAGAGGAGAGGCAAGTGCAATTCGCTGTTTTCCAGTTCGAAGTTCCAGCCAGGGCATGGTGGAATGTAATTAGGGCCAAATGAAAAAGAGAAGGAACTACATGGACTTGGTTAAACTTTGTACGGGAGTTTAACGAGAAATATCTTTCGCCTATCGTCCAGGAGAAGAGAGAGGACGATTTTATTAAATTCCGGCAGGGAACTTCTAGTGTAACTGAGTATGAGACTCAGTTTACGAAATTGTCAAAATTTGCTCATGAGCTGATCGCTACGGAGCAAAGAAGAGTACGGAGATTCGTGCAAGGGTTTAATATGGAGATACAGGAGGCCTTGGCGGCAGCCCAAATTAATACGTTTAAGGAAGTGTTGGAAAAGGCCCAACGGATAGAGACTGTCAGGGCACAAGTGAGAAATTTCTATGCTAAACGGAAAGGAGTACCTAGTGGAGGCCAAGGGTCAGTGCGGAGTGATCAGAGCATGCCACCTGCTAAATCCGATCGTGGGGCTGGAGGTGGACGGTTTTCGAGTGCGCCGAGGGGAGGTGCTCCAAGAGGATGGTGCCCAGAGAGGAGGCCAAGGTGGTCGGGGACAAGGTAGAGGTATTCCACAGGGAGGCCAGACCTCCACTCCCTAAGTAACATGCGGATATTGTGGGAAACCGAACCATACAGAGAATGAGTGCTGGAGAAAGGCTCGGAAGTGCCTAAGGTGTGGAAGTATGGAACACCAAATAGTCAACTGCCCGTTGATCAGTGATACTCAGTCGACTGCCAGGTCAAACCCAAATCCAACCAATGTTAGAGGGACCAGGTCCAGAGTACCGGCCAGAATGTATTCGCTGGACCAACAATCCGTACCTGAACCAACGGAGGTAGTAGAAGGTACTGTAGACACCAAAATTTTAGTGTTTTCAGTTTGTTAGTTTTATTCACCTTTTTAGTTTTTAGTTTTTTAGTTTTTCGTGTTATTATTATTATTTTTAAGTTTTTAGCGTAGAATTTCTCGAAAAGGAAAGAAAAAGCATTCAAAAAATATGTTTTAATTGTTTTGATTTAAATTCAATGTTTTCTTGGAAAAAATGAAAAAAAATGAAAAATTGAAAAGGAAAAAAGGAAGGAAAAAAGAAAAATTTGAAAAATGGGCATTTTTGTTGTTTTTATTTATTTAGTTTGTTTTTTTTTATTTATTTGTTTTCATTCTTATTATTATTACATGGTTTTGTCATTTTGTGATTATTATTATTATTATTTATATTCTGTATTTATTAAGTTAAAAAAAAAAAAAGAAGCTACGTGCATGCAAGCTGCATTTTCGCAGCTTGCAAAGGAACTTTGAGGCAGCTCCTTAGCTGCAAATACAGAGGAAGTTGTTAAGGGTTTAGGAGGGGGTTTCTGGTATAAATAGAAAAAGAAGGGACAGCCGCAAGGAGGAGAAAGAGGAGAATCCGAGAGAGCAAAAGGCCATGTCAAGTGGTTCAACGACTAGAAAGGCTCTGGATTCATCACTCCTACTGACGGCGGCAAATATTTGTTCGTCCACACTCGGGGATTAAGGCCAGCAGTGGCGGGTTTCGCAGTCTGGGCAAGGATGAAATCGTCAAAGTTTGAAATGGAGTAAGGTGGTGATGGCCGTGCCAAGGTCATCGATATCGCTGACCCAGATAAGAGGGACCTGTTCGGGGAGGAAAAAAACAGGGAGTAAGCTTCGGGAGGCGGCGGAGGCGAGAAAACGGCTAAGTGAAACTGGAAGGGGGAAGAACGGCAAGAGAAAAACACAAGAGCCGAGAGCAAGGCTAGGAAGGGGAGGTTATGGGCTGAAAAGAAAGTGGAAAAACCAGAGAAATGGAAACGGCTTGGAAAGAGGGGGAGCTGGAGAGAGAGGACGTCCGAAAATCTTGAGGGAGGAAAAGAGTGGAACAGAGGGAGAGGGTTGCGAGGCATTTTGGGAAGAAAGAAGGGAAAAGCTACGGCTGAACGAGGAGAAACCAAATCGAAGCTCCAAGCTGCGGCCCGTCAGTCCCAGGAGAAAATCTTGCAGCTTTCCATCAGTAGTTCATTCGCCCTTGAATCTGCTCATCTTACCGCATCATGTGATGTTCCGTTGTTTAAAACATCAGGGGTAATCTCTAAACTCCCTTCCGTCATCTAAGTTTGGTTTTATGACAAAGTGTATCATTTGATTTGCTTGACATTGGGAGTCGTAGCTTTATGTTGTTTTGGTTCAAATTTGATGTTTGGTTGGATGCTTTGTCTTGATGAGATCGCGGTGGGCATAAAACCAAAAATGTTGCAGTGAAAGAAAACCAAAAAAGGAGAAAGCTATAGAGGCCTAGTAATCCTGTTCTGAGATTCCTTTTGCATGTTTAGAGGATAAGTTCAGTGGTCTTACCATCTGGATTAAAACTTTGATGTTAGCTGAGAAAGTCTTGATCAAAAGGCGCATTTGAATCCGGATTTGTGTGCGAAATTGAAAATACAGCAGGCTTATACTTTCATTTGCTGGAGCTCTAGTCTGATTGAAATTTGTGGTTTAGTCGATATGTCATATGCACATTCACACTAAGTTTCCCACTCTTGTATCCTTGCTGCATTTTATGGATGATTGCACCTAGGAATCTGCGGAAGAAAGTAAATGGCTTATGAGCATAAGTTGATGTTTCTTCTGCTGCCGCAGCATATGCTTCCCTCTTAGTCAGTCGTTTGAACTTTAATGTTTCGTTGCTTTTATTGGGCTTGGGTAATCAAGATGTCTAGTTGCTAAGGGGTGCCGAGGGTTGATTTTAACTGTTTCTTTTGGTTGCTTGAACTGAGGTATGGAATTTGCGAAGAGCTTCATTAACTGCCGAGAGTTTTATGTCATAGCAGAAGCTTGTTCCCTTTGTATTTGCATGAAAGCTTTGCATGAAAAATCTTCCAAGAATCTCATGGTTTTAGCTATGTTTAATTGGAAGTGGGTAAAAGTGCTGCATGAATCTTGATTGCCAAAATTCCCTGGAGTTGCAAAAGCTTCCGAATGAAATTTGCAGCAGAGAAAAGGCTGCTGTATCTGTTTTGTTGTTCTTTCTCCGTGGTCTTTCACCGAGTTGGCCATCTCAACTTGATGGTTAATCTGGTGTGGAAAGGGGTAGTGTTTGATTGGTATTGAGTTTGCAGGTTTGGCTCTAAACATTCGAATCATGTTCGAACTTTGCTGGAAAATGAACTTCAAGTTATCAAATCATTTTACATGAACATCCTGTCCAGATTTTGTTTTGTTTTTGCTGCATCAGTTTCTGTTATCTTTCTTGCTTGTTTGATCATTGAAGTTTGGGCCTTATTGCTTAGTTTCATGCCATGATTTTGATCAAAGAATTAGCTTTCAAAGCAAGCTGCATTTGGATGTGTATTTTGGCTGCTGAAAGCTTAAGGGAAATGTTGCAGACGTTTGTTTTCTCTTCGTGGATTGCATGAGCTGCATGAAATAATTCTCTAAAAATTGCACTTTGGCCCCCAAGTCTCCCTTCATTTCACTATGACCCAACTAATTGAATAATTTCATCAATTTGGTCCTTGGTAATTTTAATTTGTGCAACTTCATGGCTTGTTTTGTTTCAATTAACTACCATGCTTTGTCAATTGCACTTAAGTCATGACTTTAGGGGTTTTATGACCGAATGAGCTCGTGTTTGCCTATTTTCTTTAATTTCCCTAAATAAATTGGTTGTTTGACCTTTTCTTGGCTCTTGGGACCTTTGGAGTGCTTAAATGTTTCGATTGAATTCGAATGGTTGACTAAGGTTTGCAATTGGGTCTTTAGTTGGTAATTGGGTCCTTGGTGGGTCCTTTTCTTGAAACTTATGCATTATTTGATTTCATTTAAATTGCAATTAGGAGAGATTTGGTGACTTTGTTATACTTTACTATTTGAGGTACCTTGACCTTTTTATTGTTTTGAAGCCATTTTTCTTTCATTTGGACACCATTCAAAGGGGCGGTATAATTTCTTTTATCCCTTTTGTTTCTCTCCTATGTGACCCAACGTGTTAAGTGAATTGCATGCCTACTTTGCTTTCCTAGCTTTTCCTTAATTCCTTTTACTTATGTCATTTACTTTTGTTTTCATTAAGTTATTCTTTTATGGGGTATGTGTACACCTCTTGGCTTGTAATTAATGGGGTATGCGTACACCTCTTGGCTTGTAATAGATAGGGCGTATCAAGTAATTTGGTCCATTTTCCCTTTCCCCTTTTGTTTTAGTTAGCAAATGTAATGGTTGCATGCCTATGTGTTGTGTGTTAAATGCTTTATTAGGCTCTTTCATCTAGTCGAGCATGCTAAGTGTTACGTGCTACGTGTTTATAAGTTTTTGATATGTCTACTCGCTTTTTGTAGTATAGATGAATGGAATGGATGAATGTCCGTCACCACACTAGTCCAACGCTAGTTGTGGTTCATTATCATTTCGTTAGTCTAATGCTAGTAGGATGTCATAGAAAGGGCTAGTCCAATGCTAGACCCAATAGGCTTTTTCCTTTCTTTTCATTAATGCATTTTTGCCTGTTCACCACATATCACGCATTTTCTGTAGTTTTATCATTTGGCATGATTCTCGAATCCCTTTCCCCCTCACTTTAGGTTTTGCATCTCATACTAGCTATAGGGTTCATTTTGCTTGAGCATCCCCTTCCGATAAGGGAAACGAGCGAGTGTGGCTACTCAATAGCCTTAGCACGCTAGTTTCGCCTTCTAATCAAAGGGAAAATCGAAGTCGAAAAGTTAGAAGTCAACCCCCGTACCCGACTTGTTGCATTCCCCTAGGGTCATACTTTCATTTTTATCAATTCCATACTCTTTTAATCACATTTTTCTTACATTTCTCAATCCATATTTTTCACTACATCTTTATCATTTATTTACTTTACTTCACAAATGAAATTCAAGTTTCACTTATATATGTACTATTCTATCTTCATTCATTTGCACACACAAACACTTTGATTTTCATACAAATTCACACATGCACTTTCTTTACGCATTCGCACACAAACACTTTGATTTTCACACAATTTCATACATGAACCTTTTATACACTTGCACACTTGCACTTGAGTCACCATTTGCATCAATCGACCTCTATGAGGTTTCCCTTTATTGGCCGCCACAATTCATGTGGTTTGGGACCAAAAACCTCACGAGAGACATCGTAGAATTTAGGATTGCATTTTTTCGTTTTTGCATTCATATAGGCATAATCCAACATGCAATACATACCCTGGGTAGAAAGTCAGGAAAGTTAGGGTTAAGTCACGCAACTAGCCTTGGCTAGGTCAAAGGGGTGCCTCGGAGTCTATCCTTGCCTTCCCCTTTGTCAAACGTGACTCCCGAACCTTTTTCTTTGTTTTACGTAGACTAGGAGTCGTTTTAAAAAGGGTTTATTACTACTTGACTTTAAAACTCATTTTTAGGTGACTTGGTACACCTTAAATCATTACCAAGTGGCGACTCCAAACTTTTCATTTCAAAACCCTTTTTAAAACTATTTTTTTGGGTCAAATCGTCGCTTTCCAAGTCCCATTGAGACCCATATCTTTTTCAACTCACAAAAACCAGTTTTCAATCAAAATTGAATAAAAAACATCTTTCTCAAACCAATCATTTATTTTTTCTATCAAAAAATGGGGCGCGACAGGTACGATCCCTGTTTTTCACCAGTTAGTAAAAATTTTGATAGATCCCGGTGTTACTCATTCTTTCGTTAACCCTACATTTATGCTTGGAATTGACATGAAAGTTGAAAGTCTACCTTATGACTTAGAAGTAAGAACACCTACGGGTAACCAAGTTTTACTTGCGAATGAGGTATATAGAAATTGTGATATTCGGGTTGGTGAACGGAAATTGGTAGTCTAGCCATTAAGGGGTACGATGTCATTCTAAATATGGATTGGCTAATTCATTACCACGCTCAGGTAGATTGTAGGATGAAGGTAGTAGAGTTTTGCATACCAGGTGAGGCAACTTTGAAGTTAGATGTGAGGGGTATGTTAGCCTCATCTGCGCTTATTTCGGGAATAAGGGTTAGGAAATTGATTAGTCATGGGGCACGTGGTTATTTAGCTTTTCTAATTAACACTCCGACAGAAAAGATTAAGTTGGAGGACATGTCGGTAATCAGTGAATACCCGGACGTATTTCCGGAGGAGTTGGGATCATTGCCACCCGAAAGGGAGATTGAATTTAAAGTTGATCTAGTACTTGGAACTACTCTCATCTCTAAAACCCCTTACCGAATGGCACCTGCTGAGTTTCAGGAGTTAAAGGTGCAATTGCAGGATTTGTTAGAACGGGGGTTCATACATGAGAGCGAATCCCCGTGGGGAGCTCCAGTGCTATTTGTTAAAAAGGACGGGAGTTTACGGTTATGCATTGATTATCGAGGGTTGAATGCAGTAACTGTTAAGAATAAATATCCTTTACCCCATATCGATGAGTTGTTTGATCAGTTACAAGGGGCTGTGGTGTTTTCTAAATTGAATTTTCGACAAGGGTACTATCAACTGAGAATTAGAAAGGAGGATGTGCAAAAAACGGCATTAACACTCGATATGGCCATTTTGAGTTTGCGGTAATGCCTTTTGGCTTAACCAATGCTCCAGCGGCATTCATGGATTTAATGCATCGAGTGTTTAAACCTTACTTGGATAGGTTTGTAGTAGTGTTTATTGATGATATCCTAGTATACTCGAAATCAAGGGAGGAGCATGAACAACACTTGCGAATAGTGTTGCAAACCCTAAGAGAGCACCAATTGTTCGCTAAGTTCAGCAAGTGTGAATTTTGGCTGGAAGAAGTGGCGTTCCTAGGTCATGTAATCTCAAAAGATGGGCTTGCTGTAGACCCGGCGAAAGTGGAAGCTGTAGCCAAATGGAAGCGGCTAGAGAATCCCACAGAGGTGCGAAGTTTTTTAGGTTTAGCAGGGTGCTACTGCCGATTTATAAAGAACTTCTCGAGAATTGCGGGACCTTTGACTAACTTGACAAAGAAACAAGGAAAGTACATTTGGGATGTTAAGTGTGAGGGTAGTTTCCAAGAGCTTAAGAAACAATTGACTATGGCTCCAGTTTTAGCTTTGCCCAATGGGAATGATAGCTACACGGTTTATACCGATACTTCAAGAGTGGGGTTAGGATGCGTGCTAATGCAAAATAGGAATGTGATTGCCTATGCGTCTCGAAAGTTAAAACTTCATGAACAGAACTATCCAACCCATGACTTGGAGCTTGCAGCTGTTGTGTTTGCCTTGAAAAAATGGCGACATTATCTATATGGTGTGACTTTCGAGATATATACGGATCACAAGAGTCTTAAGTATCTGTTTTCTCAGAAGGAACTAAATCTAAGACAACGTCGGTGGGTGGAGTTCTTAGAAGATTATGATTGTACGATTAACTATCATCCTGGAAAGGCCAACGTTGTAGCAGATGCTTTAAGTCGAAAGACTCAACTAGCAAGTTCCATGGTGAGAGAGTGGAGCTTGCTAGAAGATGTATGTGAGTGGAAATCTCGTCTGGAACCGAAAAAGGTGATTTTTTGGAATGTTAAGGTGAAGTAGACATTGTTGGATCAGTTTAAAGAGGACCAAGTGAAGGACCCAATGGTGCAAAAATGAGTGGAAAAAGTGAAGAAATGGGAGTTGCCTAACTTTAACCTAGGTCCTGATGGAATTTTAAAGTTTTGAAATCGTGTCGTTGTACCTAGGAAAGAGAAGTTAAGGAGGGAGATTTTGGAGGAATCACACCGCTCTAGGTATACGGTGCACCCAAGGAATAATAAGATGTACCAAGATCTCAAAAGTTTGTATTAGTGGGAGTATATGAAGGCGAGATTGCCCAGTTTGTACAAAAGTGTCTTACGTGCCAACAGGTGAAAACTAAGCATAAAAAACCGTCAGGTCTGTTACAACCTTTAAAGATCCCTGAATGGAAATGGGAGCACATAACGATGGATTTTGTATTAGAATTGCCACGAACACAAAAGGGGCATAATGCTATTTGGGTAATAGTGGACCGATTAACTAAGACCGCACATTTCCTGCCAGTAAATATGAAATATTCTTTGGAGAAACTTGCCAAACTTTATATGGATGAAGTGGTGAGATTACATGGGGTACCAGTAAGTATTGTATCTGATAGAGACCCTAGATTTGTATCTAGGTTTCGGCAGAAATTGCAAGAATCTCTAGGAACTAAATTGAACTATAGTACAGCGTATCACCCACAAACTGATGGACAATCTGAAAGAACCATTCAAACTCTTGAGGATATGCTGAGAGCCTGTATTGTGGATTTTGGAGGAAGTTGGAGTCAATACTTAATCTTGGTTGAATTTGCATATAACAATAGTTATCATTCCTCTATTCAAATGGCCCCATATGAAGCCTTGTATGGACGACGATGCCGATCTCCAATTCATTATGAGGAAGTAGGAGAGAGAAAGATTATCGATCCGGCTACAATTCCATGGGTTGAGGAAGCTTACGAAAGGGTAAAGGTGATTCGCCAAAGACTTCATACAGCCCAAAGCCGACAGAAAAGTTATGCCGATCATCGGAGAAAAGATTTGGAATTCGAGATAGGAGATAAGGTGTTTCTTCGAATTACCCCGTTGAAAGGAAAGATTAGAGCAGAAAAAGGGAAAAAGTTGTAACCACGATACATAGAACCTTTCAAAATACTCCAGCGAATAGGAAATGTGACTTACCCACTTGAATTACCAGCTAGTTTGTCTCGGATCCATGACGTTTTCCATGTTTCTCTGCTTAAGAAATACCATCCGGATCCGACTCACGTTTTGCCACCAGAAGATATTGAACTAGACGAGTCCTTAACCTATGAAGAATGACCTATTCAAATATTAGATCGGAAGGTGAATGACCTGAGAAACAAGCAGATTCCATTGGTAAAAGTTCTATGGAAGCATCATGAAGTGGAAGAAGCAACTTGGGAGTTAGAAAAGGACATGCAAGAGAAATATCCCGACCTGTTCACGACGAAAGGTATGAATTTCGATGTCGAAATTCTTTTAAGGGGGAGAGAGTGTGAGGACTTGCAAATTCCTTATATTTTTCTCAAAAATGCCCTTTTATTTGGAGATTATTCATTTATTATAGCCCTACTACCCAATCATTCCATAATAAGTGCAAATGAACCTAGAAAGTAGGGTTTCACTTTTCGTTTTCAAGTTGGAGCAAGTTAGGGATTTCACGTGTATCCGTAGTGTAATTATCCGGTACGGAGCAAGAATCAAATTTGATGCTTAAGAGTGACTTTTGGGTGAGAAATAATATGTGATTAGGAGCAATGATAAAAAAGTCAGTGAATAAGAAGTAAAAACCCTAGTACGTGTGATTTAAGGAAAAACGGTGCGAACCGACGTGTACCGTACACTACCGATTGAACACACCACTTGATCACCACTTTCTTACCATACAAGCTCATTATTATTTGAGCAAAATATCCCCTCAATCTCAGCTGCTTTGGCCGAAAATGTTGACCAAAAATTGCAAGGAAAAGAACAAAAAAATGAGTGGAATTTGTGAGGACACTTGTTGGCCAACTAAGAGCCTTGACCAAGACCAATTGTGTTGCCTTCTTATCACCTTGGAGCTGCCTTTCTTCTTCATTTTTCTGCTGCTTTGTCCGAGAGAGAGAGAGAGCTGCACCATTTCAACTTGAGTTTGAGTCATCCAAGTGAGGAAACAAGAAACTAAACCAATTAAAACCTTCCTTGAGTGTTTAGCTAGTGGTGTGTTGGTGAAATTTTGAAAGGAAAAGCTAAGGTTGCTCTTGGTAGTCACTTTAGCAAGGTAATAATGCTGATTTCCCCATTTATTACACTTAATCTTGTTTAACTTGGCATAGCACCTTAATTTTGTGATGGATGATAGCTATTATCATGATTTGGGTGGATATAGTGTATGTTTTCTTGAGTTACATGAGTTAGGGTTTGAGGTATTTGCTGCCTATACTTGTTGTATGGATGTATATGTTGTATCTAAGTTTATATAAGTGATTGTGGTAGTGATTGAAGCAAGAAATGAAGAAAATTTCCTTTGAAACCGTAAAATTTCAGATTTCTGGAAAATTTGACTTCAGTTTTGTCCGGTTCCATTTCATGATGTTAGAGGCCGAATTAGGCTTAGCATAAAACATGAAATTTGTAGAGAATAATGTTTTATAGTTGTCTACAAAATTTCAGTCCAATCAGAGCAACATAACCTGTGAAAAGACTAAATTACCCTCACTGCCCTAGGATGCATCCAGTGATCCGTTTTAGACAGTTCATCCAATTGACTGTGTCTATTCACTATGATCCGTGCTGATTTAGCCATTTTCTAAAACATAAAAGTTTTATTACTCTGTCTTAGCTTTTTAACGCCTCCAAGAACGCTTTAAACGGACTTTGGTAGCCTGAGATATGTCCATTTAAATGTAGTACGGTTAACTAGCCGATTAGTTGGAATTTGGTTCTGTGATTTGGGAATTTGACTAGGTTACACTAGGATTTGGACTAAGTGGTTTTCATCAAAATTATAGGCCTTCGTCTTAGCTTCGAAACGGTATAGGTTGCATCCCCATCCGATAAGCATAGCTTCGATTGTGTCCATTCCGCAAAAACCCGTCAAATCTGTCTTTTGTTAAGTTTCATTTCCGCACTTGTTATTAGTTTGATTTTTGTCCTTGTATTGTCTTGAGCCTATTGAACGGCTATTGAAATGAATTTGTGTTGTGTGTAACTTTGGGCTTGATTGAGGAAAAGAATGAAGTCATAAATAGCTGGAAATAGAAAAATACAAAGGACATGTTGTCCAAATTTACGCTCGAGGACTAGAGAAATACACTTGCGATTTGGGTAAAGTTGATAAATGAATATTACTTGAACCATCTAGGACATTTGCTGCCTTGTTTATCGAGGGTTATACGTTAGAATCTAGCCGAACTTGTACCCTTAGAAAAAGCGGTAATAATCACTATAAATCCGTTTTTCTTGCACTTTCGACTCAAAAGTTATTTCCAAGCGAACATGTTACCAAATTTTTCAGTTTGAAAAGCGAGCAACTATTTCACGACTATTCTCCAAGTGAATTTCAATTTCTTGATTCTTATTAAATGAAACGTCTAAGTTTCGAACTTTAGTCGATATTCAAAATTCTAAAGTCAAGTTTTATCCCAGATTTGGACTCCAAACCCGGAGTACCACCCAGACGCGAACACTAGAGGCACTACTTTTGGTGAGTGCTTCCAAATATCTGATTGAACTTGATAGTTGTGATTTATCTTTGCCCAACGTGATTACGTGATATATAAGTGATTTGATAGGACAAGGGTGTACTTTTTCGCACTTGTCCTAACCAGATTTGTTCTTGTTTATCGATTTCACTTGACTTGCTCTACATGCATATGAATTATATCTTGCTTGAAATTCCAGAAATCCTGTGGCTAGTTAATCGAGTCGAGCCGGCAAGGGACTGATCGATTAGATAACGAACCTTGGGTAACTAATAGTGTCGAGTGGAGTGCTATCTCCTCAGCTAATCGGTATACTCGAGTATTACCACCCATGTTTCGTGTGGCGTGCGGGCCCGGAAAAAGGGGGTTGATCGGTGGACGGAGATTGGCATGAAGTGGGGTTTTATTTCTGGACTAATTTATTACTTGAAAGTTGATGGAGTGTCAACTACTAATTGATCAAGTTGGAATGGAGCTGAGACATGAGCCACTGTATCCTTACATGTGAATATGATCCATATATTTCTTGACTACCTGAAGTATTATCTCTTTGATTGGACTTGTTTGCTCGCTATTTCACTATCACACTGTTATTACTTTGTTTGATGGCTAATTTGATATTTGAAACTTCACTGAGTTTTAGCTCACTCCGTTAGTTTTGTTTTCCTTACAGAGGTACGAGCGAGGCGTGAGACGTGTAAAGACTAGCGTAGTCTAGTGTTTTTTTTTTACTTTTGACTTTTACTCGCACTATTCCTCGAATAGAATGTTTTGTTTTGAGATTGTATATACTTTGAACCAATTTGGGTATAATAAGGTTTTGTATCTTGATTTTGCATCAATGTATATTATAAGTTTGAATTGCGATGTTATTTATGGTCCATGGATGTATGCACGTGATACGAGTGAGTGAATCCTGGCGAGAGTTGGGCAGGCGGTCCGCCGAACCCTTTGGTACGCCTTAGGGGGAGGTGGGGTCGTCACACCCATTTTCTGTTCTTGATTTAATATGTGAGAATTTGCCTTGTGTTGAGTATCACCCCTTGTGCTGTGTGCTGTTGGGATAAATACATGACTTGAGTATTTGGATGAGTACTTTGTTGAGAGGTATGCTTTGTTGAGAGATTGGATATCTCAGGATTTGGTTCCAACCTGATTCCAAGGGTAGACGGACTATTCGAGCCGGCCGGGGATTGGTCGAAGTTAGTTCTATGCTAACCTTGGGATTTCGTTCTTTGTTAATGCACAGTGATTTTGTTTTTCTCGAGCTACTGTGTGCTATTGACTGGCCAGCGGGGGTTGATAAGGTGAACGGGAAAGTAAGTGGAGTCTACGGACTATGAGTATTTTGATTGACGGATTGTCAACAGGTGGTCAAGCGGGGAATTGAACTAGTTTTGAAGTCACTTGTATCCTACTATTGTGATGTTACATTTCTGTTTATTGATGTGAAATATCTTGGTGTACATGTTTATTTGGATGTGATTTTACGTTTTACCTCAATTATTCACTAAACATATATCTTACTCCATTCCATTTGTTTTCCTTAGTAGGGGCCGACGCGAAAAAAGTTCGGGAAGGTGTATAAACTTTTGATTTATAGAATAGTTGATTTTGCCTTAATACTTATTATAAGTTGACTGGTAAGATGTATATATTTGTTGTGGTGGTTATAGTTAGTAACTTCTCTAGGGTTTACTTTCTGGTATTAGTAGTGTGTATGGATTGATGTAATAGTTTATACAACTTTTGAAGATGTAATAGCATAATGGAACTCTCTTTTGCGAGAAGTCTATTTTCTCGTTTTAAGTATCGAGTCCTGCCGCGACTTAGGCAGACGATCCACTAAACCCTTTGGTACGCCTCTGGGTACGGTGGGGTCGTCACAGGTGGTATCAGAACGCCTAGGTTAGAGGACATGGGCAGTTGAAAAATGTGTTATAGAACATATAAGTATTTGATTGCCTTTAAATTGAATCGTATCTATTAAGATGAAATGCCGCAGGACTGATTAAGTAATGTTTTGTTCTATATGTATAGAGGTTGGTGGACCTAACGATACCAGAGGACCTAGCGATATTGATGGATCTAGCGATACCGGAGTAAGAGCTAAGAGTGTAGGTGGACTGGTGAATCAGGTGGTGCGCCAACGAGTCCTTAAACATCAGAGGAAGGTCGGAAAACCCTATAAGCTGTATTCTCCCTTCGGTCAGATGAATCGATCGTGTGAGTGTCGACATACCTATGTATACCCTGATAAGGTTGTTATGGTTATAGATGATGAGCATCGTCGCCTAGATAAGGTGGTTGACACTCTGAGGACACAGTTGGAAGAGGCCAGAGGAGTGGGCCATGGACAGGCCATGCGCCTGCGTGACCTCGAGGCGGGGTTTCGAGTTGAGGAGGAGCGGACGTATACTCTCGGTCATTTGTTTGAGGAGACCCACCGCCACCTCTTCGCTTTAAAGGAGCAGATGAGAGAAAGAATCCGGGGTATTATACGAGACCGTGAGATTCTCTTGGATGTGGCTCCAGAGGCGCCACCTAGAACTGGCGGCGCGGGGCCGATGGATGCGATAGATTTTATGGAATTTGTAGAGAATTTTAACTAAGTTCGTTACTCTGACTTGTTTTGTTGACTCTTTTTGGAGTCGGTGTGTTCATGAACTAACATGTTTTGTACTGGTTGGATGTTGGCTGTTATGTGGACTGATATGTGTATATTTTTTGGGTGAATTGTATATATATGTATATAGTTTAGTGTCTAATATTTTGATATTTTGATTATTTCGTACATTTTATAATTTTCAATGCTTTGAACTCGTACCCTATTTTGTTTCAATTATAGAAGTTATAAAACAATCAAATGGAGACCTGTGGTCGAGGTGGGGGTAGAGGACGACGACGAGGAACCGAAGGGGTAACCAATGAAAATGTAAATAGATAAGCCGAGACCCAAGTAGCTATGGCCATACAGCGAATGGCTAATTTGTTAGAACAAATGGTCAACCAACAGGGTCAAGGCTAGGTGTAGCATCTCGAAAATCATGAGGGAGAGAACCGTGCCTTAGAACAGTTCCAGAAGTTTCTACCGGTAAAATTTTTGGATGGATCTAACCCTGACATAGCGGAGAGTTGGTTGGATCGAATGTTAGATATTTTCGCTGCATTAGGATACCCGGAGGAACGGCAGATAGCTTTCACCGTTTTTCAGTTTGAGGGAGCGGGTCGAACCTTGTGAAATGTGATTCGAGCCAAATGGGATAGAGAGCAGATCCCATGGACAGGATTAATTTCACCCGTGAGTTTAATGAGAATTACTTACCATCACTTGTTCAAGAAAGGCGGGAGGATGAGTTTATACGACTGCGTCAAGGGACTTTTAAGTGTGGCGGGATACGAGATGCAATTTTCCAAACTCTCTCATTTTGCTTCGGAGTTAGTACTAACAGACCAAAAGAGAATTCGTCGGTTCGTCCAGAGCTTGAATTTGGAGATTCAAGAGGCACTAGCGGTTGCTCAATTGGAGACATATAGTCAACCTATTGAAAAAGCACAAAAAATTGAAAATACTAAGAGTCAAGTAAAGGCTTTTAATGATAGGAAAAGAAGACAACCTGACACAAGCAATTATATTGAGGGACAGAGCTCGAGGAGTGAGCAACCATTAAAGATGGGTGAAGAGTCAGTGGTCCACGATCAACAGAGATCCCAAATCAAGGAAATTTTGAGAAAGATTAGGTAGGGAGAGAGATCCAAAGGGGTACCTCACGTGGAGGTCCGACATCAGGACCCAGAATGACATGTGGGTTTTGTGGGGTTGCCAACCACATGGAAGATAATTATTGGAAGAAAGGACAAGTTCAAAAATACTACCGATGTGGTAGTGCTAAGCACCTGATTGATCAGTGTCCTCATCTGTCAAAAAAAGGAAATGTTCCGAGGGTAGAAGGGATCACTTCTAAACCGACCAATGCAATGGGTAATCGACCGAAAGTGTTTGCAAGGGTCAATGCAATGGGACATCAAGAGATGACTGACCCAATGACAGTCGTCGAAGGTACACTCCCTATCTTCCATTGTATTGAGGTTGCTTTCTAATCGTTTTGGAAGATTACTAGCATTAAGATCGAATATAACGAAATTATTATGTTGTTAAGATATTATAGAATTCAATCTATGAGACATTTGAAGTTCATTAAAAATAAAGACCAATGAGACTTTGAGATAAGAATTACATGGTTGGTTCTTGGATTGGAATACGTAGAGTGATAAATTCTTGAGGTGATCTTTACTATTAATGATGAACTCGTTAATAAGGTATTAGAGTATTCCAACCCTTATTTCGTGAAAAGATGAAGAATGCACGATTTACGTGATATCATATCTAGAATAGGTTTTTCGTCAAGGAAGAATAGAATGCCGAAGAGATATCGAGAATGTTTGAAGTTAAGGTATGAATTTCGAGGTCGAAATTCTTTTAAGGAGGGGAGATTGTGATGCACCGAATTTTAGGATATTGTTTTCAAAGAGAATATTAAGGTTTATTTATTTTGTTTTGTTTTAAAACCTTGTTTTGTTTTAAAAGATTAGAAACCTTAATTTTAATCAAAAACCCTAGTTTTACCGGTGATTAAAATGTTGTCGTTTAATTGAGTTTATGTATGACAATACATGTTTTATGATAAGTGATTCTAATAGGTGGGTGGTTAGTAGGCTCGTGAGATGTAACTAAACTTGATGGATTATTGGATTACATTAAATTGGTGATCTATGGAGTTGTAAAATCCCTCATGTTTTTCTTACAAATTTTCTTTTAGTTGGAATCCATTATGTTAGGATAGCTTTACTATACATTCACTCCCTCAATAGCTACAATCAATCATAAAACTAAGGGTTTTTCCTTTAGGTTCCTAGTTCGCGTACATCAGGGTTTCTATGTATTTTGGTAGTGTGATTAATTGGTATAGACTGTGTACTAAATTTGGTGGTTAAGAGTGAGTTTTATATAAGAAAAAGTGTGTGATTAGAAGTGATAACAATAAGTAATTAGGTCATAAGTTTAAATCCTAGTACATGCGAAATCAGGAAAAACGGGTTGAACCGATGTGTACCGTTCATTACCGATTGAGTGTACCACTTGAACACTACTTTATTACCTTCATACCCTTACTTTTATTTCAGCAAAATTAATCCTAAAATATCCCTTAAACCAGCCACAATCTTCGACCAAAGAAAAGAGGAAAAAAGAAAATTTTGAGATTTGATCCTACGGCGACACTTGGCGGTCACCTAGCCAATTTTGACCAATTTAATTCCAATCTTCTTATCTTTTCTTGAACTTCATTTCAGCCTTCATTTCTTCCGTGGTTGCCGAGTATTAGAAGGAAAAAAGATAGAAGAAACATTTCAATTCCAATCTTGATTGTTGGCTTAGTTTGAGTTGAATTCAAAATCTATACCGATTAAACTTTCACTTGGGAGCTTAAGAAGTTTTGTGTGGTAAAGTTTTGAAAGAAAAGGTTGTGGTTTTCTCTTGCAAGCATCCTTGGTGAGGTGTTATGGCTGCCTATCCTTTTTCTCTCCTTAATCTTGTTTAAGTTTGGATAGAAACTCATATTCTTGACTTATTGTAGTTAATTAGCTAGTTTTGAATGATATGTTGGAATGTTTAGCTAGGGTATGATATTTTCAGTTGTAATTATTGTTTTTATCTAGTATAAGATGTTGATGAGTTTGGATAGGGACTTGGGGTATTGATTCAAGACATAAATATGAATTTTCAAACATTGAATCATCAAATTCTAGAAATTTGATACCAATCTATCCTGCTACTGACCTGTATGTTCGTCCATGTTAGAGACTAATTTAGGCTTAGTTCAAAACATGAAAATTGTAGGGAATGGAGTTATATAGTTTCCTGTAGGGAATGGACCTACCGATGTTGGAGTAAGAGCTAAGAGTGTGGGTGGACCGGTAAACCAGATGGTGCGCGGACGCGTCCTTAAATATCAGAGGAGGATCGGGGAACCCTATAGGTTGTATTCTCTCTTCGATCAGATGAATCTCGGCGCGAGTGTCGACATACCTCTGGATACCTTGATGAGGTCGTTATAGCTATAGATGACGAGCGTCGTCATCTAGGTAAAGCGGTTGACACTTTGAGGGCACAGTTGGAGGAGACCAAAAGAGTGGGCCATGGACAGGCCTTGCGCCTACATGACCTCGAGGCAGGGTTATAAGTTGAGAAGGAGCGGACGTATACTCTCGATCGTTAGCTTGAGAAGCGGACGTATACCTCTTCGCTTTGAAGGGCCAGATGAGAGAGAGAGTCCGAGGTATTATGCGAGACTGTGAGATTCTCTTGGATGTGGCTACAGAGGCACCATTTAGAACTGGCGGCGCGAGACCGATGGATGCGATAGATTGTATTAGCTTTGTAGGGGATTTTCGCTAAGGCCGTTACTTTGACTTATTTTGTTGACTTCTTTTGGAACCAGTGTGCTCATGAACTTTGAGGTGGGGGTAGAGGACGAGAACAAGGAACCAAAGGAGTAACCAATGAAAATGCAAATAGACAAGTCGAGACCCAAGTAGCTATGGCCATACAGCGAAATGGCTGATTTGTTAGAACAAATAGTCAACCAACAGGGTCAAGGCCAGGTGCAGCATCCTGAAAATCATGAGGGAAAGGACCGTACCTTAGAACGGTTTCAGAAGTTTCTACTGGCAAATTTTTAGATGAACCTAACCCTAACATAGCGGAGAGTTGGTTGGATCGAATGTTAGTTATTTTCGCTGCATTAGAATACCCAGAGGAACGGCAGATAGTTTTCGCCGTTTTTCAATTTGAGGGAGCGGCTTGAGACATATGGAATGTGATTTGAGCCAAATGGGATAGAGAGCAAACCCCATGGACATGGTTAATTTCACCCGTGAGTTTAATGAAAAGTACTTACCGCCAGTTGTTCAAGAAAGGCGGGAGGATGGGTTTATACGACTGCGTCAAGGGACTTTGAGTGTGGCGAAGTACGAGACGCAGTTTATCAAACTCTCTCGTTTTGCTTCGGAGTTAGTACTGATAGACCAAAAGAGAATTCGTCGGTTTGTCCAGGACTTGAATGTGGAGATTCAAGAGGCACTGGCGGCTGCTCAATTGTAGACATATAGTCAAACTATTGAAAAAACACAAAGAATTGAAAATACTAAGAGTCAAGTAAAGGTTTTTCATGATAGGAAAAGAAAATAACCTGACACAAGCAATTATATTGAGGGACAGAGCTCGAGAAGCGAGCCACCATCTAAGATGGGTCGAGAAGTCGGTGGTCCACGATCAACAGGGATCTTGAATCAGGGAAATTTTGAGAAAGGTCAGGCAGGGAGAGAGACACAGAGGGGTATCTCACGTGGAGGTCCGACATCAGGACCCAAAATGACATGTGGATTTTGTGGAGCTGCTAACCACATGGAAGATAATTGTTGGAAGAAATGGCAAGTTCGAAAATGCTACCGATGTGGTAGTGCTGAACACCTGATTGCTCAGTGTCTTCACCTGTCAAAAGAAAGAAATGTTCTGAGGGCAGAAGGGATCACTTCTAAACCGACCAATGCAACGGGTAATCGACCAAAATGCCGACAAGGACCTATGCAATGGGACATCAAGAGGTGACTGACCCATTGACAATAATCAAAGGTACACTCCCTATCTTCCATCGTATTGAGGTTTCTTTGTAATCGTTTTGGAAGATTACTAGCATTAAGGCCGAGTACAACGGAATTATTATGTTATTAAGATATTATAGAATTCGATCTACGAGACATTTGAAATTCATTGAGAATAAAGAGCAATAAAATTTTGAGATAAGGATTACATGATTGGTTCATGGATTGGAATACAAAGAGTGACAAATTCTTGAGGTGATCTTTACTATTAACGAAGAACTTGTTAATAAGATATTAGAGTATTCCAACACTTAACTCGTGAAAAGAAGAAAAATGCACGATTTACGTGATATCAAGTCTGGAATAAGTTTTTCATCAAGGAAGAGCTGAATGCCAAAAAGATATTGGGAATATTTGAAGTAAATGTATGAATTTCGAGATCGAAATTCTTTTAAGAAGGGGAGATTGTGATGCACCGAATTTTAGGATATTGTTTTCAAAACAGATATTAAGATTTATTTATTTTGTCTTGTTTTAAAACCTTGTTTTGTTTTAAAAGACTAGAAACCTTAAATTTTAATAAAAAATCCTAGTTTTACTTGTGATTAAAATGTTGTTGTTTAATTGAATTTATGTATGACAATGCATGCTTTATGATAAGTAATTCTAATAGGTGGGTGGTTAGTAGGCTCGTGAGGTGTAACTAAACTTGATGGATTGTTGAATTACATTAAATTGGTGATCTATGGAGTTGTAAAATCCCTCATGTTTTTCTTACAAATTTCCTTTTAGTTGGAATCGATTACGTTAGGATAGCTTTACTACGCATTCACTCCCACAATAGCTGTAATCAATCATAGAATCAAGGGTTTTTCTTTTGGATTCCTAGTTCACGTACATTAGAATTTTTATGTATTTTGATAATGTGATTAATTGGTATAGACTGTGTACTAAATTCGATGGTTAAGAGGGAGTTTTATATAAGATAAAATGTGTGATTAAAAGTGATAATAATAAGTGAGTGGATCATAAGTTTAAACCCTAGTACGTGCGAAATCAGGAAAAACGGGTTAAATCGATGTGTACAGTTCGTTACCGATTGAGTGCACCACTTGAACACTACTTTATTACCTTCATACCCTTACTTTTATCAGCAAAATTAACCCTAAAATATCCCTTAAATCAGCCACAATCTTTAACCAAAGAAAAGAGGAAAAAAGAAAAATTTGAGATTTGATCCTACGACGACACTTGGCGGTCATCTAGCCAACTTTGACCAATTTAATTCCATTTTTCTTATCTTTCCTTGAGCTTCATTTCAACCTTCATTTCCTCCATGGTGGCCGAGTATTAGAAGGAGAAAAGAGGGAAGAAATATTTCAATTTCAATCTTGATTGTTGGCTTAGTTTGCGTTGAATCCAAAATCTAAACCGATTAAACTTTCACTTGGGAGCTTAGGAAGTTTTGTGTAGTAAAGTTTTGAAAGAAAAGATTGTAGTTTTCTCTTGCAAGCATTCTTGGTGAGGTATTATGGCTGCCTATCCTTTTTCTCTTCCTTAATTTTGTTTAAGTTTGGATAGAAACTCATATTCTTGGCTTATGATAGTTAATTAGTTAATTTTGAATGATATGTTGGAATGTTTAGCTAGGGTTTGATATTTTTAGTTGTGATTATTGTTTTTATCTAGTATATAATGTTGATGAGATTGGATAGGGACTTGGGGTATTGATTTAAGACATAATTGTGAATTTTCAAGCATTGAATCATCAAATTCTAAAATTTTGAGATCAATCTGTCCTACTACTAACCTGTATTTTCGTCCGTATTAGAGGCTGATTCAGACTTAGGTCAAAATATGAAAGTTGTAGTGAATGGAGTTATATAGTTTTTATAAAATTCAATCGGAGTACTGTAGCTTATGAAATGACAAAATTACCCCTGACTGTCAAATGTACTGTTTCGCAGGCAGTTTTGAGATTTAACATTTTGGCTTCGTTTTTCACTTTGATCCGTATCAAATCAGTCTTTGGTCAAAACACAAAAATTTTAGTTCTATATTTCAGCTTTCTAATGCATCTGAAAATGCCGCAATCGAACTTTTGTAGTCTGAGTTATTGTCATTTGAATCCAGTGCTGACAATCAGACTGACAATGAAATTTTGGTTCTGTAATCTGCAAATTCGACCTGGGTCAACTATGAAGTGGGTTGACTTGTTTTCATGAATATTGTAACCCTTTGTCCTAACTTCGAAATGCTATCCAGTACACCTTGAATCAATAATCATAGTTCCAGTTATGGTCAAGACCGTGGAATCCATTTTCATACCATTTTCCGTCACGCGCACCGTTTTCATTTCCGCACGCGCATGCATTTCTTGGCCCTTTTTGCTGTTTTGGCCGTTTTAGGCCTTACTTCCATTATGATGGTTGTTTAACTAATAGTTAAGTATAATTTTTTATCTCAAACAGTGACGACCCGGACGGTGTCTGCGTGCTAATTATTTTGGGTGAGTAATTAGATTTGTTTATGTAATAAATTGTCAAAGTGTTTTGTATATATTAAATTGATATTTAGGCGAGAGTGTACTTTATCTCACTTGACTTAAACCCATTCTCTGTTCTTGATTTAATATGTGAGAATACGCCTCGTGTTGAGTATCACCCCTTGTACTGTGTGCTGTTGGGGTGAATACGTGATTTGAGTATTTTGATGAGTACTTTGTTAAAAGGTATCCTTTGTTGAGAGACTGGATATCTCAAGGCTTGGCTTCAACTCGGTTTCAAGGGTAGACGGACTATTCGAGCTGGCCGGCGCTTAGTCGAAATTAGTTCTATACTAACCTTGGGATTTCGTTCTTTGTTGAAGCAAAGTGATTTTGTTTTGTTCCAATTGCTGTATGCTGTTGACTGGTCAGCGGGGGTTGATAAGATGAACGGAAAAGTCAGTGGAGTCTATGGATTATGAGTATTTTGATTGACGGAGTGTCAACAGGTGGTCAAGTGGGGAATTGAACTGGCTTTGTAGCCACTTGTATCCTACGATTTTGATGTTACATTTCTGTTTATAGATGTGAAATATCTTGGTTTACATGTTTATTTGGTTGTGATTTTACATTTTATCCCGATTATTCACTAAACATATAGCTTACCCCATTTCATTTGTTTTTTTTAGCAAGAGCCGACGCGGGAAAAGTTCAGAAAAGTGTAGACTTTTGGTTTATAGAATAGTTGATTTTGCGATAGTACTTATTATAAGTTGACTGGTAAGATATATATATTTGTTGTGGTGGTTATAATTAGTAACTTTTTTTAGGTTTACTTTCTGGCACTAGTGGTGTGTATGGTTCGATGTAATAGTTTATACAACTTTTGAAAATGTAATAGTGTAAATGGAACTCTCTTTTGCGTGAAGTCTATTTTCTCATTTTAAATATCGAGTCCTGGCGCGAGTTAGGCAGACAATCCGCTAAACCCTTTGTTATGCCTCTGGGTACGGTGGGGTCGTCACCGGTGGTATCAAAACTGCCTAGGTTAGAGGATTTGGACTGTTGAAAAATGTGTTATAGAATATATAAGTATTCGATTGCCTTTAAGTTAAATCGTATCTATTAAAATGAAATGCCGCAAGACTGACTAAGTAATGTTTTGTTGTGTAGGTATGGAGGCTGGTGGACCTAACGATACAGGGAGATCAACCGATACTGGTGGACCAAGCGATGCCGGAGTAAGAGCTAAGAGTGTGGGTGGACCGGTGAACCAGGTGGTGTGCCGACGCGTCCTTAGATATCAGAAAAGGGTCGGAGAACCCTATAGGCTGTATTCTCTCTTCGATCAGATGAATCGATCGTGTGAGTGTCGACATACCTCTAGATACCCTAATGAGATCGTTGTGACTATAGATGACGAGTGTTGTCACCTAGGTAAGGCGATTGACCTCTTCGCTTTGAAGGGGCAGATGAGAGAGAGAATCCGGGGTATTATGCGAGACTGTGAGATTCTCTTGGATGTGACTGCAGAGGCGCCACCTAGAATTAGCGGCGCGGGGCCAATAGATGCGATAGACTCTATTGGCTCTGTAGGGGATTTCTGCTAAGGCCGTTACTCTGACTTGTTTTGTTGACTCTTTTTGGAGCAGGTGTGCTCATGAACTAACATGTTTTGTACTAGTTGGATGTTGGCTGTTATGTGGACTGATATGTATATATTTTTTGCATGAATTGTATATATATATATATATAGTTTAGTGTATAATATTTTGATATTTTGGTTATTTCGTGCATTTTATAATTTTCAATACTTTGAACTCGTACCCTATTTTGTTCCAATTATAGAAGTTATAAAATAATCAAATGAAAACTCGTAGTCGAAGTGGGGATAGAGAACGAGGACGAGGAACCGAAGGGGTAACCAATGAAAATGCAAATAAACAAGTCGAGACCCAAGTAGCTACAATCATACAGTGAATGGCTAATTTGTTAGAACAAATGGTCAACCAACAAGGTCAAGGCCAGCGGAGAGTTGGTTGGATTGAATGTTAGATATTTTCGCTGGATTAGGATACCCGGAGGAACGACAGATAGCTTTCACTGTTTTTCAGTTGAGGGAGCGGCTCGAGCCTTGTGAAATGTGATTTGAGCCAAATGGGATAGAGAGCAGACTTCATGGACATGGGTTAACTTCACCCGTGAGTTTAATGAAAAGTACTTACCGCCGCTTGTTCAAGAAAGGCGGGATGACAAGTTTATACGCCTGCGTCAAGGGACTTTGAGTGTGGCGGAATAGGAGACGCAGTTTACCAAACTCTCTCGTTTTGCTCCAGAGTTAGTACTGACAGACCAAAAGAGAATTCATCGATTGGCCTAGGGGTTGAATGTGGAGATTCAAGGCACTGACGGCTGCTCAATTGGAGACATATAGTCAAACTATTGAAAATCTACAAAGAATTGAAAATACTAAGAGTTAAGTGAAGGCTTTTCATGATAGGAAAAGAAGATAACCTGACACAAACAGTTATATTGAGGGACAGAGCTCGAGGAGCGCGTCATCATCTAAGATGGGTCAAGGAGTCGGTGGTCCACAATCAATAGAGATCCCGAATCAAGAAAATTTTGAGAAAGGTCAGGTAGGGAAAGAGACCCAGAGGGGTACCTCACTTGGAGGTCCGACATCAGGACCCAGAATAACATATGAGTTTTGTGGGGCTGCTAACCACATGGAAAATAATTGTTGGAAGAAAAGGCAAGTTTGAAAATGCTACCGATGTGGTAGTGCTGAGCATTTGATTGTTTAGTGTCCTCACCTGTCAAAAGAAGCAAATGTTCCGAGGGCAGAAGGAATCATTTCTAAGCCAACCAATGCAATGGGTAATCGACTGAAAGTGCCGGCAAGGGCCTATGCAATGGGACATCAAGAGGTGACTGACCCATTGACAGTCATCGAAGGTACACTCCCTATCTTCCATCGTATTGAGGTTTCTTTCTAATCGTTTTAGAAGATTACTAGCATTAAGGCCGAATACAACGGAATTATTATGTTGTTAAGATATTATAGAATTCGATCTATGAGACATTTGAAGTTCATTAAGAATAAATACCAATGAGACTTTGAGATAAGGAGTACATGGTTGGTTCTTGGATTGGAAAACATAGAGTGAAAAATTCTTGAGGCGATCTTTACTATTAATGATGAACTCGTTAATAAAGTATTAGAGTATTCTAACCCTTAGCTCATGAAAAGAAGAAAAATGCACGATTTACGTGATATCAAGTCTAGAATAGGTTTTTCATCAAGGAAGAGCAGAATGCCGAAAAGATATCGGGAATGTTTGAAGTAAATGTATGAATTTCGAGATCGAAATTCTTTTAAGGAGGGGAGATTGTGATGCACCGAAATTTAGGATATTGTTTTTAATGAGGATATTAAGATTTATTTATTTTGTTTTGTTTTAAAACCTTGTTTTGTTTTAAAAGACTATAAATCTTAAATTTTAATAAAAAAATCCTAGTTTTACTTGTGATTATAATGTTGTTGTTTAATTGAGTTTATGTATGACAATGCATGCTTTATGATAAGTAATTCAAATAGGTGGGTAGTTAGTAGGCTCGTGAGGTGTAGCTAACCTTGATGGATTGTTGGATTACATTAAATTGATGATCTATGGAGTTGTAAAATCCCTCATATTTTTCTTACAAATTTCCTTTTAGTTGGAATCCATTACGTTAGGATAGCTTTACTACGCATTCACTCCCTCAATAGCTGCAATCAATCATAGAATCAACGGTTTTTCCTTTAGGTTCCTAATTCCTGTACATTAGGGTTTTTATATATTTCGGTAGCGTGATTAATTGGTATAGACTGTGTACTAAATTTGGTGGTTAAGAGTGACTTTTATATAAGAGAAAATGTGTGATTAGAAGTGATAATAATAAGTGAGTGGATCATAAGTTTAAACCCTAGTACGTGCGAAATCGGGAAAAACGGCTTTTAATCGATGTGTACCGTTCATTACCGATTGAGTGCACCACTTGAACACTACTTTATTACCTTCATACCCTTTCTTTTATTTTAGCAAATTAACCCTAAAATATCCCTTAAACCAGCCACAATCTTTAATCAAAGAAAAGAGAAAACAAGAAAAATTTGAGATTTGATCCTATGGTGACACTATGGTGACACTTGGCGGTCATCTAACCAACTTTGACCAATTTAATTCCAATCTTCTTATCTTTCCTTGAGCTTCATTTCAACCATCTCATTGCAAACTTAACACCTTTAGATAATCACAACTAATGGCCGGTTAATCATGATTAGAATAGCAAAAGTGATAAATAACTTTCTCAGAATAAATCATCAAATAACCAAGTAAATATCACAAACAAGATATAGCAAATTCAACCATAACTCTAGGCATAAACTTTAACTAAACATGATAAAAACACAAAATCAAACTTGTATTATAGTTAAACATGAAATCAAATACAAAAGAAAAAGTGATAGGAGAGAAGTCACCTTTGTCACATGAGGTTCAAACTCTCCATCTTTACTCCTCAATCTTCATCCAAATCTAACTACAAATACAAGAAGGAAATACTACACTAATTACTCTATACTACCCTAACTAATGAACTAAGGAAACTCCAGTGAAGACTACATTTTTGTTGAGTTTCTCTAGCCTTCCAAAGTTATGAAATTGGCCTCCAAAGGCGGCTATTTATAGAAGATTCAAGAGTTAAAAGTATAAAGTTTTGCAACCAAATTCATGAAAATAAGATTGGAACTTTACCCTTACTGTAGGCTTCTTTAATAAAATTTTCTCTCTAAGATCACCCCAAATTTTTTCCAAAAACCAATGAATCTATTCATGCATATCATGTTTATTTTATAGCATTAAAAGTTTAATGAGCCAAAAGGTACAAATTCTCAATCAACATTTAGAGTTAAGGCTGAAATTTAATCATAGTTCAAGCATAAATCTTGTATTATATCCTACGGTAACTGTAGGGCATGAATTCTTTGCAAAACTTCAACAAAAATGGAAGCTACAAGCTGGAAAACACAGCTTCCTCCCTATGGTTCAAGCAAGAAGATTTAGGCAAGTTTTTCCTCTCTTTTTGTCACTAAAACAGCCCCTCTCTTACTTGTTTCAACCATAAATTACACAATAATTACCAAGAGAGGAGGTATTAATCAGGGATTCTAGCAAAACTCAACAAGAAAATTTGCATTTAAAAGCTGGAATTTCAAGTTTTCTCTACGGCTCAAAACTGGAAAATTTTCCAGCAAGAAAACAGTATGCTAAGCAAACTTTCCTTCAACAAAACTCTTTATTTATCACTGCAATTCAACATGCATGTTATGAGGTATATTGAATAGCAACCTGAAATTTTGCAACCAAAAATTTGTGAAAAAACTGGAAAATTCTCCCTCTTCCTCACTCAATCAGTCAAGTGGATTTCCAGCAAATTCTTCAAGTTTTTTCACAGCCAAGTTATCAAGTTTCCACTAAATTCAAAGGTGGACATCCAATATATATCATGCAAAGCAGAAATAAGACATATCTCAACCAAAATTTGCAAATAAGACCTGCACTTTCACGGCTCACTCTCTCAGCTCTCCAGAAATTTCAACAACCTTTCTCTTCAATTTTAACCATCTTAAATTTTATTTCTAGCCACAAATCACACACCAGCAACTCAACACACACAATCGAGTGCGAATCAAGCATTTTCCAACCAATTTTATACCAAAATATCCATTCAATCTCCTAGAAATTTCCAATGGCTAAGCTGGAAAATGATATAACAGTCATGCAACTTCCAATCAAAATTCTAGCCATAAAAATCAAAATTTTCACCATAAAATTCACATGCAACACCAAATAATGAGTATACTAAACATATTTCATGAGTTCAAGTATATTTATCCTTGATTAAGCAAGAAAATAGAAAAGAAACAGCCTTTACTCTATATCAGTTCAAGCTGGGAAATTTCCAGCAATGAAACAAGTTTCTACTACCTGGTTCTATTTCAATCCAGCCCCAAACCATACATGCATCAAAATCCCTCTAAAGTATATAGAAAGGTTGTGGTTTCTAGCCATTTTACCTTATATCTCTACCCAAACTCAAGCTGGAAGTCAGTTCACCTTCCTACTTTTTCGTCGGTTGGAAATGGAGCAAGAAATTCTGGTTTCTTTTGGCTGCAAATGGAGCAAGAAACTCTGGTTTCTCTCTGCGCTGAAATGGAGACAAGAAGCTTTGGTTTCCCTTTGGTTATTTCTCAACTCTTTCTCTTGGTTAGAAATGGAACAAGAAAAGGAGAATTGCTCTCTTTCTCAAGACTCTCTCGGTTGAAAGATAGAGCAAGGTAAGGAAAGTTTCTCTCAACTCTCTCTCAAGTGCTCTTGGCTAGACAAGGAGCAAGACACAAGCTTTTTTTTTTTTTTTTTTTGGCCTGTTCTACTCTCGGTTGGAAATGGAGGCAAGGAGCAAGACGAAGGAAAATTTCTAGTCAAATTGTCTTGTGTTTTGAACAAGATATCTCACGCTCGGCACACAGTCTACGCCACTTGTTGCTTATGCATGGATCAAGAACTTAATCGAACAATTACCCCACATTTCTATATTATCATGTTATAACCCTACTAATTTCTTATTTTAGTTAGTGTTAATTCTTTTTATAAGGGTTGATCCTACATTAATTTAAGGTACATTCAAGTCATTTAATCGCAAGAAACAAGTAAACGTGTAAATTGAATAATTAACAAGCAAATTGCAACACATTTAATAAATAAATAAATAAATACACAATTAAATAAATTACACAATTAATTTCGGGCTCTCACAATAGTTCTCCCTATAGGAGAAAAGAAAATCATAAATAAAGTACTACACTCTCATAATTCTTGAAGTGTTTATTAAATTTTAATTATATCCGCTGAAATGAATATCAAATCGAAACACTAAACAAGACAATAATAAATATCATGTTTAGAAATCAAGTGAGGCAAAGGTTGATTATATCACAATAACCATGCGAGAGAGAAATGGTTATCAATATAGTTGTCTTCATTCTCACTTGATTTATAATCATCACCTATAGTAAATAAAAAATTTACTAATGCCAATGGATTTATGATTTGACAAAAGTGAGAATATTTAAGATAAAAAATTTATGTCAGGTATGAATCGCCCTTTATAATTAAATATCATGAAATGTCGATGGGTGATCTATTTATAATTCTCGACATTAGGGGGAGAAAAGATCAATTGAAAGGAAATCATTTGAAAAAATTGAATTTTTTTGATTCTCGTACAAAATAATGTGAACTAAAAGTTCAAAAGATTATTCATTTGCAGAAAGTTGCAAATCAATTGTCAGATATATTTACCGACTCCAAGTTATTAAATCAAATATTCCTGCAGGAAATACACTATTTAAATTTAATCTCCCTGAAGAACATGTACAAGTGTTATAAATGAATTTAAAACATGCCTACCTAAATAAGGTATAAATTGATTTCAAATAATATCTCCAGAGATTAAATAAATGTAATGACAAAATTTAACCTCCTAAAGAGATCGCTCTTGAAGAATCAACTCCTAAAGAGAATGAACTTGGAGCCTAATGAAATGTAGCACTTGATTTTATGAGGATCATAAAAATATATCTGTTGATAAATGTTGGCTTAGAAATAAGTGGCCGAAAAGAGAAAGATGCGGTTCCATTAGCATCGAATTTACTAACATAATAAAAAGTCTTTGGACCTATAGCCCAAACTACCCAAAGGGTAGAAAGCTAATTGAATATAAATATTCATTGATGATTTTAATTTAATTGGAACTCTTAAAGAGTTCCAAAAGGCTAGCGAATATTTCAAGAAAAAATTTGAGATCAAAGATTTTGGAAAGATAAAACTCTGTCTTGATTTACAAATTGAGCATTTGGAAGGGTGGAATTTTTTTTTCTACCAAATTGCCTATATCCAAAAGGTAGTAAAGCGATATATATAAATAAAACACATACATTAATTGTCCCAATTGTCATCAGATTACTAAATTCTAATAAGGATACTTTTAGATTATGAGAGGAAGATGAAGAGATATTTGGTCCTGAAGTACCATATTTCAGTGCAATTGGTGCACTGATATATGTTGTTAATTGTACAAGACCTGATACTCCCTCCATCCCATTGAAAGTGCCATACTTTCCATTTTGGGATGTCCCGAAATAATTGTCATGTTAGAAAACTCAAAGCACCTTTTAGTCTCTCTTTCCAATATAACCCTTCTTTCTAATCATATGCATATTACCATTCAAGTTTAAATTTTGAATTTGTGGAGGTAAAATTGGAAATAAAAGCACAAATATTACAATCAAATCACTATTTTTAAAAAGTTGGATTCTCCAAACATGACTAAATAAATAGGACTGAGGGAGTATATCATTTGCAGTGAATTTATCAGCAAGATTTAGTTCCTCACCTACAAGACGACATGAGAATGGTATTAAACATATTTTTTTCTATCTTCAAGAAACAATTGATCTTAGTTTATTTTATTCAAATAAATTTAAGCCTGAATTGTTTGATTATGCTGATATTGGATATTTATCTGATCCACATAAAGCAAGATCTCACACTGGTTATCTATTTACATGTGGCAGTACAGCTGTTTCTTGATGATTTACAAAGCAATTAATAGCCGCTACTTCATCGAATCATACTAAAATAATAACAATTCGTAAGACTAGTCGAGAATGTGTTTGATTAAGATCAATGATTCACTACATCCAGAAGAGTTGTGGGTTATCCTCCGAGAAAGAAAATCTTCCAACCATATTATATGAAGATAATGCAACTTGTATAACTCAATTGAAAGTAGGATATATTAAAGGAGATATGACAAAAGCCCGTGGAGTAGTCATACGGAAGTCCGGACCCTCCTTCAGCTATCATCCCATGTCGCTAGCATCACTCATTGCTTCCGAGAAGGTAATCAAGTGGCTGATGGCTTATCTAATATTGGCTGTGACGAAGGCTGTGACAGAACCTATCATCAACTTTCGGATCTCCCTACTCAAGCCCGAGGGGCATTTAGGCTGGACAGACTTGGCCTTTCTTCCCTTCGAAAATGCTAGGTCCATCCAAGTTATTTAATAGATGTGTTGTCCTCTTGGGAGGTAAGGTCTATGTCCCCCTTTGGCGCTGTCTCTCCGCTTAAGGGAATAAAATTTGAACTTTGATTAATAAAAAAAAAGGAGATATGACAAAACATATTTCACCAAATTCTTCTTTACTCATTATTTGCAAAGGAATGGTGAAATTGATGTGCAACAGATCTGATCGGATAATAATTTGGCAGATTTATTTACCAAGGCATTGCAGACTGCAAGATTTGAAATATTGGTGAAGAACATTGGAATGCGTCGGCTAAAAGATCTTAAATAATATTTGCATCAGAGAGAGAAATTAATACATAAGAATAATGTACTCTTTTTCCTTTATTAGAGTTTTTGTGTTCCACTGGATTTTTTCCTAGTAAGGTTCTAACGAGACATATTCTTTGTATAATGAATATCCAAGGGGGAATGTTATGAAACAACTAAAGATATAGATGTCCGTTTGTATTCTCAAGAAGATTGATTCATAAATCATCCACAAGATTCATTGGTACATTGGGTGAATCCTTTTGTTGTTCGTTAGTTCATTAATGGAGATATTCAATTCATGTACTTGAACTAATAAATTCATGAATAAATATTTAATAGGGTTCATGTATTTTTTATCTTATATTACCTATACATAGAGGCATCCCAACCTCTCTTGTAACAACTTTGATTAGTTGAAATAATAAGAAAATAGTAATGGGTCTAATGCCCTCCTATCTAACCAAAGAAATAATAAGAAAATAGTTCTCTATTCTCTCTCTACTTCTCACTCTACTATTCTAGTCCCTACTTTAGTAGTTTATTTTATTAGTTTCACAACACAATATACTATTTCGCACATTTTGATGTATAATACTCTCTCAAGCACACAATTATATGTACAAAATGATTTTTTCTTGCACATAAATATACTTTACAGACTAAAACACTTCCACACATACAAACACACATTCACTTCTTAACCTTCTTAAATGGAAACACGCCATTTTCAAACACACACTAACATACTTTCACACATACAAATACAAATATGCCAACTTTTTAAACTACATGGATGGACAAATTAAGAGCAAAAAATTCTTTTCCAAAAGCAAATCAAATCATGTAAAATGTAATCATAGGAATCACCAATTTGGACCGAAGAATTGTAGAATTCAAGCAAATTGAGTCATCCAAACAGATTCTTTTTCTTTTCATGATTCACAGGAGCAATCATTTTTGCAAAATATGCTAAATATTATGCTATGAAAACTCCAACTATTATCAAAAAAAAATTTTAGAAATTTGGTGGTTCATTTCTTCCAAAACCCAAACTGGGGAAAATTTTTTCTAAAATTATTAAAAAATGGTACAAATACTATTAAATATGCGGAGACCCTGTTAGAAAAATTATGATTAGGCATATACTCCTTATGTGCGTCCACTAATATCAAATATTAATAGATAACTCAAGTAAAATGGTAGTTTGAAGGATGAAAAAGATTAAAGGATCAAATAGCCATGTTTATTCTTATTGTATTTGATACTAAAAATGTGAGAACCCGAAAATTTTCTTATTTCCTAGGCTTTCTTTTATTTAATTGCACGCCATTTCTATATTTTTTTTGTTAGGAAATTTTCTAGATAATTTTTATGAGTAAATATGGTTTTTAAATCATTTTTCTAGTATAAGTTAATTCATGAGAAATTAGGAGTGTATATCGGGCGTGGGACCCGCTAGTACGGTAAGTTCGATAAAATTCGGCCAATTAAGTTAAGTTTTGTATACCGAAATTAATTTACTAGGTATTAATAGATGATTAGAGGTTTCCAAATGGATTAATGTTGGAGAGACAAAAGGATAGTTTTGAGCTTAAAAGGTGACAAGTGTCACTTTGTGATTAAAGGGTGGACTTTGACCATTTTGCCAACTTTACTAAATAACCAAAAATTGACCCAAAATTCACCTTCATCATATATCTCTCTTGGCCGACTCTCTCAAGAAGGAAAAGAAAAGAAACCTTCAACTTTCTTCTTCTCAATCTTGCTCAATCTTGCAATTCAACCGTTTAAACTTCAAATCTCTCCATAAAAACCCTTAGCTAGGTGGTATTGAAGTAGTTGGTGAAGTGGTTTGGAAAGAAGAGGTGCTAAGTTGTCTCTTTTCTTGAGTTTGCAAGGTAAGTGGCTATGGAAACATTCTTTTGTTCTCAATAATGTTCAATTAGTGACTTGTGTTAGTTAAGAATGTGATTTTGTGTAAGATTTCATGACTTTTGGTAGAGATTATTGAATCTTTATTTTTATGCATGATTGTTCTGATTTTATATGATTAGTATTGGTTGGGCATGGATGATGGTCTAGTATGGTTTAGAATGAAGCTTTGGTGTGTTAATTGTAGCTATTTGCGGAAAATTTTCGCTTTGTTCGGAAAATTTCGGATTTAGGGTTTTGAATTGGGGCTTTTCTAGGGTTATTGTGGAACTCTTGAATTGACTTTGTTTAAAGGGTATTGTGACCCTAATAAATTGTATGGATTGGCCTATGACTTGCAATGGTGATTATGGTAGTGTTTGGGAAAAATAAGTAAGTGATTGTAGGTTGGAAATTTGAAATTATAAGGGGAAATGCTGTCCAAATGGTGGGTTCATATGTTTTCTTGGATTTGGGTTGCTTTAGGGGTTAATTGGTGACCTTAGGGTTGTCTAAACCTTTAGCACCAAGTGTACCCTATATTACTTTCAAGTTATTACGGTTTTACGTTAGTGATATGTGGTTTGGATTTATGACTCGTAATCGAATCTCATTGTGTTTTATTGAATGTTTTAGGGCGTGCCGGTGATGCAAGGTGCTCGTTGGACAGAAATTTGTGATAACACTCTTTGTTTGCTTGGTGAGTGTACTACTCACATAATTGTTACTTCATGGCTTTGTTATACTTGAATACTTGCGTGTACTGTTGAGATTGATTGAGACGAGGGTGTACTTTATCACTCTCGCACTCTATGTCTTATGTGACTGTTTACTGTATCAATTGAATGTCACTTGAAAATACTTGAACTAGTGTCGTTTGGACGTGTATCCAACAACCTTTACTGTTAACACTGAGCTCAACCCCATTGGTGGTCAATTGAATTGAGCCGGCAAGGGTTTGGTCGAAAAAATTGACAAGCCATGGGGACTGTTTATGTGGAATCCTTGAGTATGAGACTCTTGAATCCGGTATACTCGAGTATTACCATTTCTGAACTGATTGGAGTTTGGGCCCGGTAGGGGTATGAGAGGTGGACGGAAATTGGAGAAAAGTGGAGTCTACGGTATTGGTCACTCTTTGTACATTGACGGAGAGTCAATGAGGTGAGATCAAGTATGGCAAGCGAGGAAAAAGGCTCTTGAGAGCTATCCGTATCCTTTTACCGATCTTTATTGAAATGTGGTGTTAGTTAACTCCTTTATTGAATGAATTTGGATTGATTGGCTTTGTGCTTACATGAACCTCGTTACTTGGGTGAAGGTACCTCATTGGGCGAAAGCTCACCCTATTACCTTTGTTTTCCTTACAGGGATATGAGTACCTTTTGGGGAAACTGTGATTTTGAAACCAAGTTGAGCTAGTTTAATATTATTCTTTTGTATAGCTCCTCGATGGTGGAAAAACCTTATATGTATTTTGAATCAACATTCCCTTTTGAGTTGTAAAGTTGAGACTATATGTGTATAAACGTGTTTGGTAATGTTCGTATGATATTTTGGTTTGTAAATGTCTTATTTCTAGGTTTATATGTACTGTTGGTGATTGATTGGATTTTGGACAAGTTCGGACTTTAAACGGCAAAAGAAAAAAAATTGGCGGGAAAGGTCACAGGCGAATCCGGCCAAGAATCCGTCCAGAACTTGGCCGGATTGCCTTGGAAATTTTGGTATCCGGCCAGTTGCTCTCTAGCCACAATCCGGCCAAGAATCCGGCTGGAAATCCGGCCAGATTTCGGCCAGATTGTGACATGGCCGGCACTGTTCATGTGCGGCTCCGATTTTTCGTTTTCGTTTTGTGATTTTTGATTTGTTTGAGCGTGCTTTTATCTTCCGAAACGTTTTAGATTGTATTTAACTGCTTCGTTAGTCCTAGTGAGAGTTGGGCAGGCAGTCCGCTAACCCCTTTGATACGCTTTAGGGGACGGTGGGGCTGTCACAGAGAACTTTTTGATAAATTATCGTGGCCATTTGATATCCTTATTGCATATGTAGAGCTCTACTGGTATATTCTCCATTTTTAAAGATTTAGGATAATAACTCGAAAAGTGCCCCTGCTAGCGAAATTTTGGACTTCCCACTAGTACATTAATTCAATTAAAGTACTTTACTTGTGTTGACAAACCACTTTAAAAGAAAGCAGTTTGTATAATGGCTATTCGTTAAGAGCAGTGTCAAATGTTAATTTTTTTTTAAAAAAAAGTGTAATAGATTTGGAAAATATCTAAGTGCAGGGTGTAATAATTGTGATTATTGCATTCATGAGGTAAGTTACGTATAATTTAGGTGCATTTATGATTTTCTATTTGGACACCAGCTACAAAAAATCCTATAGGAAAACTTGGATAATGATTTAATAACTATTCTATTGGAACAAGTTAAATTATTCAATACTGCTTTCCACCTCATCAATCACATAAAATATAACTAACAGTAATTGTCAATGAACTATTTAAATTTTTCTATTTTGATAACTGAACTTTTGATTTAGTTAAAATGGTCATTCATCTAATTAAAACATAGAGTTAATACCAAAAAAGTGTAAATTTTTATAAGTTAAGTAACTCAAAGTGTAATTGACATTAGTAAAATTGATCACTTTGATTAACATAAATAGTTTAGTAATATAATTACGGAATTCCAAATAGTTAAGGATAGATTCCATTTGCTCCAGCATAAAATCAATCGATAACCCTATTGCTATTTTCCTCTGGCGTAGTATTGATTCAAAACTGAACATGGATATGATATTAAAAACGAGTAAAGATTAAAGTTTTGAAAAGAAAATGAATTTGATTATATATTTTTATCCTTTGTCGATAGCTAGTTATGCGTGTTTTGTAAAATTAATCAACATACAAGGAGAAAAGTAGTTTTCTTTCATTTAATAGATTTAAATATTTTTGCAATTATGTTTGCACCTTATGTTTTATTTGCAATTGAAAAATCCTAGATATGTCCTCGTCTATTCGCTGAACGCTTTTATAAGTTTGAGATTCTCATAATCATTAATCTTTACTAAAGGGTAAGGAGAAAAGTATAAACAAGTACTCATTTATGTAGAATTTTATTCTCCATGCTGTCATTGGAATTCTAGTGGATTTGATAAATGATCAGTTGGAACTTTTCATAATTTTCATATATGAGGCTAATGTTATTTTACATGAGGTGAAATACAAGAAAAGTGATTTGATTATCTTAAACTGGAGGGTGCTAGCACTTGAATTATTGGGTATCCAACTTAAAACCCAAACTACCCAAAACTCATTTGGGTTATTGTCGCCCAACACCCAACTAATCTAACTCAACCTCTTAAATTAGTGGATGGGTTGGGCGAGTTTTTGGGTTTGAATATTTTTGTTGACCACACTAATGTGTACTTGCAAGCCGTGAAATGACCAGAAAAACCTTAATAAGGTTTCACGTCCACGAATTTCGTTTTGGGGTCAAAAGCAGAAAGAAATTCAATAGATTTAAAACTTATTTTTTTGGTAACAAAATTCTAAATGGCGTATATAATTGGTTGTATAATCATGCTTACATAGATTCTTTTTATACAAGATCCTTCACTGGAGCAATAAACAAGTCATTTTGTTGTAAATCTAGTTTACTTGTATTCGAAAACTTTGACCAGAACCGCCCAGGTTTGCGATTTTTGGTTCAAGCTCCAAGTTTAATAGGGTCCAAACAGATGCTTCATTTGTTCAATAAATTTGTAGCCATAATTGTTAAACCAGTTCGGTATCTAAGGTTCAAGCTGTCATCATAATGGAATAACCACAGGCTGGTTAAGCAGGGATGAGGATTATTGATTTTTCAATAACTTATCATTTAATCGAGAAGACAGAACCAAAGTCAATTTTTAAAGGAACGAGCCAAGTCCTTCACCCCTCTCCCCTTGGTAAATAAACTATAAACATAATGGAACAATCACTTATCAGGCTGGTTGAACTAGAATGAGAATCATTGATTTTTCAATAACTCATCATTTAATTGAGAAGACGGAACCGAAGTTGATATTATTGTCAGATCTAATTAAAGTTCTCTTTGGACTTGAATAGGTTTTAAACATATTTGATTGTCAGCAGATATACACTGATATATTGGGTTACAGTGATTCTTTCGGATGGAAGATATATAGGAGCATCAATTTTATCTTTATTTGTATTGTTTTATTAGATCTTTTATATCTATTGATTTTAGATCTATATGTATCTGTGTAATGTTTGTTTGGTGTATTTTTTACCATTAGTGCAGATTTGTTTGAATGAAATGATCTTTTCTATATAAAAAAAAGGGAACTAGCCAAGTCTTTTTTTTCCCCTTGATAAATAAAAGTTTAGGAGGGGAAATGTTCCTACATTCCAGGTCTAGTTTATGTCACTAGTAAAGGACATCAAGGCTTTAGCTAACTTGTTTCAATTGTACTCCTTTTGTATAAGAAAATTCGATAATATAGATCATTGTAATAGTTTTAGCCTATATGCATTAGGTATTTTTAGAGATGAGGAGAGAACTTTTGTTACTCCTTAAGTGTCGAGATACACGTTAAATAATTTTTTGAGCTGTTGCTCAAATATTGTAAGCTTTTTATCAATATAATCATCTATCATTTCCAAAAAAAAAAAATGTCACTAGTGCATTAGATAGATTACAATAAATCTAACAGGTCGTCTCAACGTCATTTTAACTAGCGGTGCGACTAAAATTTGAATAATTGCAACACAAGTCCCAAATCCTTGGTAGTTGAACCACAACAAATTTGTGAACTAAGTCTTTGAGCTTTACAGATAGATGACATGTAAACGCGTCTCGGAACAGTATACCTCATCTAGTGATGTAAACGATCCGAGTGGCAAGTTCAAAATGAGTTAAAGTGAAATCTATGTAGGGTGTGTTCGTTTGGAATGAAAATATTTTTCAGAAAAATGTTTTCCACAATTTTTTGTGTTTGATTGCCTTAGAACTGATGAAAATATTTTATGCAAGAAATTATTTTCTTCATTTCGATGTAAAACAACTTCTTTAAATGAGAAATTAAAGTTGTTTTCCAAAAGAACGCGTCCATTGGCAATGTCGAAACTCCTGTCATTTATTGATAGAAGAATATTCAATCCAAAGGACACGAAAGGCCCCAAAAGCTTGTCAGATAATTTGCTGAATGCCTGAATCTTCACTAGCGAACAAAGTTATCAATGATTGCATTACCGACAAACTTTCCGGTGCAAATGGAATTTTCTCCTTTCTAACAACTTGATTTTCCTTCTCCATGTAGATTCTTTTTTTTCTATTTTCTTTGAAACCCCAATCTTTTTCATCAATTGCCCTTGATCTTTATCCTTGGAAGTTTATACTATCTAATTATAAAAATTGGATTTAGAGTCTATAAATATTACTAATACATCAAAAAATGTTATTTCATGGATGGATTTCATAGGTTAGGACTTGTTAGTTGGTGGTGAAGTACAGTAGCAATGGGCAGAGAACAATGGTGGTGGCGACTGGCCATTGACATTTTAAAGATAGGAGCAAAGTTTCAAATTGCAACCAAACACCTGCAAATTATGTAAATACAAATCTTTTCCTAGAAAATAATTTCAACAGAAAATATTTTACATCTAATTAAACAGACCATATAATGTTGAAGAGATTTGTGAAAGTGTTTTGTTTTGATTAGACAAATACATTTTATCAGGCAGTTTAAGTTCTGCGGCAGACTTCTACCACTTCTTTAAAATACTTTTATCTTATTGAAGCTATTGGGTGAACACCCACTTACTTTTTCTCATATTTTGAGAAATGTCGTAGAATATGAAAAAGTTCCTCTCCTACAACCTTGGCTGATTTATTTATTTCGTGAGTCTTCAATTCTTTTTAAAGTTTTGATCTAATAAAAAGTATGGCTATTCCTATTCAAGCAAGGATTTTCTCAATCACTAATATAAGTTTATCCTTTCTTATATTCAAATTATTTTTCAATTTTTTTAGGCATGTTAAGATTAAAAAAATCCTTCTTCCCCTAACTAGCTTGATACGTGAATAGGAACTTTTGGACATAGAATAGATTTAGAGTGGTATTTGAAAACTAATCTATATTTTTAACATATGAAATGAGATAGACATGTTAATAGAAGAATCCATGGATAGGTTTTTGTTATTAGATGGTCTTTTTTTGAAGAAATAGATATCATAAAATTTCAGGTTGAAATAAAATATCAAACAACTAGAATATTTAATCTGAAAAGATTCGTAGATAACAAGTGTGAACTTATTTACAATCACAGAAGATGCCGACACAACTTAGACTGGAAATTTGTAGGATGTTGAGAAGAAAGTTCTACCAACAAACGTTCAATAATAATACTACTAAAAAAATAAGAAAAAGTTTTTACAATAACAATTTAGGAAGCATTTGAGATTGGCCTGCTGGAGTTAGAATTTTTAGTTGCTAAATTTTTTTCTTGCAAAGCAAAACTTTCTTTCTCCTTCAGGATTTGTCGATTCTCTTCAAACTCTCTTCTTATATACTTGAATTGTTGGATGGTAGTTAGTGTTGGTTGAATCAACAATTGCTTTTTTCTTCAATTATCTGATAAGCTTTGTATCTTCTAAAGCCATCCAATACCAGATGATGACATTTTCTAAAGACAGGATGAATTAATTGGCAAGTTGATTGTTCAGTTTTTTTTTTCTAGTCAACTTGGCTGACAATTTTATTATTGCTCTATCATATTATCCTAAATAAGGAGTTCTTCATCATTCACGACATTTGCTAGATCATTTTCCTCCTGGCTGTCTTCATCTTGGTTTTTGTATCTTCTGAAAAATTCCTTTCCTATGGAATTCCACTAATTTTTTCAGCTGAGTTCTCTGTATAAATTTTATATCAGGGAATTTTTATCCACAGTAACTCTTCTAATAGTCATCTTGTAATGCAACAGGCTACTAGGAGATGGTGGTGGAGGCGGTGTTATCCAAGGTATCAATGGAGATTTGGTTATTGGTTTTTCTGCATTTTTTGGACATTGTTCAACTGTGCAGGCAGAAGCTAAGGCTCTATTATGTGGGTTTCATTTGTGTTTGCAGCATGACATTGATTCTTTTCGTATTGAGTTAGATTCAGTGATTTTGGTTTAGATATTGAACAAGAAGGCAATCTTTCCATGGCCAATTGCTTTTGAAGATGAGGAGCTTTTGTCTTTGACTCATCACTTCATTTCCATACAGCGTTGTTATATCCCTAAATTTTATTAGTATTAATAAACTGAGGGGACCATAAATCTTACCTCAAAAAGTACATGGGAAGTTAAAACAAAATTAAAGTTAATTACAATTCCTAAAGGATGGTAATCCAAACCTATCTATCCTAAGCTCTCCTTTAGCTAGTCTAGGAAGTTCGTGAAAATGTAAAAAAAAAAAAATATTGAAACACTTATTATCACACACAAAATTAGGCAAACAGTTAACCACCCTGTTTTCCTCATGACTATTTTTAAACAATCCATTTAATAGTAAAACTGAATGTGAAACTACAGAAAAATTCTATAATAAAACTAATGAGGAAAACTTAAGTAGCAGAAGATGGCGAAATTTCGTAAATACAATAACTTGAAATGGGTACCAGGTAAATTTGAACATATCAAAGTGAGAGACAATAATGGTTTAGCAGATTTTTTTTTTTTTTTTAAGGGCAAACCCTCTACACAGCGGAGGGTCTTTAGAGCATTTATTGCCTTTAGAATTTCATATTCTAGGCTAGCTAATCCAGATTCCTTGTATATTTCAGATGGATATCTATAATTTTTTCTTCATCTTTACTGCTATATATATTGGGTTTGGCTAATAATTTGGTTCCCTAACCTAATTCACTAGTATTTGTTTCTATTACTATATAATCATTTTCTAAACAACATTTAATTTTGGTATATATTTACATATTTCTTTTATCCTTTTAACTAATTCTATATCTTGTTTATTAAAATATTTCTGACCTCCCGTTTTTATTTTACTATATAATGGTCCTGACTACCTCTTTTTAGTTATTAACTAAAGACAAAATAGAATAGTAAATTATCTAAATAATCCTAGACATAAATTAGAACATAGCCATTGATTAGAATAAAAGTTCTGGACACTTATTAGAGACACTTCTGGTATTTCAATAGGTAAAAATTTACTAGGAAGGTCTCATTTCCTATATTAGGGCTAGAAGATTATCTTTTATGACAATAATAGAATAATTAAAAGACGAAAATTTGAAACTTAGAATCACAATTAGAAAATATAAATATTTTAATAACGTTAGCAACTCTTGATACTATCATAGACTTATTAGGAAGAAGGAAATAAAAGACAAAATAAGATTAGTTAGACAACAAATAAACTCTGTTAACTTTTGAAAAAGAGAGAATATTTAATATTGGAAATTAGTGAGTATAATAAAAGAAAATTGATAACTGATAATTTCTAGTTAAATTGTAATATAGAAGGAAAACAGAGACATATTATTCACAGTGAAGATAAACAACATAATACACTAGTGGATCTACTTATAAATCTATCAGATAATTTGAAAGAAGAATTAGATAAAAAAACTAAACATGAAGAACAGCTAGTCAATAAAACGAATACCGGAGAGATTAGATTACCTAAAGAGTAAATGGCTAAAATTGTCACTAAATTATTCAAAATGGCACAGTTTGGTCACGCAACTTTTTTTTTGGCCAAAAAGATCACTGAACTGAAAAAAACAAGCCTTTAAGATCACTTTCTGCTAAATTAACCGAAAGGGAAAATCGCCAATTTAGTCCTCAAACTATTTTACTAAAGTCAATTTGGTCCCTCAACATTTTATCGCACGAATTAAGTTCCTTAACTAAAATTCTTATGCCAATTGAGGACTTATACGGCGTTGCCACCCAAAACACATGTATCTGTACAAAAACCAACGGCGAGGCAGGGGGCTTTTTTGGAAGTAAAAAAATATGATTTCTACATCCTTCTCTTCGTCTTCTTCATCGTCGATCGTTTCTTCTTTTTCGGATGTTTTGGGGATTTCACCGGTTAAGCCGGCTTCCATCATCCCCTTTTTACAGGGGTCTAAGTGGTTGCCCAGTAGCCAACCCAGTATTGGGAAGGCGGGGAGTTTGGTAGATAAAGGGGAAACTGCTGCTACGGCGGATAAGTCTAGTAATACCGGGAAGCAAGGGCCTGTTGTGGAGAAGAGTACTGTTGCTGCAGTGGCGGCTGCTTCATCAGAGGCTATGTCCGAGGATTTAAAGCTTTCTAGAAGCAGTTGGTTGTCGAAAGTCGAAACTGTTAAATGTCTGTTCCGATAATGCTAAGGCTACTTTTACTGCTTTGAGCGTTAGCATTCTGTTCAGATCATCTTTAGCTGAGCCAAGATCAATTCCCTCGACTTCTATGTACCCCACTCTTGATGTAGGTGACCGCATTCTTGCTGAGAAGGTATATTTTGGATGACTTTTGCTACTTATTTCCCTAATTCAGTTTTCAGGGCATATTTTTTTTAATATGTTGGGTTGCTTTATTTATGTCTGAATTGAAGTCCACTGGATTATTTATGTGATGACTTTTCTTGGCCTTAAGACCAATGACTAGTCCTGTAAGTGAGAGCATTTCTGATGTGTTGGTGATGGATAAGAGAATAGATGATTCAAGCTTTACTTTACAGGCCAGTGGAAGCAAGATCGATGAAAAGTCTGCCGTAGCTGAGGGGAAAATGGAAGATATCTTAGGGTGCAAGCAGCCTCCTCCTATGTCTAGAAAGGACTCTGTTGGGGACTTGCTGCTAAATCTTCCAAGGATAGCATCTCTGCCTCAGTTCTCATTCAACATCTCAGAAGATGTTGACAACCAAGCTCGGTAGCATGTGTCCTTCGGGTCTACCAGTGAAGTTCCTTGCCCAGAAACCTGTACATATACATACGTTAGGGTCTTTTGCTGCAATTTGCATACCGTGGTGGATTCGGAGATTCTCATTGATGAAGAATCCTAAATGTTTTTCTTTTTGTGTTATGCTTGTTGGGTTGTAGATTTGGTATTGGGTGTAGCTGATATCACATTATCTAAGTGGAAAGTGGAAAATGTGCAGTTTTATCTTATCGAAGAACATCTCTAGTATACATATGAATCCAAGGCTTCCTTTCTGGCAATCAGAAACTACATACATCCATGTGCTCAGTGCATGGTGGTGATTGCATAATTTTCCACAGGTAAGGACTTACCCTGAAGTGGGTTTCCGTTTTTATCTGCTGCTTAGATTCACAATCAAAGACCTCTTGATTTATGAACGACAAAAATGATGAGCATAAGAAACCAAAGGTAGAGCGTGTGAATGTAAAATGACAAGTATAAGAAACTAAAGGCAGAGTCTTTGATCGATTAGTCAAGCGAAAAGTCAGCTGCAAGCAAAATAGAGCTCAAAGCGCAGAGTTGTTCTGGTTGACTTGCTAAGCGTTCCTCACACTTTCATTAAGAAGATTTACAGTATACAATTTATGCTAGTTGTGAAATATATGTGAACTAATTATACACACACATGACCGCATAAGTCTCAAAATTACAAAATAAATATTGTGCCAACCGTATATGCAAAATAAAATAATACTCCCCAGAAGAAAAGTCCATATGACTAGTCCACGGGATTAACCTTCAGGGGATATCTTGGCCTTAAGACCTCCGACAGTGCCAGCTTGCTCAAGGGTTAACCTTCAAAAACAGGAACTGGAAATAGGCAAGAACAAAAACAAAACATTCAAATCAGAACTGGAATTGGAAATTGAGCTTGGGTATCCAGTTGCTCCAAAATTTCTAGTAACGATTAAATGCGGCAAAGATGTAAGAAGGGGGACCACTTAGATCCCTGTAAGAAAGGGCAACCACTTAGACCCTTTAAGAAGGGGATGATGGAAGCCGGCTTAACCGGTGAAATCCCAAAAACACCCGTAAAAGAAGAAACGATTGCCGATGAAGAAGACGAAGAGGAGGATGCAGAAATCGTATTTTTTTACTTCCAAAAAACCCCTGCCTTGCCGTTGGTTTCTGTACAGATACATGTGTTTTGGGTGGCGACGTCATATAGGTCCTCAATTGGCATAAGAATTTTAGTTAAAGGACTTAATTCGTGCGATAAAATGTTGAGGGACCAAATCGACTTTAGTAAAATAATTTGAGGACTAAATTGGCGATTTTCCCTTAACTGGAATTGCAAGTTTTTAGGGATAAAAATGCCCTTTTCCTCACGCAACCCTTCCTCCTCATTCCTTTCACTTGAACAGCCTTTGGAAAGTAAAATACGAAAGAAAGCAATCTTCGTCATTATCATTAATGGGTTTGTTTGGATTGTGAATTATTAGAGATATTTTTACTGTAGCACTTTTTGTGATGTGATGTATGTGAGATAAAAAGTTAATTGGAAAGATAAAAAGGTGTGTTGAAATTGTAACGATGATGCAAACAAATATATTTTGGCAAATAAACAGCAATCCAAACAAACCCATTATTATTTCACTCTTTGTGCATCAAGATCATCACTGTCATTGTCATCGTCTTCTTCTTTGTCTTCTACTTTGATATTAGGCTGTGATGATACTTTCTATTTGAGCTGTAATTTGCACATGACGGTTACGGGTCCGTGATTTGGCTCCTGATGGCAATTAGTGTGTTTGGATAGGAGATTGTTTGGGATAATTTTTTGAAAAAATATTGTAACACTTTCTTAATGTGATATATGTGAGATAAAAGGTGATTGAAAATTGTGTTGATGATATAAACAAGTCAGTGTGTATAAATAAAGTGTAAATAATATGTATTCCAAACAATTTGAAATTATTTTCAATGGGTTCCTCCCTCTTTGCCTATTCTTTTGGTCAGATCTGAGCTTCTTTTTTTTTTTTTCTGTTTTTGCTTTACATAATTTTAGCTTCATAGAATGAAGCAGCCAGGAGATGGATTTTTGCTCCTCCTCTCTGCCTAGCTTATGATTTCTTCATAACCCGGTTTGGGATATTTTGAAACTTAGATCTAGTCGTAGGGGAAGGAATGAAGGGGAGGGGAAGCGGGAGAGAGGAGGGGAGGGGAGGAGAGAGAGTGCTGTGGTGCTGCTGGAGGAGGAGGAGGAAGAGCGAGAGTGACGTTGTTGGTGATTTTTATTAATTCCATTTACCTCCTATAAAGTTTGGCTAAAATATGGATTAACCCCTAAAATTTGGTTTTTCTTTCAAGAAAAATTGTGTCAATTAAAATAGGATGTTTCTATCCTGAGAACCTACAATAATAGGTCAAGTTTGCTTTTTTTTATAGTTGATTTACAGGTTAAATTAGTTAAAATGATTCTAATAGTCTGTTTTAGGAAGTTGAGTGACTTTTTTTGCCACAAAAAAAAATTTTTTGATGACCAAAACGTGCTATTTTGAATAATTTAGTGACCATTTTGGTTATTTACTCTTACATAAAAGAGTAAAACAAATAAAGGTTATTATCACTTTACCTTCTTAATATTCAATGTAACTATCAATTTTCCCCTTAATGTTACATTTTAGTCATTGTACCCCCAAAACTAATGGTCAAACTTAGCGGAATTTGTTAATTAAAGTGAAAAGACATGTTTAGTCTTTAAAATTGTTATCACTTTACCCCCATGAACTATAGTTTCATTATCAATTTATCTCTTATAGTTGTTTTTTAGGCAATTTATCCCGCCGTTAAATTAACTTAACAAGTTAAGAAACTTTAGAAGAAAGTACCCTCCTCTTTATATAATAAAAATAATAAAAAATTTAGAATGACTTTTCTTCTTTTTAGTATCAAGAAAAAAAAGTCAAAGTATTAATCTCTTTCTTCTTGACAATCTTATTAATATTGAAAAAAATAGAAAGATAGGAAGGAGGAGGCGAGTGGGGGAGCGAGCTCAATTCTTTTTTAAAAAAAATAAGAAAGAATTAAATATTTTTATTATTTTAAAATTATTTTATTTTTCTGTTTACCATTCAATTTCAATCCTAATTTTGACAACCTTAAACTAATACGATAATATTAGACTCTTCTTTATTTTTTTCTTTGCAAAATCTAATTTTCTATCTCATTCTTTCCTATCCCTTTTTCTTTTCCTAGTATTAATAAATATGAAAAAAGAAATTTGAGAAAATTCTTTTATTTTTATGTTTTTGGATCTCTTAAAGTGAAAAAAAAGAAGAATAACCATGCCAACTTTTTATTTTTAATTATATGTATAAAGGGTAAATACATATAAAAAATTTTAACCATACTAGTTAGATTAATGATGAGATAAAATGCCTAGAAAATAATGTTTGGGATTAAATCAATCGTATCACTATAATTTATAGGGATAAAGTGATAATAACAATGTAGTAATGCTATAGAATAAAAGGATATTTTTATCCAAAATCTCTTAACATATTGAATTGAATTACTTATGAGAGTGAAGTGACTAAAAGATAACGTTAGAAAGTAAACTAATAATAGTGATATAATTTAAGGGAGTAAAGTGACAATAACCTAACAAATAATCTGGAAGAAAGTTTTGAATCTTGTAATACATATTGTTTAAACAAGAACCCAAGGCACCTAAAACATTAGAAATTGAAATAAGAAATTCCTTACAACATGTAGATAAACAAATTAGTCAGGTTTATGGGCAAGTTTAGAAATTAGAAAATTTGGAATGAAATTAGAAAAATTAAAAGATTACATATGGTGAATGAATAACCTAGAATACGTAGAAGCACAAAAAGAAGCAAAAAAAATATCACGAAGATCCGAAAGCACTTAATAAGTATCAAGGAATAAGCAAGAGAGATCAAATACAAACTAGATAATCCAACATATAAATTTTATTAGTATTAAAAATTTGTGAAAAATTAAATAATCTAGAAACAAAAATATATTAAAAAAAAGTTAAGACAAAAAAACTAAAGTTGAAGAAGTTATAAATAGTTTAATAAACCAATTTAAGAATAATATTAGCTTAGGAGATAAGGACAAAGAAGATAACTAGAAATTCAAAAGACTAATTACTAATCAATATTATAATTATGAAACATTCTAGACTTAGTTTTCTCAAAGTAAATTTAGTATAAACCTGATAACTAGGATAATGAGTAGCAGAGAAAATAAAAATGAAGTAGTCAGGGTAGACAATTAATAAATGTAGAAAACTAATTAGAAAATTTTAGGCATAACAAAATAGAACTAATTAAATATTTTAGGCATATCAAAAACAATATTTTGAGTAAATTCACATTTTATCAACATTATAGTGATAGATTCGTTTCTTGTACCCATGAGTATCAAATGGTTAAATTAGATGTGACAGGCAAATAATAATTTAGAAATATGGATAGTGTCATGTTACTCATGTGGGAATGATTGTAGTAGGCATTGAAGGTCTATATAGAGAAGGTATTGGTTACTTTATATGGCAATCATTTTACAGATATATAGCAAGTTTTGCTAGGAGCCATATAATTAGATATATATAATAAAGGTCGATTAGTATATTTTTGTATCACTTTACCATCCCGAACTTAAAAAATGTATATTTTTGTCCCACTCAGTGAATTATTGTACTTTTAATTTTGATAAATTCATGTGCATATTTTTCTTTCCAAATTACTCCAATCTTCCTGTTTTCTCAATACTCAACTTTTAGCTAGTTGGATTTTCTTAATATATATTCGCCAAAATATTTTGCTATTATATGATACGTTGTTGGGTATTAGTTTAATTAACTTATTGTATAGACTTATGTATAATTTAGTATTAGTTTGAATAAGACTCCACTCGCTCCCTATGTAATGTCCTACAGCGACCAAAAAAATATAAGCATTCCTTTATAACATCTAGTCGGTCAGGTTACTAATAACTTTGGATTAACCATTTTGAACAAGTGGTTTTAGCTCAAAAGATTAGTGGGCCAATCTAACAGGCACAGGACGTTACAAATGATATCAGAATAAATCTCGCATGGAAATAAGATATTTTTTTCATAAATTTTATATCATTTTTTCTTTTTCCTTGCACATGATAATGCAACAAAGTTCTTATTTTTTTCTACATTTACTGTCATATCTTCTCAAAATCAATCTTATGACACCAAATGTTTAAGCATAATTAAAAGAACTAGAATCGTAATCCAAAAAAATCAAACCTAATTGAAATAAAATCGAAATCGAAATCGAAATCGGACTGGAATAAGAGGTTTAACAATTGTAATTGTAACCATCCTTATAAGAGTTGGTTCAGGTTCTATCTTTTAGAATTCGATTCTAAAATAGCGGTCATGTCTATCTCCTTCTACCAATCTCCATTTGCCACATCACCAGGAGGCCAATCCCCTTTTTCCACATGGGCGGGCGACCAAGGTGAGATGGAAGGGATCTTTACTCTTATAATATATGGTTAATAAGCAAAAGTTTACACAATTCAGGAGGCGGTTGGTAATGTTTGAATTTTATAATAAATTCATTCCATCTAGTTTTTATGATCCACAATGGAGTGTAATGATGCGTGTAATACCTGCCATGACATAGGTCCATTACACAGACACCCATTGTGGCCGTGTAATGCTCATTACACTCATCATCAGAATGATGCGTGTAATGGGTGGGCCAGGTGTGAAATCCGGCCATGGATTCGAAACCCAATTATGAAATACGGCCATGGATTCGAAAAGGTAAAAAATTCAATGAAAGTTAATAATTTATTTTTTAAAAATAACAAAATTATTTTTAAAAAATTACTTTATTTATTTATGCAATATGAGTTATGCATTATTAAAATAAATATTTAATTTAATTATGGATCCATGCTATTACACTTTGTAAAATGTAATCCATTATGAATGAGAGTATAATAAAATAGGAGAAAGTGGAATGCTGACGTAACATGTACATTACCTTAAAAAAGTGTAAACCATCGTGGATGATGATTTCTACTCGTAATGGCACAAAAATCAAAATAGAAAAGGCCTTCCTACAGGTCAACCTTTAGCACTTTAGGCTTATTGTATATTTTCTCAGCCAAAAATCTGCCACGTTTCTTTTTCTTTTTCTTCTTTTTCGTCATAAAGTTTTGCCTCATTATTAAGGAAGATCCCATTAGAAATTTGGCACCATTTAGGAGCCAGTGTGTAAAAAGGCACAGTTTTCTAGCATCCATGTACCAACTGCATATCTTTAGACGCTTATCTCGTCACTTCATTGCTTTTATAACACTGGAAGAATATGCATATTCCAAAACAAAAGGCTCAGCATGTCTCAAGTTTCTCAATAACTATAAAAATTTGATTATGGCTTTTAGATTAAAGCCACAATTTCGTTTCTTTACGCTAAAAGATGTTAGCCAATTGCATGACTTCCCTTCAAAGCTTCAAGAGGAAATACTTGTACTTTTCAAAAATTTTTCCTTTTTTTTTTATTGCTTTTGGCACTTCCGAAAAAGTTTCAATTGTTTCCACCACCGACTTCCTTTCAATTCAATTCCGACAATAGTAGTCGTTGCATGGACAATAAAATGCATATGGTTGCTGCTACTTTTTTTTTTGGCATTAAACTTTCAACCACTGACTATTTTCCTTAGTCTCTAATCTTTTGCTAACATAAAATTTCATACTAAAATAACCAGTGGGACAACGAAAGGTCAATTTGTGCTATGAAATTATCTTCTCCCTCTTTAAATACATATTAATAAGTTTAACATTCAAGAGATCAATGAGATCTAAAATGTTAGGAGAGTTTGCATACCTTAATCATGAAATCTAGGGTACAAAATCCATAGGAATGAAAAGAACAATGTTGGAAGAGTTTCTCCCCCATAAAGGGCTTGACTTTGTTCGAATATAATTAGTCGCAAACCGTAAAACGGATGTGAATATCTGTGATTTATACAAAAAAAAAAAAAAAGTGTGGTTTAAAATGTGCTAAATACATTAAAAGAATTAAAATTGGGAAGTCAAATGAAAATTTAAAAATTCCAGAGGTGCTTAATCATATTGTAGAATCCTCAAAAACTTTAGAAAAGTTCTGAAATGATCCCAAAAGGAAAACCGATTCGGGGTTTATGCTGTTGCTTTCATCCTTCGAACACCTTAAAATACGTTTTGACCAAGACCACGAGAAGGGTTTATATCACTTACCTGGACGGGGTTGATGGACGATCAAGAAGGCTCATGGCTTAGGTTGGTGACCTCCATTGCGCTTGGGAGGGGTGCCTGCCTATGGTCTCCCCAAGTGGGAGAGCCAAAATCATAATTTGTGGCTGTGGGAAAAAAAAAAGGGTTTATATCACACATATATAGGCTTGCAGCTTAGATTGAGAGAAATGGATAAAATGATCCCAGCAGATATCATCTCACGAAAAAAAAAATTCCTTCAAAATGATTTGCGAGGTTGCACATTTGGTAATCCTACTACCTTTACCCTAACACAATAATGTAACCTTGTTTGAAAGCGAAGGCAAGAATTAGTTTGCAGTCTATTCTTTTTCCCTTTCTAAGACTTTTCAAATAAATGGGTTTCAAGAGATTGAGGACACAAATTTAGAAAAAATTATTGATAATTGACTGCATTGACACAATTGAAAATTTTTGAAAGTGAACTGACATTGAAATTAGCCAAAGTTTGCAGTCTATTCTTTTTCCATTTCTAAAAATTTTGAAATAAATGGGTTTCAAGAGACTGAGGACATAAATTTAGAAAAAAAAAATTATTGATAATTGACTGCATTGACACAACTGCCAATTTTGGAAGTGATATGCACAACGAAATGTACTAAAACCCTAATGTATGCCAGAATAATGAGAATAAACAACGGGTCTATTCATTAAGATGTATTTCACATATTAGATTTTTAAAAAGTGTAAGATTTATTAGGTAAAATAAATAAATACAAGAGAAAGTAATAATTATTAGTATATATATATATATATATATATATATAATAAATTGGATGGAATTTAGTGTGTTAACAGGTGTCCATTAGGCGTCCGTTAGAGAAATCCATAGTCAAAAAACCCTATGTTAAGTGCAACATTGGTCGTTGCAATTAAGAAATCAAATAAATAACGCGAACCTGAATTTGACTATCTCATGCTAATTTTAAAGAGGAAAGGTTGGTAATGTGTGGATAAATGTTCATTACAATAATGAACTAATCATGCCTAACTTAACGGCTAACAGCAACATGCCAAATAAATACTCCTTTATGGTTAGGCCCTAATAATTGAACCAATTATATATTGCAGTTGAATTTGACAAGCCAGTCCTATCTTCCTCTGAAAATCACCTAACCAAAAGTAAATTTGAACTTGCTCATTGGTCGTCAAATTTTGGTCAAAATTTTGGACTTTTGTCTTCAAGCTTAGCATTAACATCAATGAATTCCCTCAAAAAATCCCTCTTGACGACTGGAATGAGAAAGTAACCTACAAGACATTTATTTCTTCGTGTTTGGTCTCAATGAATTTTGGAATTTTGTATCAGAATATTTGGTATCTGGGGTTATCAACTTATGTTCTTTAAAGACAGTCAAGTACAGCAAACTATATACATTGAAAAGGTATATATCATGACAGATTTAAAAAATATATACAATTACAGCACATAAGTAGCCAAATGTGTTGAAGTAGAAAATTAAGTAAGCTAATCCAAACCTAACTTAATGGGAGAAGGAAAAATGCAAATTTTTGCAAAATGTTATCTCTTTTTGCGTCAAAGATTTGTTCTGTAAAAGATGATACATATGCACAAACATGCATTGTTCGTCAATTTTCTTGGTAATCCACAATTCAGGTGCAACTAGTGTAATTTTCTGAAGTTTGGATTGCAATTTTCTGGAGTTTTTGTAGAAAATGTACTGTAACGATTTGATATTTGTGAAATAAAAAAATGATTGGGAAACGCGTTCACAGAAAATATAAAGATTTTTTTGATAGAAAATCCCTTTCCAAACAAGCATTCGCTTGAGCTTTGCAGTGAATAAGTACCAAAAACATGACCATTGTTATTTGCAACCTAAAACTTTTATATTTTTGAAAAAAAAAATTCTTTTACATTTTGCCCCTCTAGTATCTAATACCTAGACCATGTTATTAGAGGGAAGGACAACTTTAAGGTATGTGGAATTTCCTCTCATTTTTTCTTAATATTTGCAGCAAGTCTTGTTTATGAGCTGAGTACAATAGTATCAGCATCTTCAACAATGCAAAAAAGGGAAGCTGAATACAATGGTTGATTTGGTTTTTATGTTTTTTCTAATCTAATCTTGCTTATAAGCAGAATAGAATTGTTGACTCTAGTGGTGCTAATCTCGTCACTACACTATAAAGAAAGTGTTCAAAGTAACTGTTGTCCTGTATTTTGTAGTTACTCAATAATTGCTTCATTCATTATGGAATAATTCCACTTTGTATTGGTAAATTTCATATCTATTACCAGATTGTACCATCAACTTCAATTTTAGATATTTTCTGTCCTGAACTTTCTAATTTGTCCCAGTTAGTTTGAATAGTAAAAGGTGTTTACAGAAGTAGATGGAAACAAGACGCGGGCATCATGTTCTCTTTAATTTGTTTCGCTTTTCATTCTTAAACTTTTGGTTGATTCCAACATTGGCCCTCAAACTTCAGGTTTGGAACTTTTTGCACTTTAAATTGCTTTAACCTTCTCATTCTTGTTGAACTGCTTTATTGACGAAAACAATGTCAAATGCTATTCACACATACCTTTTAAATTCTTACACACCCTTTTCACAAGTGCTTTTTGAGGAAAACAATGTCAAAACTTTTACGTTTTTTGTGAATACATTTTTTAATATTTTTTGCCTCACATATATCAAATCATTACAATACATTTTTTTTATATAAAAACTCTAGAAAATAGTAATTCAAATTGGTTCTAAGCAATTTGTGTTATTATTTTTATAGAAGATTTTTTTTTTCAATTTATATTTTCTTGAGATAGCTAGACTGACCAAAAAATGTCAATAAAGGAGATATTCAATTGTAGTTATAGGCCGAAAAAAGAGCAAGGTCTTGAACTCTAAATCTCCTACTTATAATTTCTCCTATCTTATCATTCAATCTAATCCTTACAAAAAAAATAGATATTCAATCCCAGATAGACTAAGCACAAAATTTGTTAGCGGTGCCTTCACCAATTATTCCTCTTATAAAATTTATTCATCCACAAGATTTCTTTATCAATTTCTAGAAGTAAGTCAAGATACTACCATCGATGACAATTTCTCAAATTTGAATCGTTAAAAAAAATTAAATTAATATTTTTATACTGACAGTGCATATATTAACAGATTTGAATGCATTATTATATAAGCAAAATTTAGAATCAAGTTTGAGATAACATAATATGCATTTAGACTTATCAGTGTACATGCTACGGGCCTGTTTGGAAGCCTAGTTTTTTACCAAGTTTTTTAGCTACTAGTTTTTTAACAACTTTTGCTACAGGAATCCAAAAATACTTATCAAATTTTTTAACCTACACACTTCAAAATATCTAATACACAAAAAACTTCCTCTTTTCTTCTTCTTTCTCCCCCACCCTAATCCACCACACCATTATCGCCGGCCATCGCTGCCGCCACCTATTCAGGTGCCGGCATTCCTCTTTTTTGTTTTCCTTCCTTTCTCCCTCTCCCTCTCCCCCTCTTCCTCTCCTTCCCTCCCCTCTCCCCCTCTTCTCCCCCTCCCCTTCCTGGCCACCCTCCCCACCAACGTTGAACAGTCGCCGCCAACCCTCGGCCACCAATGCTCGCTGTCCAACCCTCGCCGCGTGCCACCCACCGCTTCCTCCATTCTCTCTCCCTCGCAACCCACAGCAGCCACGACTGCCGACGCAACTCGCGGCAACTAACTTTCGCCGACAGTCCTGAACCCAATCTAATAACCCATTGTACAAAAAGGGAGATGGAGAAGAGAGGGAGAGGGAGATAGAGAAGATGGGGAGAGAAAAAGTAAAAAAAAAAAATGTGCACGCCATGGCTGCTGGTTCTCTGACTTCGAGAGGGAGAGGGGGAAGGTGAAAAGGGGAGTAGAGGGGAAGAGGGGAGCAGAGGGGAAGAGAAAAAGAAAAAAAAATTTGAACAAGGCTGCTGGTTCGTCGGAGGCAGAGGTAACGGGAGAAGGAAGGGCCAGGGGGAAGGAAGAAGAAAAAGAAGAAGAAGAAGAGGAAAGAAAAGAAAAAGGAAAGAAAGAAAAAAAATGGTAGGACCATGGTTGCTGGTTCGTCGGATGCAGAGGTTAACGGGGGAGGGAAGGGGCAGGGGGAAGGAAGAAGAAAAAGAAGAAGAAGAGGAAAGAAAAGAAAAAGGAAAGGAAAAAAAAAGAAAAAGAAAGGAAAAAAAGTTTTTCATCTTAAAATTTTTTTTCAAAAACTTCTACGGTGCACTACAGTAAAATTTTAAACAAATTTCTAAAAAACTCAGGTTCTAAACGGGGATTTTTAAAAAAAAAAGGTACGAACCAAATACAGTTCACAAAAGAATGGAAGTTAAAAGTACTGCTCTGTTTGAATTGTAAATTATTTGAGATATTTTTGCTGTAGTACTTTTGTGATGTGATGTATGTGAGATAAAAAGATAATTAGAAAAATAAAAAGATGTGTTAAAAATTATAATGATGATATAAGCAAATAAATTTTGACAAATAATCCTCTATCCAAACAAACCCACGTGGATTGACACATTACAGAATTCAACATTTATCCCTTTATGGAGAATTGTACACTTCCAGTGCTAAAAAATACGGTATGTCAAGGACAAGTGTATACACACAGTGGACAGGCCGGAGAGAGAATCTAATGAGTAAATGACGCACAAATTTTCCAACAACACATCAAAAAAATCCAAAATGAGATATGCTATGAATCAGAGGAAGAAGAGTATAGGACCCGCATATGTTGACAAATCCTATGTCTCTTCTAATGTAAGTTATTCTTTTTTCCTTCTCTCTCCTTCTCTCTCTCTCTCTCTCTCCATCATCTTTGTAAAGAGTGGGACCCATCAGATCCAAAAACTCCAAATATTTTCTCACAGTTGTTGAGCCTATAGCTGTGCCCATTAGTACTACATGACAATCAAAATCCCTCTTTTTTCTTAACTTTTCTTACAAGTCTGCCATATCCCATTTTCAGCATTCAAGTGCTCAGAAAAAAGAGGAAAAGCAGAAATAGATAGATAGTATACAAATTTGAGCTTTTTTCTTCTGTAAGCTTTTTCTTGTTTTTTGGGCTGTGATAATAGTTAATGGGCTCTGCTTATTTCTTTGCTTTTGCTGATGGTTGCTCTCATCAGTTGAAAAGTGGGATAGGAGATATGAATTGGGGTTGGATTAATGGGTTGATATTTCAAAAGGGTTCTTGAAAGAAGAGGTTTTTAGGCTGTAATTTAAGGTAAAGTTTCATACTTTCCTGAATGTTGCAAGAAAATGATAATGGGTTTTGATTACTTTGTTGCTTTCTTATCTCGGATGCTCTGCTTTTCATGAATTTCTATGATTTTTCAGTTGTGTATTTGTATGGATATCTGAATTGGTATGCATGAATTTATGAGTATGTGATGTATGAATGCATACCTGTGATTTTGATGAACTGATTTGCAGAAAGATGTTGGCCTTGATATGCCAAATTTGTCCTGTATATACTCTCCACTTCACTTTTTCCATGATTTTGTCTTGAATTTTGGAGTGTCAATGATGCTCTACGGTTACTTTGTAGATGATGGCAATATTAATGAATTTACACATTGGTAGATGAAATCTCTAAGGTTTTTAGGCGCACAATTGCAATTTCAAATTTTTTATGTCAAAAGATCTGCAGTTTCAAATGAAATGATTTTTTTTTTCTCAAAGGGCCGATTTACTAACTTCTTTGATAACCATTACACTTCAAGGGATTTGATTTTTGTTTCCTCACAACTCCTGATCCCTACATATTTTTTTCCTGCTTTTGGTTTAATTCCTGGGATATTAAGTAATTATATTATTACTTTCTGTGAGTTTCAAATGTTCTTTGCATTCTCTCTCCACCCACCGCCATTATTAATCTGATGTGCACTGTGACGGTGCACTATTTATTTGTTTTTTCTTCCCTTGTATATCCTAAAGATCTTGGTTATAGTTGATGTTTGATACTGAAGATTGCCATATGCTTTTGGTATTTGTCTTTGTATGTGAGTTCTAGACTTCAAATGCCTATACCTCTTGTCATCGTTGATTATGGAATTTGTTTGTTGAGACAGGAAAATGATTGAGCTGGTATAGATAATTGAACTTGTTGCACTTTAGTTTGACTTGGCTAACTTCTAATTGAATCTGAAAAATGGACTGAGTTTCATCTCCCTCAGTCAGCGCATTATGTACTCTGGGATCAGTTCAACTAGCTGGCACTACGCAAGGAAAGATGTCAAAAAATAGACAACATAGTCAAATTGGTTAAAATCTTTGTTGTTGCGATGCAAACTTAGTTATTTGAATTGATTTTGAATATCTTGGTTGAGTAAATTTAGATGATTATGTCTCTGTTGCGGTATGCTGAGCTTCATTCCAAGCCTGTGGAATTTCTGTTTACATAAAAATTGACTTTAAATGTATCATAACTTCACTAAATAAGTAAACTCTCTTTCATTTTGTCACCAGCAGCGGTTGAGGCATTATTAGTTCTGATATCTTGATTACGTATCTTCGGTCGAAACTGACTGTTTCCTTCTTGAATTGTCCATAGGAAGTGGAGCAAAGATGCAGTGTACAAGCTATCTTTCTGGGTATTATTATACTAGAGAGCAAAATGTTGATGCTAGTGGGAGCTTATGGCAACAATTCAACAATGGTTTTTTCTGTAGAAGTGGGAGAGACTACAATATTTTGTCTCAGCGACCAATGACTGATCAGTATTTAGCTTACAACAAAGAAATATTAAGGCAGACAATGCTAAAGCAAGAATCATTATTCATGTATCAGGTAAAAGACATTCAAAAATTGATTTTATATGCACTGCATTGGACTATGGTTCTGTAGACACTGTTTTAATTATCATAATTTAGGTTATCGGATCCTGGAACTTGTCTGTGTTCTATTTTCTTTAGTTTTTGATAATGATTTCATTTATTGCTGGCTGAGTTGTTGTGGTTGTTCAAATGAGATTTTATGTCGTTAAAGGTATGCCTTATATAAATGGCATAGGATCTGGAGTTCCTGTACCTTTTTTTATTGGAGTCTTCTGTAACTGTGGCTATTTTATTTGAAAAGTTTGTCTATGGCCTTTGAAATGGGAAAATTTTGTTGGGGGCCTTTGAAACAGAGGAAATAATTACTTGTGTTTCTTTTCCAGGTTCGTGAACTACATCGCTTGTATGGGAGGCAAAGGGAGTTGATGGATGAAATAAAAATGATGGAACTAAGTAAAGATCATCTACGGATGCAAACTTCCTCGTCAAATTCTTTTGTATCTGGAATGCTGTGTGATACTTCTAAGAAGGCTTTACAGCTTCCAGGATGGCTTTTATCAAACCCAAGAGATGATAAGCCGTCTGCACATGGAATGGAAAACTTTCAAAGGCCCTCAATTTTTGTTTCAAGGAAGAGCATCCACGCTGGTTCTGATGTTTATCTAGAAGAAAACCATTTGAAAGAACTTGAAGTCTCATCATGTGGAAGGAACAAATATGGGAAGAGAATGTTAAATCTGGAACTTCCACCTGAGGAATATATGGATAGTGACGGAGGCGAAGAGCTAGAGAAGGAAAAATCTTCTGAAGTCTCTCCAGTTTGGCTTGATCCATCTGTAAGATTTGTAGACTCTTCGCCTAAGAGTAATTTAATAATCAGAAAAGGAGCTTCTTCCAATTTTAATTCAAGTTGCAGCTATACAAGTTGTTTGCTTGATTTGAATGCGCCTCTACCATCTGATGAACCAGTTACAATTTCCACCAGTTTAGTTGACTCTAACATAAGCAGCACAGGAATCAAGCAACAGGATCCAGATTTATCTGGAAAGCCAAGATCAAAAACCCCTGACTTGATGAGTATTGCTTCTGATGTTCTGGAAGGAAAAGGTTCTTCCCTTAGCGTCTATTTTCGTATTTCTGTTTCCTTTTTTTTTTTGTCTGAAAAGAGTAAATTAATGCTACCCATGTTTATATCTCCATTTTAATGAAACCCCTCTTGTTATCTAAATTTAATAAATTAATTCACATATGGTTTTAACGAACTACCTTATCATTATCTAAATTTGCAGCAAGTATTGAAGCAAATTCTGGGCTTCCAGTTCAATCCGCCGGAAAGTTGCCCCTGCCATGCAATGATAAAACAATTTTGGGTTCAAAATCAGCCAAAAAAGAGCAAGACTTCAATATCAATGAGCTGAGAATGGTAAGCTCATGTGTAACCACTGCATCCCAACTTGTGCAGTTCTCTGATCAAACCAATACAGGAGCATCAGCTTCAAATTCTTCCTGGAAAACATCATACACTGAGGTTCCTATAGCAATTCAAGCACTGCCATGCTTCAGTTCTATACAATTCTCCAGTAAAACTTCCAGATCATCTAGTGGAAGCTCTGTGATTAAGGAGAAGTATTCAAATGGAAATGCAGCACTCTCTTCAAATCTGGGATGCATTACCTCCCATATGAGCTGCAACAGTAATAATCAACCCACTGCTGAATACCTTGCTGGTTTTGTTGAGGACCCAGTTCACCAAACTCCAGTGGATATGGATCTGAATACCATGCCTTGTAACTCAGTACCTGAAATAGAAGATTCTCAGGATAAGGACAGGAGTATGGTTGGAGAAAAAAAGTGTGAAAATTCTGTAGGGCCATTGAATGGACCAAGAGTTAAGCCAGATTCTGAAGGTCAGATAGTTGGATGTCCACAACTGTTAGATCCTTCCATTTCCAGAAGCCAATTTTGTGCATTTACTGCAATTGATTCCAATTCAAATTTATCTGAGGAAAACGACATCCAGAATGGTGAAATGGTTGATCTCCCTGCTATCCATATGTCTTGTGATTCTTCACACGATTCAGAAAAATCTCCAAAAGATGATGAAACTTGTCCAGCTAACGATTGTGGAAAAGAAATGTCCCAGTTGAAAACCTGTATGGACTTGCGGTTCTCCAACACGGATCAAAAGTATTCCCAGGTACTGACTGAAACAACTGCAGTAGGGACAGATTTGCAGGCACCTATCAGTCCAGACAACAAGGAGCATTCTCCACCTAGAGAAGAGTCTGAGGACAATCAAAGCGAGAATCATGAAGGTACAGTCAAGGAACTTGACAGGATTGCAGCAGAGGTTATTCTTTCGATTATGTTTTCTGGCAAAAAACAAAGTCTCAACGCTAGCATGAGTCAACTATTAGAGGTTTCTGCTGACTGCCTAGGTTGGTTTGCTGGGATTGCTTGTACTGTGGCAGGTTCTGCAGAAAATGAATCGGAAGATCATCTGACTGATGCACCTGTTGGCAATTGCAGCGATCTTGCTCCCAAAGTGCTTGAAAAATTGGAAGCCATGACATTCAAGTCCACAGGAATCAAGGTTGAAGATCATTGTCATATGACCATTGACCAGAAAAACAAGTTAATAGGTGATCCTCTACTGACAAGTGAGGGACAATCTAGAAAGGCAAGGGGGTGGAAGGATTTTCAGTCACAAGATCTACCTTGTGCTTCTTCTCTCTGTTCACATGACGCGACTGAGAATCTTCGGCCCATTAAAAAGCTAAGAGCTGCTGCAAGAACAGCTCATGAGAATGTCAAAGTCAGGAAGAAAGTCGGGAGAGTTAGATGTGCTAGAGGGAGGAGGCACTCTAAAAGGTTCCCTCTTAATGCAATCAGCGGAAAGGCGTGCTCGCTCTCAAAACAGAATCCTTGTCAAAGTGAGCAGAGCTTTCTGCAGAGTTGCTCATTTGGATGGGGAAGGAAACATAGACGGCAAAAGCATCGGAGGGCTCGGACTTATTTTGATCCTGGTTTCACTTAACATGGCTTCTCTGTAAATTACATGGATAGAACCTACTTGTCTGGCTGTAGGAAGATTGATAGAATGATAGGAAGCTAATGAACTTAGCTCTGAAGCCTTTTTGAGCAATGAATGTTTTAAAGCTGTGAAGTCGTACCGAGCTGCTTAATGCATGGAAAGACTCTTGGCAATTACTAGAATTGTTGAGATAGGAAAAGGTTGAATCTCCTGCACGATTCTGCTTTGTCTTGTGTCGTTTTTGTTGTAGTAAAGGTCAATTACCGCACTCTTGGCCCTATGTACATATGTTCCATATGTACATGTGTACAGAAGCTGATTTTGATTGTACTCCTGGGCAAGGCAGTAAGTGAAAACCTCTTTTGTCCTCTACGATAAATGGCAAATGTATCCATGAAAATCTTTGTTTGGATGGATCTGGGATTTAGTATAGATTTTAAATTTTGAGACAAAAGTAAGAAATACTTTTCATCAAATTGTGGGGTTGCAATGAATCGTTTCTCCTTTTACACTTCTGCAAATCGTAGATTAGTTATTTGTTTTGAGGGAGTGTTTGAAGCAAAGGTAACAAATGTTTTTTAATAAATTGGAATTGCTTTAAAGTACTTTTCCACTTTTACCCATGGAGAATTCTAATTTATCTTTGTTCTGATTCAAAAAAGTTAAATTATTATGTTTATATTTACGTTTTGCGATGGATATTCGATATTGCTTTGAAGTTCTCAAGTAAATCATTTGTGCTTCTATTTCTCTGTGTCTTTTTGTTAAACAATCAAGTTCTCATATTAAGGATCAATTAAAGTACTTAGGTTTTGATGACGAATCAAGTTAAAAAAAAAAAAAAAAAAAACAGTACTAAGTTTTAGATTTTACAAGTTGTTATCATAATATTCTAACTATAATTACTATTTAGATTGTAATGGAAGCAAACCAAATAAATGAGATGAGTTTATGATCCAAATGAGTAAAAGAAAAACTTTCAAAGGAAAATAATGGATGAATACCATAATTTTTTTTATAGGTTTCGCAAATAGATAAGAATGATGTTGAACGAAGATTACCAATTATATTCATGAAAAAATGTTCCATCTATTTTTTTTTCTTCTATGTTTTTTTATCTCATATATTAGTTCAAAATTCAGAACGTCATTTAGGTTTCTAATCTTAAATGCTCAACAAAATCTAATTACTTTTTTAAGCACTCATATTTTTATATTGATAACATTGTTAATAAAACTGTTCAACCTCTAAGGTTTAGAGGTTGGATAGAGCATTATTCCAAATAATTATTTGGAATAATTACTGTAACACTTTTTGTGATGTGATGTATGTGAGATAAAAAGGTAGTTAGGAATATAAAAAGATAAACTGGAAAATGTGTTTATGATGCAAGCGAAAAATTTTTTTGGAAAAATTTGCTATCCAAACATTTCTCTCAAGTACTAATTCCCCTTCCCTATCTTCCACTTCTTAAATCCCATTCCTTTTCTGCTAGAAAAATTATTTTAAAAAAAAAATTGTTAATGAAACTGGCTAATATATAGACCTTAGGGAAGGCAAGTGCAATTTATTTTTTCCAAAATCAAGTTTTTAAAGAGGGGGGGGGTGTTTATGGACAGAATAGTAAGTTGACGGACTCAATAGGCAAAATTGAGGTTTGGGACCAAAGTGAAACTACGCAAATGGTTTAGCCACCATTGGAGCCGACAACAGTACAACTACAACTTGTTGGAACTAAACTAAATAAAATACAATAAGAATCAGCATTATTCTACTAGTTATTTATTTCTTTATGTCTTGTTATAGAGCATATATTACTATATTTTAGGAAATAGCAAAGAGCGGAAAGGCCAAAATAAAACAACATAGAAGTAGGCAATCTTTATTTTCTTTTCCCTCAATGTTCAATTTCTAGGCATCTTGATGATTGGGTCGTTTAGAATTCAATAAAATGTTATTTGGGCGAGTTTTAAATTTCTCAAATGTTAATGCCTTGATTCTTATATGTTTGAGGGCTGTACATACTCCAGAATGGTATATATTACTAAATTTATCGTTTTTAGGATTAATTTCACTTTATCCCCCAAACTTTGGATGATTACCACTTCAGTCCCTAAATTTTAAAATGGGATACTTAAGTCCCTAAATTTATAATACCTCCCACTTAAGGAAAATTGTTAACAAATCTTGAATGTCGTTGGTGCTCGAAGTGTCCCATTTTATAAGGGTTTAGGGATTTAAGTGTTCCATTTTATAAGTTTAGGGAATTAAATGGGAGGTATTTATAAGTTTATGGACTTAAGTGTCCCATTTTAAAGTTTAGGGACTGAAGTGGGTAACCATCTAAAGTTTGGGGGGATAAAGTGGAATTAACCCTCATTTTTAAGATTAAGTTGTTTCGAAGGTTTCAGCTAATGAAACCAAGGAAGATACTTTTATTTTTTTATTTTCCAGCAGGAAAGGGGTGGGATTAATTAAGAAGTTAGGAGGGTGCAGGAAATTTGATTCCATAATGCCTAATCAAGCTTTTCGCACAAAAATAAAGTGTGAGAATTATGCATATGATCCATTGCCTTTTTTCATCCGTGCTGAAAGAAGAGCAAGATGGAAATGCTCTTTGCATAAGTATAATAAATAATAATTTTTTAAGTAGTCGTCTAGATATTGAATTCTATTGAAACATGTTTTACGCTCAACAAGAGAGAGTCACTGGGGAGAGGGATGATCAGGTGGCACGTGCGAAGGTTCGAAACCTCTCATTTACACTGAAAATAAAACAGAGAGTCATTTTTCTAATATTCTTGATAGTGGTTGCTCTTGATACATTTTTATAGTCGACAATAAAACATAAAATGCTGAAATTGAAATTTTGGATAGCTAAATCAATCTTGGTAATTACTAGAATTGTTGAGATAGAAAAAAGAATATATCGTTTACAATCTTGTTTTTGGCTTGTTTCTTTTTCGTTGTAATAAATGTATATTCACACAATTTTGGCATTTGTGTACACACGGTTCCCATTTGCGTACATAATCTGATTTTCATTGTACTTTCACTTGGCAAGGTTTTAATCTTTGTCGAATGGATGGATTAGGATTGAGTAAAGATTTTTAAATTTTAGTAAAATTATTTAGGCAACGTAATAAATATTATTTCATTAAATGGGACGCATTGACTGATATCTCCTTTACTGGTATATGGATGAAACTTTACATTACTTTTTCATGTTTTATTTTCTTAGGTTAAAGCAGTAATCTAGATTACACATCCGTTTTGCCTCGATTATTTTATAATATAAATCTCATAAGAATTTGTAGTGAAAATTAAACATAAGTTATTTGTTTTCTGCATGTATTTCAAGCCAAAAAACAAATGCTTGTTAATAAATAAACTTGTATCATGTCAAAAAATAATAAAAAAAGAAAATAAAAAACCTTGGAGTCAAAACACTTCAATTTTACACTTTACTCCTGGTGAATTCTATCTTGTTTTTCTAATTAAGAAGGTAAAATATTGTTTTCAACTGGCTAAAATTAAGATCTTAGAACATAGAAATTTTGTGTTCAAATCCTCCTCCTTTTCAACTTCTTAAATCCTACCCCTCCTTTTTAAAAAAATAATACTTAAAAAAAGTTAAATCTCATTTTTATTTCTGCTTTGCCTTGTATCTTTAGTATTGTAATCAAAGGTAAGCTCATGGAGTTTTTGTGTCGTTTACACACGTTTAATCAAGTTTTAGATTAAAGGAGAGGGTTGGGTTGAGTGGTAAAATGAAAAAGATTGTAAGTAAGAGATCTTGGGTTCAAAACCTCTCATTTATAAAAAAAAAAAAGCTTAAAAAATAGTTTTAGATTATGCAAGTTCTGATCATTATAGCCTAATTACCACTAGTATAAGCATTTACGTTGTAATACAAGACAAACGAAAATAAATACCAGGAGTATGCAATCCAAAGTTAAGAAGTAAAAAGTTTTTACATCTCCTCGCTGTCAAGTTTAGGGTTCGAACCATTTTTCGTAAGGGTGGAAAGAATGTGGAAATGGGTGGGAGGGTTTAGAAAAAACTGCTAGAACCATTTTTTGTAAGGGTGGAAAGAATGTGGAAAGGGATGGGAGGGTTTAGAAAAAACTAAAAACTTTTCGTAAGGCAAGAATGAATGACAATTATGTATTGATTTTACCATTTTTAGTTTGAACATTAAAACCTACATATAAAAAAGTTTAATTCCATCATATTTTTTTTCTAATCTACTAAATTCAAAATGTCAATTAGGTTTTTTAAACTTAATAAAAATCTACTTACTACTTAATTGACTCATATAATTTTATGGTTAACATTGTTAGTCAAATTGCCCAATATTTAGACCTTAGGGGAAGGAAAATGTAATTTATTTTTGGTTGGGGAGAGAGAGGATTTAAGGATAGATTAGTAACTTGAAGGACTCAATAGGCACATTTAAAGGTTTGGGGATGAAAATAATGTTGGAATGAGTTGTTAGTTGTTTGCTGTTGGGTGTTGATTAGTGTTGGTTGTTGTTGATATCTTTTTGGGTTAAAAACAAAAAAGTCACCTGTAATTATGCAAATATACAAGAAATCTTTCCATGGTTTCAAAACATATAATCCGACACCTCATGATTTGAATTAAATTAAAAACGTGACCAAAATTGTCAAAACTAACATGTTCAAAGCATACACGCTTTGTTTTGCAACTAGTGGTACCTGAAAACCATTTTTTATAATTAATATTTATTTAATATACCTATTCTTCCACTTACAGAAAAGCTCCCTGTGATTAACTCAACCTATAGGAAAGCACTCTGTAGTTCTGAAACATACAAGTTGGATTTAATCCGAAACTTCATAAAATATATTGAAAAGAAAGTAAAACTTTTTGAGAGAAATCAACCACCAGTCTTATGCACACTACTTTTGGGGTATGGTAAAAGTTTTAAAATTGGGTTTTTGCTATTATAATATTATCTTAGAGGATCTTTTTTAAGAAGTTAAAGTAGGAATTTCAATACTCTTTCTTTGTACAAAGTGAAGGAAAATTTTACAAAATAGTTGCTTATATCTTTCTCAAATTTTCGAGTGGATAGTAGAACTAAACCCTATGATACCATTACAAGATTTGTGAGTGTTCAGAAAAAGTAAAAGTAAAAATTGTTGAGATTGAAAAAGCCATCAAAAGAGATGTTGCACTTTATGTATACAATGGATGACTGTGGGTTTTTTTGTGATCATGGTGTTATCCTATATACGGATATTAACCAAACCAGAACAACTGTTTTATGTGTAAAAGGGATGAATATTATATTTTTTGAAACCACATGGAATTTTCTTGTAAGTTGGCTTAATCACAGGGAATTTTTCTGCATTTTATCCTTATATATTAAGCTATTTTTGTCATTTTGTCCACTCACATTAGTTTTGATGATTTCCATCACATTCTCAATTTAATTCAAATCACGAGGTGTCAGATTGTATATTTTAAAATCACGGGAAACTTTCTTATATATTCGCTTAACCATGGGTGGTTTTTTGTTTTTAACCCTTTTTATTATTTAGAATTTAGTTTTTTAGTAGAAAATTTCTTTTGGCTATAAGATTTGTTTACTTAGTCAAGCGGTTTATTTACAAATAGAGAGTCTTATTATTGAATCAATCGAAAAGAGTGAAGGATTGAGAGCATTGTTCTTATGATATTATTAATATTATATTGTTGATTTATTTCTCTTCTCCCATACATACTTGTATGTATCTAAATTGCCTCCCACAATGGTTATATGAAATTTATCTCGTATAAATTTTTGGTGAAATTTTTTATGTTCTGCATATTATATGGTAAGATTTTGCTCCTAATATTTCAGTGTGATATATGTTACTACAGAATCACGGATCAAGAATTGATTTACCTCATCAAGAAACACGCAATAGTACAACCAGGAGACGGACAACTAATTACTAGTAACATTGCAACCAAGATTTGTAGGGAATGTGTTGCAGAGGGCATCTCAGTTGTATCTCATGAAACACAACATTGAGAAAAACACAATTGGTTGCTATGGTGATTTGTGGACTGATGGATGACTAATTACGTATGTCGACTCATTGAATGAAGGCTTGCTACTGAATGGTATATAACTGCAAGAAAATCCAATGTTGCCAGCAAGATTTATAGGAAAAGTGCTGTAGAGGATATTCAATAACAAGTGATGAAGCTGTTGATGCTTTTGAAGTAGTTGAGGTGCCTAACTTGGTTAATATTAACAAATTTGATATAAACACCATTGGTTGCTATAATGATTTGTTGACTGATGATGGACAACAAATTACACAAGATCACTTGTTGAGGTTGGAGCTTGTTAATGAATGGTATGTTGCCAGTTGCCAGAAACATCAGTGACCTCTGGACCATTGTACAATAAACAATGGGCTAGATGCGTAGAGGGCATCGCAAAGTCTGCAGACAGCAAACTATTTCTCACAGAGGCACCATCCATCGACAATCTCTTAAGAATGCAAAGTCTGTAGACAGCAAACACAACCCACAAATACATGCATGCACAAATAGGACGCTTCTTATGTTATCAAAGAAACTAGTCTTCATTGCCTTAGTAATTTGACGCTAACAAATCTGTCAATGGTTCAAAAATATCTCAACAGAGAACACATTTAAATTTAGTTATAAGCAAAGATGACTGCAACAAACTGAATCTCTTTTCTCTATCTCTCTCTCTTTGGAGAGATGGCTTTTGCCACCTGTTATAGGCATTTATAAATCAGACACTAATATTAAACTACAGGGTCAGGATTTCATCTCTTTTTAGTTGCCAGGCTTCGACGTTCAGCTTCTTTCTCAGCAACAATGACGTAAAATTCTGCCCCAAGCATCTCATGTATATTGAGATTATGCGAGATGCTCAAATCAACTAACTCAGTTATCAATTCCACAGTAACCATGAAACCTAGAGTGGATAGTACTCTGACTGCATTCGCTAATCTACATATATGTTGCCTAATCTCTACTGATGTGTGACTTTGTTCTTGTTCACAGGAACTGACTGAACCACTTAAACTGGCATTTTCTTGCTCGGATTTGATCATTTGATCCACTACCATGTCATCTTTGGCTTCAACATGTTCACCAACCCATATGAATCCATTACAGCCAAGTATCAAGTCAACTCCATACTGGTCTAGGTGGTGGAAATGTTGTTTACGCCTCTTCACCAAATAAGGGGAGATTCTGAGTAATTGACCTCTATCAAGCTGTTGCAAAGAACAGAAGGAAACAAAATAACAAACAAACAAAATGAGTAAGCTGAAAGTAATAAAAGTATTAGATTGCTCAGGAAAGTATAGTAGATGCACTGATCTAGATCAAGAGGCTAAAAAAGGATAGGGATTTGAGGCGCAGGTAATAGGAATTGGACATGGAGATAGCAACAGCATTAATAAACCCCAAGCCCAACTCCTTGATACCCGAAACATCTCCTCTTTGGTTTTTTCGATAACCAGCACAAAAACACTTTAATCCTGAAGCCAAAGATCACGAATACACCTTTCTATACTTCTGACTTCTTGCTTGTAGGTACAGACTTCCATCATGCTGGAAACCACGGACTTCAGCCTGAAACAGCACAATCTTTGCTAAATGATCTATGTTAGGCATTTGAAGTATTAAATTCTCGAGATCCAAGTTCCTCAAAATTTATTGATTACTGGATATGATCAACATACAAGATATTAATTTCCAAATGTCAAAAGATTCACATGCAGAAGATAGTTGTGATGAAATTGAAGAAAAGAACGGACATTCAAGTTGATTGCTTTTCTTTGGGAGGGGGGAGGGTGGTTTTTGCAATCCTAGATCACCATAAGACATATCAAAAAGGAAATCCTATAGCCTTATAACAGCAAATTCTGATACCAGGGCAGCAGCAAAAAAGGTGTACAATTGGTGGGCTTACACAAACAATGTCATTCTCTTCAAATATACTGCGCATGTTGAGTTCATCGACTGCAGTTCGGCGCCTCTGGAGAAGAAAATAATGAGATGGAGTAAGGAAAACTTTTGGATGAAATCAAATGGAACTCACACTCAATCCGGTTCAAAAACCATATTCCTTTTATATCTTCACGGACAACAAATGGCAGTTCCCAGGAACAATAATGTGCTCAACCAGTGCCCCCCACCCCCCTCCCCAAAAACCAACCAACCCAAAAACCGAAAAAAAATGGTGGTGAAGTTATTCTTGTAAGATGTGAAGCTCAAGTAATTAACTGTTTCAGCATAGTCTGGAATTGACAGTGTGTATAGACATTATAAAATGAGAGACACTATATAGTAAATGCATTTAAAAAGGAACTTGCAGATACCTGGATGCCATCAGGCAAGTTCATTGAAGAAAGCATCAATACTGCGTCTTGGCTGAAATTGATCTCCAATCTCCAACGCTTAGGAGCCACCTTCAAAGATACACTTGCAGATAAAGAACCACCCACCAAAAGCGGAATAAAGAAAAATGAATTCACTAGCAGTATAAGATATGGATCAGACGCGCCTCATGTTTAACAAACTCTACATGAACATTTTCCCTCAATAATCAGAAAGCAACTAATTGGCTCCCAAAATTTTTCATTAAAAAAAGGCAACAATAATAAGTATCAAATTGGTTCTATATAACGTAAGCAGTATTAATGAATTTAGCAGTGTAATTTCGAATAAAGGCAAGGTTTCAAAGGAATGGGACAGAAATACAGGAGAGAATTCAACAAAGATGTGGTTAACATTCACCTCGATAACACGGCCAACAATAATATCACCTATCTCAGGCTTGTACCTAAAAAATAGGGTAGATAGAATTGAGAGCAATGTATTTTCAAAAATTATCAGCGCTACAAAAGGAACAATTTTTCTACAGTTGGGGGTACCTTGCCCTGAGAGCACGAACATAGACAAGCTTATTCACGCGCTCCACCACTCCGCAGATGGTTGCCACCACCCGGCCATCCATCTCCGACGTCCCATGCCCCCTTCGCCCAATAAATCAAGAGGATTAGAGTTCGCCACCCATGATAGATTCCCATTTGAGATTTTCTCTCAATTGTTATGAAATGACGGAAAAATATAAGACACAATGCCAAAAAAGAGAAAATTTTGTGTGACCAATATTTACTTGAGAACGCCGTCTTCGTAATTGATGGGAATGGTGTCGGCGACTGTGACGGAGGCATTGGAATTGTTGCTGGTGGTGGAGGAAAGGGATTCCAACTTCTCAAGTGCTGTTTCCAGTCTAAGCTTCTGGGTCTTGTTCAATGACAATTGAACTCCTCTCATCTTCCCAACTCCCTTTTACTTTCTTCTTCTTCTTCTTCTTCTTCTTCTTCTTCTTCTTCTTCTTCTTCTTCTTCGTAGGTCTTGCCCCTTCTTCCTCTTCTTCTTCTTCGTAGGTCTTGCGTGTGTGAGAGACAGTAGACAGACAGTAGATTATGATTCAGGACTAAGAATTAGGAAATCCTGCCAAAACCCCAACCACGTCGCTATATATTTATAGACTAGAAATTTTCCGGCTGTGCCCAATGCCCAATTTGTTGTGTAAAAAATATTGAAAAATTCCCTATAACTCTCATTTTTAAAATTAATAGACTATGGAAGATCTTAATTGTCGTTATGTTGAGAAACCATCTCTATGTGCAAACTATTATAGCAGTAGGGTAATTAAAGCAATGTCCATGTCCATGTGCAAAACTAGATAAACTAATTTAACATAGAAGCTGCAAAATAATTGAAGACTGAGGTATGTTAAAAGTCTTTGTCCCCCCAAGTTCGAACAATCCCCTTTCAATGAACCAAGGTATGGAACTCAAAAGTGCTTATCTGTTCAATTTCGATATATACCAACAATGAAATGAATCATAACTACTACTGGATAATTTTTAAGGCAGACAAAAGTCTAGAAAACAAAAAAAAAAAAAAAGAAAACTGGAAACTTACAAAACCAACCGTGTTAAGGAGCCAGAGAGTAGCGTAGCGGTGGGAGGAACGATGCGGCTACGGCAGCGAAGGAAGAGCTGAAGACGGCAACGGAGGGAAAGTAACAGGACGTGGGGCTTGGAGGGAGAGAATGAAAGATAAAAGAAGAAACGTTGGTGACTTTATGCGTTTCACTTTACTGTAATTGCAACACGCACCCTCAAACTACATTTAATACATAATTTACCCTTAATTGTCAATATTTATGCGAACAATGTTATTTTAGTCCCAATGTTTAACCTTTTTTGGTGATTTGATGGCAACATTTTATAACTACCCTTGTGCTATAGAGAAAGGAGGGGTGAGCATTCGGTGCAAATGCGGTAAATCAGTGCGCTGAATTCGGTTTTTTCGGTTATTGCACCTATAGAAATCTAAACCGTTTTCAATTTCGAATTGGGCATTACCGAATTCATGCGGTACCCGGTTTCAAATTCGAAAACGGTAATGAATTCGGTCTAACCGAATTCATCTATTATTTAAAAAAAATAAACCTGAAGCAAATTAAGAGAATATATAAAACCAATCTTTATAGTTCAGCAACTACCAACCCCCGAAAGCCATTAGATGTTTCTCTTTTACACATTGCAGAAAATTCATATCCAGAATCCTAGGTACAACTTCTGGAGCCGTACTTTCACTAGATGTGCACCAAAGATTGAGAATCTCCACGGACAAGGAGGTAAAATTTTCATTTTAACAAGTTTTTTCCTTTTTAATTTTTCTAACGGGTAAAAGGTGGAATTTTTCCCCAAGGCCTTAACTTTTAAAGGCTGCACAACTGGAGAGAGCTTCTTGTGTATAAAATACAAAGTTTATGTTATATCACACCTAATCTAAACTACTACAACAGTTAGAGTTTGCAATTGGAAGCTCAGATTTCGTCCCCTTATCAATTCAGGATAACAAATTTCCTAGTCGATCTTGGCCCATTTTAATGCCAGAGACACAGAGCCAAAAACAGAGGAGCACTTACCTAAGTGAGCCAGAGATGAGCAGTGATGAACCATTAAGAGAATATATAAAACCAATCTTTATAGTTCAGCAACTACCAACCCCCGCAAGCCATTAGATGTTTCTCTTTTACACATTGCAGAAAATTCATATCCGGAATCCTAGGTACAACTTCTGGAGCCGTACTTTCACTAGATGTGCGCCAAAGATTGAGAATCTCCACGGACAAGGAGGTAAAATTTTCATTTTAACAAGTTTTTTCCTTTTTAATTTTTCTAACGGGTAAAAGGTGGAATTTTTCCCCAAGGCCTTAACTTTTAAAGGCTGCACAACTGGAGAGAGCTTCTTGTGTATAAAATACAAAGCTTATGTTATATCACACCTAATCTAAACTACTACAACAGTTAGAGTTTGCAATTGGAAGCTCAGATTTCGTCCCCTTATCAATTCAGGATAACAAATTTCCTAGTCGATCTTGGCCCATTTTAATGCCAGAGACACAGAGCCAAAAACAGAGGAGCACTTACCTAAGTGAGCCAGAGATGAGCAGTGATGAACCAGCGATGAACTAGTGAGATCTTGGTGCTTCGTCTTCGACACTCGGCAGCGATGAACCAGCACGGCAGGACACAGCCGACAGGAGGCGTATAGCGCGGCGGACTGGCGGAGGCCGGAGAGGCAGAGAGCACCTTCGATTTGGGAATTGGGACTTGGGACTTGGGAGTGCTAGTGCTGTGGTGACGGCAGTCACGGCACCATGCAATATTGCAATTTTGCAATGGTTGTTTTCTCACTTTTCAATTTTCATCAGCTGAAGATGAAATCCGACTTTTCCCAAATGAAGTGATTTTGTAATTTTTAATTTACAAATTGGGGCTCCTAAATTATAATACATTCATTATGCTCCTCGATGATTTAAAATTATTACTGATTTGATCTCCAAATTTATTCATAATTGAACACATTACTTATGTTCAAATCATTTTGTGGTTTAATTGGCATTTATTTGATCACTTATACCTAAAATCCTTGGTATATGATTTAAAAAACACATAAAAAGTGATTAATTTAAACTAATTTAGTTAGTAGTTACAATGAATTTATAATTTACAATGATTAATAATAAGTAATATTAGTTACAAACTTACAAATTACAATGAATCAATGATTAGTGATAAGTTACATTAGTTACAAACTTATAATTTATTTCAAATCAAAATAAAACTTATTTACTTGATTTGCAACTCACATGTATTCACTTACACTGCTTAGTTATTTTGTTTATACTTAAAGCCTTAAGATTAGTAAATAGATAATATGAACTTTTAACTTATTTGATCACTTATACCTACAATCCTTAGTCTATGATTTAAGGAATACATAAAAAGTGATTAATTTAAACTAGAATAAACCTTAGACTGTACAATGGTTAGTAATAATTTATGAATTTATAATTTACAATGATTAATAATAAGTAATATTAGTCACAAACTTACAAATTACAATGATTAGTGATAAGTTATGTTAGTTACAAACTTATAATTTATTTCAAATCAAAATTAAACTTATTTATTTACATATGTTATTGTGAATGTCAATACACTAATACATTGATTTGCAATTCATATACATTCACTTACACTGCTTAGTTGTCTTATCTATACTTAAAGCCTTAAAATTAGTGAATATGTAATGTAAATTTAGAGTACACTAATACTTGCAAGTTATAGATTACGCATTCAAATATTCAATAATTCAAATATGAATGATGTATCAAATTACCAATATCTAAATTCTAATTACTAATTATGTTTATTGTTTAATATTTAGTATTATACATATATGTATTAATTATTATCTAATTCTAGTCATGTTACTCATGTATAAAATAATAAGTATTATAGTTATCTTACATTGTAATGTATTACTATGCATTATTGTAGTCATATAACAATTAATAAATACTAAAATAATATAAATATATTGTACATTATTATATATTATTAGTATTATAAGTAAATGATATGATGATAATACCATATACTAATTATTATTAATAACATTTACCTATATAATATAATAAAGTATTAGTAGTATATACTAATACTAAATAGCATTTATCTATATATTATATAATTTTATATATTAATTTGGTATTCGAATGCGGTAATGCGGTACCCGATTTCAATTACCGAATTTTGAATTCGAAATTGGTTATTACCAAATTCATAATCTCATTACCTATTTTATACCATATTAGAATTCGGTGAATTCGGTATGCACCGAATTGGAACCGAATTACCAAATATTCGATTTCAAATTACTGAATTGAATTTGAAATCGGTTATGAATTTGGTACGAACCGAAACTGCCCACCCCTAAGAGAAAGGGGATAAACCTAATAGATTATCGTTCCTATACTGTTATTCTTATACTATAGAGGAAGGAGATAAGTTCAACGGAATCATTGAGAACAAAAGAAAACTAAACTACTTCCAATCTAGACAAGTGCACTGTGGCACTCATTGAATTTAAGAAGTTAAAGAATTTCTGGTATTTGATGCTAATAAAGGAATATGATTCTTCAAACAGCATCCCAAGAGGAACTTAAAGTCTCCATTGTTTAATTCTTGATTATTACTCCCTCCGTCCCGTTTTCTTAGTCTTGGTCTTTTTTTCACACAGATTAAGAAAGTGTAATTAATTTGGTTAAAAACATAAATTTAGATTAATAATTTCCTAAAATATCCTTATGCTAATCAATGTAGTCAATGTATTCAATGTATTGGAAAAATTCAATGTATTCAATGTAGTAGGTTAGTATTTAATAACAATGTATTAATAACAAGATATTTAATAAGAGTATTTTAGACAATTTGAAAGATTACTACATTTCTTAATGGGAAAGTGGACTACAATTTGGGACGGACGAAAAAGGAAAACAAGACTAACAAAGTGGGACGGAGGGAGTAGTATCTTATAAGATTATTAAACTGTGTTTCCATTATCTTATAGTATTGCCAAATTGTGCCACATTGTTGAAATAAATAGAGTTTTTCTAGTACCCTTAAATTTATATCCATCTTAGCACTTAATTACCTTGTACAAGTACGCTAGATCATTTAAGAGTGTTGAAGTTTTTGCTACCAAATTTCATTAGTTCCCAACTAATTTAATTGAGTGCTAGAATTGATAGATTGCAGAGAAAAATCTAGTGACAATTCGTCGGTGCATATTACAATTCATCTCAATTTATTTGTTTTGCGGCCTACAAAAAATGGAGAAAGGCTGTGACAACAGTTGGGAGCTCAAAAGCCGGGACCATCATGGCGGGCATTGTGACGCCGATCATCGGCGTCCTTCACATGGTAGAGAAGAATGGTTTGTTGAAGATCATTTTTCCGAGAATTGATTATGCAAACTGTTTCAGTGGGTTGAAGTTACAACTGTTTTTTTTATTGTATGAGGGGATTTCCCGTTGACAAGACAAGCTCCTGTTAATCTGGTGCTAAAGATCAGTCAACTTTAACTTGCAAGTTTAACGATCTATACAGAAAGAGGGGGGGAAAAACGTAATGTACAATTTCCTAATATAACTCTTTGATTAATTAAGAAAAGCAAAATAGACTAAAATTACCGTATTTCTGCACAAAAGGAGATGAAAGAACAAAATGTACAAGCTTATATTAACAAAATAACAAGTCAGGAAGAGACTCAAACTTTCCGCCGTTTGCATCTGGAACAGTTTCATTTGAATAAACTCCATCATGCATGTCAGAATTCTCTACTACCATATACTTCTGTCAGCTGAACCAGGGAAAATATTCATCCTGGAGTTTTGGACCAAAAGGAGGCTTACCCACTTCACCTGCTAGACTTTTCTTCAGAGTTTGGTCACATTTCAAATTTGAGTGCTGATTTTGAGGTCGGAAGCAATCTCTCCAGCTTCAACAGCCGATGCAGACTCTTTCTTGTCCGACCCAAAAAAGGAGCAACTCTGGAATGCATCCAGACTGCACTGCTAGCTATGAGGCGGTTCAAGCCACCAAGACTATCACTTAAAATCAGATCATCACTAGGATATCTACAGGAAGATATGTCCAAATCTAGTGCGCCTAAAGAATCAGGCTGCAAAATTGAAAGATGGAATTAGGTCATAGGTGCAAAAATCCTACAGCAGAAAAATTTCTGTAATATTACATAATTTTAGCAAATTTTCTCGTGTTCTTTCGAAATAAAATAACTAACTAAGTGTACTAGTTTGATATGAAAAAAAGCAAAAAAGACAACCATCTTTCCACTGGATTTATACGAGGCATTTGATTGAAACCAGGAGAAACACGAACTAGGAAAGCAAAGGGTCAAGAATGTACCCAGTAAATGTCAGTAAGCCCATTGAGATCCCTCTGAGAGTCATCAAAAGAATGTTGATCGGAATGACACTTATCCACAATGTCTCCATGCATGGGATCATCAGTCAAGGGTTCCTCAGGATCAGACTGCCAGGCCAACCAAAAATGGATATGTTATATCTGAATTCAAATTGCAAGAATTTGATAGTAAGCAGGAAATAGATATTGCAAGAATATCTGTATGCAATTACCTCCTGTGCTTTACCAGATGCAGCCGAACTTGTACTGGTAATCTCGCTGGATGTCTCTGGAGGAGAAATTCTTGATGCATTTTGAAATTCTTCAGAGAAAACACTGTTCTTCTGAAACACAAAAGCATCACATGTTTCTTCACCATCCCATATAGAGGATGTATTAGTGTGAAGAGGTGGCTGCAAAGCAGATCGGCTTTGATGTTTATATATATGAGCAGCAATTGCAGCATCAAAGGAGTCACAGCTAAATGGAATCTGCCGAAGGCAGTGAGAGTTCCTTAATTCAGTTGAATCAATGCAATTTACTTCTCCATTGTGAGATGCCTCAGTGAGCAGATCCCCAATGCTTATGTTGGTTAGGCTATCAGCCCACTCCCCAGCTGACAAAGCACAGTCTTGTGTGGCCTCAAGTCATCCTAAAAAAGCACAAATAGGAAATTAGATAGAATTGTAACAAAGGGACCAGCCATTCCTCGGACTTTGAGATGCGCGAAAAGTTATACATGGTATGAAGGAAAGAAAATCACCCATTTATTTCCAACAAAATATTACAGGCATATCATATTTTTATAGCAGACTATCTATTTCACGACTTCAATATTTTCTGACAGTTTGAGGCAGAAATAGGCAGCATTGCTACCACAAGTCCACAATGATAGACAACAGCCTTATGCCACTTTCAGCAAACCACAAAAGTATATTACCAAGTGTTACTTAATCTATACCTGGGGGGGGCCCCAAAAAACAAAATCACGGGTGGTCCAGACACAGTTGGAACAGCAATCACAACGAGGAAAAATATCGATCTATTACAGGCATACATAATTGTAATTTCAGGTAGTGCAAATTTCACTTGAGAACTAGATTAATATAGAACAATTGCAAGGCCAAGTTGACTGAAGCTTCAAGAGAGAAAGTTAAACAACAGAAACCTCCAGTGTGCTGAACATATTAGTTTAAGATGTTCTGAAACTAGGAGCTAAAATGACGAATACTTTACCAGATTTTCCTTTTGTTCCACGACTCTGTCAGTTGTACTCTCTCTTCTGTTCAATACATGTGCTGCAGTATGATTAGAGGATCTGACTCTATTCACATCTGGACCTATGCCAGCACAACCAATGGTATCATTGGGCAATCTTGAAGGAGTCGAGGTGGTCATTTTTGTAGCAGAGAGCAAGCCTTCATGGATACCTAAAAGGTTTTCTGCTTCCTGATAAGTAAGTGGACTCGATTTTGGTGTCGTATCAACAATCTGCTCATTCACAATAGATGTCTCCGTATGGTGCTGAGTAGGGCATGATAATGATGCTACAGATGTTGCAGATCCAGGGTCAGCATGAGGAAACCAACCATATCTAAAGGAAAAGAAAAAATGATCATCATTGAAATCACTCTCCAGAATTTGTTCTCACAAGAAGAAAATTGCCTTTTTTTTCTTTGAAGGGGGGGGGGGGTGGGGGTGTGGGTAGGGGGAAATACACAAGCACCCCTAGTAGTTTAGTGAGTATAGACAAAACCATCCCACAGTTTGAAAACCTACACTTTAGCTCCTTATGGTTCCAACTAAAGTGAAATGGTAAATTTTTTTTGGTCACATTTAATGGTCTAATGCCAATAGTCAGCAATTTTATATGGAATAACGATGAAATTATCGGATTTCCCTTTAAATTGAGGTAAAATTGAAATTATAAAAGAAAACTTGGGGTCAAAATTAAAATTCTGTTCTTTCCTATCTTCTTCAGTACATTCCTTTCTCACTCGTCACTCCTTCCTCCCCTTTCCCCACCATCATCCTCCCTCTACTCTCCTGCCCTATTAAAATTCACGTCCCATCCCTGTGACCAGAAGAATAGCCCAACTGCGCCATTCAACTTCCGCATATCCATGTTCCAACCAAATTCCCCAATCACCAGCAATGGGCAAATTGGGGTGGAGGCCAACTCAAGTCGACCATTGGATCATCATCAATTCCAGCACAAAAGGGAAAATCAAATAAATTATTTGAATCAATCTCTCAAAAGTAGGTGATGACACATGGGAGAGCTACAGGAGGGAAAACTCTAATTGCTATCCTATTGTCACAAGTCAATTCAGTAATTTTGCCGGAAAAGGAAATGATAATTGCTAATAGAGCATATCCTCATTTATGCCAAAAAGAAAACTTTCTTGGGTTGAGCAGAGTAGCAAAGCAACCAAAATAGAAATGTATTCAGTTTGAGAACAATTGATTGCTTCATTTGCTATCCCCACAGGTATGCACCTTTAAGTTTTGAATATTTTAGCAATCCAACATCTTTAGAGAATCCAGATGTCATGTTTACAACAATCTTGCTGAAACATAAGAACATCCCATGATTGACTCTCTCTCTCTCTCTCTCTCTCTCTCTCTTTGGGGCTCTTATGTCTGGCTTCTACAGTGCTGCGAAAGCCACCGGGGAAGGGGAGGGTAGAGGTGGAGGCGAGAGGCTCTTTTCATACTATTAATTGACCTAATAATTGAATTACTAATTTAACCTTTACAGCTGTTAAACATAACAGAAAATTTAACATTTCATAACAGTATAAGCACACGGAGTTAGATTCTAGGTTTCCAAAACTATAGGGAGTTAATGTTTACATTCGCCTAACCATACAGGATTCTTTTGTACTTTACCCCTTTTTTGGCCAGTTGGGGGGGTGGGTGGGGGGAGGATAGAGTACCTGAGGCGGAAAACTGGAGGGTTTCCAATTTGCACATATACATCTGAAGCACCAAGAACTGAATCTTTAGCCCATTTGTGACAGCTAACCAGGTTCGCTGCTTGTACAAAGTATGGCAAGAGCATTAGTTCTCCAGATGCTATGCTTGACTGACCCCATTTGCGATTAAGATGTTCCAGTACAGAAGATATCTTCTTTCGTGTACTCAAAGTCAGCTCCAGGTATGGATTATGTTTATCCTGTGAAAGGATAAAAGCCAGATTTCAAGTTCTGAGTTATACAACTTCCCTTAGATTGGCACAAGAAAACACATAACTAAATAACCCACCATTTCCAAGGCTCTTCGGGTAGCTTCATCAACGGGGAATAACTGGAGCTTAAGTTTCATTGAACTCTGCATATTGTTCAGGATTGAGGGCATGTCTTTTCCACAGTAGTCAAAAGCATTTTGCACTGAGAAGTAATGAGCAAGTTCAGATAAAATCTGCAAGTTTACAAATAAGTCCTAATCCATTAGCTTCAGAAAATCACACTGGCAACTCACCATGAGCATCCTCGACATGTTCAACCTCTCTATCTGTGGCAGTTCTCTCTAAATGTTCAGCAGCATCAGCAACCAAAGAAACCCCGGCAATAGCAGCCTTCTCCCATCTTTTATAGGCAGTTTTTGATGTAGCACCTGCAACAGATTACCACAAGATAAGCCAGAATGGTGATTCCCATGCATCAAAAATTCTTAAAGAGCTTCAATTGCTTAGGTGCTAAAAGAACAGAAGCCTGTCAACATAATTTACGGAGTCAATAGGATCAGTTAAAATCAAAGCCTATCATGGTAAATACCAAGTATGATTGCTTGATCCCTTCAACTATGCTCAAAAGCCAGGAGAAACAAGTTTCATCATGCATTTAAAAGCATACTTCACTACTCATAGAAAAATCAAAACAAGCAGCAGACTATTACCCCCATGTGAACACTGTTTTTTTTTTTTTTTCCTTTTCTAACACCCAATGCACTGAGGCTGCACCACCTCAGTTCAGCTGTATCAACTCAAAGTACATTAATGGCCACACTTACAAGTCAGATCTACATTAAATTTTTGTCGTTACACCTGTCTATGCAATTCAATCACCTGACCAAGATTCCAGCTTTTACGCTGAAGACTTTTCCCAAACAATAATCTTTCATAACTTCTATACTTAAAGCTGTGAAGTGCTACAATGCCAGGTAACAGATCTATACGGCAACCACTCCACTCAAGGGCCTCACTTTCATATAATCATCAACTCACACCTTTAAAATACAACTAAAACCACATGAAAACGTGTAAATTCTTCATAGCTTTCTAAATTAACATCACAAGCATTTCCTAAAGGAGTTCTCATAGAATTTCGTACTGCCTGTCAAATCCTTCAAAAGATTTACATGCAATTTCTACTGAACTACATTGTATCAACTAGTTCAGGAGCATTCTTCTGCCTGGTATACAACCTACCTTGAACTTTCTCTGTTATGCCATGATTGACTAAACTAATAATTCTAAATCCTCTAAATGACAGCAGACTTTTCCCTGAATTGCTGTCCTATCCAACACAAAAGGAGAATTTGGGGAAAGACAATATGAAAATCTCTTTTACTTGCGTTTAGGAAAAAAGAATCAGAACTTATTCTCCTAGAAATAGTTAAACTTGCACTTAAACCTCTTTGAAAGCATTTAAACCCATGACGAATACAGCTTTTGGGATCATAAAACTAGGATAACATTGCTGGTAAAAAGAAGTCAAATTTATATTTGCAGTTAAATTAGCATCACTTAATTAATTTTTTAGCATAAAAAAAAAAGATATCACCACAAGTAGGTTCGCCATTACATATTATATTCTATTCTTGTATTCCAACATCGTAAGCAACATTTAGAATCTAAAAAAAGGACACCCAAACAAGACTTCAATGATGAGATGCACCAAATATAATCTATCAATACCCATTTCCTTTACAACTAGAATAAAACAGTTAAGACATCAAAATAAAAAGAAAAGAAAAACTGTTACATACTACAGCATGCCAACCATAAAACTTGTAAAGTAAGTTACCTGTTTTGCGCTGATACCTAGCTATTTTAAGAGCAGAGGGGCCTGATTTATAGTTGCCTCTGTTGATGCCTATATTTAGATGGCGGTGTATAGAGGATCCTTTCCCAATTCCAGGTTTTGGAATGTTTTGACTATCAATAAGAACGTCTTTGACCACGCGGCTTTCATGGCATGAAACTTTACCCTGGTTTGGGAGGCCAGTTGGAGCAGTTATAGAACTGTTTTCTCCCTAAGAAGCTCTTTTTCTGACATTCTTCTTCCTATCTTTCAAGAGTTGGGTTTCCTTCAAGAGAAAGTAGCTATAGTAACTAAATCAACAAAAAAGATCAAAACCAAATGTGCCCAAAATGGGCACCAGAAAGCTTTTTAAAAAGATTATGGCTACAATTTGGTCCAGGCTTACCAAAGTCTTTACAAACAACTTGAATCTTCGGGGTTTCAGGTGAAGTTTTGATGCTTTGCAGCTGTACTTCTCAAGTAAAGACCACCTACAAACCAAAAAGACCAAATTTATGAGATGTACATTTTGAATAAATTAGCATATGTAGACTCTTTCCAGACAAACCAAAAACCACGCAAGTACAACCATTCACATTTCGCTTGTCAAGCTGAATAGAAATAACCCCTCCGAAGAGTTACACTTTTACTACTTAGCATGAGGTAGATGAGGTGCTTGCTAAAGTGCACTTAATGATAAACAAGTTTTCCAACTTCTGACAGGTTGTGATTTTCTGCACACAGAGAGCGTGACAGAGGACCCAAGCTGAAATCTCATATTTCAGGGCAATTAAAAGTTACTAGTACATCATTTTTAACATTTACCAACAAAATTCTTCCTGTGCCATTCATCCTAAAAATAGCTCTGGCCAGTTTTTGGGGGCAGAAGCATCTCATTCTTCAATTCCTTACTTTTTACCTTTCATTGCTTGGACAAGTTTTCCACAGCCTTATTCAATTAAAAGGAACAAAAGGACAGGTATGTAAATTACCTTCAAAATTTTGTTCTTGACAATACATACACCTCAGACCAGGTCACAAGTACGACACAACCAAAACTTCTCAACAAAATCATTGTGGTGACCATAAAAAACAAAAAAAAAAAAAAACACGCTTCTCCTCTATGCACAGATGGTGCTCATCCTGAGTTTTACAAATTTCCAAATAAAATGACTCCTGACAACTTAATAGATGAATACTATCATGGCTTGTTGCATAGAGGACTCTAGCCTATACACTAAAGTAATTAAGTTAGAATGATAACAGAAAGCTTGAAACAGACAGAAGAAAGTTTAATTGAATATACAAGTACCATCGAAGCATTGCAGCATTGGTATCCTTAGAGTTTTTGGCATCAAGGCAAAGTTCTGGACCCAGCAATTTGTTCATACGCCTTACAAGGCGATAGTAATAATGTCTGACCTAAAACCCCAATTTCAAGGAGAACGAGAATACAAGAAAAGTTAATGTTCCGTAATCTGAATTCTAAAATCTAAATATTCAAACAATTAATTTGCTGAATTTTAAACACCGAAAAGAAATATATAAATGTCTGAATTTTAATGTTAAACCTATTTATATTGTTTGATAAATATTTATAACTGAATGCTTAATAAATTAAATTTGACAATTTTGTCTTTATATCTTTTATCCAAAAAAGAAATAAAACCTATAATTTAATTATTTTAAAATTGTTAGGTATGTAAATGACAATATTTATTTTTAAATCAAATTACTATAAAAGATGAAATATATTATATGAGGAGTATGGAGAAAATGTGAAAGTCATCAAAAAAGAAGAAAAGAGAAATAGAAAACCCTTAGATAAAGAATATCAGGTTGTTTAATTAGATAAGAATTTTGAACATAATTGACAAACAAAGGTAGATTTGGTAGATAAAATAAGACAGTTAAAGTAATTCTAATTCAGTTAGGATTCTTGTGCTGAAAAAAATACACATAATTTCAGCAATGCTTAACAAGTTCAACAGATGGATTTTCATTTATCAAACAACAAACATTCAAAACATCTGAATATCTGAAAAAGTTCAGTTTCAGCACTTTTTAATATTATCAAACAGACCCTAAATCATGATTTAGACATAAAGAAAAAAACAAGATACTAAGAGATAGAAACTCAAATATCAACAGTAAGTGCACATGATCCTTGTTTTTACTCTGAACTCGACAAGTTATTTTTTCGAAGTTCTGTCAAAGAAAACATCATACTCATCATTATGTCAATGCTAGGAGGAAAAGCCCACGCGATGCGTGGGAGTTTAGTGCTTATAATTAAAGATGGTTAATAATTATTATTTGGTATTTTATAGTACAAGAATTGAAATATGACAATTTTAATATATGATATTAAACAGAAAAATCATAAGTTACATATTGAGTTAAAAAATATACTAATATGCAATGAAACAAAATTATAAGATACGATCAACTATTTTGCATCTAACCTAACTATTTTGCATCTAACCTAATAAAATAAAAGACCTATTTATATCTGCTCATGCACTTTATGGATATTAAAATCTATTGCTTAGTTTGAATTTGATCTTAATATAAGGGCAATCCACCACATTATCTTGTCATATAAGTGATATTTGAACAATTAGCATATTTGAAGAAAATCATTGCTAGTGGAATTTCGGTTCTTGCAAGCCAAATTCTTGAATTTATATTGATTCCAAGGACATATCATCATGAAATCTCCACATTCACCAATGCATCAATTATGATTTATTGTATGATTTAGAACATATAGTAAAGCATCTCCTTCTGGATAGGAATTACAATCCCTACACATCAGTTTTGATCTAGTTGCAAAGATATACAACAACTAAAATGCTAATTTAGAAGAATAATCATGTCAAATAAAGTACAAAAACATTTTAGACCACTCAATTCAAGAAAACAATTAAAAGTAATGAAGTACATACTTTAGATTTGTAGCCAAATAGTTTTAAGTAGATAGTTAAACCTATTAGCAAATCAAATGAAGTGAAAAATTTGCCTAAATGGAATCATCAATAAAATAACAAACAATTTGAAAATTATCATAACTAATAGTTAAAACAACAAAAGTAGATGCAATCTGCATATGGAAAAATTTAAATGATAAACTTACTTTAAACCACAAATAATAATTAACAAATGTGATCTCCTCTCTATCATGCCTATCTAATATGGACAATTGAATTAAAATACTAAAAAATTATTACACATACAACCTTCAAGATTACAGATTTCTTACAACCAAAAAGTAGATTGGTTAAAGAAAACATACCTATTGAGATTTCTTACAACCAAAAAGTAAATTGGCTAAAGAAAATATACTTATTAAAAAAGGTGTTACAAAATAGGGAAGAGGAGTAGCTAATATAGCAACATCCAAATTTAATAGGCTAGATGATTGTGGTGGAAGAAAGTTGTAAGTAAATGAAATGAATATGAACAGATGGGGGTAACGGCCAAAAAAGCAAACTTCTCTACTAATTGGCATTAATTGTGTCTTAATATCTATATATCATAAGTTTGCAGATAACTGATGAGAAATGCTTTAGGAAATTAAGAGACTTGGATGTTAATACAATTAAATGATTAGAAGGGCTTTTATGTTATTTCACTAAAACACAAGTTGAATTTAGTTATACCCAATGTTCAATCGGATATTTGTCACCCCTATCTTTAAATGTCTAAAAGAACATCTAAGTAATTACAACAAAACTAAATTAGCTATAATGACTTGTATTTAATACTCCAATTGCACTTCAAACTCTTACATTCCCAAAATAGCCTTACCCTTACGGTTGAAATTCAAAGAACATCTTTACTCTAAACTCATTCTTATATAGTATAAGGAATTTCTGCAGGAATCTAACAAAACATATTGGGTTAATCAACATTAAAAATAAAAGTAGATTGCCTTGCCCACTTGTCGAAGAGCAGAGAAAAAACTTTCTTCCTCTTGATGGGTCCAAGCAGGCCATTGTCGTGTTGGTCTTTTCACTGAATTAGAAGATAGAATGCTCGTTAAAGTTCAATATCTCAAAGTATCAGTTATACAAGACAAATTTAGACATAAGTTGGTGAACATGGTCACACTCTCTTGAAGAAAGAGAAATAAACACACATAAAACTACTCAACAGATCAATTGCAAGAAAAAGGATAATAGAACTTGCAAAGAATATGAAATTAGGAAATTAAGAAGAACGTTGAGGGAGCAGGCAAACCAAAATCAATGAAATAGGAAACTGAAAGATTACAACATGACTAAACACAGATCTTTTTCTTTGCATGAAATTTCTTCGGAGAACATAATGCATTCAAGACACTTTAGTCACTGTGGGACAAGAAATATGTTAAATCAGGAGCAGTTCATAGTATAAATGCCGTGTGTCTGAAATGTATGGAGCTAATAATGAAATGATTAAGCAACCAATCACATCACAAACCTGGCAGAGTTGAGGCATTTTTGTCTTGCAAGGATATGGTTGAACCAGGAATTGCTTCTCCTTTTACATGATTCTCGGGATGGAGGCATGAATTGCAATCCAAGGAGATCTGTGGCTCCATTTGCGTTTTTAAGGTCATCAGGGGAACACGCGAATTTAGTATTTTCCAGTTTTCAACATCACGTAAGCTAGTTCCTCAAAATCTGCATCAAAATATCAGCACACAAGAAGGAAATATTTGTGAGAATCAATACAAAATGATAGTTGATCAAAGTCAAAGGCCATTGATATCTAGGTAAGTGAACTTACTAGCATAAATGAGTTATTTTGATAGACTATATGTAAAATTCATCTTAGAATTTGTAGCATATTCAACCTTAAAATCGACTTGAGAGGCTAGTTAATGGCATACGATACCAATAATAAAAGTCTGTAATTTTAGTTACATCCAAATGAATGACAGAATATTCCACACCAAATAATGCAATTGAACACCAACTAACACTTTTCTCATGTTGCATTATGCTGGGTAATTTGCAAAAGATGAAGTATGGATGTATGATTTTACGTGATCCATTTCTTACACAAAACATGATTCATTTAAGAGCGAATTGCGCAAAATGTCACTAAACTATTTCAAAGTGCCGGTTCTGGTCACTAAACTTTTTTATTAGCGCGAAATATCACTGAACTAGTAAATCTGTACCGTTTTGGTCACTCCGTGTATTTGTGCCGTCAGGAGAGACGGAAATCAACTTTTTGAGGGGCAAATTCGTCTGCACAGTCAAAAACCATTGTTGTCACAAGCATTTTTCCATGCTTCAACTGCCACCTTTACATCACGCATAATATTAAATAAAAACCAAGTTCAATCAGTGTAAAATTTCTTTAATTGACGCTGCCAAGTAGCGCTCATAATATTTCTTACTTTCGTAAGAAAATTTGGGAAACAGATAGGTGAGTGCTTGAGCCCGGCAGGATCCTATTGCATCCGCCATCGACCCATTCTTCCACGTCCTCAAAATCCTTCCCTACTCCTTCCTCCGCCCTCCTCGTCTACGTCTAAAGCTCCCATCCTTCACTCTTCCATCCGCCATGACCATCTATGCCTTGATCCTCCTCACCTACTTCCTCGTCGTGTCAGGGCTCGTCTACGATGTCATCATTGAACCTCCGGGCATCGGATCTACTCAGGATCCTCGCACCGGATCAGTTAGACCTGTTGTTTTCCTCCCGAGTCGGGTCAATGGGCAGTATATTATCGAAGGGCTCTCCTCTGGGTTCATGTTTGTTCTTGGCGGAACTGGGATTGTGCTTTTGGACTTGGCTTTGGACAATAATCGGGCTAAAAGCGTCAAGGTTTCGTTTGACTCAGGGTCCTGCTGGACCCACTGCATCAGGTCTAAACAACGGGCTTCCTTCACTACCAACCAGAGAAGCGTATTCCAAACTCAGTTCATTTGCTATTCTCTCTGGGACATATCTTAATAGTAGCTCCACCAAAGGCCTGGAATTTCTTCTCACTGTTCTGTGAAGGAGACCCATCTCAAACATTGCAGACCTTAACATAGGCTGCTCTCTTGCACCTATATTACCATCAAGAAGAAGATCTAGGAGTTTCTTCACGACAGCACACCAAGCATGGTCTGCTGAGAACTGTATAATCCACTTGAATCGTGTGAAAGCAAATGGATGAGAATTTTGATCTCAGTGCCCTAGTTTAGACTTCAACTGACTTCTATGGAGAAGCCAACCAAATTCATGTATAAAATCCATGGCCAATTTTCTACTTTCGGTTTTCACACCAAGACAATCTGTCTCAGGTAATTCCATTTCACTTTCAAGCATACGGATCTCAGAGCAAACATCCTTTTCAGCAACTATAAAAGGAAAAAAGCTGCTACTAAGGCCAAGATCTTCAAGCTGGATGGTTAAAATATATCAAGAGTAAGGAAAACAAGGAGAATTGCACCCAAATCATAAATTGGGAAAAAAGAATTTAAATTTTCTCACTATATTAAATAACCAACAGAAGAGACTGTGCAGACGAATTTGCCCCTCAAAAAGTTGATTTCCGTCTCTCTTGACGGCACAAATACACGGAGTGACCAAAACGGTACAGACTTACTAGTTCAATGACATTTCGCGCTAATAAAAAAGTTTAGTGACCAGAACCGGCACTTTGAAATAGTTTAGTGACATTTCGCGCAATTCGCTCTTCATTTAATAGCCAAAATTTGACTCACCACAAGAAAAGCTACCCAAGAGTCCACAAAATTAGGTTAAACAATGTCAACAGCTCTCAATGCACAAGACTTTTTCAATCAGGAAATTAACATTGGAACCACAACCATAACACATTTTAAGTTAAGATGACAGCCAAAGCAAAGACTACTACAGCAGAAAATTTAATTGCAATACGCCCTTAAATTCCACATTACAAAAAGAAATAGAACAAACTTTTTCTTTTTTGAGAAATAGAACAAATTTGAATTAAAAGATTAGATTTAATTTTTAAAAAGTATTCAAAATAGATCACAAATTTAGCTCCCGAATCGCCAATAAAAGAAAACCAAAACCTCAGTATCACAGGGTAAGAACAAAAAACAAAGCAGGATTTAAGAAGAAGCAGTAGCATAAGAATATGTAAAGCTATTCAACTAAGTATCTACTAATTAATCCCTAATAAAGATTGTAATACGCACAGAGAAGGAATATTACCATAGATTTCCGCTGAAGTGAGAAATCAGTGTGCAGAAAAAGCCCAACTGGAAGAAAACGATAGGATTCCAGTGGCAGTGCAGGCAGGGTGGAGTTGATGATTGATGGCCGATAGAGATGAAGAAGCCTTAAAGATTACGAATTAGGGCAAAGAATTTGGGGGAAAGGTCTCAAATTAAGGGCATGTTTGGTATTAGCATTTTTCTGTTTTTTCCAAAGCAATTTCTATGTACCCCACTCTGTTAGTTTCTGCTTACACAAGGACAAAATATGAACCTACGTGTTCTCACTTATCACTCTACAAAATTTCAGAAATAAGAAAAAGGGTAAATTACACTAACCCTCTTATAGTTTTGATAAAAATCACAAACCTCCCTTCTTGATTTTGAAATAGTAGGGTTTTTGCCTATCAAAATTTGCTTTGAAACATCGTTAATATGGTGGTTGTTTTACATTTTTAACCTTTAGCAAGAAGAATTCATTTAGTTGGTTGACAACAAATGTCATTGGGAATTGTAAAAGGTTATTAGGATGTATGTGGTACTTTATTTGGATAGGAGATTATCTAAAATATTATTTATATTAAGTACCATAATATTTTTTATGATGTGATATATATGAGATAAAAAAGTCATTAAAAAGATAAAAAGTTGATTTAAAATTGTGATGCTTTTTGTGGATTTGTATAGTTTGACCAACCTTTGATTTTAGTCATAACATGAACAACTTAGATAAAACCTTGTTTCTTACTTACAAAATAAAAAATGTAAATACTATTTCTTTGTGAATTTCAGGACATGAAGTTTATTCTATGGGTTTCGCATGATCTTCAAAATTGTGAGTTTTGCATTTGTACATGACTGTGTAGTTGTATAATTTCTTCATACGAGTTTAGGCCCTATTTAATAGCTCAATTTAGCATTTAAACTTAATCGATTTAGATCTTAACATATTCAAATCATTTGATAACCAAAAATTGAACATCTGAATTAATTAAGTGGCACTGAATTTTCTAGGCAAAACTTGCTCTCAAAATTAAGTGATAAACTATTCACTTGTCACTGAATATGATATGCACTTAAATGTATTATATTAAATACTTAACAATTCAATAAGTTAATGGATTCAGACTTAGATTTCATATTTCAAATTTCAGTTATATCAAACGCACCCTTAGTTAGTGTAAATTATTCACAAACTATTTACAAGATATTATCTAATAACAAACTTAAAGTAGAAATAAGTATTTGTAGTTTTAAAAAGGATTCAGATTTAATTTGAGAAATGAATCCCAAACATGATGGGAAATCTATCATCCTACCACAAAAGCAAAAGAAAAGATAATCTTGCCATCATCCTTTTCAAATTCTGTGAAAAAAGAAACCTTGAGGACGCTTTGGGACTATAGGATTGAATTAATGGCCAGATTAATAGACTTCCTTTATCCAGTTAATGGTATGGGAAATGATTGATACTTACATGGGAAGGTCCCTTATTTCAAAATCAAATTGAGAAAACTATAACAAAATGGCTTTGATGGTTAGCCAGCCACTTTTTATTTTCCAATGACAAAAATACTAACCTCCTTCATTCCCTTTTTTTCTTTTTTTTTTCCAAATCTTTTTGGCTAAACCTTTCTTTTCTTTTCTCGGTTTGTCTATGGGCAACGGTTAAAATATATTTTAGGTGTTATATTTTTTAAAATATAAGGCTAATTAAATAAAATAAATAAATATAAGGGAGGGTAGGCAAAATTAACTAAGAAAAGTATATAAATACAAGAGAAGATAATAATTGTTAGTATATATATGTATCTGATAGGTTATGTGAATACTAGATGTGTTAACGAGTACGCTAAGGACACCGTTTAGAAAAGCCCTTCTTTTTTTGGGTCAAACTCAAACACTTCCTTCCCCTTATTGAAAGTTGACATTTTATAACATTAGCATTACAATGCCAGCAAGAAAATTCTAGCTGACATCTATTCCACCATTTGCTTCTCTTTAAAATTCAACACCTAATTAGCAAAATTCCAAACATGTTTGGACTACACTTTCTACCTTAAATTTATAGGAATGAAAAAAGAGAGAAAAAAAATAAGTACTTAATAAAAGGGGTTAATCACATTTTATCCCATTAAAGAATATCCTGTTTATCAGTTTATCTCATAACCTTTAATTTTACTCACTTAACTCCCTTTAGGACAAAATTGCCCTTACATTATTTTGACTTTTCATTTATCTTGTTTTCCTTTCTTTTATTTTCTTTTCTCTTTCTTCTTTATTTAATTCTTCCTCTTTCCCACAAAAATCTTCACCTTAATGCTTGAAATAAAAAAAAAAAGAAATTGCAGAGATCTATCTTCTCCTTAAATGATTAAAAAAAATATTCAAATCACTTTTTCTAAAATATAATTTTTTTAGCCTTTCAATTCTTTTAATTTTGAATTTTCCTCTTTCCTTTCTAGTTTTTCATTATATTTTCAAGAAAATATCATAAGATGAAATTGTTTTCCTTTCTTTTATTTCTTTTTTTCTTTCTTCTCTCTTTTATCCTTCCCAATAGAAATTCCATTTCAACGAAAATTTTTGTTTTAAGTTTGTAATTGCATACTTTTGGGTGAAGTTTTAAAAGGTATCAAAAACTAATTTTGATTTTTTGTATGATGCCACGTGTCACAAATTTCAATTGATGATTATTAATCAAGTCACAATTTCATCTTAAGATATTTTCTTGGAAATAAAATGAGAAACTAGAAAGGAAATAGGAAAATCCAAAATTAAAAGAATTGAAAGGTTAAAAAAATTGTATTTTAGGAAAATGATTTGAATATTTTTTTAATTATTTAAGGAGAAGATAAATCTCTGCAATTCCTTTTTTTTTTTAATTTCAATCATTAAGATGAAAATTTTTGTGGGAAAGAGGAAAAATTAAATAAAGAAGAAAGAGAAAAAGAAATAAAAGAAAGTAATACAAAGTAAATGAAAAGTCAAAATATGGGTAATTTTGTTCTAAAGGGAGTTAAGTGAGCAAAATTAAAGGTTAGGGGGTAAATTGAGAAATGAGGTATTTTTAAGGAGATAAAATGTGATTAACCCTAATAAAAGAACCTTTATTACCACTTTCACCAACCCCTTACCAGTGAACATGATTCTTCTCCTTGTTTATTCTCAGATCTCTTATAAATTAGGGTTAATCATATTTTATCCTCTTAAAGAATACTCCATTTTTCAGTTTAACCCCTAACCTTTAATTTTGCTCACTTAATCCTCTTTCGGACAAAATTGCCCTTGCAATATTTTGACTTTTCATTTACCTTGTTTTCCTTTCTTTTATTTTTTTCTCTTTTTTCTTTATTTAATTCTTTTTTTTTTCCACAAAAATCTTCACCTTAATGGTTGAAATTAAAAAAGAGAAATTGTAGAGATCTATCTTTTTCTTAAATGATTAAAAAAAATATTCAAATTACTTTCCTAAAATACAATTTTTTAGCCTTTCAATTCTTTTAATTTTGGATTTTCCTCTTTCCTTTCTAGTTTCTCATTTTATTCCCAAGAAAATATCTTAAGATGAATTGTGACTTGATTAATAATTATCAATTGAAATTTGTGATACGTGGCATCACACAAAAAATCAAAATTAGTTTTGATGCGTTTTCAACCTTCACCCAGAAATATGCAATTACAAACTCAAAATAAAAATTTTCGTTAAAATGGAATTTCTATTGGGAAGGATGAAAGAGAGAAGAAAGAGAAAAAGAAATAAAAAAAAGAAAACAATTTCATCTTATGATATTTTCTTAAGAATAAAATGAAAAATTAGAAAGGAAAGAGAAAAATCCAAAATTAAAAGAATTGAAAGACTAAAAAAATTGTATTTTAGGAAAGTGATTTGAGTATTTTTTTAATCATTTAAGGAGAAGATAGATATCTGCAATTCCTCTTTTTTAATTTCAATCATTAAGGTGAAAATTTTTGTGGGAAAGAGGAAGAATTAAATAAAGACGAAAGAGAAAAAGAAATAAAAGAAAGGAAAATAAGGTAAATGAAAAGTCAAAATAATGCAAGGGCAATTTTGTCTTAAAGGGGGTTAAGTGAGCAAAATTAAAGGTTATGAGATAAATTGATAAATAAGATATTCTTTAAGGGGATAAAATGTGATTAACCCTATAAATTATGTAGTTTCTTGTACGCTAGTAACTTGTTTATATGTTTGGCCAAGAAAAAGATTGAGGCCGTGTTATTCTTGATTTTGATGATCACAAAGTATTTTGAAATGTTTATTTAATTCTCTTCAAATATAAGTGTTTTGCTTTTAAGAGAATCAGGTACAAATGTGTCAAGGAAAGAAAATCAACCAAAAGAAGAAGCAAAAACATGGCACTTATGTCGGACGTCCTAAAGGAAGCTGTCGGACGTCCGAAAGGATGAAAAACATCAAGAAGGAAACTCTGTCGGACGCTCGTAAGGAAGCATCAGACGTCCGGGAGGATCGGACGCACATCGATTGCATCGGACGTCCGAGAAATTTCGCAAAGTTTTGATGACTCTCTGACGACGTTTGGACGCAAATGCTGTCGGACGATAATATCCCATCGGACGTCCGAACGACAAATTGGCTGATTTTCGGACAATGGGATCGGACGGTGATTAATCTGTCGGACTTCCGACGGCCCTAACGGCTAGCTGACTCTTCATCTGCCTACTATCCATTGGAAGCATTATTGAACCCCATTTTTTGTCCCCTTTAAATACAAACGATTTTGAACCAGTGAGAGACTTTTGCACACTTTATTTACAAGATCTCAAGAGATATTTTAGCTAGAAAATAGTCTCCTAAGCAAGATTTGTTCTCCAAGTGGTGTGAATTTCTTATAAGCACTTCTCTTGTGTTTGAAATTTTCAATAGTGTAGCTTTGTTGAGAGTTATCTGAGCGATAGTAAAACTTCCTAACTTGACTAAGTGAGACTTGGGGCAAGGAGGAAGTGATTCCTCCATTGTACATTGAGTTGATTTCTTTTCATCAAAGAAAAGGTGTTCATCCTTGTGATTGGTCTTCAAGTTTGAGGAAAGCTTGGTAAACAATCGGTTTGATACTCTATCTTATTCTTTTTGTTTAATAAAATTCTCATTGTTTATATACACTCTCTTTTCTAATCAACATTGCTCTCTTCTTTAAATTTACTTGGTTGGTCACTACTAGAAAAGAAGGTAAATTTTTATTAGAGAAAAAGTGCATAAACTAAATCAAGTAATTTTAATCAACCTAATTCACCCCCCCTCTTAGATTGTCTTTGAGCCTTACAATTGGTATCAGAACTTGGTCTCCTAGAGATTAAACTCAAACGGCTTGGAGTAAAGATGACAACCAATCATGCCATGTTTGTTGAGGGGAAATCTGTCACTAGGCCTCCCATATTTACTGGTTCTAATTATGTTAGTTAGAAAGAATGAATGATTATCTTTTTGCAATTCATTGATATTGAACTATGGTTTATTGTGAATGAAGGACCGCATGATGCTAACATTCTTGATGCAGATACAGGTTTGTTTCGGCCAAAAATAAGAGTTGAGTTGAATGTTTAAGATAGAACCAATCTCACATTGAATGTCAAAACCATGAATGTTCTTTATAGTGCCTTAGACTCAAATGAATCAATTAGAGTAAAAGAATGTAAACCTGCCAAAGAAATGTGGGATAAGCTAAGAGAAATTTATGAGGGTAGTGACAACGTGAGAGAACAGAAAAAGTCTATTTTGGTCACAAAATATGAATCATTTAAAATAGAACCCCTTGAGGATATTGACAAAATGTATTGCAAGTTTAATGACTTGATCAAAAATCTCGAGGTGTTGGGTAAAGAGTACACCTTGGGAGAGAAAAACAGGAAAATTCTCAATGCGTTGGGCAAAGAATGAGAAAGTAAAGTGACTGCAATAGAGGAAGCTAACGATTTGAATTCTGTGCCTATTGAATCTCTCATTAACTCATTAACCTCCTATGAGTTGAAGTTGAAAACTAAAGTGCAGGAGAAAGAGGACGCGAGAGTAAAGAGAAACATAGCTCTAAAGACAGCTCAAGGTGAAGATGATCCAACTTAGTTGGATGATGAAGACTCGGATGGTGATGACAACGATCTTGCACTCATCACAAAAAACTTCAAGAGAATCTTGAATAAAAGAAAGTTTAGAAGGAGAGGACCTAGCAATCAATTCCAGAATCAGTCTTCAAACACAAGGAACAAAGGAAAACAAGAATTCAACAAGAAACAATTGAACAAATGCTACGAATGTGGACAGCCTGGACATTACGCAAACAAATGCTCCCTGAAGAAAAAGAAAGATGAAAAAGCTGATCGAAAGCCAATGTTCAACAACTTCCAGATTACATGGAATGAATATAACTCCGAATGCGAAGTTGAAAAAGAGAAAGAATCAGCTCAAATGGCCTTCATGGCTATTGGAGATAATGAGGTAACTTCCATACACTCTCAATCTGAAAGTGATGATGAAAATGATAATGATCTTGAATCCTTTGTTGAAAAATTGCATAATGCCTTGAAGGAATCTTATGATAAAAACAAGCAGCTAAAACAGAAAATTATTTTTCTCATTCAAGAAAATGCAAGTCTTTTTCAACAAAATAAACAACTAAAAGCTGACAATGAGTGCCTTGTAAGAGCCGGATTTGATGTTCAAAATGAACTTGACAGAAAGACAAGTCTTTGTAAAATGCTAAAGAAAAGACATGGTGATTTGAAGAAAAAGATGGACAATTTGGATGAGATCTTAAAAGCTAGAAAACAAGATTATCTCAAAAAGAACATGTCAACCACCTTTATTACTGCTCATGAAAGAACATTAGCATACAACAAAAATGCACATGGTTTCACAACATATAAAAGGAGTGGATTGAGATTTATCAAATCATTACATGTTAAAGACTCTTCCATTATGTGTAGTTTTTATTGTCAAAAAGGACATTTGAAAGGAAATTGTTATGTGAAAAGAAATCTGAACAAAGATGAAGAAGGTAAACATGTGGATGAAAAGCACTATACAGGTATGATCGGAAGCCTACTCTATTTAACCGCAAGTAGACCTGATATTATGTTTGCTGTTTGCTTGTGTGCTAGATTTTAATATTGTCCAAAAGAATCACATTTGAACGCTGTTAAAAGGAATTTTAGGTATTTGAAAGGTACATTGGACTATGGTCTTTGGTATGCTAAATCTTGTGAATTTGCTCTATATGGATATTCGGATGCGGATTTTGGTGGTTGTCATGTGGACAGAAAAAGTACTAGTGGAACTTGTCACTTTCTTGGTAATTGCTTAGTTTTTGGTTTAGTAAAAAACAAAATGTAATCTCTTTGTCTACAACCGAAGCGGAATATATTGCCGCTAGTGCATGTTGTGCTCAACTTTTATGGATGAAGCATACCTTGAATGATTTTGGATTGTTATATGACTGCATGCCTATATTCTGTGATAATACTAGTGCTATCAATTTGACCAAAAATTCAATTCAGCATTCAAGGACAAAACATATAGATATAAAGCACCACTTTATTCGCGATCTTGTTCAAAAAGGTGAAGTTTGTGTGAATTATGTTTGTTCTAAAGATCAAATTACTGATATTTTCACAAAAGCTTTGCCATTGGATCAATTCATTCATCTAAGATCAAAATTACGGATAATCGAAAAAATCATCTTAAAAATTTTTTTTGTTCAAAGCTTTCGGACGTCCGAAAGCAGACGAAAGGACGTCCGATAACGTTTTTCAGCTATTTTCCCAGAAAGCACCTGTTCGAACGAAACTGTTGGACGCACGACTTCGTTCGGCCGTCCGACAGTGCAACGGTACACTTTTTAAAGTAACTTCCCTCCTCATTTGCTTCTGACCCTTCTTCTTCTCTTCTCTCTCGGACGAAAACCGTCTCACCTTTCACTATCAATTCATGCTTTTCTGAAGCACCTAGTCCAAAATTGACTCAACAAAAAAAATTTTCTTGATCATTGCGAGTTCATCTTCCTGATTTTTTCACCAAATATCATCACATTTCGACAGTTCCCAAATTTCCCTCAAAATCCTATTTTCCCATAACCACTCCGATCAATCATTTTAAAGGCTCGTTTACTCCAAAATTCTTATGAGATTCGCTCCCATACTACTGTGTGCATCATTAGCATCATACATCTCACTCATTTCACACAATAGTGAATCTAAGAGGAGGAAAAGTGCCTGCCGGACGCAAACACACACTCAGGGATGAGGATGCTGATTCTCCTAGGACCAAAAGATCTTCCAAACGTTTCAAAAAGGGAGCAGTAAAGGCTCAAACTTCACAGCCTTCTGCTGAGCCTGAATCCGGACAAGGGACTACATTTCAACGGCCCTCCCAATCAACCACTGTCTCCCCATTCTTTGATGATGCTGCCAAAGAAAAACACTCCTGAATAACTCAAAAAGGTTTCATTCCTCAACGCACTGTAAATCCCTCTGAATTTCGCAAGATAGATTTAGAATCCATTCTACGTCTCTTTGAATTCCAGAAATGGTCACATATCATTTCCATGCCTAACGTTTATTACCCTGAAATGCTATATCAATTCTTTGCCAATCTTAGGAAAGGCACTGACCACACTGAAATTATGTTCAGGGTAAATGGGGTAGATTTTGTGTTTGATCCTGAGATTGTGAATGCTGTTTTAAATACTGTTATTGAACCAGGATGCAAAAGTAAATTTGCCAATTTCTTTTCTTATGAAGAGCATCCCACTGCTGATAATCACTTTGACAGTGCTAAGATGTTGTCCTATTTTCAAAAGAAGTTTTCTGCCCCTGCTGATGCAAAATTAAATGACCTTACTCCTGTGAATCTCATTGCTTTCTCAATTATTTCAAATTTGCTTGTACCTACCGATGGTCATAGGACAGATGCCAATAAAATGGAGCTGTAACTTTTTTATTGTTTTCGAGAAAAAAATTCACATTGACTTTGGCTTTGTCATGTGCAAGTTTTTACTTCGCTTTACCACTGATTCTCGTAGAAAATTGTCTTATGGAAAATTTCTTCAGAAGATTTTTGAATTTTTCAAAATACCCATCCTTGGTGTTTGTCCCAAAGAAACGTTTTCTTCTGCCTTTACTAAGGCTTATTTTAAGCGTAAGAATCTTGTCTTTAGGGATAATTTGTGGGCTTATAAGGGGGCCACGTCTAATGAATCTAGATCTAAAGCTGCACATGATCCCCTTCACACTCCATCACTGACTTCTATTCATCCTATGAAGACTGCCACTAAGGCATATTCTTCTTCAAATTCTGAAGTGGTTGAACTCTTTCGAGATCTTAAACAACATGTTCTACTTCTTGAACATGGTCTCATGCTCACCATGTCATTCGAGCAACAAGCAGACTTCCTGGATAAAAAGAATCTTTTCTTTCCCCCACCTGTGGTTGAATAAGTTCCTCATGGCAAAGAGCCGCGCTCTACTGATCCCAGTTTATCAGCTCCTATTCGCTCTATGAGTCCTGCTCCCATTGACCTCACATCTACTCCCGTGGCACCTCATGATCTTTCCACATCTGACAAAGGCAAGAAATCAGTTGGTGAAGATGCTGAAGATGATGAAGACACTGAGGAGGAGGATCTCTCTCAGTATCTGCTCACTCGAAGGACCCCTGGGTCCACTTAGTTTACCATTTAGGATCACTAGTCCTATTAGAATCATTTGTATTCTGTTTGATTGTTTTCTATTTGCTGGATATTAGATGGCTGTCTCGGATTTTTTTGTTGTTTCTTTAATTCTGATGCTTGTAATGTTCAAAACTGGATATGTGGATGTAATGTTATGAATGTTTAGTTCAAAACTTTGTTATGAACGATCAGTTCTTGTTCATGTTACTGCCTTTTGACTTTTGTGATGACAAAAAGGGGGAGAATGGATATGGTTGGACAGTTGGTAAAATGTCTGGACAGTTGGACAGTTGAATTGGTTGGACAGTTGGTAAAATGTCGGGGATAAACTGTTTTAAAATGTCTGGACAGTTGGACAGTTGAATTGGCTGGACAGTTGATAAAATGGCTGGATAGTTGGTAAAATGCCTGGACAGTTGGACAGTTGAATTGGCTGGACAGTTGGTAAAATGTCGGGGATAAACTGTTTTAAATAAATCTGTGGAGTAGCCAAGTGAGGGGGAGTTTTTCAGTTTTTGTTCTACGATTGACTAAGTAAGGGGGAGCTTTTGTCAAATGAGAAAGAGGGAGCCTATTTGTAATCATCAAATTTCATTTGAAACCATTGTTTTGTCATCATCAAAAAGGGGGAGAATGTTATTCTTGATTTTGATGATCACAAAGCACTTTGAAATGTTTATCTAATTTTCTTCAAATATAAGTGTTTTGCTTTTAAGAGAATCAGGTACAAAGGTATCAAGGAAAGAAAATCAACCAAAAGAAGAAGCAAAACAGAGCACTCATGTCGGACGTCCTAAAAGCAGCTGTCGGACGTCCGAAAGGATGAAAAACATCAAGAAGAAAACTCTGTCGGACCCTCGTAAGGAAGCATCGGACGTCCAGGAGGATCGGACGCATGTTTCGGACGCACATCGATAGCTTCGGACATCCGAGAAATTTCGCAAAGTTTTGATGACTTTCTAACGACGTTCGGACGCAGATGCTGTCGAACGATAATATCCCATCGGACTTCCGAACGACAACTTGGCTGATTTTCGGACGATGGGATCGGACGGTGATTAATCTGTCGGACGTCCGACGGCCCCAACGGCTAGCTGACTCTTCATCTGCCTACTATCCGTTGGAAGCATTATTGAACCCCATTTTTGGTCCCCTTTAAATACAAACGATTCTGAACCAGTGAGAAATTTTTGAACACTTTGTTTACAAGATTTCAAGAGATATTTTAGGTAGAAAATAGTCTCCTAAGCAATATTTGTTCTCCAAGTGGTGTGAATTTCTTGTAAGCACTTCTCTTGTGTTTGAAATTTTCAATAGTGTAGCTTTGTTGAGGGTTATCTGAGCGATAGTAAAACTTCCTAATTTGACTAAGTGAGACTTGGGGCAAGGAGGAAGTGATCCCTCCATTGTACATTGAGTTGATTTCTTTTCATCAAAGAGAAGGTGTTCATCCTTGTGATTGGTCTTTAAGTTTGAGGAAAGCTTGGTAGACAATCGGTTTGATACTCTATTTTATTCTTTTTGTTTAATAAAATTCTCATTACTTATATACACTCTCTTTTCTGATCAACATTGCTCTCTTCTTTAAATTTACTTGGCTGGTCACTACTAGAAAAGAAGGTAAATTTTTATTAGAGAAAAAGTGCATAAACTAAATCAAGTAATTTTAATCAACCTAATTTATCCCCCCTCTTAGGTTGTTTTTGGGCCTTACAGGCCGGAGGAAGAATAATAAGAGGGAGATGGCGTTTGAGGATGAATAGTCTGAAAAAATAGGTAAAAATCTTTATTTCTTTAAGATAGCAATTTTTTGTGGGTTCCTTTTATATTTTCTTGCCCTTTTATGATTTTATTGCTTTTCTCTACATTTTTCTTTCTCGGTTTGTCTAATGGATGCCCATAGGGCACTCTTTAAGATATATTTCAGGTATTATGATTTTGGAAATGTAAATTTAATTAGGAAAAATAAATAAATACAAGGGAAGATAAGTAAGATTAAATAGAAAAAGTATATAAATGCAAAAGAGGATAATTATTGTTAGTGTGTGTGTGTGTAATAGACTAGGTGAATACTAGGTGTGTTAACAAGTACCCATAGAGTACCCGTTGGAAAAACCCAATCTTTATTTGTTAATATTTTTTTTATACTGTGTTCCTTTATCATATTTATCTACATTTTAATGATTATTGTTTTTGTTTAGTAGTCTTGCTTTTTGGGTCCTTAAATTTTTCAATTTTGAAAAGTTTCTCTATGTTTAATTTTTTTTTTACTTTATTTGCTATTTTTAATTTGTTAAACATACTAATTGACTACTTTAATACCAGTTTTTGGTTTTCATTTACATAAGACATTTGATCCGTGGAGTGCTAATGGTGTACCAACAAGGGAGGCAATTGATATTCGACTAAACCTGTTATGGAATAAAAGCGTAGATCAAAAAAAAAAAAAAATTACACAACCTAATCCAAAAAGAAAAATTCAACGGTGATACATGATCAACCCTTAAAAAGCTAGACTCTTAAACAGATCTTAAATGCTTGTGCGCGCACAAGAACCGGTATAAAATCCAACACAATAGCGTAAAATTTTGATACATGTATGTCAACGCTGTCAAATGTGCCCAGTGGAATGCCTCCTAACTGGGGGTTGCCACAATATCTACTAACCGGAGTTTGATTACTATTTTACGTGATCAGATCTTAAATGTTGAATTTGATTATTACTTTACTTGTATGGATCTTAAATATTAAAAGATTTCTTACGGTTGGATTAATCTTTCCTATATTAACTGTGTATACACCGCCGGCATTGAATGAATGATAACTATGCAAAATTTGAATTTGAAATCCAACTTTCATATGTCATGAATCTAATGGTGACAGTGTATACACTATCAGTGTATATAAGATTTACTTCTTATAATATAATTTTTTAAACCTATAAGTATAAAGTTTAAAATTTTAGATCTTACATGAATCATACATTTTAGACATGATAATAAGAAAATTCATCACACACTTGTAGAAAAATAAAAATAAATAAATAAATACAATTTCCATCACTCTATTCTAATTGAATAAATTAGTGCTTGAATTTAATCAAAATGGGAAAACTATGTGTTGGTGAGCATGTTAATTAAATAAAAACCTTAACAAAAAGTATAGAGTGCATCCATCCTTCACAAATCCTCACTGATTAGGAAGGTAACAAAAGAAACTGAAAATTTTGACATTTAAAGTTACCAACAAAAAAGTAAAGAAATGTACACTTGATCCTAAACTGAATACATCACTAAAGACGATGCTACATAATTGGTTTAAATAAGCAAAATTTAGAGGCCAAGTCAGAGACAAATGATTGGAAAATGAAAATTAACTGCAAAACAGCGTAAACTAGAAAAAGAAAAAGAAAATTGGACCATAAAAACAAGGATTAATCTTATATATACTGATAGTGTATGCACTTTTATCATTAAATGCATAACACGTAATCCGAATTTGAATTTGAAACTCAAATTTTGTATATGTGTTTTATATCCAATCGTATGCACTTTTATCATTAGATGCATGACACATAATCCAAATTTGAATTTGAAACTCAAATTTTACATATGTGTCTTATATCTAATCGTGATGGACTGATAGTACATACACCGTCAATATATATAAGATTTACTCTAAAAATAAAAGAGCTAGATTATAACTTGTTCATAATCAAGTATGAAAATCCTATCTAAGTATTTTGATAGCTGCATTACTAATGTAAATTTAAACTTGATTTAATTTGCTAGTTTTGTTGATTAACTTAGCTAAATGAGAGTGCATTAATTTTTCCTTGGTGTTATATATAAATAGTGTCTGCCGTAACTAAAAAAATCATCTACAAATAAAACTTGGTTGATTATGGTGTCAATTGGAAAGCATCACTATACTCGTAGTCTCATTATTTAATTTTTGTAAATGCATGTAATAAATAATGGTTAGAGAATGTGCTTGGAGTATTTTCATCAAATGTTCCTATAAAAGGCCATCCGATCAAACGTGTAACAGTTCATTCTTAATAACGCATAAGTGCAAGGTATTAATCAAGTCGCTAAATTCACAAACCTGCGGACAAAGATAGAAGTTGCCATGCTTGGAAATAACTTTTGCTAAGCCCTAAGAATTGTCTACTCAAATTTAAATTTTACATAGTTATTATTCATCCAACATTGAGAGTGTAGGAAAAATTAATCAAATTTTTTATACTCAAATATATGTCCTTAGTCACATGTACAATCTCCATTGCTATATTTCTCCAATTGAAAAATTTTCCAACCTCATCCACCACCTACTAAATAATGAGACCATGCATGTTATATATTTTGATAAGCAAAAGAATATAAATATAAAGATAAAGAATGCTAAATTAACTAATAAAACTCAATTTTTAAACATCCCATTACCCAGATCCATGGTCCTCTTGTATTTACAAAGTACAACAAAATTAGTTTTTTTTTTCCTTTCCTCTCATTTTTGTGGATTCATTTTATTCAACCATTAAAATTGGCATGTCAAAATTGAAATACAATAGTGTGTTTAACCACTTATTTAATATTAAATTTTGTAAAGGTTGCGAAATTAATACAATATACGATAGCCATCAACCGCTTTTATGTATTTCTCTTGCATGCACAAACCAAGTGCTGGAAGAAAAATTTAAAGTCAGTATAAGCAATAACAATGCATGTACTAATACCTATACTATATTAAAAGCACCAGTTTCAATTAGTGGATTAGTGCATTAGATTTCGTATTCTGATAATATCCATGATTTAAAAAAATAAATGGTCATGCTATAATTTATGTATTTAATTTCAATTTTTTGGTTTTTGGGTAATAACCCATGTGAAGTCTTGATTTAGAAATAAAATTTCAAAGTAATCACTTATAAGAACATTGTGATTATGGTGTTGTGATTTTGTTTTGGGGATATAATAGTATTTCAATGTGGGATGAAGTTTTTGAGTGGAAGAAAATTCTTTAGGAATAGCATTTAGAAATTAAACATTTAATAGGAGCCTATTCTAGAAATTATCTAATATACATGAGTCGTCGAGATAGCTTTTAGAAGATATCTAAGCATAAAAAAAGGTAATCCTTTGGCTATCAATTTGATACCATATTTACCTTGATTTTCTCTTTTTTTTATCCAATAAAATTTCCTTGATTTTCTTAAGCAACAAAATATTAAATTGGAAGGAAATTGTTTGGGAGAAAATGACTTATTAAACATAAATGTAAAGAAAACTTTTAGAAGAATTAATATGTTAACCAAGAGGGAGAATAAAATAGGAAGGAAAAAACTAATGAGACTAAATAACTTACTAAACATAAATGGAATAAGAACTTTTTTTGGAAGAATTAATACGTTAATCAAGTGGGAGAATAAAATAAGAAGTGAAAAAAATTAGTGCCCAAGTTTGGCAATGAAATTTATCTTAAAATTTCCTTCTTGCATTTCTCTTTGTCCCCTTTACTATCAAATGATCTACATATACTTACACACGATTTTTCTTATTTTTCGCTTTTTAAATTCAACTAATCAGATTCATCTTGAAGTCAATTCCTAGTTGTTAATTGTCTTAGAAGAGACACAAATGGAAACAAAAATGTTTGGAAAATAGAAATTATAAAGAGAGTTTCCCTTCCATCTTCAAGAAACAATCACCATGAATAACATTGGCCTAGTAATAAATAAAAGGTTTGGAAAATAGAAATTATAGTTCTCAAATCAAATATCAACCATTATGAAACGACCAAAAAATTAGGACAATTTCAACTAATGCCACTAATGGATGAAAATTTTAGAATGACTTATGAAATATTCATTACAAAAAAGTATCTTATTAATCAGTAATATATGTTTTAACTAGTATTCCGAACCATTTAACCTGACTCAGACCAAGATCTAAGCTGACGTTTGCGAAATAATTGATAAATTTGACAAGGTATTGGAAGTCAACACAATATATTTTATCTCAAAGGGAACTGTATAAAAGCCAAGTGAAACACTCAAAAGTCTCAGCCAAGAAATTGAGTTTATATTGCAACATGGTTCTAATATAAAAGAGTCACAGATGAAAATTATATTGAAATATATCAGCTACAACTTTATTGAAATTTAAACAACAAAATCCCAAAAAAGGGATGCAACAATGCATCGCTATGTAAATTGAGTCCTTTCATACTATTGACTAGAAAAATGAAATGAATTTAATTTATGTTAAATATTTTAGATGTCCTAGGGAATTTGATCAAACTCAATCAAAGAAAGGTAGAACTATGTACAAACATAAATCAATTATTACCTAACTCCTTAGTCAGAAGATTTACAGATCTGGCTAATTAACTGCCTAATTTTCAGTAAAATACTCCTATTCTAGTTAGGATCCTGCAATTCTAGAAACTTAAGTCATGATCATCAATATCAGTTCAGTACAATTGGTTTTCCTTAGATTTGGACAACAATCAATGAGGATATGAATCCGCGACATATGGAAATGTAAATTAAAATTAAATTATAAGTTAGGCCCTATTTGACATCCCAATTCATCATTCAAATTTATTGTATTTAGGTCTTAATGTATTCAAATGCATTTAATAACTAAAACTAGAACATCTAAATTAATTAAGTAGCATTGAATTTACTAAACAAAACTTACTTTCAAAAATAAGTGATATTCGCTTATCACTTAGTGTAATATATACTCAAATGTATCATATTGAGTACTTAATAATTCAATAATTTAATAGATTTAAATTTCAAATTTCAGATTTCAGATTTTAGTTTTTATCAAACGCAGCCTAAGTTTTGCTTTGCACTTAATTTGTGAAAGGTGGGTCTTTAGTTAACTCTTGTTATCAATTATCATGCCTTATCATAATTTCCTGATAACGTAATCATTGTGTAAAAACATTTAATGCTTTGAGGACTAAGATACTTTAATCCTTGGTTAATTCAGGTACCCTTGAGTATTGATCAATGATTCAATTCTGTGAGAACCCGAAAATTTTCTTATTTTTATAGAATATTACTGGAATATTTAAATGATTATTCACCCATTTTCTTCGAATTATTTATTTCGACCATTTTAAATCCATTTATATGGAACGACGCCTCTTTATATTTTTAAAACGTTTTGTTCAAAAATTCGCTTTTCGAAAATTTGTTTAGTCCGGAACGACGGGTGCACGTTTTTCTAGGCTATACTTGAATCGGGAGTGTATTAATATTGGAGAATTAAGAACGATCAATAATAGATTAAGAAAGATTAATGGAGGAATTAATACTCAATTCACGTGAGGACTCGTAAAATTATTATTTTTAAAACCCCTAATTTTGGCTCAATTAATTATTTATTTGGATTTTTGCTACGAATAATATTTTCTAACCTTGTTAGACCTACGTACATGGTTCTATAGTTTCGTTATATTTTTAAAGTGTTTCGTTTCAAAAATTATTTTCTTATAAGCTTGTTTAGTGAAAAGGTGAAAACGTGTCCAAACACTTTAGCCAATTGGGAATACAATAAGATCGAAAATTTGAGACATATACAATAGTCTTAAAATAGGTAAATTTAGGTTTAAGTACTCAAGTGATAGTTAGTGGTACGATCGTTATAAGAATTTCTCGAAAGTTTCATTTTATTGCGCCTAAATTAGAAATACGTGTTTTCACGTGCGCGCTTAATTGAGGGACTTTGGACCATTATTTTGGGACAATTAAGAATGAATAATATTTATATGAATGTAAGTGCCCTAGAGGTTTAGTGCACTAGTGCAACAAACTTAAGAGGAATCGAGCACAAAACGCGCGCGTATACGCACCTTTTGCGGTTGATTTTTGTGCCCTTAAAATATTAGACGTCAAACTTCATTTGTACGCAAAGGAATCAGATCAAAACATCCCTCTTTTCCTCTCATTCTGGCTGAGCAACAGCTGAAGCAAAACACATGCAAATTTTGCAAATTTCACCTCCAAATCTTGCTCAAACCTCCACCAAATTCAACCAAAATTTAACTACACTTAACTCAACACTTGGGAAATCCATCTAGCTGCAAAAGAAAGGAGCTATCCACGATTTTCTTCAAGCTTCAAAAGGACCGAAACTTCTGTCTTGACCAACCATCAAAGTAGGTAATGATCTAATACCTTAAACTTGTCCTATGGAAGTTAAATTACACTTATAAGCTTGAATTTGCATATGGGTTGTGGTTGATGTTGGAGAAATTGGAAAAGTGGGCTCTATGAATTCCCACTCTTGGGTTGTTGCTGATTTTGTGCTTGATGATGTTTATAACGTCGGATTAGTGTTTAAGTTAGTGGTTTGTTGAAGGAAAATTGTTGAAAACTCACGTTGAGTGCAAAGGCCAAATCTGACCATTTTGCCCCTGCTTTGTTCGGCCACTTGAATGCAGAAATTTGAGGATTTAATGGCTTGATTGTGTTGTTTACACGTTGTAGAAGTTGTGTACAAATTTTCATTGAAAAATGTTGAGTTTTGGTTGATCAAAAGAATTTATTTCCCAAAGCTGGTAATCTGGAAACGGTTGCCGTCGTAACCAGACCAGTGTTCGTATTTCATCCATAACTCCGTACTACGACGTCAAAATCAAGTGTCGTTAGTGGCATTTGAAACTAGACATACCCATCTTTCCAACGGTATATAATGCACGTTCTGGTTCCATGTGTGTGAACCGCACCACTCTTCTGAATTCAGCTGCCCTGTTTCTCCGTTCTGCCGAAATGATTTGATGATGCTGCAACTCTAGGCTTAATTTCGAGCCAGTTGCATGCTGAAACTTAGAACAATTTCTTCTGTGAAATTTTAGCCCTATGAATTTATTTTCTAACAGTATCAACCATTCCCAAATCCAAGTTAAATTGAGTGAGTTATAATCAAAATACGGTGACTGCCTTGTTCTTGAAAACCTTAGATTTGGACAGATTAGATGTGAGACTTGTTGTGGCCTTACCAAATGAATTTCTTGGTGCTAAACACCTACCAAATGTACCATGTATACTCCTTAGACTTTTATTGCATAAATGAACCATGCTTGGAGGTTTTCCTTAGCCGAATATTTGGAAACGGAGAGAAAGAGAGCTAAAGGCAGTTTGGCCTTAGTAATTTTAAACTTTGGTTGATTGGTTAACCACCTTCCCGAAGGTATTTTTCCACGAAATTTGATAGAGAGATACCCTTCATATAGGAGTATTATACTACAAAATTTGGTATCAATCCAAGTCCGTTTCGACACTTAACTAAAGGTCCAAATTCGGAACCAAATCTGGAAATTTGTTAACAGTCTTGAAATTTACCCAACTTTGAGCTACCATATCTTGGTGCTCGAATATCTGATTCTCGATCCGCTTGTTCTGCCCTAAACCTTACTTGCACCTCTAATTAAGCTATAAATTTCAATTGCTGGTTTGCAACGAGTGAATTCTGCCGAATTTAAAAGTTAGCGAAAAACTAACCCCGGCTCAATCCTGGGTGATTTGGAACAGCAACTTTAAGCTCATTTTTTAGCACTTTCCACTTCGATTCATGGAAAAGTGTCTTCTAGGAACTGGTAGTAATTTCTAAGAGGTTTCGAACGGTATAAAGTTTTCCAATTCTTGACTTATGCCGAGTGAGTTACGATTTTTCAAAAATTCATAACAAAACTGAAATTTTCCAACTTTCAAGGAAATAGAGTTTTTCAAGAACTCTTTATTCTTTTAATATTATCTAAACGTTTTATCCCCGATTTCCTAGATAAAGACTTAAATACTTTTGAATGTTATCAAACCCCTCTCGAATCTTGATTTACGAGTAATTGAGGTTCATTTTCACGGAATCCCCTAGATTAATACTAGTAAACGAATTATTCCTCGATATTTGGGATTTGGATGATAATTCACTATTATTTGCTCAGGCGCACACGAGGACCTTCAAGAGGATCCCACGGTGGACGCTTGAACTTTCCTTGACCTTATTTAAACCTAATACTTGGTGAGTGTCAGGTGTATGTAAACTTGTTACATGTTTAATTGTTACTAATGATTGGAAATCTTGAAAGTGGAGTCGAGTGTGTACTTTACCACACCCGTTCTCATTAGAAATGAAATATTAATGGTTGAAATGTATTGAATGAATGATTGAAATGCATTGAATGAATGATTGAAATGTATTGAATGAATGATTGAAATGTAATGGTATGCTATAGTTGCCTACGTCGTTGGAGTGAATCTCCTCGACACACAAGTGCACATGGGGACGCCCAAATCTCATTGACCGACCTTGGACTCGAGCCGGCATGGGCTTGGTCGGGAACCTTGACGAGCCATGAGATATATAAGTTTGACCTAGTGAGAGGTCTTGCTTGGCATACTCGAGTAGTATCGCCACAAACAAATGACAGGCGGGCCCGATATAGGGGTATGTAAGGTGAAAGGGGACAGGTTAAGTGGAGTTCTACGGACTAAACCTACCCGATTGACGGAGTGTCAATTCGTGGAGGTTATTGAATGTGCAAGTGGAATATAGCTCCTGAGAGCTCCAGTATCCTTGAATTGTTTCTGGTTATATTGCCAGTAAATTGTTAATTACTAAAATATGATTGCTTGACTTGTAAATTGAGATTGTTATTTGAGCAATGTGCTTGTATGTGTGTTCTTGGCCTCACGAGCGTTTTTGCTCACCCTGTAGATTTGTTTTCCTTAACAGGATTGAACTTGGCGAGGTATCGAAGAAACCTTCCTGCTACGCTTTTGTTTAGGGTTTCTATTACTTTTGACTTTGTCTTGGCTTTTGGGTTGTATTTTGGAATCCGAATGTAACTTTTGGAGTATGATGGTTGTTGAACACCCGATGTGCGGGTTGGATATCGGATGACTTTTATTAAACTTGAACGCTTCCGCATTTATTGTATCTAAGTTATTGACTCGTATGGTGTGGTCCGGCAATAAGTTTAAATGGAATTGCTTGAGTCCTGGCGAGAACTAGGCAGGCGTCCCGCGGATACCCTTTGGTTCGCCTTAGGGAGAAGTGGGGGCGTCATAGTTGGTATCAGAGCATAGGCTTTAGATCTTGTAGTGTATCCTAGGCTTAAAGTTTAGGATGCCTGACTGTGGGATTAATTTGAATATTATGTGAACTAGAGGATCTATTGTATCATACTGGTTAAAGAAATTGGTTACTTGAGAGTTTCTTACTTGGGACTTGTAGAAATTAAAATTGAGGAATTAGCTGATGTTATATTGAAGGAAAATATGGGATGAGAGATTAATAGTAAAAGATTGGACGAATTTGAATTATTATTATACTTGTAAGTGTGGAAAGAAGTGATGCAATTATTAGTGCTGGCTAAAGCGGATAAGAGACCGAGATTTGATGGTCAAACTCCATGTATCGTGATTGTGAACCCAGATGAAAGAGTTTCAAAGGAATAAAATGCATTTTCCTGCTCATTTACCTCCTAGAGAATTTATGATTTGAAATTCTAAAGGAAAAATGAGGATGTACTAGTTTTATTTTCAAACGACGATTGGAAATAATATATATATGCTTTAAGTATGTGTAATTCTTCGATTTTGGCAAATATGTGAATTTTTCTTGAATTTCAATTTAAAAATTTGTGAATAACTGATGAGTTTGTTGAAATTTTGTATGTGATGGGCTGATACAAGGTTAAAATTTTCTAAACTAGATTGTCCCCCTTGATTGTATACTGGTGTATTCTCACACTTGAATTCATCTATGCTTTACAAAAAAAAATAATAATAATAAAAATATCTTGAGTTTTCGGAAGAACGGCGAACTTATGTTTTTATAATGAAAATCTTGAACTTGATAAGATTTTTGTTACTTTAAATACTCTTCTTATGTTTTAAAATTCTTGGTTTTCAAGACGGGTGAGCCTATCTTTAGGTGTACGGATTGAGGGAATTTTGAGATATAGAGTAACCGCATTCAAGAACACGCAATTAGTGTGAATTGACTTGGTTTCCATTTGACACGTAAGTTAGCAAGTTGTACTTATTTCTTGGGTTTGAACTTGGAGCTTGAGGCTTTAACTATAAAACCCTAAGACTAGTTATTCTTGGAGATGATGGTGCTCTGGTTGGTGGCTTGCTTATTAAAGATTTTGAACTTCGAATGGATAACCTTTGGTTTCCGCTTGTGTTATGGTTTGATTGGATTTAATTTCGTAAAGACATGTGATCTGATTGAAATTAGTGATATTCGGACCCATTGGTTTAATTAAGGACTTAGGAGGGGTGGTGCACGCCGTGAGACCTTTTGTATCCTGCTTGCATATACTTCTACATTTTGTGACCTTTAATTGCCTATATACAGTATTTGACATATTGGGCTTGTTTTGTGACTTCTTAACTCGTACTATAACCTTCGATACATGTAAAGAATCATGTCTTGATTCTAAATATTTTTTTGCAACTTGTATATGCATTAAGTTCTTTTATGATTAATTATTCCTTTTCTTGCGCTTATAGACTCCTATTAAGTATGGTAACAGGAATAGGAAAAAGGGGTCTTGGCCGAGGGTTTAGACAACCCTGTACTCGTGAGAAAAATTGATGGATAGTCTTATATAATATAATGAGATCCTAGTACTGAATATGAATCGAGAATAATTCAGAAGATTAGATCTACCAGTGTATAATGGATTAACCTAGTTGGGAATTTAGTGAGATTTTCCTGTGTGAAATTTTAATAGATGCTTTATACGTATATTTTGATTGGTCCTGTGGCCATATTTCAACTTTTGTGAAAGTTTGAACTTCAAAAGTATTTCGTGGGTTCGGAGAGATGACTTGAACTCATTACCAATTTGTTCTACTTGAACAAAAGCGCTTTCAATTTTACTTGACTAATACTATACCCAGATTCACTTGTTTTACTTTTCACAAAATTTATATATATATATATATGTATACACATTTTGAACTCGTTTGAAACTCGAAATCAGATAGAGTTCAAGTTCGAATCTTTCTTAGGAACATGAATGCCTATTTGTTATGAATCAGAGATTAGAAATGATCGGGTTTTATGTACCAGTAGAGTTAAGCCTTGGTTGGATAAAAGGGTGGTAAAGGTATTGGATCACAGGTTATGCGAATATGAACCTACATGTTTACGTATCTTTCTTAAAGGTATTTTCTAAAATATACGCCTTACTCGAACATAGATTTAACTCGAAACTTTGAGAAAAAGTGTTGGAACACCCTCCATGTATATGTTATGATTATTATGTATATGTTTTAAAAATCATGCATTAAGTTGCATGATTAATTTTCTTAAATCTATTTGAGAGATTTTAAATATGTATTGATGATTGTGGTTAAACATTATTTGAAATCTCTTACTAAGAAAATTTAGTTTTGGGTCGTGAAGAAAAATTTGTATCTTTAACTCTAATTTTGAAAATTTTGAATCGCATTTTACCACAGATACATTCAAAATACATCAAAAGTCTTGACCTTATCTTGTAAGTCATGATTGGTTTGATTTAGACAAAATTTTGAGGAAAGAGATTTTGGTCCTGCTAGTGCGTAACAGGTTTTTTTTTTTTTTTTTAGGATTTGGAACTTGTTTCATATGGCGTGTAATTTATGGTTTCACTACACACGAGAGTAAGACCTTAGAATGGAAGTACATATCATTATATCAAGAGGTATTACTTTAGTCGTGTGTGTGGATTTTCTTAAGTATCATTCGAGGAGAGGGAAGAGTAAATATACCTGGATGACTTAGATGCGTGAGAATTTACAGGTTATGGATAGTTGAGTTTCAAATTCTGATTTGCTACTTATTTAGATGCTTGAGCTGTTGATAGGCTAACAGTCAGGATTAAGAAAATGGATGAATGAAAAGTTTGGAAGAGATGCGTATAGAAATAGAAATTCTTGACAAGGAGTTGAAATTCCAAACTAAATTGGCTGAATTCTGGGAAGAAAAAAAAAAGTCGAGAACTTAGGGTTGAAGATGGGATCCAATGTTTAATCGCCAATTTGAGATATTAAAAGTTGTGAGATTTGGGTGAGTGAAAGGAAATATTTGATGGCTTGAATGAGCCTAACGATTAGGGACCGGATGTTATATTTGGAATGGACGCTTGAGGCTATATATACATAGGTTATTGAGATTTGAACGATGAGACTATTAAGAACAAATGCTCCATAGCCTCACATAAACGATAATTATAATCAAGGGCCAGGAGCAGCGAATAAGGGATTTAAAGTAGAGTTACTACCAACCGGGAATCCTAGAAACTGATGTGCTTAAAACCACTTCCAATTCAAGATGGGGATGCTTGAATTTTCAGTTATGCCAATTGGGTTGACTAATGTATTAGCAGCAATTATTGCATTAATGCATCAAGGTTTTAAATCGTAATAGGATTAATCTGTGATGGCATTTATTGATGATGTATTGATATACCCTAAAGTTTGAGAAGATCATGAAAAAAGTACCTGATGGTAGTTTGTTAAGTCTAATAAATGTGAGTTCGATGGGAAGAAATAACCTTTCTAAGTTATATAATATCTAAGGAAGAAATTGTTGTTAACTCAGCTTAAGTGGAAGCTATTTAAGAGGAAATGACTAGAAAATTCTACCGAAATTTGGAGTTCTTAGAGGTAGTCGAATATTATCTTGGTTTGATCAGGGACTTCTAAGGATACGAGACTTGGCAAGTTATTTGAGATTCTAAATGTGAGGAAGAATTTGGAGGTGAAAATCGTTTAACCAGTGCACTTGTGTTGGCTTTACCGAGCGGATGAGGTGATTTTGTGATTTATACAGATGGTTCAAAGGATGGTTTAGAATGTATATTAATAATATATGATGAGGTGATTGTATATGCCTTCTGAAAGTTAAAATCTCCTGGAAGAAAGTAATCAACTCATGATTTGGAGTGAGTTGGAAAATGTAAGTCAATGATTGATCTGATAGGCTTAACCATGAAGGGAATGATATTGTTTTAAGTATGAATTTCGAGAACGAAATTCCTTTCAAGGAGAGAAGGATGTGAGAACCCGAAAATTTTCTTATTTTTATAGAATATTACTGGAATATTTAAATGATTATTCACCCATTTTCTTCGAATTATTTATTTCGACCATTTTAAATCCATTTATATGGAACGACGCCTCTTTATATTTTTAAAGCGTTTTGTTGAAAAATTCGTTTTTTGAAAATTTGTTTAGTCCGGAACGACGGGTGCACGTTTTTCTAGGCTATACTTGAATCGGGAGTGTATTAATATTGGAGAATTAAGAACGATCAATAATAGATTAAGAAAGATTAATGGAGGAATTAATTCTCAATTCACGTGAGGACTCGTAAAATTATTATTTTTAAAATCCCTAATTTTGGCTCAATTAATTATTTATTTGGATTTTTGCCACGAATAATATTTTCTAACCTTGTTAGACCTAAGTACATGGTTTTATAGTTTCGTTACATTTTTAAAGTGTCTCGTTTCAAAAATTATTTTCTTATAAGCTTGTTTAGTGAAAAGGTGAAAACGTGTCCAAACACTTTAGCCAATTGGGAAAACAATAAGCTCGAAAATTTGAGACATATACAATGGTCCTAAAATAGGTAAATTTAGATTTAAGTACTCAAGTGATAGTTAGTGGTACGATCGTTATAAGAATTTCTCGAAAGTTTCATTTTATTGCGCCTAAATTAGATATACGTGTTTTCACGTGCGCGCTTAATTGAGGGACTTTGGACCATTATTTTGGGACAATTAAGAATGAATAATATTTATATGAATGTAAGTGCCCAACAGGTTTAGTGCACTAGTGCAACAAACTTAAGAGGAATCGAGCACAAAACGCACGCGTATACGCACCTTTTGCGGTTGATTTTTGTGCCCTTAAAATATTAGACGTCAAACTTCATTTGTACGCAAAGGAATCAGATCAAAACATCCCTCTTTTCCTCTCATTCTGGCCGAGCAACAGCTGAAGCAAAACACCTGCAAATTTTGCAAATTTCACCTCCAAATCTTGCTCAAACCTCCACCAAATTCAACCAAAATTTAACTACACTTAACTCAACACTTGGAAAATCCATCTAGTTGCAAAAAAAAGGAGCTATCCACGGTTTTTTTCAAGCTTCAAAAGGGCCGAAACTTCTGTCTTGACCAACCATCAAAGTAGGTAATGATCTAATACCTTAAAATTGTTCTATGGAAGTTAAATTACACTTATAAGCTTGAATTTGCATATGGGTTGTGGTTGATGTTGGAGAAATTGGAAAAGTGGGCTCTATGAATTCCCACTCTTGGGTTGTTGCTGATTTTGTGCTTGATGATGTTTAGAATGTTGGATTAGTGTTTAAGTTAGTGGTTTGTTGAAGGAAAATTGCTGGAAACTCACGTTGGGTGCAAAGGCCAAATCTGACCATTTTGCCTCTGCTTTGTTCGGCCACTTTAATGCAGAAATTTGAGGATTTAATGGCTTGATTGTGTTATTTACATGTTGTAGAAGTTGTGTACAAATTTTCATTGAAAAATGTTGAGTTTTGGTTGATCAAAAGAATTTATTTCCCAAAGCTGGTAATCTGGAAACGGTTGCCGTCGTAACCAGACCAGTGTTCGTATTTCATCCATAACTCCGTACTACGACGTCAAAATCAAGTGTCGTTAGTGGCATTTGAAACTAGACATACCCATCTTTCCAACGGTATATAATGCACGTTCTGGTTCCATGTGTGTGAACCACACCACTCTTCTGAATTCAGCTGCCCTGTTTCTCCGTTCTGCCGAAATGATTTGATGATACTGCAACTCTAGGCTTAATTTCGAGCCAGTTGCATGCTGAAACTTAAAACGATTTCTTCTGTGAAATTTTAGCCCTATGAATTTATTTTCTAACAGTATCAACCATGCCCAAATCCAAGTTAAATTGAGTGAGTTATGATCAAAATACGGTGACTGCCTTGTTCTTGAAAACCTTAGATTTGGACAGATTAGATGTGAGACTTGTTGTGGCCTTACCAAATGAATTTCTTGGTGCTAAACACCTACCAAATGTACCATGTATACTCCTTAGACTTTTTTTGCACAAATGAACCATGTTTGGAGGTTTTCCTTAGCCGAATGTTTGGAAACGGAGAGAAAGAGAGCTAAAGGCAGTTTGGCCTTAGTAATTTCAAACTTTGGTTGATTGGTTAACCACCTTCCCGAAGGTATTTTTCCACGAAATTTGATAGAGAGATACCCTTCATATAGGAGTATTAGACTACAAAATTTAGTATCAATCCAAGTCCGTTTCGACACTTAACTAAAGGTCCAAATTCGGAACCAAATCTGGAAATTTGTTTAACAGTCTTGAAATTTACCCAACTTTGAGCCACCATATCTTGGTGCTCGAAACTCTGATTCTCGATCCGCTTGTTCTGCCCTAAACCTTACTTGCACCTCTAATTGAGCTATAAATTTCAATTGCTGGTTTGCAACGAGTGAATTCTGCCGAATTTTCAAAGTTAGCGAAAAACTAACCCCGGCTCAATCCTGGGTGATTTGGAACAGCAACTTTAAGCTCATTTTTTAGCACTTTCCACTTCGATTCATGGAAATGTGTCTTCTAGGAACTTGTAGTACTTTCTAAGAGGTTTCCAACGGTATAAAGTTTTCCAATTCTTGACTTATGCCGAGTGAGTTACGATTTTTCAAAGATTCATAACAAAACTGAAATTTTCCAACTTTCAAGGAAATAGAGTTTTTCAAGAACTCTTTATTCTTTTGATATTATCTAAACGTTTTATCCCCGATTTCCTAGATAAAGACTTAAATACTTTTGAATGTTATCAAACCCCTCTCGAACCTTGATTTACGAGTAATTGAGATTCATTTTCACGGAATCTCCTAGATTAATACTAGTGAACGAATTATTCCTCGATATTTGGGATTTGGATAATAATTCACTATTATTTGCTCAGGCGCACACGAGGACCTTCAAGAGGATCCCACGGTGGACGCTTGAACTTTCCTTGACCTTACTTACACCTAATATTTGGTGAGTGTCCGGTGTATGTAAACTTGTTACATGTTTAATTGTTACTAATGATTGGAAATCTTGAAAGTGGAGTCGAGTGTGTACTTTACCACACTCGTTCTCATTAGAAATGAAATATTAATAGTTGAAATGTATTGAATGAATGATTGAAATTTATTGAATGAATGAATGAAATATAATGGTATGCTATAGTTGCCTACGTCGTTGGAGTGAATCTCCTCGACACACAAGTGCACATGGGGACGCCCAAATCTCATTGACCGACCTTGGACTCGAGCTGGCATGGGTTTGGTCGGGAACCTTGGCGAGCCATGAGATATATAAGCTTGACCTAGTGAGAAGTCTTGCTTGGCATACTCGAGTAGTATCGCCACAAACAAATGACAGGCGGACCCGATACAGGGGTATGTAAGGTGAAAGGGGACAGGTTAAGTGGAGTTCTACGGACTAAACCTACCCGATTGACGGAGTGTCAATTCGTGGAGGTTATTGAATGTGCAAGTGGAATATAGCTCCTGAGGGCTCCAGTATCCTTGAATTATTTTTGGTTATATTTCCAGTAAATTGTTAATTACTAAAATATGATTGCTTGACTTGTAAATTGAGATTGTTATTTGAGCAATGTGCTTGTATGTGTGTTCTTGGCCTCACGAGCGTTTTTGCTCACCCTGTAGATTTGTTTTCTTTAACAGGATTGAACTTGGCGAGGTATCGAAGAAACCTTCCTGCTACGCTTTTGTTTAGGGTTTATATTACTTTTGACTTTGTCTTGGCTTTTGGGTTGTATTTTGGAATCCGAATGTAACTTTTGGAGTATGATGGTTGTTGAACACCCGATGTGCGGGTTGGATATCGGATGACTTTTATTAAACTTGAACGCTTCCGCATTTATTGTATCTAAGTTATTGACTCGTATGGTGTGGTCCGGCAATAAGTTTAAATGGAATTGCTTGAGTCCTGGCGAGAATTAGGTAGGCGTCCCGCGGATTCCCTTTGGTTCGCTTTAGGGAGAAGTGGGGGCGTCATAAATTCACTAAACATGTGGTAAATGATTGAAAAAACCTTTCCATATCTTTTAAACATGTTCCTCTATTTAAAAAAAGCCGGTTAGTTATACACTCAAAAAGGAGCATGTATGAGTTTTAAATTGTATTCTAGGCTTATAATTATTTCCAATCATGTCTAGGAATTACCATTTTGCAGAACTACTTAGATGGTCTCTATGGTGATAAAATTCAGGGATACATACTAAATTTTTTTAAACGAGCTACCAACAAATGTAAAATATAAGAGACTCAACAAATGTATTAATGTGCTTTTTTACTTCAAAATAATTCTCTTGTTAATAGGGAGCTTTACCTCTTTTTCCAAAGTAACATTCTTATACTTTTATTTTCCTTCTAATTTACTTGTCTATTGTTTTGAATAGTTACAAATTCTTTTATTTTCAATAATTTAAGAGATTCATTATTTGACTAAATAATACACAAAATACAATGTGCAATGCGCCTACTCTCATGCTGGTTAAGTAAAAGGGCATAGATCTAATTACTTAACTAATGATGCTATCTTTTTGTTTTTTGTTTCTAATTTTCCTATTCTCCTTGAAGTTCTTTCTAACTGATAGGGTGCATTTTAGTGGGTATTTTGGGCATTATTACACAATTAATTGACTAAATATTTTCATTAATTGGGTGGATTCTACTGATATTTTGTTTTGATGCTAATTGCAGGAATGGATGTTGAAAAGTGCTTAAATTCAACTTTTAGAAGATTCATCGTACGTGGGGCCCGTTTGAGAAACTGAAGAAATCTAATTGTAATAGATTTTATTTTATTATATTTTGAGATAGACTTGTTTTAATTTTGGGAAAAAGAACAATTTCCAAAAAAGGAAAAATCCCTTCTTGGAACTGGGGACCACAACCGAGGAAGAATTAAGTATTCTCACGTGACTTAGGTTTAGGGGGGATGCGTTTAAAAGGCGGCCCCCGCAACTTTGTAAAAGGGGGGGGGAGAACAAAGCCACCATTGTTGACATTTTCTAGTACTGTTTTTCATCTTTTGTTGACTTGAGCAATTGCTATTTTCCAATCTATCAATTGAATTGGGTTGGCCGTGGTTCTCGTAAGCAATAAGGAGACAAAAAGCCATTGCTTGTGACCTTGGGAATTGCTTGTCTTTATTGTGACCGAATGGAAGGAATAAGAAAAAGACATTCTCGTAGGCTATTGTAAACCATTGAGAGGAAGGGCTGCTGTGTTGACTTTTCCTTTCTTTGGTAGCGAGTGGAAGTCCAGTCGCGATTGTGGACCTGCGGATCTTTGCTTTTCCCGTAGCTTGGACCGGATTGGCAGAGAGCATCAGGTTTCCATCGCATGATTGTGATTGGAAGCAATAGAGAGTGGCGATTCCCTTCGTTCCATTCTTCATTCCGTTGGCCGAAATCGAACGAGCAAATCCAACAATTTCTCCAAACTTCCTACGCATGGCCTGTTCTCTAATTATGGGGAACTAAGCCCCTAATTCTAGCCGAGGGATCAACTGACGAATTGGTTCAACGATTACTGTGAGATCTAAATCGTTTTTAATTATTTTCTTCATTTATTGGTATTTATATGTTCCTTGATTTTAATTGTTATAGCCTTATGTATGATTGATTAGTGCGCAATAATTGATTATTCACGTAGGCTATTTTGCTAAATAGAGATAATTGAATCCGTAATTGTTCGTTATCTCTACCTTAGTAGCAACTGGCGTAATTGGGATTATGTCAGGGGAGCATACGATCTAACTTAAACAAACCCTCGTAGCGTGTTTGTTAGTTAGGATTGAGTCTTTCTAATTATTAATGCAATCTAGAAATTAAATCCTACGGTCGTACCTATGGTTGTTTTTGGGTTAGAGAAATAGCTAACGGTCGTACCTTAGCTATCGATAAATTAAGGAAGGGTTGGTTGTTTAGCGCGTGCGAGACAACTATAACCAATCTATTAATAAATGTTGGAATTATCTGTGATTCGATGATCAGTGCATGAACCATTTCTGAAGTGTACCCTTGACTAGAGTTTCTCCAATTATTTCTTTAAATTAATTATTTTCTGCAGTTACTTTATTTTTGGCATTTGATACCAAAACCCCCCCATTAATCTTGATTTGAAAAGAAACAAAATATCTTGCTAGTCCCTGAGGAGACGACCCTGCTTGCCACTGTCTACTAGTTAGTAAATTTAGTCAGATAATTAATTCGGGTATATAGGGTTAAACAAACTCTTCGGGAACAAGGTGAATCAAGTAACCCATTGCACACCTAGAGTCCCTGTTCCAGTACCTAAAATTAATTATTGGCTACTTTTGGTGGTAGTTAGGTTCTATTTATTATTATTGCACATGTTCGGCACCTGTCACTAACTTGTTGAGATAAGCCAATTTTTCCTATAAACGTTTTTAGATTATTTCTTATAATAGAATAATTTAGTTAGTAGCTAAATAAATATTGTTGTTATGATATTTGTTAACTAAAGATCATGTTGGTTTGTTAATAATATTTTAGTTAAGATTTGCTAGTAGAAAATTATGTTATCAAATAGTTTTATTGAGATTTTTTAGAGAGTTGTTAGCTGAAATTGTATTAGTTTGTTTGATATAAACACTACAAATAGTGAGTTGATAAATGAGGAACATAAGGTTATTTTCAACCTTCAATACAAGTCTTTTCTAAACCATTTTATTGCAACACTAAGGTGTTGTTTCTTAGTTTATGCCTAAAACACCGACAAAGTGGTATCAAGAGCATGGTTTAAGGGCCTGTGTTATTTTTTTGAGAGTAAGTGCATTTGGTGAGGATCCTTTATAAGTTCAAAATCGTGATAGGAAAGAACTTTTAGTCAAATGTTTTAACTTTTCGTGGCGAAACTTACCAAATTTGGGCCATAATTTTAGACTTATTTCATAGTCAATGATCTATGGGAGAATGATGGAGACAAATTTTGTTTTGCCAGTATTTGAAGAACTAATGGATACACAAATTAGAGACAACAGAGTTACAGCTAGGTAGAGATCCAAGGCCATCATTCACATATTAGTTTTTGATGCCATTTTCACAAGGATAATGGTTTATGAAAAGAAAAGAAAAAGCTAATAAACTATTCTCAATTAAAATGAAAAGAAAAAGTTTCACTATAATTGGTCAGATTTTGAGAATTCTAAAGTGAAGCATGATGAAATCAAGAGCTCAGATCATGAAAGAATTCAGGAAAAAATCATTAATAAGTCAGGAGGCATCAAATTGTTTCTTGATATTTATCAAGAGTATAATGTTGTTATTTTTGAGTCTACAGGTTTTAATGGTGATAACAAAATTTATAAAGAACTATGCAAATTTTCATTATTTTCTGTACAAGTTCAAATATCATAGAAGGGTATTTCATTTTGAACCAATGAGATAGTTATTTGGATATTTCAAAGAAACCATCCACTATTTCGAGTTTGACGCAAGAAATCGAAAGTAGTAGTTTATTGCCAAACTAACCTTCAGCTTGCATAAAAATCAAAAGAAGAAGTTCATTACAAGGCTAATCATTAGTTGCAGAACTTCTTACAAAAGTTTTGTCCAAAACAATGTCCAAAGATTTGAGAAGATAATCTAGAATTTATAGCAAAAGTGGTAAGAAGGAGTGTTGAGATATGCCAACTTTTTCTACAAAATTTTTAAATTATTTTTGATATTAGAATAATTTAGTTAGTAGCTAAACAAATCTTGTTGTTATGATATTTGTTAACCAGAGATCATGTTGGTTTATTAACAAATATTTTAACTAAAATTTGCTAGTAGAAAATTATGTTATCAAGTAGTTTGTTTAGATTTTTAGAGAATTGTTAGTTTGTTTTATATAAACACTATAAATAATCAATCGATGAATGAAAAACATAAGATTACTTTCACCCTTCAATATAAGTTTTTTGTAAGTCATTTTTTCGTTTGCAATATTAAGATGTTGTTCAATAAAAGAATTTCCAGAAATTTGTCTTCCTTGAAGCAATTTCCTTTTAGATTGTGAAAGGTAAGTTGAACACCCTTGAGTTGATCATAGGTTGTTTCTTGACTTATCAATCAAACACACACACACTTGATTGTGGCGTCCTCTACCATTGAATCCGTTCTTGAGTGGTCCAAGCTTGGGTTCGACTCCATCAACTTCGCAACGTGCCCTCTAAGGTCTAGGGTTTTTGCTTCCGCGCGTCTTCTCCTTGGTTCCCGTGGATCAAGGATCATATCAGTTGGTATCAGAGCCTAAAAACCAATATAACCACACATATGACACACTTTCCCATAGTAATTACATCTTGCACAATGTATAATTTCGCTATATCCCACAAATGGTACTTGAACTTTTTTCTTTTTATATTCAATACCTTAACTTTTAGAAGTTTCTATAAAGTCCCTAAATTGTTTATGAGTTTAATTCTACGTGGATGCTCTTGGTCAAATCCAAGGATGGTATTTATAATTTTAACCATTAAGTTTTTATGTGATATCTGTCTCCCTCTCTCTATGTTTAATATGACAAATCTGTTCTTTCAAGAGTCTAAATGAACTATAGAATGGTGCAATTTAGAAACAGAATCTTTAGATAACTCCACTTTCAAAAACATGATATTAACGTTATATATTTTGTTACTATCGTCATCCTTCGCATCATTGTCACTAGTGAGAAAAAAAAGGAAAATAATCCTACCTGGCCTTGGACTTAAGGACCCCTTGAAAACACATTGAAAAGTCAAATTATCTAATAGTTGAGGCCAAATTAGAACATTGGTAAGTTGAATTCCTAGTGATTAGTTTGGGACAATGAATCATGGTACTCAGTTCATGTCAATGGACTACAACTTCATGATCAGATGCAGTTATGAACATTTCCAAGATTATGCTGAAAGATTCACTATAACAATGCCCTCGCATCCCCGAAAAAGAAAAAAAACTTTTTGTTTAGAAAAAAATTCAATCCATTGAATCTAATGCAGAGAAAATGATATCACGGCGTTGGTTATAGACGGTGATGAAGCCATGCAAAACTGATTGTTTCCCATGGCTGCTTGTGGAAGACTTTTGTTTATTTATTTTTTCGGTCTGTCTAACGGACCCATACGGTACTCATTAAAATATATTTCAGGTCTTATATTTTTAGAAATATAAGATTAATTAAGAAAATTAAATAAATATAAGGGAGAGTAAGTAAAATTAAATAGAAAAAAAATATATATGCAAGGTAGCATAATAATTGTTAGTATATACATGTATATATATATGTGTGTATATATATATATATATATATGGTAGGTTAGGTGAATGTTAGGGCACCCATTAAAAAATCCCTTATTTTTTTATGTTATAGTGCCACATTTACTAGTAGTGTAAACTTAACAAAATATTGACATATTGTTTTACACCAGACACCTGATACTCGCTTTACATATAACAGAGAATCTTTTCACTTGTATAGCATTGAAAGTATAAAACAAGAAGACGACTAAGGCTCAACTGAATAAAAGTGGACCAATCTAACAATATTGAATATAATTAATTTACACGTTTAATATGCACACATGTTAAAGTTACAAAAGAAAATGGTCAAATAATTGTCTTCTTGTTAATAATAATTATATGTTAACTCTGTGATTAGGTAATCATATTACGTTTATAAATTTATAGCCTTTTACTCATATAATAATAAAAAAATGCTTTAAAAAATTTAGAATTACATCTTTTTTTCCCTAAAGTTTTATGCTGGCTCGGTTTCAACCTTTAAACCACATGTACATATTGGTCCAGATGGAGAATTATACTTTTGGTCCCTAATATTTGGCATGTGTACCAAATCAGTTCCAGATGTTTCGGTCAAAATAAATCAATAAATCTAATCCCCGAATTTTATAATTTTAGGCACATTTAGGACAACTAAGGGAATTGAAACAATGACTAATGATCAACATCAAATTACCACTAGTCAACACAACTTTGACTTTGCATATTTGGTCCCTAATGTTTTGATTTTGAATCATTATATTTCCTTAATTTTTAAATAGTGATATTAAGAGTTTTAGTATAAATTGAGAGGCAAATTAGAATTAAAATGGTATTAACGAGTAATAAGAATTTTGATTGAACTTCTTTTTATTTCATTTGTTCACGCTAATAATGTATCATATGTTTCTTTTCTTTTGCACAGTAGTCTCAAATTTGGTATAATACATGTATATTATTGTTTCTCACTATTAATAATTATTTGATAATGAATTTTATTAGTTTTATTTCTAATGATAATTTAAAAACTTAATTAAATATCCTTTTTAAATATAAGGAATATGTAATTTTTGTAAATTAAGTTGATCTTTTTTTCGGCATTTTAATAGGTTATTAATTGAGTTTAAAATGTAAACTTTGGCATTAAAATAGGCTATTAATAGGCATTAAAATACTTTAATTTGGCATTAAAATATCCCTATAATTTGGCATTTTAATAGGCTATTTAGGCTACAATTATGTTGTGTTAATATAAAATTTCATAAACACTTTATATTGGCACAACATAATTGTAGCCTAAATAGCATATCTTTGTTAAATAAGTTATAATTGGATGATAAAACACAAAGTAGTGGAAGAAAAAGAGAATACTAATTTTATAATCTAAGTTTATTGTAGTTACTACTATAAAAACTATTGCATGTCTTCTACACGTAGGCTTCAAGTTCTTGACATTCTTATACTTAGCCATTATACTTATAAATCTAGTGGAGGTAAGCAATAATGTGAAGTAATTTTAGGAATTCTTAAGAAAATTATCTTTTATTTTTTGTTATTTTTCTACCAATTAGAAATTAACATTCCAATATTAAAGTTTTAAAGCATTTTTTTAATATCTATATACCTTAATAATTATTTAATAGTCCATATAATGTGCATAACATGCCAACTTCATGTCAAATCAACTCGCAACCCATTAAAATGCTAAAAAATAAAAAAAGTCAAGTTAATTTATCAAAAGTATATATACTTTATGTTTTAAAAGGATATTTAATTAATTATTTAAATTATCATTAGAAATAGCAATAATAAAACTCTTAATCAATTATAACTGATAATGAGAAACAGTAGCGTGTGTGTGAGAGATACCAAAATTTAAACTATGATATATTATGGCATGAATAAATGAAATAAAAATAAAAAAATGAGATTAATTAAAATTCTTATAACCTATTTAATACTATTTCATTCTAATTTGGATCTCAATTCATGCTAAAACCATAATATCACTATTTAAAATTAGAAAAATATAATGATTCAAAATCAAAATATTGAGAACTAAAAGTGCAAAGTCAAAGTCGGTGACTAATGGCAATTTGATGTTGATCATTAGTCATTGTTCCATTTTTGTGAGTTCTCCTAATTCTGCCTAGAATAACAAACTTTAGAAACTTGATTTGTTTCGGTTGAAACATTGGGGCCTAATATAGCACACAAACCAAATATTAGGTACCAAAACTGTAATTCTTTCTGGGTCCGGAATGTGCCGCCAAGGGAGCTTTGACCCTATTGGCTCGATGCAAGCCAATAAATAAAAGCTCTACTTGGATTCCTTGTTTTTCCTACAAACTATTTTTGTTTGTGAAGTTTATAATAACAACTTCCAAAAATAATGCCAAGAACATATGATTTCAAATATAAATAATAAAAAAAAATAATAAAATATCCCTACCACCTTTTTCTCTTCTTCGACCTACCAACCAACATCACCACTGGCCACCGGAATCCCTTCCTTTCCTTCCCTTCATCTCCCTTCTCCTCCCTCCTTCCTCCTCCCTCTTCCTCCTACCTCTTCCTCTCCCCTCTTCTTGCAACCCCCTCACTTCTTGGAAACCCTGATATTTGGTCATGGTCCAAATCATAAGAGAGGGGGGAGGAGGAAGGAGGAGGAGAGAGGAGAAAGTGGAGAAAGAGGTGGAGTCAGTGAACGGTGATGGTGGGTGGTTGTGGTAAGAAATAATAATTTTTTTAAAAATATCCCAATAAAATTTTAAAATTTAAAAATACTCCAAAATGCATCTCCAAAGATACCTAATTCAAATGGACAATCCACAGTAGAAAATTTTTCACATACACCGCTACAGTAAAGTTTTTGAAAAGCATCCCACAAAACACTTAATTTGTTCCTTTGAATTAGAGCTATCAATGGGTCGGGTTCTGATAAATTTTTTCAAGCTTGGGTTGAAAAATAATTTCGATACCCGAATCTAGATCGGATCCGTTTACACTAACAAAAAAATGGGCCAAATATAGAATATAGGATTCCGACTCGTATTTGATTCAGATCCAAATAATATATTAATGATTATAAAATATAAATATTTCTAAATACATTCTTTTACCAAATTAACAATTTAGTAATGACTTTGTAGATTGATTTGTAGTTAGTTTTGGATTGACTATTGCGAGTTATTTGTGATTTAGTTTTGTAATTTGATTTGTTTAAGTTTGGAGAATAAATTTGTGATTCGTTTTTAATTTAATTTTGGAATATTTAAACTTGGACCTTTTAGACCCGAATCCGACCCGGACCCGACACGGATCCGTAGGACCCGGTTCTAGAAGTCTAAGATCAAGACCCATCGGGTACACGGGTTGGGTTCGGATCTACTACATAAAAACAGGCTTGGATCTGAAATTTTTAGTTCCGACCCGTTGACACCCCTACTTTGAATAGGTCTCGGGTTTGCTAAACCCTATCTTTTTGAGTAAGGACAAGCTTGATGACATTCTATGTCTGAGAAAAATGTACTAGAAGGCATCCAAGCTAGTGCAATTCCACCTATGTCATGAGTTTTTTTCACAAATGCCATGATAAAAAACCAATTGTTTTTTTCTTTCAATTTTTTGAGTAGAAGGTATAATTCTAGATTGGAGACAATGTGTAAAAGATAAGATTGGCAAGGCTATGGTAGCAAAATAATGCCCTAACTATTATATTCCTTGTCATATATATATCTTTTATCATTTTTTGTTGATAATCTGACACTTTAAAAACAATTATATCAGTACAACACAATTTCACCCTCCAAATTTGACTATTATGACACATTTGAAGATGATAAATATTTTTGGTCATGCAAAATATGAGAAATATGTCACTTTTTTAGAATGAGGGTGCTTGATTCAGTGTTTTGTTGTTTTGTTCATAACTCAAAACTCAAAATTACCTCTGATAGTAGGCAACCAAGGCTAAGAATAATGCCCTGTGGCCATAACCACTGCATCAAAAGACTTCTTGAACCACCACCTCCACCTCCTGATCATCATCATAGTTGCCCATCTTGTTCCCTATGCTTTTCACTATCCATCTGAACTCAACAGTATTGCTATCCAAATCATTCAACATTCCAACAAAACCAACTCTAGTGCTGAATTTGATCATATCCCTTAGTCCAAACCACGCACAAATATCTCTCAAGTATATGAGAACTTTATTATGGCTCTAATATCTCTTACTATCTCTGCCTTCTCTCACTAGGAGTGGAAAATCAATCAATCCCATGATTTCTCTTAGAGAAAGAAGCTTTAAACATGGACAAATGCTATTATGGACCTTTTAAAGACACCACCCTTCCTAAGGATTCTCATCTTCAACATTTGAATTGTAAAACCATTGCCCTCTAAGATCATGATTTTATTCAACAACCACAACAATATGCCTTTCTTTTTATAGTTCCCTTGTAGCCACAAGGACTGATGGACCTACACCAATAACACACATTTTTAGAAGTGTAACTCTCTGAAATCATGATTTTTTTTTGATTACTTGTATTTCTTGATGAAATTTATGGTCATTTGATTAAGAGTTTAAGTAGTTCTGAAGGACCCAAACAAATAAACACACAGGAACAATCAAGAAAAATGATATAGAGGCAAAGAAATTCATTCAACTATTCATCAAACGAGACTGTGGCCTTTTGGTTTCATATGAAAAAAAATGACACAAGAAGTAGCGGCCCTATTGGCTTTTTTAACTAATACACTACTTTTAACCCCTAATACTTGTAGTAAAGGGAATAATCCTATACAACTCTAACTCCACTAACCAATTAATTAATGACACATGGCTACTCTAATAAAATAATGTTTGATTTAATTTTTTTCTACAATGTCTCCCTTAAACCCAGTTTCTCAAATTTGAACATGCCCAACATTTTCTTCAATGACAAAAGTCTCTGTTTTCAATGACTTAGTGAAAATGTCAGTCACTTGCTCTTCAATTCTACAATGATCAACTTCAATCTCTCTCTCTCAAACCAACTCATGTATGAAGTGATACTTGATATCAATGTGTTTACTACGCCCATGGAGTACTGGATTCTTGGACAACTCAATCGCTGACTTACTATCACAATAAATTTTCGTAGGATCAACTTGCTCGTATTGTAGAACACCAAGCATGTGATGCAACCACAAAGTTTGAGTAGCACTGGTAGCCGCTACAATATACTCCACTTCCATTGTAGACAATGCAATCACCTACTACTTCTTAGAATTCCAAGAAAACACACCAGAACCAATAAAAAATGCATAACCTGAAATACTCTTCCTCTCTACTGTATCATCTGTCCAATCACTGTCTGTATAGTCAAACAATTCAACTAGATCATTTCCTGAATAAAAAATGCCATAACTACAAGTATCTCCAATATATGACTCAAAATTCTCTTAATCGATTGCAAATGTGATTGATGTGAATTTTTCATGAACTTGCTAATCAAACCAATAGTAAAATTGATATATGACTTTGCAAATATCAGATATCTCAAACTTCCTACCAAACTTTTAAAATAGCTAGGATTTATATATCCATCAGTACCCTTCTTGGTCAATTTCAATTTTTTTTTCAAATGGTGTCATAATTGGATTCGCTGCATCCATCTTGAACTTTTTTAAAATGTCACTTGCATATTTCTTTTGAGATATAAAAATTCCATTATCAGATTGAAAGATTTCAATTCTCAGAAAATGTGACATGAGTCTCATATCTATCCTCGCAAACTGTTTAATCATGGCCTTCCTGAACTCTGCAATCATTTCTGAATTATTTTTTATAAAAATTAAATTATCTATGTATAAACACACAATAAGAATATCATCACGAGCAGAAGATTTAATATATAAAGTGTGCTCATATGGACTGTTGACCTTGGTTGATCAGTCCTTGGTTTTGATGATTAACAAACTAAAATGTAGATTTGGACTAATGTTTTTATGTGAGAAATTTGTTAGAACAGGTCATTGATCTAAAAGAGAATCGAAAAGATTTGAATCAAAGAGAAGTAAAGAAATATGAAGGTTCGGACGTAAAGGATCGGACGCTCGATAGAGGATCGGACGTCCGACAAACGACGATACTCTTCGGACGCTTGGATCGGACGCTCATTCATTGCTTCGGCCGTCCGACACAAAAAGAATGAAAGTTGAACATTCTGTCTTCTATCGGACGCAGGGTTCGGACGCATGGTTCGGACGTCCGACAGGCCAACGGCTAGTTTCGACAGCATTTAATATTTGACCGTTGGAGAGCCTTTTGGAGCCATTCTCACCTTCTATAAATACCCCAAAGCACAAGAAGACACTGACTTTTTGCCAACACTATATACAAGCTTACAAGTGAGATCTTTGAGTAGAAATATTCTTTGTTGGTTGTATAAGGGGTTGGGAAAGTTGGGTTGTGAGGTTGCTCAAGTGAAGGTTACTCTCTAGGAGAAGTAAAACCTTGGTGAAGGTGAACCTATCACTTGGAGTGGTAAAACCTTGATAAAGGTTGCATCACTTGTATAAAGTAGTTCTTATTTGAGTGGGTAAGCTTTCAATTGTAGCTAGTTGAGGGTTTACTTGGAGAGTAGTAAAATTCCTTTGCTCAACCAAAGTATGTTTGGGGTGAGGAAGGAGTGAGCCTTCACTTGTTCAAGTTGGTTAGCACTACCATCAATTGAATAAGCTATTTGGTGGATTCAACTCCAAGTTTGGAAGAAGCTTGGGAGTTTGATTGGTTTGAATTTCTCTTACTTTATTGTTACTCTATTTTTGTTCTTTAAAATTGCTTATATTCTTTGTCATTGTATTTACTTGACTACTTGTCTGGTTGAGTATTTTGGTTGTATTTGGTTGCATCGGGGCTTACAATTGGTATCATAGCTTGGTCTCCTAGAGATCAAGCTTAACCGCTTAGAGTAAAGATCATGGCAACCATAAAAGTTTCCTTTTTAGAAGGGCAATCTATTGATAAACCACCTATGTTTAATGGTTCTCATTTTAGCATGTGGAAACAAAGAATGATGATTTTCTTACAATCCGTTTATATTGAATTATGGTATGTGGTAGAAGATGGTCCTTATGAAGCTAGAATAGTTGACTCTACCACTAATTTGAGTAGATTAAAGACTAGACAAGAATTGAATAAAAAAGACAAGAGATACCTTTCTTTGAATGCCAAGGCCATGTGTATATTGTACAATGCATTAGATGTAAATGAATCTAGTAGGATTAAAGGTTGTAAATCAGCTAAAGATATTTGGGATAAATTGTGTGTATTTCATGAAGGTAACAAAGATATTAAAGAACAAAAGAAATCTTTGCTTGTTTCTCAATATGAATTTTTCAAAATGCATCCTCTTGAAAATGTTGATAAGATGTGTAGTAGATTTTGTGACATTATTCAAGATCTTAAATTGCTTGAAAAAGAATATTTTTTGGGTGAGAAAAATAGAAAGATTTTGAATGCCTTACCAAAAGAATGGGAAAACAAAATAAATGCTATAGAAGAGGCAAAGGATTTAAATTCTATGTCCATTGAATCTCTTGTGAATTCCCTAACCTCTTATGAATTAAAGCTGAAATTCAAAGTGCAAGACGAAGAAAATGTAAGAATGTATAAGAGAGGCACAGCTTTTAAAGCATCTCAAGTGGGGGATAACCCATCCTTCATGGGTAATGAAAACATGGAAGTGGATAATGATATAACTCCTCACATCAAAAGTTTCAAGAAAATCTTCAACAAGAGAAGTTCAAGAGGAGATTGCAAAATTACATGGGATGAATGTAATTCAAAAAGAGAAAAAGAAGAGTTGGCACAAATGGTACTAATGGCCTTTGGAGAAGATGAGGTAAATTCTTATCACTCTTCTAGTGATGAAGGTAATGAAGATGATGATGTGAAAATTCTTATGATTAAAATGCATAAAAGTTTGAGAAAATCTTATGCTAAAAATAAAGATTTGAAAACAAAAATAAATGATTTGTTGGAAGAAAACTCCAAACTTTTTCAAGAAAACAAATGTTTGAAAATGGAAAATGATGATTTAAAAAATCAAAAAGGTGTTTTTGATTGCAAAAATAATTTGAAAAGGAAGTTGGAAGAGAAAACAAAGTTTTATGAAAAAATGTTGGAGAAACAAAATTTGTTAAAGAAAAGAATTAATGACTTGAACGAGTTTCTCCAAAATAAAAAACAAAAGTTTTCTCAAACAAAAGAAAGCAAATCTTTTCAAGGCACAAATAAGTTTGCTATGATAAAAAGTAAGAAAATTAGTTGCATTAAATCCACTTATGTGCAAAATACTTCTATCATGTGTCACTTTTGTTGCCAATTTGGAAATATGCAAAATGATTGTTATGTAAAGAAAAATATGAGAAAAGGTATGAAATCCATGTGGATTGCTAGATCATGTTGTACTAACTCCCAAGAACCCTATAAAAAATTACAATTGGTATCATGAAAGTTTTGTCATTTTATATGGTCTTGATTTGAAAAATAAAGGGGGAGTTTGCTTTTTGATTGATGCCAAAAGGGGGAGTAGGATTTATTGATATTTCTTTGTATGTTGGCATTTTCTAAGGGGGAGTTTTATTTGAACTTATTTGATCAAAGAAATCTTCATTTTGTTTGTCATCATCAAAAAGGGGGAGATTGTTGACCTTGGTTGATCAGTCCTTGGTTTTGATGATTAACAAACCAAAATGTAGATTTGGACTAATGTTTTTATGTGAGAAATTTGTTAGAACAGGTCATTGATCTAAAAGAGAATCGAAAAGATTTGAATCAAAGAGAAATTAAGAAATATGAAGGTTCGGACGTAAAGGATCGGACGCTCGATAGAGGATCGGACGTCCGACAAACGACGATACTCTTCGGACGCTTGGATCGGACGCTCATTCATTGCTTCGGCCGTCCGACACAAAAAGAATGAAAGTTGAACATTCTGTCTTCTATCGGACGCAGGGTTTGGATGCAGAACAAATGGTTCGGACGCATGGTTCGGACGCAGAGCAAATGGTTCGGACGTCCGACAGGCCAACGGCTAGTTTCGACAGCATTTAATATTTGACCGTTGGAGAGCCTTTTGGAGCCATTTCTCACCTTCTATAAATACCCCAAAGCACAAGAAGACACTGACTTTTTGCCAACACTATATACAAGCTTACAAGTGAGATCTTTGAGTAGAAATATTCTTTGTTGGTTGTATAAGGGGTTGGGAAAGTTGGGTTGTGAGGTTGCTCAAGTGAAGGTTACTCTCTAGGAGGAGTAAAACCTTGGTGAAGGTGAACCTATCACTTGGAGTGGTAAAACCTTGATAAAGGTTGCATCACTTGTATAAAGTAGTTCTTATTTGAGTGGGTAAGCTTTCAATTGTAGCTAGTTGAGGGTTTACTTGGAGAGTAGTAAAATTCCTTTGCTCAACCAAAGTATGTTTGGGGTGAGGAAGGAGTGAGCCTTCACTTGTTCAAGTTGGTTAGCACTACCATCAATTGAATAAGCTATTTGGTGGATTCAACTCCAAGTTTGGAAGAAGCTTGGGAGTTTGATTGGTTTGAATTTCTCTTACTTTATTGTTACTCTATTTTTGTACTTTAAAATTGCTTATATTCTTTGTCATTGTATTTGCTTGACTACTTGTCTGGTTGAGTATTTTGGTTGTATTTGGTTGCATCGGGGCTTACATGGACACCTCTGAAAACTACAAGTCAGAAAATAGGAATCAATTCTTGTATACTACGCTCTTGAATGTTGTTTCAATCCATATAAGGTTCTCTTCAATCTATACACCTTATTTCCTAATCTCTTCTAACAAATCCTACTGGCTGCGCCACATACACTTTTTCATTAAGAACTCCATTCAGGAAAGCTGACTCGACATCTATTTGAAAAATTTTCAATTATTTTGGACAATTAGAGAAATTATCATACGGACTGTGTCAAATCTAGCAATATGTGCAAATACTTCAAAATAGTCAATCCTGAGTTTCTACTTGTGTCCCTCACTACTAATTTAGCCTTTTATCCACCAACTTCTCCACTATATTTAAATTTTGTCTTGTATACCCATTTTACTCCAATGACTTTCTTACCAATTGAAAGAGAAGTAAACTCCTACATGTCATTTTTTTCTATTGCATGAATTTTTTCTTCCATTACTTTCACCTAACGATCATTATTGGCTGCCTCCTCATACACAATTGGGTCACAATCTGCAAACAAAGCAAAATTTATAATATTTTCGTCAGAAGGAATAATATCTGGTATAATAACATAATCCTATTGACGAGTTGGCATCTGTCACTGGCACTGTGGACGTCCAGTTAACTCAGTTTGTGGATTTTGAGCAACTGGTAATAGTTGAACATCATTACTAGCATTTTCTTGCTGATAGTTTAGAGTCACATTTGCTGTTTTAGGATTTTCAATAGACCAGTATCAAACTCCTTTTTTGTCAAAAGTCACATCTTTACTCACTATCACCTTTTTTTTTACCGGATTAAACAACCTTTAAGTACGGGAGATTTTACTATAACTAATAAATATATACTTCTCTCCCTTGTCATCAAGTTTCTATTTTAATTAATTAGGAACATGAAAATAGGCAATACATCCAAAACTCTGAGATGACCAACAAATGGTCTTCTATCACTCCAAACTTCTTCACAAATTTTTTTAAGAACACTTCTGGTAGGATACCGTAATGATCTTGATATCAATTTTTTGATGTTTACAAAATAATTGAATAATTCAAACTAATATTCTTTCAATGAGAAAGCTTTTCAACTTTGAAGAAATTTGATTCAAAGAGCAATTGAAAGAAGAAAAAGGAAGTCGAATGCTGTCGGAAGCTCACAATGACAATAGCGGACATCCGATAGACAGAGCAGATACCAGACGATCATATCAGATGAAAAACATTATCACCAGACGTCTGAAAGAATTGAAATGTCTTTTCAAACTCTCCGTCAGCTTTTGGACACAACATCGAAAGTACTAGATGTCCGAAAGAATTCAAAAGGGTTTTCAAACTCTCTATCCACTTTCGGACACAAGCATCTGAAGTACCGGATGTCCGATACTCCTAATGGCTAGTTGACTTTTCAACTACCTTCTATCAATTGGAAGTGTTAATGAAATATTTTCTTGGTCTTATATAAATAGTGCGTGGTCAGAAATTTCAAAATAATTTTTGCACACTGAGAATACAAAAGATCAAGAGTAGTTTTAGTGAGAAAATACTCTCCAAGGAACATTTATACTCTTTATAGTGTAAGGTTCTACGTAAACTTTTCATTTGTGAGAGAATACTGCAATAGTATAGCTCTCTGAGGGTTATCCTGAGGGATTATAAAACTTTCTAACTTGACCGAGTGAAATTTGGGGTAAGGAGGAAGTGAGCCTTCCTTTGTACACGAGATTAGTTATATTTCGTCAATTTGAAGAAACTTGTTTTGTGAGATGATCTTCGAGCTCAAAAGGAGTTTTGATAGTCAATTGGTTTGCAATTTTTCTCTTTTTATTTATCATTATGTGAATTTTAAATTGTATATCTCTTCTACTCCTTTTTAGTGATATTACTCATTCATTGATTGATACATTGTGTGATCACTTAAAAAAGAGGATAAATTTCATATCGAGTAAAAAGTGCTCATGACCTGATTAATTTTTTAATCAACCTAATTCACCCCCTTGTGGGTTATCTTCAGGTCTAACAATTGATATCAGAATTTGGTCTCCTAGAGATTAAGTTCAAGTGGCTTAGGAGTAAAGATGATAACCAACAATGTCATGTTCTTTGAAGAACAATCTGTAACTAGATCTCCAATGTTTAATGGGTCAAATTATGTAAGTTGGAAAGAAAAAATGATCATTTTCTTGCAATTGATTGATATTGAATTGTGATTTATTGTTAATGAATGTTCATATGATACCTCAATAGTAGATGAAAATACTCATAGATCTAAACCAAAAATAAGAAATAAATTGACTGCAGAGAATAAAGTTCATCTCACCTTAAGTGCAAAAGTTATGAATGTGTTATATAGTGTTTTAGACTCAAATGAATCTATTAGAGTCAAAGGCTGTAAGTCAATTAAAGAAATTTGAGACAAACTGTGAGAAATTCATGAAGGTGGTGAGAATGTTAGAAAATAAAAGAAATATATCTTAATTACTAAATATAAGTCGTTTAAGATGGAATCTCATGAAAAAATTGATAAAATATATTATAAATTTAATGATCTTATTAAGGATTTTGAGGTTTTGAGAGAGGAATACTTCTTAGGAGAGAAAAACAAAAAAATCTTAAATGATTTTTCTAAAGATTGAGAGAGTAAGGTGACTGCTATTGAAGAGGCAAAAGATTTGAATTCAATGCCTATTGAATCTCTTATAAACTTTCTAACATCTTATGAATTGAAACTTAAGACTAAGGTACAGGAAGAAGAAGATGAAAAAGCAAAAAAGAGTATTGCTCTAAAAGTATCTCAAAATTAAGATGACTCAGTTTCACTAGATGATGAAGATATGGATGACAATGATCTATCTCTCATCACAAAAAGTTTCAAGAGAATCCTCAATAAAAAAGATATTCAGAAAAGAAGGATCTAACAATTTGAATTCCAATCAATTTAACATTGCAAGAAACAAATGAAAGTAAGAGACCGATAAAAGGTAAGATGACAAATGCTATAAATATGGCCAATCTGGACACTACATGAGTGAGTGCCCAATGAAGAAAAAGAAAGAAGAAAGAAAATCAAGATTCAACAATTTTCAAATTACATGAAATGAGTGCAACTCCGATGGTGAAATTGAAAAAGAAGAAAAATCTGTTCAATTGACTTTCATGGCCATTGGAGATAATGAAATAACAACTTGTAACTCTCAACTTGAAAGTGATGATGAAACTGATGATGATCTTGAATTTTTCATTGAAAAATTGCATGATAGTTTGAAAGAATCTTATGCTATAAACAAGGAATTAAAATACAAAATTAGTTTTCTTTTTCAGAACAATGCACGTCTTTTTCAGGAAAATAAAAAATTAAAAACTGAAAATGATTACTTGAAAAAGGGCGAGATTGATCTACAAAATGAGGTTGATAGAAAAATAAGAAATTGTGAAATGTTCAAAAAGGAACAAGATGTTTTGAAAAGAAGAATATACAATCTAAATGAGTTACTCGAACATAAAAAATAAAACTATTTTCAAGGGAATGGATCAAAGTCTCATCTTGACACTCATGAGAAGAAGTTAAATTCTGGTACAAATGAATTTACTATTTATAAGAGAAGACAAGTAAGATTTATTAAACCTATTCGTATAAATAACTCTTTGATTATGTGTAATTTTTGTTGTCAAAAAAGTCACATGAAAAGTTATTGTTATGTGAGGAAGAACATGAGAAGAGGTATAAAATGCATGTGGATAATTAAATATGATGCTAACTCTCAAGAATCCAAAAAATTAAAGAGTACCAAATATTATTTCTTGGACTCTTGTTATAGAAGAAATCATACATGTCACATTTGATTAACTAATGATGATATTTTCAAGAGTTGTTGTGGAGATGATGATGTAGGTGTTAAAAAAGAATTTAAGAATCTCACGATTAAAGATGAAGAAAGTACGAAAATTGATGAAAAGAAATATAAAAATATGATTGGTAGCTTACTTTATTTAACCGCAAGTAAACCCGATATCATATTTTCCGTTTGCTTATGTGCTCGTTTCTAATCTTGCTTTAAAGAATCTGATTTAAATGTTGTTAAAAGAATTTTTAGATATTTAAAGGGAATCTTGAATTATGGTTTTTGGTATCCTAAATGTCATTAAGTTGTCTTATGTGATTTTTTGGATGTTGATTTTGGTGGGTGTAGGATAACTAGAAAAAGTACTGGTGGTACATGTCATTTTCTTCGTAATTGTTTGGTATCATAGTTTAGCAAAAAACAAAATACTATCTCTTTATCTACGGCGAAAGCGGAATATGTAGCCGCCGGTGCATATTGTGCTCAATTGTTATGGATGAAACATACTTTGAATGACTTTGGACTAGTGTATGACTATGTGCCTATGTATTGTGATAACACGAGTGCCATAAATTTGACAAAAAATCACATTCAACACTCTAGGACAAAGCATGACATAAAGCATCATTTCTTTTGTAATCTTGTCCAAAATGATGAAATTTGTGTAAAATATATTTGTTCGAAAGACCAAATTACTGATATTCTTACAAAAGTTTTACCTTTGGATCAATTTATATTTTTAAAGACAAAATTGGGCATTTTGGAAAAGACTATCTAAAAATTTTTTGGTCAAACTTTATCGGACGTCCGATAGTTGATGAACGGGCGTCTGACAGTGTTCTAAGCTTATTTTTTATGTTCCAAAATACTAATTTTTGATATTTTTTTTATGTTCCGTACTGTGTTTCATTTGACATTTTTGAATGTTACCATTAATGGATTTTGGTTGATATGAATATTGGTATTGTTGATGTTTATTGATATCTTTTGATATCATTTTTTTGTTAATATTGGCTGGTGATAGTTGCCGTTGATTGATTTTGATGTTAGCTGATGATGTTACTTTTGATCTGATTTTATGATAACAAAAAGGGGGAGAAATTATTGAATGATTTTGAATTAGTTATGGATGCTAAATGGAAGAGAGAGTTTTTGATGATATTATGTTGACTATAATAGAAATTACTTTGCTCATGATTTTGATCATGTTGGTATTCAATAATTTTAAATTTGTTATGGATGCTATGTGTAAGGGGGTGTTTTTGCTCAAATATTTTCAAAATATCATCCATTATTTTGTCATCATAAAAAAGGAGGAGAATGATGATCTTGATCCTGATTTTTTGATGTTTACAAAATAATTGGATAATTCAAGCTAAAATTCTTTCAATGAGAACGCTTTTCAATTCTAAAGAAATTTGATTCAAAGAGCAATTGAAAGAAGAAAAAGGAAATCGAATGCCGTCGGACGCTCATAATGACAATACTGAACGTCCGATAGACAGAGCAGGTAACAGACGATCATATCGGATGAAAAACATCATCACCGGACGTCCGAAAGAATTGAAATGATTTTTCAAACTCTTTGTCCGCTTTCGGACGCGAACATCTGAAGTACCGGACGTCCGGTACTCCCAATGGCTATTTGACTCTTCAGCTACCTTCTATCTGTTGGAAGCATTAATGAAATATTTTTTTGATCTCATATAAATAGTGAATGGTCAAAAACTTCAAACTAACTTTTGTACACTGAGAATACAAAAGATCAAGAGTAGTTTTAGTAAGAAAATACTCTTTAAGGAATATTTGTATTATTTGTGGTGTAAGGTTCTGTGTAAGTTTTTCATTTATGAGAGAATACTTCAATAGTGTAACTCTGTGAGGGTTATCCTGAGAGATTGTAAAACTTTCTAACTTGACCGAGTGAAACTTGGGTAATGAGGAAGTGAGTCTTCCTTTGTATACGAAATTAGTTGTATTTCGTCAATTTGAAGAAACTTGTTTTGTGAATTAATTTTCGAGTTCAAGAGGAGTTTGATAGTCAAATGGTTTGCAATTTTTCTCTTTTTATTTATCATCTTATGAACTTTAAATTGTATATATTTTCTATTCCTCTTAAGTGATATTATTCTTTCATTGATTGATACATTGTGTGATCACTTAGAAAAGATGATAAATTTCTTATTGAGCAAAAAGTGCTGATAACCTGATTCATTTTTTAATCAACCTAATTCACCCCCCTCTTAGGTTGTCTTTAGGCCTAACACACCAGTTTAACAAATAAATTGCACAAGAAACTGCCTCTACTCAAAAAGATTTTGACATATTTTTTAGTTCAACATACACTACATCATATCCATAACTATCATACTCTTTTTCTCTGTTACTCCATTTTCTTGGGGAGTGTATCTGGTAGTCAATTGATACTGTATCCCATTTTTCTCAAAAAAATCATCACACACCAAATATTTCTGACCCCAATTTATTTTCAAAATTTTAATCTAACATCCACTTTGCTTCTCAACAAAAGTTTTAAAAATTTTAAAAGTGTCATTGGCATCAGATTTTTGTTTCAAAAAATACACCCAAACTTTTCTACTAAAATCATCGATAAAGGTAATAAAATAGCTACATCCACTATTAGAAGGAACATCCACAGTGCTCACGTCTGAATGAATAATTTTTAATGGTCTTTTGACCATCCATAATTTGCCAGTTTGAAAAGCATCCCTATGTTATTTTTCCAAAACACACATCACAAACTCTATCAGAATTTCTAATACTAGGTAGCCCACCAACCATTCTTTTACTAGCCAAAAATCTCAAACTATCAAAATTTAAATGACCAAATCACATATGTCATAACTAATTACTGTCATCTATCACTGTACTTAAATATAAAAAATTGGCAGAACTCAAATTCAATAAAAATAGGTGATTCGAAATCATTGGTACATTGGCAATCATTTCAATATTTTTATTAAAAATGGTACAAGTACCATGCCTGATACAAATATCATATTTTTTTCTCAGACAACTAGCCCATACTCAACAAATTATGATGCAACCCAAGAATACAGAAAACATAAAAAATAATAGTAGACTTGTTTTTTAGGCTAATAGGAAATTTTTCCTTGCCAAACACTGGTACAACAGTGTTATTTTCAAATTTAATTTCACTACAGACAAATTCATCAATTTTAACAAATAATTCTTTCTTATCAGATATATGATTGTTGGAACCCGTATCCAAGTACCATTTATTTTTATCAATCACATCAACAGTATTACATGCTAATACTAAAGTTTTAGATTTTTTATTATTATCCTGCACCTGATTATTAGTAACATTAGCCTGAAAATTTCTATTTCTATTTTCTCCAAATTAACATTCAAATTGTCTATGGTCCAATTTTTTACAATTATAACATTGAATTCTCTGTCCAAAATTTTTTTGAATAAAATTATTTTCTTTACTAAAATTACCACCTCTGTCTCTATCAGGACCATCTCTAAAATTAAAATTATTATTTCTGCCACGTCTAGGATTTGATGTACTTCCTCTGCCTCTATTATTGTTACCACGATCACCTCTGTCATTGTAATCATCTCTCTTTCTCGGACTCGACTCACCTTGCTCCCTGACATCATTATTGCCTCTCAAATTTAGTTGTTTCTGTAGCGCCTTCTCTGCTGTATCTTTCTTTAGGGTATCTTTCAACTTTCCATTAATTCATTGTTCATGTAGAGTTAATGACCCTTGCAAATCTTCAATACTCAAATTCTCTAAATCTTTCGTTTCCTAGATCACAGTTACAATATGATCAAATTTCATGGGTAGGGTATTGAGAACTTTTTCAATAAATGTTCTGTCAGCAAGGTCATATTGATTGAGTTTCATTTCGTTTTTAATATCTTCACAAGTTCAAATTTTCTCTTCAACATCATCAAATTATTCTGCTGAACTCCATCAATCCGTTTGTATGTTTTTCCAATATATTTCAGACCTCCTTTGTAGTATCAACCGTAGCCATTTTTTCAAAAACTGACATGTCAATTGCCTGATACATATGTGACAAAGCCAAGTTATTTTTCGCCTTATCTTCCTTACTAGCATCTTGAGTAAGTGCAGATTCAATATATTGATATAACTTACATGCCTTGAGATGGGTTTTCATTTGTTTCTGCCAAAAATTGAACTCTACCTTTATTTTAAGTTTTCGAACAGAACAAACAATATTAGGGTTAGGGTTTGCCATATTTCAATTTAAACTTGCTCTGATACCACTTTGAAAGATCCAAACAAATAAACACACATAAACCCACAAGAACAATCAAGAAAAATGATATAGAGGCAAAGGAATTCCTTCAACTATTCATCAAATGGGGCTGCGGCCTTTTGGTTTCGTATGAAAAGAAAATGACACAACAAGCAGCGGCCTTATTGGCTTTTTTAACTAATACACTACTTCTGACCCCTAATACTAGTAGTAAAGGGAATAATTCCATACAACCAATAATTCCATACAACTCCAACTCCACTAACCAATTAATTAATGACACATGGCTACACTAATAAAATAATGCTTGAATTAATTTTTTTTCCTGCAAGTTCTTTTAGTTGTTGTAGTAGACACAAAGGAAAGATAAACCATTATATTCTTAAATTTTTTTGAAGACATCATATTCTTAAACTTGGAAGTTGGAATCATCTCGGTTTCATGTTTCTGAATCTAAATTTTTCAAATTGCTTAGGTTCTTACAATCAGTGGACTTGCCAGCCATGTTGTTAACTCTTGGAAATATTGCCATCCAACTTGAGTTTTTCCAACATTTTTAACAATATACACATTAGTGATAGTTTTTCTAGACGTTATTGCGTATCAAAGTATCTTTTGATTTGTTTTGTTAATTATCATTTGAAATCAACTTTTTAGATAAAGCTACAATTGCGTGATTGATACAACAATCAACAGCTCATCAATTACAAGCAAGGTTGGCAATGGGATGGGTTTGGGGTGGGGATTAGAGCTGTTAAACGAATTGAACTGTTCGATAGTTTGGTTCGTTTTGACTCGTTTGTGTTCATGAAGGGCTTGTTCGAAACCTTAAATGAACTGAGTTCGAACAAAATTTTTTTGTTCGATTAATAATCGAGCGAACACAAGAATGTTCACGAGTTTTGACGAATGTTCGCGAACATGGACATAATTGTCATTCGACAAATTTTAGGGTTACACATAAGACATTCTATAACATAATCCAGCCATTTGTTTCCACTTTCCAGCCTCATTTTTGTTTTTATTCCCCGCTGCTGTTCTAGGCCTTCTGCCATCCAAATCTAAACCCAACTTTACCTGCCGGCTACCATCACATTCGTCTCCGACTCTCCAACCATCACCAAGTCCTCCTCCTATTAATTTCTTATTTGTAATCACCAACAAGCCATAGTCAAGTCCTCATTCCTCCTTACCAAGTTACCAGTCACTGTCAAACTCACCACCACCACCCTCACTTCCATCGGCGAAATTGCTGAGGGTCTGAGGTGCTTAGCATTTATCACCATTTCTTGGAGGTATGTTAACATTATTTTCCTAAAGTTTTGATTTTAGCTCTAATTTGTTGAATTTCAAATTTTAACTTTTAGTAATTTTAGGGTTACTTTCTAATCTAATTTAGTATTATACTGGTTAAGCCACTAAGATAATTGACCTTAATATGATTTGAATCACTTCTTGGTTCCCCTAATTGATGTATGACAGCCTTGCCTCTTTTTCTTGGTCGGGGATGATTTTGGGGATGAAGGGAGGAAGGGTGCAAGACTTGAATTTCAGATTTTATTTTTTTTGTTTTTTTGCTAGAAATTTTTGCTAGAAATGGTTGCTGGAAATTTATGCTGAAAATTTTTGTTAGAAATTTTCATCAGTACTGCAGCATTTATTATAGTGACGTTATAACTTCTAAAAAATGAGTTCTACTGATTAGTGACATTATAGCTTCTAAATAATGAGTTCTCCTAAACATATTCTAATTGAGAAGTTGACAACTGGTTGGTTTTTCAGCCAGGAGTGAGTGGTGGTTATGTAGAGACAATTAGTAGTTGGGAGAAATACAAATTCACCAATTGAGATGATAATCTCTTTCAACTAAGTCTAAGTTGGAGATCTTTCATAATGTATTTAGATGCTTTATGTAAACTGGAGTGCATATGCTGAAGGAATCTCACCTTGATTATTCATTATCCTAATCATAATTCGAGATATTTAATGGACGAGGAAATGGAATTATTGCCCCAACGACTATTTTGTTCAATTATTGAAGTCATTGCAACAATGATAAATTTAAATATTCGAACACATTTTCACGTGTATGCCTTTGCTTCGTACATAATTTTGCAGATTATGTTTTCCACATGAATGGGTTCATGAGACAGCATTTATTGTTTGGTTAATTTTTCATTGATTAGTAATTTCATTTTTCATTCAACAAATAGGGTATGTCAAGCTCCTCTTATAATTCACATCAAGGTTCTTCCACAAGTCCTATTATGGATCCTATCAATGAAGTTGTGATGCTTGTTGTTGGTGATGAGGAAGATGATGAGATGCATGAAGATGTTGATATTGAAATACTTGCTGAAAATAAGGAAAAAAATGAGGCTAAACCATTTCAAAAAAAGACTAGAACGTTGAAGTTTGAAGTATGGAGTGACATGGATCGAGAACCTCAAACTGATGGATCAATTAAAGTGACTTGTAAACATTGCAAAGAGGTATAGAAGATGAATGCTAGTGGCACAACAACAACTGACACTAGACATTTGAAGAATTGTCTACAAACGAAACTAGCAGATGAGGGGGTACAAAAGGATGCAACAACAAGTTCTTTCCTTCACAACAAAAACACCATCGGATGGTATGACCTCAATAACAAACTTTAGATATGATCATGCTAACGTACGGGAACTTGCATCCCTTATGGTTTTGGCACATGAATACCCTTTTTGCAATGTTGGATCATGAAATTTTTAACAAGTTCATGAAAGTTGTTTCTCCATATTATATAAAGATTAGTAGGCAAACTGTGAAAAAAGATTGCATTTCTACTTATAAATTGGAAAAGAAGAAGCTGATGTCATTGCTAAAGGGGGTCAATAAAGTCAGTATCACAACAGATTTGTGGAAATCAAATCAGAAAATTCAATATATGGTTGTAACTGGACACTTTATTGATTTCAATTGAGTGCTACAAAAGCGTGTATTGAATTTTTGTAATGTCTTTCACCCACATACTGGAGTTATTATAGTTGATGCTCTTAACAAGTGTTTCAATGAATGCAGCATAGAGAACAGAATTTATATTATTATCATGGATAATGTTTTGTATAATGATGTGTGTGTTAGGAGGCTAAAAGATGAGTTTTTGTTGAGAAAACAATTAAATATTGGGAGAAAATACTTTCATGTTCGTTGCTGTGCACATATACTTAATCTTTCGGTGCAAGATGGTCTTAGCCAAATGGGAGAAGTAATTGATACTGTTAGAGAGGGGATTAAGTACTTAAATTATTCTGAGTCCTGCCTCACTGAATTCAGCAAGATAAAAAAGTAGCTTTGTTTATCTCCAAGAAAATTGATTCTAGATTGTCCAACATGTTGGAATGGGACATATTTGATGTTATCTTCAGCTATAGAATTTAAAGATGTATTTTGGAGGTATACAGACATTGATCTTGGCTTTCATTATGTTCCTAGTGAATATGATTGGATGAGAGTTGAAGAAGTGTGTCAATTTGTGGGTATTTTTCATGAAATAACTAATATGATTTCTGGAAGTGAATAACCAACTGCCAACATTTTCCTGCCTGAGATTTATAGAATCAAGGAGCTTCTAAATGAAAAATCTGTTAATCCTTCTAGCCACATAAGGGCTATGGCTGCAAGCATGGTTTCAAATTTGACAAATATTGGGGTGAAAGTAATATTCTGCTTTATTTGGGTGCTATTTTAGGCCCAAAATATAAAATGGTACTCATTGACTATGCCTTTCCAATTATTTATGGTAGTGAAACAACTCCCATATACATTGTTGAAATAAAAGAGGTTTTGAATGACCTTTATAATGAGTATGTTTTTTCATTCACTCCATGTTCTGCTGAGGATGTGCAGTTGCCAAAATGCAGAAAAGCTGAAATTAGTCATGCTTGTAGTTCAAGTTCTATGGTGGTAGAAGAAATTGGAAAAAACGTCTTAACTAGAAAAGCTAAGTTTGAAATGCATGTGAGTAGCAAAGAAGAAATACCACCGGAAGAATCCGTATTAGATGTTTATTTGAGTGAAAATAGATACAGTGGTGCTACGAGTGCAAATCTGGATGTCTTGAATTGGTGGAGACAAGAAAGATGGAGATTTCGGGTGTTGTCAAAACTGGCTGCTGACATGTTAGCTATTCTAGTTACTACTGTAGCTTCAGAGTCTACTTTTAGCACTGGTGGTAGAGTCATTGTAAACTGGTGGTAGAGTCATTGATGATTCATTTTTTCCTTTGGTAGGAATCATCAATTGCTGATGGCTTGAAGGCATATGAAGAAGTTATACTTCCAGATTGAAAGAATGCAGTTCATTATACTCATTTTAATTTTTTAAGTTTCAGTCTTTGGTTGGTTGTGTTGAAGTTTACAATGTTTGTCTTTTCTCTATATGCATGTATGATGTCTGGTTCATTTGGATTGATATTTTTAAAACTAGTTGAAAACTTTTGTAGTTGATTATTATTCTAGTCTTTGCAGAGTTTTGGGGAAAAAAAATCGCATGCCTTAGTCCACCTAGTTCTTTTCAACTACAATGAATTTGGTCCAGTTACTTCATATTCTCTGCTGTGGCTGATGCATTCAAGTAGATAGATGATGTGGAGCAAATTTGTGCGTCTTATGGCTGGACTTTTATATTTGGATGACAAATTGCTTTGTTTTATTTGTTGTTTTTATGTTAATGTTGGTTATGCAGTTAATGAATAATGGAATTTAGTCATTTAGTGCTTTAATGATTTTTTAAGATGATTAATGGTTTGTATGGCATATTTAATGTCTAGAACAATCTAGATTTGAGCTTTTCGAGCGTGTTCGCGAACGGCTCATTTATGTTAAACGGGTCAAACACGAACTCGAACTTGAACATAAACTTTGCTTAACGAGTCAAACACGAACACAGATTTGGAGTTCGAAAGTTAACGAACGAACATGAATCTTGTTCGAATCGCTTAATGAACAGAGTTTAAACATGAGTTATTCGATTCGATTCAACTCGTTTATAGCTCTAGTGGGGATTGCATCACCTAAAAGCTCCCCTGTTCCTGCACCATCACCCAGTAGCTCCTTCTCCACTCTGCCTCCCGGCCCATGCCGCTACCCCTGTAGGTGCCTAGCCCCGTCTTATTACTATGTTTATTTTTTATGTGACCTTATTTTTACCTATATATGACACTATAAATAGATTTACTAATCATTCTTTTAATTTTTAGCAAAAAATTTAACACGAGATAAAATTTAAACATTAATTTGATCTTGTGAATCTGTTTCTCTATATTTGATATTGCATAAATTCTAAATAAATTATCATTATTTTTTAGAAACAACATGCCATAACCAAAAAAAAAAAAGTAAACTACCATAACAAAAATTTTATCATAAAAGATTAATAAAAATTTATATTATATTATATTATCAGAAGAAAATATCGTATTTCATATAACATATATATAATATATTATATTATGTATTTTATATATTATGTATTTTATATATTATATAATGGCTCCATTTAAATTGGACTATTTATTATAAATTAGTTTTTTACAAACAATGGTACAGTCATACACAAACACAAAACATCTAATTAAAAAAAAAACTACCCCTTCTTTCTTCTTCCACCCATTATCCACCACCACTTTCACCTCCACACATCACCACCTGCTACCATCTCCACCCACTATTGCCATTACCTCTTCCTACCACTGCCCCTTCCCCCTATCTTCTTTCCTACCTCTTCCCTTTTCTCTCCCTCCTCTCTCCTCGTCTCTCCTTTCTTCTTCCTCCTTTGACCTACTCCCTCTTCCGCACCTTTCTCTCCTCCTCCCTGACTCCCTCGTCCTCCCTCCTTCCTTCCCTTCTCTCGCAACCCCCTTTCCCCCTTCCTCCCCTCTTCGGTCATAGCCTGTGACCAAATCATGTCTCGAGTGGATAGGGAAGGTCTATGCCACACTAAGAAAGCAATCACCTGATGTTAAGGCACCGATTTAATCCAACTCAGCATACATCCTTGGCGACCATAAGAAAGAAAAGGGATTCGTGCCTAGTATGCAGTAGGGTGATTGTTAGTGGGTGGCTCATGATAAAGAATAGTAGTAGGAGCCCACCCAAAAAGAGGAAAGAGGGGGAGTGCGGGAGAGGAGATGGAAGGAGGAAGTATGAAGGAAGGAGGAAAAAGGGAGGGAGAAAAGAGAGTAGATAGGAGAGACGAAGAGGTGGGGAGGGAGGAGGAGAGGAGGGGGAAGAGGGAGGGCAAGGAGAGAGAATGAAGGGGAAGGGAGTGGTAGCAACAGTAAATGATGGGTAGTGGTGTCAATTTTGAAAAAAATTCCCAAAAATTTTAAATTCTAAAATTATCCCAAAATACATCCCAGAACACCTCCACAAATACTACTAAAAATATCTACAGTAAAATTTTTTCGCATACATTGTCATAATAAAATATTTTAAAAACACATCTAAAAAGTAATTAATTCATATGGAATAATATTAAATTAATGAGAGGGTGGGGGTGGGGTCCCGTCCCGTTTAAAGCAGGAGGAGATTTTCTCATCCTGCCCCCATCCCTCCCTCTCCTACATTTCTCCCTGTACTAGTGAGCACCTGCGAGACAGGTGTTCGAGGATACCTTTGTCCCCACCCTATTTTAAACAAGGGGGATACTTCGCACCCCGCTCACCTGCATTTCTCCACCCTCATTGAGCCCTATTGTCATCCCTAATTACAAACAAACTTGTTGTAATTGATGAGTTGTCACATAATTGCTATTAGATGGCCAAATAGTTCATGCTCTTTCAAAGTGTTTATCCATTCAACTTCAAACAGGCGATTCTATTGAGCTGTGTCCATTTAATTGACAGTGTTGGTTTTATTCTCTTTTTTCTAATTTTTTTATTTGTTTCTCTTTCACTACTTTAATTTAGCATACTGAGGTTAAATCTTTGGATTTTGCGAAAATGTTATCTGTCAATTTTACTCTCAATTAAAAAATGTTTCTCTTTGAGTATTAGTTTGCTGCCATTTTTATAGTTAAGTTGATGGTCAATCTAGATATTTTGTAGATAACATTATTAAATATAAACTAAAGAAAATTTGCTTGATTCTTGGAGACAATTATTTATACACGTGTACGTATCTATTTTCGCACTTATGTTGGAGGCAGAATTTTTGTGTAGAAGACAAAGTTATAAATATAGGAAAATGTTTATCTTTCACAAGTGTGATTTTGAATATTTGGAATTGTGTATTAACTTTTCCTACTTCTTTGGCTTATTGATTCACATATGATATCTAATTTTTCTTTACTATCAAGATGATTTTAACCAAAGCAATAATAAGAATCAAGTCCATAAAATGTAATAAGGAGCTAAATGCCTGTTTTTTTAAATTAATAGACAGTTGCATTTAGAAATTGTCAATATTTGCTCCGTAGTAATTGAAACTAAAAACCCAAAAGAGAAGACAAATAGACAATAGAATCTACAAAATTGAAAATAAGCCTATTGCTTGAATAAACTCATTTCAGCAAATTAATTGAACTGACTAACCTTGAAGAAATGGGTGGGAGAAGGATCTTTTCCTTTAATAAGAATTTTTTGCAATGTTTACAAGAAACATATTCTTTATTCTTGTTAAATGTGATCAATTGACTACTTTGTACGTTTTATGCCCAGGTTTTATGCTTCTTCTACGTTTTGGTAATCGAAACAGGCTTGGCAAGGAAAATCATCTGCTTCCTACTATGTATCTTTTGCTGAAATTATGACAAAGAATTTTAAAGTAGGGTGGATATACTTGAGGATTAGGAATAAAGTGGCTTTGGATTTTATATCCACTAAATCACAATCTCCATATCTGTCCAAGTAAAATAATGTTAATTGGACTCCTTTCATCTTTTCTTATACTCTTCACCCTACTTTGATACATCTATGTCGCGCCCCATTTTTTAATGAAAAATAACGTGTTCATAAAAATGAATTTTGATTAATTTTTTATTTGAAAAAATGAGTTTTGATTTTTAAAAAATAAATTAAAAATGGGCCTAGAATGGGACTAGAAAGTACAACGATTTTGGCCCAATTAAAAGTTTAAAAAGGATTTTTTAAGAAAAAATAAGAGTTGCCACTTGATATTGAGTTAAGGTGTATCAAGACATCTAAAATGAATTTTAAACAAAAAAGTAGAGAAAAATCCTTTTTAAAAGACTCCAAAACTTTGAAAATCAGAGAAAAGGAGTCAGAAATCACATTTGAAGAAAGAGAAGGCAATGATAAAATTCAAGGCACCCGTTCAACCTAACCAAGGCTAGTTGCATGATCCAGTCAAAAAATTTTCTTATTTTAATCTAAAAATTTATCACATTTGGATGTCACTATATGGATGTAAAACTTAAAACCTAGGAGGATATCGAGGGGGGGGTCGGAATATCTCTTCAAAACTTAATTGGTGCAAATTTGCCTTTGGCCTCCTCTTATACTAGCAAAATCCGTTTCAGCACTTTGTCTTCTTTTTTGAACAATCGCCCTTTGACCTTCTTGTTGTAAGCACGGGTCATTCTCTTTTGATAGTACTGACCATGACAAATGGCATTTAACCTCTTCTCATCAATCAAAGACAACTGCTCATGACGTTGTTTAATCCAGTCAGCTTCATCCAGTTTGGCCTCCATTAGTATGCGCAGTGAAGGAATTTCAACCTCAACTGGCAGAATTGCTTCCATTCCGTACATAAGGTTGTAAGGCGTTATCCCAGTAAAAGTCCGAATAGCAGTCCTATAGGCCATTAACGCATAGGGGAGCATCTCGTGTCAAGCACGGTGTCTTTCGGTCATTTTACGAATTATCTTCTTCAAGTTCTTATTTGCGGCTTCCATAGCTCTATTCATCCGTAGTCTATAAATGGTAGAATTCTGATGCTTGATTTGAACTGCTCGCACAACCCATCCACCATGTCATTATTGAGATTCTTTACATTGTCGGTGATCAATGTCTCTGGCACACCAAAATGACAAATGATGTATTTTCTTAGAAAATTGGTCACCGCCTTCTTAGTCATATGTTTGTAAGATTCAATTTCGACCCATTTAGTAAAGTATTCAATTGCCACCAGAATAAAACGATGCTCGTTTGAAGCAGGAGGGTCAATGGTTCCAATTACATCCATACCCCACATTGAACATGGTCAGGGAGCAGTCATATCGTGTAATTCTGTGGAAGGAGTGTGCATAACATCTCCATGCAATTAACATTAAATGCATTTCCTAATAAAAACTACACAATCATACTCCATAGTAAGCCAAAAATACCCTGTCTTCATGATTTTCTTTGCTAATAAATGACCATTCAGATGTGACCCACATACTCCACTGTGCACTTCTTTCGTCAAATAATCTGCTTCATCTTCATCAACACATCTTAAAAGGCCCAAGTCTGATGTTCTTTTGTAGAGCACCTCTCCGTTTAAGAAAAACTTGGATGATAATCTACGCAAAAAACTTTTGACAGTTGTATCAACACTTGGAGGATATGACCGGATTTTGAGAAATTTCTTAATATCGCTGTACCAGGGACGGCAATCAGAAGATTTTCCACAACTAGACAATGTGCAAGATTTTCTTGTAACTGAATCTGGATAGGTTCAATCACCAACTCGTCTGGATGTTGAATCATTGAAGATAAAGTGGCCAGAGCATCAGGAAAAATATTTCTAGCACGTGAAATGTGCCTGAACTCCAAACTTCTGAATTTATTTGCTAAATCTAGTAAACTGCAATGATATGGCAAGATCTTTGAATCCCGAGTGATCCACTCTTCGAGCGTTTGGTGCACGAGCAAATCGGAATCACTGAACACTATTAAATCCTTGATCTCCATGTTCAACGCTATTTTTAGCCTAAAAATGCAAGTCTCATATTCAGCCATATTGTTAGTGTAGAAAAATCACAGTTTAGCGGAATCGGGATAATGCTTTCCTTCAGGTGATACTAGAACAGCTCCAATACCAGTTCCGAAAGAATTTGAGACACAATCAAAGAACAGTCTCCACTCAGAGCATTGATCATTCATATCTTCTGCTATACTAATGAACAGGACCTTTTCATCTGGAAAATAAGTGTGAAGCAGTTGATAATCATCTTCCCTTGGATTTTTAGCCAAATGATCTGCTATAGCCTGGCTCTTGATTGCCTTTTGTGTAGTGAAAATGATGTCAAATTTTGAAAGAATCATCTGCCATTTCGCCATAGGTCCCGTCGGCATAGGTTTTCCTAACAAATATTTCAAAGGGTCGGAGTGGGAAATGAAATAGGTAGTATGATTGAGCAAGTAATGCCTCAACTTTTGAGCGGCCCAAGCTAAAGCACAGCAACTCCTCTCAAGAAAAGAATAATTGGCCTCATATGCAGTGAACTTCTTGTTGAGGTAATAGATAACTTGCTTCTTTTTTCCCGACTCATCGTGTTGTCCCAATACGCATCCCATAGCGTCATCCAACACAGATAGGTACATGATCAAAGGTCGACCAGATTTGGGTGGCACTAAGACCGGAGGGTTCAACAGATAATCCTTGATCTCGTCGAAAGTTTGCTGACATTCTTCGTTCCAGTGCATCGGCGCATTCTTTTTCAATAACTTAAACAAAGTCTCACATGTGGCTGTTAACTAAGTGATAAATCTGCCGATAAAATTAATTTTTCCCAAAAAACTCTTCACATCCTTTTCAATCTTCGGTATAGGCATCTCTTGTATTGCCTTGATTTCCACTGGATCGATCTCAATTCCCTTTTTACTGACAATAAATCCTAACAATTTTTTGACGGGAGCTCCAAAAGCACACTTTGCAGGATTTAGTTTCAAGTTATATTTTCTTAATCTTTCGAACAATTTCTTTAAGTCAACCAGATGATCCTCAGCCTTCTTGGATTTAATGATAATATCGTCTACATAAACTTTCATCTCCTTATGAATCATGTCGTGGAACAAAGTAGTCATAGTCCGTTGATAGGTAGCTCCAACATTCTTCAATCCAAACGGTATTACCCGATAGCAGAAGGTTCCCCACGGAGTAATGAAAGTAATTTTCTCTCTATCTTCCTCAACCATCAAGATCTGGTGATACCCGACGAAACAATCACAAAAAGATTCAATTTCATGCCCAGCAGTATTGTCCAGAAGAGTATGAATGTTCGACAATAAAAAATCATCTTTCAGACTGTCTTTATTGAGATCCCTGTAGTCGACACAGACTCGCACTTCTCTATTTTTCTTCAGAACAGGTATGGAATTTGAAAGCCAAATAGGGATAATGAGACACCATGATGATTCTGGCATTAAGTTGGTTCTCGATTTGCTCCTTGATTTTGAGACTCATATCTGGCTTGAATTTGCTTTACTGGTTGAAAATTCGGATCAGTCGGTAATTGATGGACCACTATGTCTGTAGAAATACCCGTCTTGTCATCATAGGACCAAGCAAATACATCTTGAAACATGGTTATGAATTCAATCATCTCTTTTCTCTATCCCTTACTCAAGTGAATGCTAATTTTTATCTCCTTGACATCGGTCTCAGTGCCAATATTAATGGTTTCTGTTTCTTCTAAATTCAATTTAGATTTCTCTTTATATTGTTCAAAATTCTTTAACAAAGATTCTGATTCTTTCTCGCTATCACTCTCGTTTTGAATTTCTGATTCCATAATTTTGAATTCGTGAGAGATATCGAGATTGCAATCATCAAATTCCGGAATAGTGATATCCAAAGGGTCAATGTGTTTTATTTTTGGCCATCTGAAAAAAGAATGAGATAGATACAACAATGCATAAGTAAAATAATTTGGAAAATAAACACTGTGCATTTCATTAAATTTCACATAAAGGACAAAACGTCATAACATGCTGCTTAACAAAAGATACGTCATTTAACATAAGACTTGTATTGAAAAGGCAATTGATTCAAAGCTATTTACAAAATTGAAAGACAAAAGATGAACAATGCGAATGCTTTCTCTCATGTCTTTCAACCAAAGACAATCTCCTAAATTTATCGAAATTCCCTTCGGGGGGAAGGAAATTACTGGTCAATTCTTCATCACTTCCATGGGAACTTCTAGAAATTCTGGATCCTCTGACAGCTCACCCTCATAAGTGACCCCTACAAATAGCTCAGACAAACCGATATCCACCTTCTCGATTGGGTCCACTTCAGATTTAATCACTTCTGATGGATAGGGAAAAGTGCAGTACAACGGTGGGATGCTCCTGATAATTTGTTTTCCTTCCTTTTCTACTCTTTTACGATCCAACATTTCTTTCTTGTCCCTGGCGGTAGGTTGAAACCCAAGTCCAAAGGTGTTATTCTTTCCTCGAATCTCTATTGGTTCTAGAACTCCTTGCAATTACGCCCAAGATCCTTGCCTATCTTGTATCCTCCTTGAATGATCTCTTTAGCCATCATGACGCTAGCTTCTGGTAAATTCATTCCCACCACTGACTTTTCCTTAGACACCCATCCTACTGACACAATATCAGCCACATAGTGAGGAGAAATCAGAGTTTTTCTACCATTTCCTTCTTCCAATGCAGGGTTGACGATCATAGTGCAATCATCCTCTGCAAATACTGTGATCAATTGGCCATTTACCACAAACCTTAATATCTGATGGAGCGAAGATGGTATAGCGCCCGAAGTGTGAATTCAAAGTCGCCCAAGCAGAATGTTATACACGCTTGAGAAATTCATAACTTGGCACATGACTTAGAATTGAGCAGGTCCGATTCTAGTCCTAAATCTACTTCTTCCATTGATTCTCTTTGTGCTCCATCAAATCCTCTCACCACAGTCGTAAATGGTCAGAGCTTAGTTTCTTGAAAACCCAACTTAACTAAAGTATTCCATGGACAGATATTTAGAGCAGATCCATTGTCCATCAAAACTCTCGACAATAATTTTCCATGACAATGAACAGAGATATACAGTGCTTTGTTGTGCCCAATCCCCTCAAAAGTTAAGTTCTCATCAGAAAAAGAAATTTGGTTAGAAGTGAAAACATGCTCAACTACATGGGTAAATTTATCAACTGGAATATTTTTAAGCACTTGAGTTTCAGTTAACACCTTTAACAGAGCTTCTCTATGAAGTTCAGAAGTTAAGAGCAGTAAGTTTTTGAAGGTTCACACTCAAAAGGTATCACATTTAGGATAAAAGGATCAACATTTTCCTTGACTTTGTAGGTTTCTTCTTCTAGTATGAATGGTTCTTCAATGACCCCTATTATCTTAGCTTCATCGACAATGTATTGAGTAGGTTCCTCGATCTCCTTGCCCACGGTAATAACTCTAACAGTATCCTTGTGCACAGGAAGAGGGTTTTTGCTAACACTTGGTCCTTGTTCTTCTCTTCTCCTCAAAATTATGTCTCCGGCCTCAATTATGTCTTGAATTTTATATTTAAGTACCCAATAATTGGCAGTAGAATGTTCAGGAGCTCCAGAATGATAAGCACAAAAAAATTGAGAATCATAACCATTGGAAACTCCTTTAGGGTAGATTTTAGGAGGTATCGTACCAATTTTTCCTGCAGTTTTGAGTTGTTCATATAATTGATCCAGGGGCTGACCTAGATTGATGAAAGTTCTGTATGGGATTGGGTTTCGTGTGTCGCTGGTTTGTTGATAGTTGTAGTTCTGGTTGACTGGTGAAATGGGTCTTGGATTATAAGGAGGGCGAGGTCTATTTTGAAAGTTAGGTAGAGAAATATGAAATGATGTTGTGGGTGTGTTTGGATAATTTGGTCGGGGTTGGGGATGGTTAATGGTAGTATGATAAACAGGTCGAAGGTATGGTTGGTATGGGTAACGGGATGGATAAGTGGGGTATTGTTGATATTTAGGTCGGAAAGAAGGGCCTTGGTTTCAGACAAATGAAACCTTCTCTTCTTTCTTGTTGAACTGAGATTTCTTACTACTGCTGCTTTGACTTTGCATTGCTTCCAATTGCAATTTTAGAGCTGACACATTAACAATCTTTCCTGCTCTTACGAACTCATCATACTTCTCCAATTTGTTAACAATTTTCACAAAAGAGCATCCAGTCATGCGAAAAGTTTTCTCAAAATAGGGCGGGTCATGAGTTTTGATAAATGTTCGAACAATTTCGTCCTCGGTCATAGGAGGTTCCATCTTGGCAGCCAATTTTCTCCATCTCTTTGTGTACGTCTTGTGATCCTCAAATGGTTTTCTTTTAGTCCCCTCAAGTGTGGTCCTTGTTGGAGCAAACTCGCAATTATACTCGTATTGTCTCGCAAAAGCAGTTGACAAATCCACCTATGTCCTCATATCCTCAAGCTTCAAGTTGGAGTACCAATCCAGTACATCGCCTTCCGAACATTCAGGGAACAACCGAACTGGCAGATTCTCGTCATCTATCGGTTTTCCTAATTTGTTGGCAAACATTCGGAGATACGTCTTGGGGTTCTGTCAAACTTGCTAAATTTGGTGCTTTAAAACCCACAGGCAATTGCATATCAAGGAACAGACACAACTCGTTATAATCCAAACCGCCTTGTTTGCTCAAACCTTGGCTCTTCCTCATGAACTCGTCAAATCGATCCAACCTCTTTAACAGATTCTTGTCAATTGGCGCAGAGGATTCCCCTACTTCAACTTTTCCTTGGGCATCGGTGTCTAGCGTGAATGGTTCAGCGGTGGAATAGTACTATGGTTCTTGACATTCAAGTGGCATATTCAGATTAACAGGTGGATAATTTTGGAGAATTTGAGGGTGAGAACGATTGGTTTGGATAGTGCGTGCATAGGTATGTGGTAGGTCATGAGTGGGATAGATGAAAGTTTCTTCAGGTAGATTTGCAACATGTGGAGCCAAGGAGGTTTGAGTATAGGACAAAAGTATTGGTTGCGATTCGGTTTGATTAACAGGTAAGGGCTCATGTTAGACACTGCTGCTACTAGCGACTAACTGATTAATCACGCACCGTTGTGCTGTCATTTCCATGCTTAGCTCATTGAATTTGTTTAATACTTCGCTCAGTTGAGCTCCCAGGTTTGCCAGGTCGGTTGATGGCGCCGTTGCAGGCCTATTGGATGATTCAGGGTGGGTACTCATGTTTACACTATTCCTCAAAACTCGGCTATGTGATCATGTAATGATGGGGTTTCTTCGCATAGCTATGTTTGCAATTATCTAAAAATTTAGGAAAAACCTTATTTGGATTCCCCTCTGGATTAACTACTAACAAAAGAAAGAAAAAGAAAAAGAAAAAGACACGAGTCAGTAAGAATTAAAGTAATTCGGATGCATGTCCTATTGGGGAGCCCTTTTTGTGCAAAGAGTAGGCCTAACATGATGCAACACCTTCAAAGCAGGACCCGTTTATCAAACCTGCTTTTGACCACCATTTTACACAAAGGAAAAGTCATTTCAAAATTCAAATTTCCATTTATAAACATTATTTACATCATTCCTTGGAGACGGTCTCGTACAAAGTCATTAAACCTCTTTAACCTATCTATTACGACATTCTTGGATTCTCTAGCATAAGGATTTATCATACGTTCCACTTCATCGTACAGTTTTTTGTATTTTCTCTTCAATTCTTGATATTTTTCTTGCATCTTTTCACATGCCTCCTTATGTTTCTCGACCATCTCTTGGTGAGCTTTGACGGACTTCTTCAGTTGCAAATTTTCTTTGTCTTTGGTTTCGATGATGGCCATCAAATTCTAGACCTCCTCGGATGGTTCATCTTGCGATTCTTGCGTATCCAAACCCTTAAACCACTCCTCATATTGGGGAGTGACTAAACTCTTTTGTTTGAATTTCGGAATGTACTTGATGTGCTCGTCGTCGGACAACGTTCCCCAAGCCTCAATGATAGGAATATTCTTCGAAATTTCATTTGGACACATCCCTTTGTCAAAAACAATGATAAATTCAGTCAAATCAATTGTATGCGGTACTTCTTGAATACGGTCCAATTGTCGGAGAAACCTCTTCGGATTATATGCCATGATACCCTGGGTACCCAATAATGGAATGAACTCGGATGCTTTGGTACGAAATACGGGTTTAACACAATTAGTCTAATCTAAAACTCGTCTAACATTTTGATCAGGCAAGCTCTTTAAGAAATCCACATACTCGGATGCATTACTTGGTGAACCATTTCCAGTAACCCTTTTGTGATGCGTGATTATCCAATTATATCCAGACATCGGCAAACTATCAGGAATAGATGCTCGTCTCATGAAATGCTCCATAGCCCATGTGTGCAAAACCAAATTCGACCCATGAAAGAATTTTTTACCTCTCTGAAATGTAGTGCAAGCCATAAAGATATTAGCTAAGATAGTCGGAACAATAGAGCATTGCCTATCTTTTATCCCTAGAAACAGATCAAACATGACTTTGGTAAGTTTAAAAGCTATCTTTTTGTCTTTCCTTGGGAAAAGGTAACTTTCGGCCATAACCAATCCACACACTGACACCCTTTTACGTTCCCATATTGCCTTGGAAGTAAATGAGAAATCTCCTAAGTGTCCCTCGAAACCATCCCTCAATGCGAATCGATCGAATAATAACCTTACGTCTATGCTTTGGTCAGACCCTTGTATTACAGATTCCCTTAACCCAGTGAAATGGCAGAACTCGGCTTTGTTAGACACAAACGGTAATATTACGGCAGTACCATGAATCGGTAAATTGAGAAAATTAGAAATTTCCTCAATTGTCACGGTCATTTCCTTCTTGCCTAATCTAAACGCGGAGCAAGTAGGGCCCCACAAATGAATTAAGGCTTCTACTAAGTAGCTGTCGGATTTGATGTCCTTGAAATCCCCAATTGGTCTTAAGTGAGAGGCTACTTGGTTAATCTCACTAGGTGAAAGCAATGTGGGCCACCTCTGTACCTCAATCGGCACTACTAACATTTGTTGGACTCGTCGAGGGTATTCCATCTAAAAACAAGAAATTTGGTGTCAAGTACCTTACCTACAGGTCCCACTTTTCCCGTTAAACAAGAATTCAAACGTGCAAATCCCAAAATAGGGTTAAATACCCTTGGGAATATAGGGTTGGCTTATTCTTAACATGGGATTCCCTAAATGACATTTCCTCTAAAGCTTATGCATGATGTCAATTTTTAAAACAATTTAAATATGTAATTCGAAATGAAACATGACCTCAGGGACCCTTCGTATGCCAGGATGAGCCTAAAATGATGTGCAATTATTAACCTACGAATGCAATACGTTGGAATTTAAATGTGCAATAACCTATCTAAGAAGGTGGGTTCTAAAAGAGTATCACACCAAAACTCTTATTTTCTAATACTTGTGAATGCACTAGACGAGAAAATAAGGCAATGTTAGCTCAACAAATAACATATTTGGCAATTAGATAATACAAAAGGCGAAAAGAAAGAAAAATAAGGAAAGAGGGGTGGGATCTCTCCCTTCGTGTCTAGTATTCCTAGTTGGGTATGGTCGACTCTATCTTAGGCGATTTCTAATATGGATGCATGAGGTTGGACTCACTAATGCATCTAGACTCGATAAGGTTTTCAGGCTCCCAAATCTTCAAACTAAAGGCGAAGGAATCCCCATACCTAAGAGTCAGTCGTTCGAGTGATCCCTCGGACATTGCTACGCACACGTCGTGCCACAGCCAGATGTCCAAGTGGATCGATCCTAATCCTAACGGGGTAGAGTGGTATGACAACCACTAAAAGTAAAAAGAAATGAGGGGTTTATAAAGTAAAACGTATGCACGTATGAGGTGCTCCTTTTGAAAGGAAGGATCAAATACCATAAAATGTGGATGAAAGCTCTAGGGTGGCTACCCCCCTTCCCTAAAATGCAAGCGCGATTAAACATAAGTAAATGAAAGAGATAAACACATTATTCACATACACGGATATCGAGACAATTGCATTTGTGAAATGCAAGAAAACCCTAAAAAAGGAAAAAATACAACCCTAAACCTCCAAATGTGATATATAAAAAGGCTAAAAGAAGAAAAGGATTGATTAAATCAAATGCTCAGACTTTCTAAGTCCCCAGTAGAGTCGCCAAACTGTCGCGCCCCTTTTTAATGAAAAGTAACGTGTTTATAAAAATGAATTTTGATTAATTTTTTATTTGAAAAAATGAGTTTTCATTTTTAGAAAATAAATAAAGAAATCGGGCCTAGAATGGGATTAGAAAGTGCGACGATTTTGGCTCAAATTAAAAGTTTAAAAAGTATTTTTTAAGAAAAAATAGGAGTCGCCACTTGGTATTGAGTTAAGGTGTACCAAGTCTCCTAAAATGAATTTTAAACAACAAAGTAGAGAAAAACCCTTTTTAAACGAATTCAAGTCTTCGAAAATCAGAGAAAAAGGGTCGGGAATCACATTTGAAGAAAGGGAAGGCAATGATAAAATTCAAGGCACCTTTTCAACCTAACCAAAGTTAGTTGCATGATCCAGTTAAAAAATTTTCTTATTTTAATCTAAAAATTTATCACATTTGGATGTCACTATATGGATGCAAAACCTAAAACCTTGAAGGATATCGAGGAGGTCGGAATATCTATTCAAAATTTAATTGGTGCAAATCACATTAATTGTGATTTCCAAGAGTGACTCTTTGAAGAGGTCATGAATATGCAAAATATGAGACTCGAAGAAAAGAAAAGAAAATAATACCAATATACATGACCTAAAGGAATGCATCATAACGGGTGCGGGGGGCTAAAATTCGTGACTTTAATTTTTCCCTTTAATAAAGGGAATACGAGCGTGGTAAGACTAGAGAGCCATACTCATCCATATCCCACATTCAAGGCATTATTCCTATCTAATCATGCAAATGATCTAACCTAACTCTAATTTTTTAAAATGGAATGCACGTCAAAAAAGTCATGTTTCGTACATGGGGATAAGGGATATATGTATAAGGGAAATATGGGATACGGGATATATATGTAGGGGGAAATACCATGCAAAAATGGTAAGGATCTTAAAAAGTAGAAAAATATGCATGAAATATAGTGATTGTCATACAAACACGATCTAACGCGTGGATGGTCGCTAAGGGTCTAGCGTTGGATTAGCCCATATCTATAAATTCTCACAAGTATTGGACTAATGAGCAATCGAAAAAGAGGGTCACAACTAGCGTTGGACTAGTGTAGAATCGAAGAAGGGGCCACAACTAGCGTTGGACTAGTGTGGTGACGTCATGCCTTTATTATAATCAAATAAATCGTATAAAACATAATAAAGCAAATAAACACATAATATCACGTAAAACACATAGCACACAAGCATAATATCTAGATGTAAGACCCTAAGAAAGTGAGTAACATGTAAACACACAAGCATACAAAACACACAAGGCAAGTAAAGCAAATAAAGACTTAACTATTACATTTGGAGGCTCTAACTACAATCTAAAGGGGAAGTAATAAAATAAAATAAAATAATAACCTAACTATTACAATTTTGGCATTGAAATGCCTTTCAAATAATCAAAAATTAAATTAAAATAAATACACAAAATTAAAACAAATAAAATGACTAAATAAATGAAATAAAATAAAAACATTCAAGGATCATGCAATTTACACACATAAAATCACATAAGAGCACATATGATTAAATAAAATCAAAATAAAGAAGTAGAGTATACCTCCCTTGAATTGATGACCTAATGGAATGAAAATTTTCTTATTTACCCTCCAAAATAATATAAAAGGTCAAGGCATCACTTTAATTAATAAATAATCACAAGAAATGGAAATAAATACGAAATTGAATCAAACAAATCATTCAAATGAAAGTAAACGACCCCTGTTCAACAAATTAAAACAAGTGAGGACCCAATTGAAAGAATTAAAGAAGCTTGAGCGGTCAAATCTTTATTATTACAAATATTAAGGGTCTAAATTAAAATAAAATAAAGTTAAGGACTTAAGATAAAGCATACTCAAAACTAAAATGCTAGAATTCACGAAATGAATGAAAACTCATTTGCTATAATCAAACAACAAAATTACCCAAAATTTCACTAAAAATCCAAATCAAAACTAGAAACCTATCAAAACTTATTAAGCCTCAAGATTCATCCTAAAATAATCTATCTAAACAATCATATTAGAACATACCAAAGAAAAATAGCATTTTAAAAGGACAAAATTGATTAACTTTCCAAATTTTGGGCCATAATGAAACAAGGGGAAACTTGAAGGGTTAGAATGTAATTTTTCTGAAATTCCCGCGCAAGCTTACTAGGAGAACTTTCCTCTTCTACGCTGGTTTCTGGGTTCTGCAACTTTGCATCTTATCAGCAAACTCAGGAAACTTGCAACCCAACATACATTATATTCATCATGAACACACAATTGAACATGCAACCAAGGAAATCTAGGATAGAGAGGGGCCAAAAATATGCATTTTCACAAAAATTCCATGCAGCCTAATCGAAGCTTTGTTGTAACTTCTTGGGTTTTCCTTAGGCGCAGCAAGTCAGCAAAACAGAATTTCTGTATGAATGGCGGTTGCCATACCATGAAGCCGAAAGGAACCAAAACTTTGTTTGAAACAAACCAATGTAAACATCACTCATTCTCACGACAAAAACACCAAGCATCAGACAGGTTCCTCACTCTTAGGGGAAGGAAAACAGATTCTAGGAATGAAATGATAAGAAAAGGAAGAACCATCAGACACTACCCTACCTAAAACGCAAGTAAACAACAACAATGAAACAGCTTTGGACTGTAAAAATGCAAGTGAAATGCGAGGAAACAACAATTTTTGATTCATACACTTGGAGAACTGGAAACTAACATGATGAAACAATCATAAACCAAATGACAAACTTCCAAGCAGACAAATGCAAGCAAGGAGAACAAGATGGACAAAAACAGGGACATGCAAGTAATCAACGAAGAAGTGGAGAAACACATCTGCAACTGCAAACCAGCCCACTCTTGCTGCGACTTGTTCTCATTCAGCTGAAACATATTGATGCAAAGTGACTCAAGCAAATCCTAACTTATTCAACCACGAAATGCGAGACAAGGGAGAGAGGAAAGATCCAACAAGCTTTTGGACATAAAATGCAACAAAGTGACCTGAACATTTACTAAACTTCCACCCAAATCTTCAAAAAAAAAAAAAAAAAAAAAAAAACCTAAGACTCGAACCAGAGAAATGCACCAGACGATAAGACATCAAACTCATGATTCTCATCCCTTTAGTTTCATGCATGAAAGAAAGCTAATGGCTTTTGTCCCTAAGTTCCAACAAGAAGATTCTAAACACAGCTTTGATAGCAAACATGTTCATGGCATCCCAGTCAAACAGCACGCCAACCAGGAAACGTCAAACAAGCCAAAACTTCAGCAACCAAAGAAAACAAAGATCTGTCTGCACGGCTACAATAATTTTTATGTAGTTTTTTTTCTTCCTTATTCAGCCTAGAGGTGTTCATGCAAAGTAACATAAAACTGGATATGTTTAACTTAGATATTCCCATAAGATTCAACAAAGCAACGCAACAAAGTGACATGAATACTTGCTGAAACCTCAAACTCCAGATCTTCAAGACATCAGGCCCAAATCATAAAATGAATTGAAATGAACAAGAAACAGGTTGAGGGTTACCTGTTTTGCTGCTGTTGGAACTAAATCCTTGATAGGAATCCGCAAGAAGATGACTAGAATCCACCAGAATTTGAGGAGTATTTTCTTCTTTGCTTTATTTCTCTTCTCCTCTTTTCAGTTTTCTGTTTGTCCCCGAAGGTCCTCTCCCTTTCTTTCAGGTTTTTTCTTTGTTTGATCTCCCCAGATCCTCCCTTGTTCTTATTTTCCTCTCCCTTGCTTGCTCAGCCACCCTTCCTCTATCTCTCACTCTTGGTTCCTCTCTATCTCTTCCCCTCCGAAGCCCTCTCTTTTTTTCTTCCCTCGGTTCCCTCTTTTCTCAAAACCCTCTCTCGGCTTCCTTTGTTCCCCCTTTGTTTCCCGTAGCTTCCCTTTTTACAGTTTTTTCGTTTTTGTTAGCCCCCAAAACCCTTTTTCCTCAGCCCGTAGCTACCTCTCTTTTGCTTGGTTTCTCTCCTTTTTCCCACAGCCGACCACACCTTCTTCTTTTCCTTTTCTTTTGTTTGTTTTTTTCCTTCAAATTTTCCTAAGTTTCCAAGTGTCTTGCCACCTACCCCCTCCCTTTGTTGTGGTGTCCAAAGAAAAATAGGGACACTGGTCCCTTTTGCATGCACTAACACTTGTCCAACATGCAAGCCCCCATCTATCTTTTTATTTTTATTTATTATATTTTTGTTTTTCAAAAATCAATTTAGGTAAACAAAGAAAAAGCTAACTCCTAATTGAAATTGCATTGCAAATTTTTCATTTATTTTAAAGACATTGAATCTAAGATGATTAAAACATATTTTTATGAAAATTTTCCTTTTCAAAATTTTAAAGAAAAAATATCTTAAAAATAAAAATTATGAACCTAATTTGCTACTACCAATTTAATCAACTAAAATAAAACAAGAATAAAAAACTAAAATTGAATTAAATTAAAATTAAAAGTTTGGTATCTACAATCTATTAACTACTAGAACTCCTATCAATCATATAAACATTGATCCAGAAATTGGTGCCTTCACAAAATGAGAAAAGCATTAGCACTTTGGTTCTCTACCCCATATACAATGCTATTCAATTCTCTTTACATATGCATCAAAATCTTGAGCTCTTAATTCATCAATTAGATCCTTTGACAAATTTCATCAACGACATCTTCCCCTTTTCTCAAGGATGCTACAAAAGCTATTACTTGAAACAAATATCGCCCATCCAATAACACTTCTATAACTTAGTTGGCGAAGTTTTGATTTTCTACAACCATGCCTATTGCTTCTGCATCATGTTTCAATTAAAATTGATTTGCATTCTTATCGGCCACAAAAGATTCAAATAGAATATCAAGTGAATCAACTAGCAGAGATGGTGATGACACTTTAATGCGAAGGCTTATGGAATTCCATGCCATATAGACGCAATGCTGGAGTTGCCAATAACGTGACAACTACTAGAGTGGTGTCTGTTCTGAGCGACATTGCTAACAACTATGGATTGGACGTCAAGACAGGTTTCAATGAGCCGATTGTGAAAAAAGCCACACCACTGAGTCATAGGCATGAAAAAGAATAGAGTACTCAGTAGCTGAGGCTTGGGGCGAGCACAAAGTACACCGAGTATCATCAAATTAGAACTGCAATTGTATCAAAAAGTTTTCACTAGTATCCTTTTTAGTTCTGCTAAAATGCGTTTTAGGCGAAGGCTAAGCAAACCTATACTCCTATGCATTAATATATCAAATAAGTATGTATATATATATATATATATATATATATATATATATATATATATATAGGAAAAGCAAGTAGAGGAGTAAATAGTGGTACAAATATTACCAGTCTATGAAGCCAAGGCCCAAGAAAGGACCAAATCAGAGGGGATCTTGGAAGAATACCTTTTAGAATTAATATAAACATGAGTGTGTGTGTGTGTCTATATATATATATATATATATATATATATATATATATATATAAGCCAACTAGTTATAGAAATTAATTCTACATGTTGAGATTTTTCGGAGAAAATACCTAGAATTTCTAGAATATAATGTAAATTGTTTAACAAGAAATTAAATTTTATTAATCATTGGATTGGTCTAATGATTAGGGGAAAACTCTTAGAATTCCTCACACTGTCAAGTTTAGGATTCGAATCCTGAACCTAGCAATTTAGGGTGGAAAGGACTGAGGAGGGTTGGGAAGATAAAAATAATAATAAATAAATTTTATTGATCAACAAATTTGATAATAGTCTAAAAATATTTAGAGAAAATAATAATTCCATAGGCAAAAGGTTAAGTGAAGGGGCTCAAGGGCCTAATGAATTTCTAAATTTCTAGGAGGGGCAAAAGACTAGTTGAAAATAAAATTCTCAAGATTCCTTTGGAGTTAAAAAGAATTAACCAAAACTTGGACGGGTGGCTACCGATGTAAACCTCTTTGTAGTGATAGCTTTGAGAATCGGTCGGTTGTTCAATTGATCGACAAGCCAAAATCAGTCAAAATCAAAATTTACCATTGTGAACTTCTAACTCAAATTGAAATTGAATTAATTTTCACTAAATTGAAATTGAATTTATTTTCGCCAAATTGAAATCGAATTGAATTAAATTTGATAATTGATTTCAATAATTTTATTGATTATTTCCATTATCATGTTTGGTATATAACTTAAAAATAGGTTTGCATTCTGTTATTTCTTTAGAAGTTTATGTGCACAATCAGCCTGCAAAATAAAGGTTAAAGAAAGAGAGAAATAAAGTAATTTTAGTTCAGTGAGGCATGGATTAGGTCATTCTCTTAAAACGATTCGCGTCCCCTTTTGGGATTATGCCCAATGTAGAAGGTTAATGGCACGTCATCTCTAGGATACAACAACACAACCTTTGTTATTACTTCTACTAAACCTACACAATTTAGAGAATCTAAAACTTTTCTCAATACCTAATTAATGTCCAATAGTAATGAGAGGAAGAAAAGTAGAAGATAGTCTAAAGATAGCAACAGTGAGTATCAAACTTTGCTTGATAGAAGACTTTATTTATAGGTTGAGAAATTAGGAGTATTAAAATGCTGCCATTAAGTGAAATAAATATGTTATATTTTCATCTACAAATTTGAAAAAGATCTAATTTCATTGTATAATGGTAAAAATTCATTAAATGAATTCATAAAATCTAATCGTTATATAGGTTACACAATTCAAGACATAAATGTCATAAGTTACACTTTTTGAATGGTTGTTTTGGTAGCTAACAATTCATTAAAGAATTTGTAACTTATTGTATTTGAATTCAAAATAAGCATGTGAATGAATTCAAAATAATAATATGATATTTTTATTAAAATATCCAACAATCTCCTACTTATTTAAATTAAAAAAAAACCCCGGGCATAAAGTGAGAACATCATGCCTTGTGAAAGTGGCATTGCCTTTAAACTTCCACTTAGTATTTCAATTTTTCAGTATTAGAATCATAGTGGACCTAGCGTTTAAACTATGACTACTTGAGGATACGTAGAAAACTTATGTTCTAAACCTTTTAATTTTTCTTTCAAATCTATTTTCAACCTCTTTAACAAACATAATAAATTTCTCAAAAACCTCACTTTTATGTTTCATAAGGTAGATATAACAATATTTTCAAAAATCATCTATAAATGTGGTAAAATATCTTTTACCTTCACGTGTTAATATGCTTTCAATGTCAGAATGTATTAATTCTAAGAATTCTGTTTTTCTTTCAACTTTAAAATGAGGTTGTTTAGTTACTTTAGTCATGTTACAATATTCGCACTTCTCAAACTCCGTATGCAATTTGAAATTAATCCTATCTGACTCATATTTTTCAAACATTTGCTATTTGTATGAAAAAGATGTGCATGCCACATATTTATACAAGAAATGATATAAATAGAAGCAGAAATTTCATTCATTTCAACATTAAGTTTAAACATACCATTTTTTTTAAAGCACATATTGATTAGACTTCATAGACTGGTTAAAACCAGCCTTATTAAGAAAATAGCAAAAAACCAAATTCTTCCTAATTTCAGGAATGTGAAGAACATCTCTTAGGATCAAGACACACCCATAAGTAAATTTTGGTTCAACTTCACCCATGCCTAGAACATTGGTTGTATGTGAATCTTCTAGCAAAACTTTTGTTTCTCTTTCAATAGGGGAATAACTTTTGAACAAAGTTCTATCATAGCAAACATGCCTAGAGGCACTAGAATCACCCCACCACTCTTCAGTATTTCCAATAAAATTGATTTCAGAAATCATAATCACAATTGACTCTTCAACTAGTTGAGTCACATTAGCTTGTGGCTTAAAATTGGGTCCAAATTTTCTAAAACAACAACTTTTTACATGATGGCCCAAAATTCCACAAATAAAACAAGCCCTATTATTCATCTTATTTCCAAAATTTGGAGTATTTGAAACTTGTTTTGAAGGGGGTCAAGGGGGTCCTTGATTTGACTTTTTTTTTTTGTTTAAAATTATTAGTTTTTGAAAGTTTGTTTTTCATATTCTTCCCTCTAGAATTCAAATCGGCGTTATTTTTATCTTGTTGACCCTTAGAGACATTTTCACTAGAAGTTAGGAAGTTTACCTTAGTCCTTTCATTGAGTTCGTCGCCTTTATCTTGTTTTCTAGTTTCTTCATCTATGTGCAACCTTGCCATCAAATTTGCTATAGTCAATTCTTGTTGTTTATGATGTGGCCCTTTCTAAAATTCTTTCCATGATGTTGGAAGTTTGTCAATGATGGCTGCAACCTGCATCTGTAGATCGACTTTGACTCTTTTAAACTCAATCTTGCGGACAATCATTTGCAAGTCATGAACTTGCTCAAGTACTAGCTTGTTCTCCACCATTTGGAACTTGAAATAATAGCTACAAGCATATTTTTGCAAACATGCTTCCTCAGTATCATATTTCTATTGCAATGCTCTCCAAATTCTTTTTGCTAAAGAACAAGATGAAGAATAAAAGCCATAAAGTTCATCAAACAAACAATTGATCGAGGATATAATTTCTGCAATCTTCCTCATCATTTTCCCATTTTTGACGTTGTTTGGCACGATTCTTTCTTTCTTCATCAGTCATTCAACTAGTGTCTTTTCTTTTTGGATTGTTTGTGCTTAAAAACCCGATGACCTTCATCAGTTTCAAATAGAATATCACTTTCTTGGCCCACCTTTTGAAGTGTTGGCCACTAAACCGAAATGGTTTGTTGAGATTACTAGATCCAATAGTGCTAGTTTTTCAAACATTGCTTGCCACCTCCATGGCACTCGAATCGTCTAAAATTGTTGTTTCTTTAGAATTTTGTATGCATGATCAACTTGCAAAACAAAGGTTAAATTGTTGTTTCTTTAAGTAATTTTGGCTAGGTAAGGGCAGATTAGGTTGCTCTCTTAAGACGATTAGCGCCCCTTTCGAGATTATGCCTGATGTAGAATGTGAGGTCCCGAAAATTATTTTATATTTTATTTTTTATTTTTGAAAAAAAGTTAATTTATATTTTCTTTTATTTTACTTTACTAACCTTAATTTTATGGTGATTTTAAAGGTAAAGTCAAGATTTTTCCCTTTTCCCTTTTATAATTTGGTGTATGTTAAGTTTTGTAAAGTATTATGATAGTTTGACCGACTAATGAGATATGCGCATTATATTTGGTGGACAAGAAGAGTTAAGAGTTAAGAGTTAAGAAATGATGGTGATTAGAGGCAATTAGAGTGATTAGAAACACAAGAGAGACAAAGAGGTAGGAATGAAACCATAAGCCAACAAGTGTCACTAATCTAAGCATGCCTTGACCAAGACTATTCTTAGTGTTTATCTTGTTAATTAACCATAAAAACCCTTCATTTTCCTCCTTGCTTGGCCGAACCTAAGAGAGAGAGAGAGGAGAGAAAAGACTTCAATTTTAGCTTGATTTCCTTACTTGATTTGTGAAAAAATCCAAAGATCAACCCCAATATACTCCGATCAACCTTGAGGTAAGCTTGAAGGGAAGCTTTTGATAGAGTTTTGGAGGAAGAAAACTATCGAATTGCTTATCATCTTAGGGTTTTGAGGTAAATTTTCTAGAAAATATTTTTTACTTGTTTCTTGAGATTTATGCAAGATATGTCATGATTGAAGCTAAAGAAAGCATGTTTATTGAAGATTTCATGATATTGTCAGGTTTGGTGAAATTTCTAGCTTTGATGTGAGGTTTTCTAACTTTGAGATGAATTTCCAGCTTTCGTAAGTGATGTTCTAGTTTGATATGCAATTTTAAGCTTTGATATGTGATTTTTAGTTTTGGTATGTGAAGAAGCGCAGAGCTTCCCCCGTGGAGGCCAATTGTGTGCTTTGTCCGCCCCAGCATCAGGTGCGTGGAGGGGGGCCTCCCCAGGATTCGAACCCTGGTCCTTGTGTATAAGGGTCTTGGGGTTGAAGTCCTGGTACCACTTGGGCTGTCCGCCCCAGCATCAGGTGCGTGGAGGGTGGCCTCCCCAGGATTCGAACCCTGGTCCTTGTGTATAAGGGTCTTGGGGTTGAAGTCCTGGTACCACTTGGGCCCCCTCCACCCACCTGATGCTGGGGCGGACAAAGCACACAATTGGCCTCCACGGGGGAAGCTCTGCGCTTCTTCAGTATGCAAATTTCCAGCTTTAAGAGTGCAAAATTCTAGCCTTGATGTAGTGACTTGAAGCTTTCTATATATGTGGAATTGTGATGGATTTCTTTGCCAAGAATTTATGCCATATGTCTTGTGAGGTGTTAACCATGATCTAATGTGTATTTGTCATGGAAATAGGGTTGAAAATTGGAGATTTAAATAGAGAAACTTGGGGCAAGTTGCTGGAAAATGTTTGTTTGGTTGGTAGATTGAGTGAGGGAGAGTTTGAGTTTCCATTTTGTGGTGATTTTGACATACTCTTGCTCAAGACATTTGTTAAAATCATGGTGTTCATATGTATGTTGATTTTGAGCCAAAATAAAGAAGTTTAAATGGAAGGAAATGAGTTTTCTCCAAACCATTTTCTAATCAGAATTCCAACTCTACATTTCGAAGGTTTTGCCTCGTTTTCTTCAAACGTTTGACTATAATCGATATTCTTTTATCCCATTCATGCATAAGGTTGCCCCTTGATTTGAACAAGAAAATGTTGTACTTTTGATAAACTCTATGGAGGTTAAACCTACAATTTCTTTGTTTTCTAAGTTATGCTTCGAAACTCACATTTCATCATTTATATTGGCCTCAAATGGTTAAATTCTTGATACATTGTATGACTATAGGATTTGAGCCTGTCTAAGAGGATGAACCAGGTTGAAGTGAAATGATTGTGATCAAGTAGTGAGTGTTCCTTGCATGTTTGTGCAATAAATGACCATGTAGAATGTTTTTGAATGATTGTTTGAGTGTTAAATGCTTTCCACTGATTATTAAATGGATTTTCAATGGGCGAGTGTATACTTTATCGCACTCGATCTAAATGAATGTGAATTTTTAATGATCAAATGATTGAATGTTACTTGTGCATGAATGCAAGCCATGTGTACTTTATCGCATTGACTGAATTGGGCCGTTAGCCTTCATCGCTAGCCTATTCGAGCTAGAAACAGATTCGGTCGGGTAGGTTGGTAACCCTGGACCACTGTTTTAGCATACTCGAGTATGACCACGAAGTCAGATGGAGTACTTGCCAGTGAATAAAATGGAATGAATGAAATGACTGACTGAATGAAATGATCACTAAAGGATTTTTGTTTTTAAATGTGTTTTCAAATATCGGAAGTTATAGGGAAAAAATTGATGGAGACTGAATAACTGAATGAATGAATGGTTCCAAGTGAGCATGTATCCTTTCATTGAATGTGCTATTGTTACTTGAATGCTCCAAATGTTTTCCTTGATTGGTTGTTGTTAAATGTAATATGTCCATGATTTACTGCTTGACTGCTTGTTTGGGAACCTCACTAGACTTTTAGCTCATTCCTTTAGTTTGTTTTCCTTATAGGAGTGGAGGTCCGGAGCAAATAAGCGTGAACTAGCATGTATAACCCTCTTGTACTTGTACTTTTGGTAGATAGAATGTATTTTTTATATTTGATGTTGTATCTTACATTTCACTATTGGTTTGTAACTAAGTTTGAATTATTGGTTGAATTGTAGAACTCCATTGCTCATATGGAGGTTTGAACAGTTATTTTAAGAATTGATTGTAGTAAATGTAGTGAGTCCTGACAAGAGTTGGATAGACGATCCGCCAAACTCTTGGGTATGCCCTAGGGGAAGGTGGGGTCGTCACATAGAAGGTTGATGGTATGTCATCTCTAGAATACAATGGCCCAGCTTTCGCTATTATTTCTACTAAACTAACACAATCTGGAGAAGCTAATGTTTTTCTCAACACCTAACTAATGTCCAACAGTAGTGAGAGGAAGAAAAAGTAGATGATACTCTAGAGATAGCAAGAGTGAGTATCAAACTTTGGTTGATAGAAGTCTTTATTTATAAGCTAAGAAATTAGGAGTATTAAAATACCACCATTAGGTGAAATAAATAGTTCATATTTTCAATTACAAATTTGAAAAGGGTTGGGTTCATTGTATAATGGTAAAAATTCACCGAATGAATTCATAAAATCTAATCACTACATCGGTTACACAATTCAAAACATAATTTTATAAGTTGCACTTTTGAATGGTTGATTTTGTAGCTGAAAATTTATTAAAGAATTTGTAACTTATTGTATTTGAATTCAAAATAAGCATGTGAATGAATTCAAAGTAATAATATGACATTTTTATTAAAATATCCAACACACTTACCATCTAAAAAATGTATCATATAATTTATTGAGTTAATTTATATGAACACAAAAAATTATCCATGAACTCTAGAAAGGTACAATGTATCCTCGTTAATTTTACATACTACATCGTATTTTAAGCATACAAGCATGTTATGAACTAAGTAATTTAGTTTAAGATATTACTACTACTTTTTATACATTATTTTGAACAATAACAATGTCTTTTTTTGTTTTAACCACGTAAAGAGTAGTAATGTAATTATTCATAATTGATGAGACAATCAATAAGCAATAGTCACGTTGTAAGTGGTGAAAGGTAAAAATAGGACATATAACTCTTAGGATTTGTTTGGTTCACGTACTGGATGAGATGAGATGACTCATCCTCAAATCATTAATCCGGGTTAAGTCATCCTTAGTTTAATAATCCAAATTATCTTAGTGTTTAGTTGGTTCTAGCATGGATAAGATATATTGAGAAATAATCCTATCCAGTATTTGGTTGGAGATTAGATGAGATAGGATTGCTATTTTAATGACCAAAATACCACTTAATTTTTATGATCATTTTAATAAAACAATTTAATATTTTATAACTTTTACTAAAATAAAGTAATTTGAAACTTTAGAATTATAAAGTAAACCAATGATTTTGAGATATAAAAATTTACATTCACTCAAATTCAGCCGTTTTGGGCCCTTAAAAATAGATATTAACCTAGGTTTTGTATCTAAATTTGAAATTCAATTAAATAATGGGCTGATTTTAGGCTAAGTTAGGATTAAATTGAATAAAATCCAACCTATTTAAGAGTTTTAAATGAGTAAAACTCAAACCAATGTAGAAAATTTTTCTTTAGACCGAGTTTGAATTTATTGAAACCCTCATTCACAAAACCCAATTGATAAGGTTATGTATTGATATAGAACTTGGTTGAGAAAATAAGGTAAATAAAGGCAATTTAGTCTAAGGAAAATATAGTCCTTTTATTATGATGTAAGTAGGGGTAAACTAGTCAAAAAATTTAAATTACTTAATAGGGGTAAATTTGTTAAAAATTTAAAATAATGAATAAGGGTAAAATAGTAAAAATTTTAATATAATTAGTAGGGGCAAATTTGTCCATTTATTATCATATTATTATGTGAGAGTATGGTTATATAATATTCAATGTGAATTTGTATCATTTGCAAGGGCAAATTAGTCCAAATATTGTTATATTGATAATATGGGCAAATTAATAAAAAAATTTTAATTAATTAGTAGAGGCAAATTAGCCCATTCAGGTTATATTATCGTGTGAGAATAAGGTTATATAATTAGGAGAGTATAAATTTATATTATTTGTAAAGATAAATTAGTCTAAAATTTCATCATCCTATCTCTTAATCATCCTGAGATAATTAATACCATCTCCTCCATGAGATTATTTTATTCCATTAATAGGGAATTAATTCAATCAATTGGGATGTGTCATTCCGTGAGTAAAATGCAAACAAACATGAGATGATATAGAAGATGATTAATCCAATTTTGGATCATCTCATGAACCAAATGGACCCTTGAGGTATAAGATATTAAAAATGAACAAGATAAATACCGCATGTGAAAAAATATAAAGAATGAAATTAGTTTTCATTTATAACTAAAAATGAATATCTGAAACCAGAACCAAATTAAAATTAGCTTTCGTCTTTTTTTTTTTTTGGTAACCCGGAACATGCCCCGACCCAAGCCCTTTGGACCCGAGTCGGCACACCAAATCGGAGGGAAGCCGATAGCCCCATACAGCTTTCCCAGACAAGTTAGGATGTGCAGCGCAGCGGGCACGAATCTGTCACGGATTTGGATCAATGGAATGATGAGTTTAGTGGATCTGTTGGAAAGAATGAACAACTGGGAAAGAAGTAGAGTGAGAGAGAAGAATAGAACGAGAGAGAAAAAGAGGTTAGGGAGAGAGAGAGAGAAATGAATTCAATTCTGGTAAAATGTCTGATTGTTATAAGCTGTGGGCCCCATTTATTGTTGCAAGGCTAACTACCGTAACTAACTAAACAATTGGCCAAAACGTTGTCGTTCTTCTTAGCAATTGCCCTAAGCTCTTAAACGGTGCCGTTCCACCAATTAATTTCCCCAATCCCCTAAACGGTGCCGTCCCAATAATGTGTATTCCTATCTGCTAGACTGACAATCCCTTCCCCTTGCGAACTGACTTGTCCTCAATTCTGCAAAAAAATTCTGGAAATTGGTGCTCGATGAAGGCTTTATCTTCCCAGGATGCTTCATCAAAACTGAGGTGATTCCATTTGATCAGGAGTTGTACCACAGGCTGTCCATCACGTAAGATTGCTCTACTCTTCAGGATCATCTCTGGTTTAAGGGGGCACAGTTCATGCTCATCCCATTCTGGTAATGTTGTAGACAGTTGTTGGAGAGGACCTACCTTCTTCTTAAGTAAGGATACATGAAAGACCGGATGCACTCTGGCCCCTGCAGGAAGTTTCAGTCTATAAGCTACCTGTCCAATCCTCTCTTCAACCTGGAAATGACCATAGTACTTAGCAGAAAGCTTCAAGCACTTCCGCACAGATATAGACTGTTGCCTATAAGGTTGCAATTTTAAGAATACCCAGTCCCCTACTACAAATTCTCGCTCCGTCCTATGTTTATCAGCAAAATGTTTCATCCTATTTTGAGCCTTGGATAAGTGTTCCTTGATGCTAGCAGTGATTCTGGCCTTTTCCTGTAATGTCTGAGTTGCAGCAGGTATCACTGAGTCCTGATATGGTCCTAAAGAAAGAGGTGTTGGTTTATAGCCAAACAAGGCTTCGAATGGGGAAAGCTCCAAGCTGGTGTGATATGCAGAATTGTACCACCATTCTGCAGTAGGTATCCACTTGCTCCACTGGGATGGAAAATCACACGTCATGCACCTCAGATAGGATTCCAGACACTGATTGAGCCTCTCACTCTGGCCATCTGTTTGAGGGTGGTAAGAAGAAGAATATTTGAGCTGAATTCCCATTAGCTTGAACAGTTCCTTCCAGAAACAACTGGTGAACACTCTATCCCTGTTAGTGATAATCGATTCTGGCAATCCATGCAACCTGAAAACATTATCCAGGAACACTTGTGCGACCTGCCTAGCTGAGAAAGGATGTGTTAATAGCAAGAAATGTCCAAATTTAGTGAACCTATCTATTACAACCAGTATAGTATCATAGCCCTAAGACTTGGGAAGTTTCTCAATAAAGTCCATAGAAATGTGGGATCAAGCTTTTTGAGGGATTGGAATGGGCTGAAGTAGGCCAGGATATGGAAGATGTTCAGACTTGTTTCTTTGGCATACATCACACTCTCGTACATAGGCAATAACATCCTTCTTGAGCTCAGGCCAGTAAAACAAGGATTTAATCCTATGCCAGCAACTCTTCTGTCTCGAGTGTCCCCCCATTGCAGAGTCATGTAAAGCTGAGACCAGTTTGCTCCTGATGTCATTTCCTGTCCCTACGTACAGCTTTCCTTGGTATCTGAGTACTCCTTCTGTTAGTGTATAGGATGGTTGAGAGGTAGAGTCTAACAGTAACTGGGACATAATCTCTTGGCAGTGATGGTCACCGTCATAACTCTTTATCAGTTCCTCCATCCATCCTGGTTTAACAGCAGATAGAGCCAAACAGAAACTAGTGTTGCTGTCCACTGAGACATCCTTCCCCTGTCTTCTTGAAAGTGCATCAGCAACCAGATTCTCAGCACCCTTCTTGTATTGGATTTCATAGTCCAATCCCAGTAATTTAGTCAACCACTAGTGTTGTAGAGCAGTATTGAGTTTCTAGTCCAGTAGATACTTCAGAGACTGGTGATCTGTCCTAATGATGAAGTGATGTCCCACCAGATAATGCTTCCACTTAGTGACAGCCATAACTAGAGCAAGGAGTTCCTTCTCATACACAGATAGTCCAAGGTTCTTGGGAGATAGTGCCTTGCTCAGAAATGCAATTGGATGGCCTTCTTGCATTAACACAGCCCCTAGATCCCCACCACTGGCATCGGTCTCAATGATGAAAGGTCTACTAAAATCTGGCAGTTTAAGGACTGGTGCAGTGACCATTAGTTCCTTCAATTTCTCAAAAGAACTCTGAGCACCTCCATTCCATATGAAACTATCTTTCTTCAGAAGTTCAGTCAAAGGTTTACATATTTGTCCATAACTTTGTATGAACCTCCTATAGTACCTTGTCAATCCCAAAAATCTCCTCAATTCCTTCACAGTCTGTGGTATAGGCCACTTCAAGATACAGTCAATCTTAGTTTGATCCATACTAACACCCTTCTCAGAAATAGTATGCCCCAAATAGTCTACTATTTTCTGAGCAAAAGAGCACTTAGATTTTTTTGCATACAGTTGGTTCTGTCTCAGAGTATCAAGCACTATTTTCAGATGTTGAACATGTGACTCCAATGTAGGATTGTAGACCAATATATCATCAAAGAATACCAAAACGAATTTTCTCAAATATGGTTGAAATACCTGGTTCATCAGAGATTGAAAAGTGGCTGGTGCATTGGTAAGGCCAAATGGCATCACCAGGAACTCATAATGGCCACAATGAGTTTGAAATGCTGTCTTGTGAGTATCCTGAGTCTTGGCTCGAATCTGGTGATAACCTGCTGTTAGATCTAGCTTTGATTTGAACACAGCTCTTGCCAACTCATCTAGTAGTTCTTCTACATTTGGTATTGGATATTTATCTTTAACAGTCATCTCATTCAATTTCCTATAGTCCACACAGAACCTCCAAGTGCCTTCTTTCTTTTTGACTAGCAGCACTGAAGATGCAAACGGACTGGTGCTGTGTATAACTATTCTGTTCTCCAACATTTTTGTAACCTGTCTTTCTATTTCTCCTGTTTTGAGAGTGAGGGTAACGGTATGGCTTGAGTTTGACTGGTTGAGAGCCTGGTTTCAGGGTAATCTCATGGTCAATGCTCCTTCTTGGAGGTAAAGAATCAGGTGTCTTGAAGACATCAGCATATTCACCGAGGATATTCTTCACTTCTCTGGGTATGGTATGCTCATTTCCATCCTTATTTTGCTTCCATTCCATGGCTGCACACACTTGTCTCTTATACTCAATAAAATACCTCAAGTCTTTCCCTCTGATTAGGTCCAGATCACAGTTCTCAGCTTGCCCTTGTAGGTGTACTGTTTGTCCTTGGTTGAACAGAGAAATTCTTAACTGATGGAAATCAAATGTGATTGGACTGAAGTGCACCATCCAATCCACTCCCAATATAATATCCCATCCTCCCAACTCCATTACTTTAAGATCAAACCTGAACTTGTACTGATTGACTTCCCACATTACACTTGGACAGATTGCATTACTAGTAACATAGGTGCCATTTCCCATGATCACAGAAAAAGGATCTGAGACCATTTGGTACTTGATATCCATGCCAATGACTAATTCACTGTTGATATAGCTGTCTGAACTGCCAGTATCCACTAGGATCAGCACCTCTTCCCCATCCAACTTCCCTGTTAGTGTGATAGTCTTTCTTTTTAAGGCCTCAGACAACGCATGAAGGGACATTTCCATCACTTGGCCAGGATTTCCAGTCTGGTCATCTTGTTTCCCCGGTGCATCTTCGAACATTGTCTCCTCCTCTTCTTCACCAATCAGCAAGTTTAAGTGTCCGAACTTACATTGGTGTCCAGGTCCATACTTGTCCCCGCACTTAAAGCACAATCCGTGGTTTCTCCTGTACTGAATTTCTTGAGGTGAAATCCTCTTAGGATCCTGATGGTCAGTTTGTAAGTTCCTAAATTTGGTGTTCCTGAAATTTCCAGTTGAAGGTATCTTGTATGTGTTGATGTTGGCTGCTGTAGGAGTAGTGCCTTTGGTCATTCCAAACTTACTTTCTGCAGCATTTCCGTGGCCTCCTCTAACTCCTCCGAATTGGACTTTAATGTTGCTTTCTTGCCACAGAGAGATCTCAAAGGCCTCTGACAGTGTAGCAGGCCGCAGCATCTTCACCATAGGCTTAATTTCCTCTTTCAGGCCACTGATGAAACTGGAGGTAAAGTAGCTCTCATCAAGGTTTTTGTTCTTGTCCAACATTAGTGGTTTTAATTCTTCAAACCTCTCCTGGTATTCTTCCACACTTCCTTCCTGTTGTAGTTTGTTGAATTCCTCAATTATGTCTTTATAGCCATTATCATTGAATCTTTTATACAGCATCTCCCCAAACTCTTCCCAGGTTAGCCTAGGCTTCTCAATCCTCATGCCTTGGAACCACCTGTCTGCCTTCCCATCAAGATACATCTCTACGATAGCTACTTTCTGCTCATTCGGAACTTGATAGTTAATGAAATACTTGTTACATTTTCTCAGCCATTCTCTCGGATTCTCTCCTAAAAACAACTGTAAATCAATTTTTGGGGGATTTGGCACTTGAACTTTACTTTCTTGCCTGAAAGCTCTCGTAACTTCTGCTTCTGGATACAACCTGAATTGAGAAGAGGGGTCGGTAACAGCGGCGGTGTTTGTTCTATTCTTCCTCTGGGTTCTTCCTCTGGCACTTTCTCCCTCGCACCAGTCACATTCAGCATTAGTGAGCTGAATTTTTGTTCTAAGAATGCTCCAAATTTCTGCCCTATTCCGGTTACCAAGCTTTCCATGCGCTTATTGCTTTCTTCCAGTTCTTGACGAATCTCTCCTCTGAGCTGCTGCTGCGAAGATTGCGACGATTGAAGATTCTCCATGATTTCTTGTAGCTTAGCCTCCTGTTTCCGCACTTGTTCTTCCAAGGTCTTGAATCTAGTGCTTTCTGCCATGATTGTGTCCAAGGATTCCGCTAGCTCTGATACCAATTTGTCACGGGATTTGGATCAATGGAATGATGAATTTAGTGGATCTGTTGGAAAGAATGGAAAACTGGGAAAGAAGTAGAATGAGAGAGAAGAATAGAACGAGAGAGAAAGAGAGGTTAGAGAGAGAGAGAGAAATGAATTCAATTCTGGTAAAATGTCTGATTGTTACAAGCTGTGGGCCCCATTTATTGTTGCAAGGCTAACTACCGTAACTAACTAAACAATTGGCCAAAATGTTGCCGTTCTTCTTAGCAATTGCCCTAAGCTCTGAAACAGTGCCGTTCCACCAATTAATTTCCCCAATCCCCTAAACGGTGCCGTCCCAATAATGTGTATTCCTATCTGCTAGACTGACAGAATCGAACCCTGGTCAGTAGGGAAGCCAGCAACTTAAGGCCGACCCCTCAACCGCTGCACCATATGCCCTAGGGGCACTTTCATCTTATTATTTGAACTATATGTCGAAGTATTTTAGCTATTTCCTTTCCACTATGGACATATGACTATTTTTGAGGGCGTTGAAGTCATCTTTTCAAAATTTTGGATGTAAAACTTCAAACTAATATCTGTCTTTTTCCTGTGAAGGGCAAAGTGTATAATGTCTGTCTTTTTCGCGTAGGGTACAAAGTGTATATTTTAAGTTTATGTAAGTACAAAAAATCACGCAAGGGAAGTAACATTAAAATTTTACAAATAATAAATAATAAGAAATGCATGGAAGGAAACAAAATATTCTGTTTCAATTCACTAATTTCACTCAATTATAAAAGTCGGACTTCAAGTCCTTAAATAGACAAACATGACCATGAATCATATTCTGATTATAATATCAAAATATGGCTCAACTATATTTTCTAAACCAACTATAATACCAAATCTAATATAGTTACCAAATAACAAATCAACTTCTAAAACTACTAAAATTCTAAATATACTTGGTTTAATTATTCCAACATTGTCTTCCTTAAACCAAACTCGTGTTGTTGTTATCTCCAATATCATCATGAGTTTGAATTGCTTCTGCAGTCTCTCTAGCAATATAACTCACAACACATGCAACTCCAATTTATTTTTAACCTTTATCTTGTTCAATGAGAGTAAAGCATACTTGTACTTTGCACACAACTCCGCTGCTAATCCCGCTTGAACAAAAAATTCATCCATATTAACCCATCCACCATTAAAGCCTCCATATCCATGATAATCATTCACACGGTCATTAAAAAATAATTTATGCCTTTCTTATTGCCAACAATTTCCAATTTCAAGATTGCCAATGGATTCATCCATTCCACAAGTACCAACAATTCCTTTTATATCTTCATCAGGAATCAAATTAATGCACTCACTCACGAATTCCTCTTCATCAATCATCCCAAACAAAGTATGCAAAATCATAATTTTCAACCATATCAAAAACTTGAAGTGCCTCTTTATCAACAAGCATATCTTTTTCCAAATTAATTTCTCATATCAAATCAAGTTTTGATTTACAATTAGACTCATAATCATACTCCATCAAATTAAAACAGAGATCTAACCAAAAACATTCAGGCATTTTAAAATCAATAAAGAGTCTCATATAATATTCTTCAACCATGAATTTCTACATAATCCTGGAAAAAAAAAACTTTTGCTTCTTTTTCTCGTGTTCTTTTGGCAAACGATAGAAAGAAATTATTTTAAGAAAGTCACCCAACATCTTGTGAGATATTTTTCTATTATTTTTTCCCATTCTCTCTTCAATAGTACTCAGTGTATGCAAAATTTTTAATTTTTTACCATTGACAAATTCTTTCTCTCTAGCAAGTTAAAACAATTTACGTACCTTCACAAGATTTTTTTTCTTCTCCGCTTGAATTTCTTGGCCTTCCTAGCTTCAAGTTTGATCAAACACTACTGTGACAATCAACAATCTAGCTGAATATTTTTTCCTGATCACTGCACAACACCAACAATCTCAACAGAGTCCCTCTTTTTAGATCTCTATCCAATTAGGGTCACTTTTTCCTAATTCCAATCAACGAATGAGCACTGTAAAACCAACACTTGTGGTCCAATTTTTCAATACATAAGTACTCTACCACAACCTTTGTACCCTTTTATGGAACTTGATTCTCTATCACAAATTCTGTAAACCCTTTAAGCACTACAGACATCCCAAGATCAAACTGTTGAACCTAGAACTCTGATACCACTTATTAACACAAAAAACACACAGCAGAAGTAATATTAAAATTTTACAAATAATAAATAGTAAGAAAGGCAAGGGAGGAAACAAAATATTCTGCACCAATTCACTAATTTCCCTCAATTACAAAAGTCAAATTTCAAGTCCCAAAATAGAGAAACATAACCATAAATCCTATTCTAATTATAATACCGAAACATGACTCAACTATATTTCTTAAACCAACTATGGTACCAAACCTAATATAGTTACTAAATAACAAATAAAATTTTAAAAATATTAAAATTTTAAATATGCTTGGTTTAATTATTCCACAATTTAGGGGGACAAAATGTTACTTGGGGTCTAGTTCAAGGGCGAAGTGTAAGTAACCCTAATTAAAGTACGCCCAAAAAATCCCTAATTAAAATATGTCTTAACAAGAAGTAATTGAATCACTGATCCTTAACGTTTTCTTATCTGGATAAGGAATGTAAGACATAATTTCAAAAAATCAGACATATAATCTTAAACTGAAAAGATACGAAAAGACCAAACTATATCATTGGTTTCATAAGAAAACATGAACAGGATCAAGGACTAGCTAGCGAAAATTAGACCATTAAAATAAAAGAGCTAAAATATGACTAGTTGATGAGTATCCAAATTTCATTAAGGTGGGGAGGTTGGGCTGGTTGATATGGGGAGGAAGTGTAATTGAAATGTCCTGAGTTCGAAACCTCGCACTTACACTAAAAGAAAAAAAAAATCCCATCAAGTGGGTCTAATAGCTACATGCAGTGACAATCGAAATTCAAAACTTGATTTAGTTTACTATTACTGTTTAAAATATTTAGAGTTTGAAACGAAGCAAATAACACCTTTATAACCAAAATCTCAAAGAACATCTTTAAGAGTAATATTCCATTTTAGGAGTTACAAAATCCCATACATCATAATTGTGGTTTATGCCCATCCTAAACCAAGCTCACTTGATTTTTACATAAAATAACGTTGATCGCCCTCAACATAACAGCGCTCCACCCTTGCCATCACATAATCTGAACATAATTGCTTTTTTACTTTAACTTGTACTTTTGTGTAAGTGAATTACACATTTTATGGGATTAATTCCACTTTGCACACTTCAACTATACACAAATTCTCACTTTGATTTCTAAACTTTAAATTAGAATACATTTATCTATAAAGTATAACTTCTGTTCCACTTTGATTTCTAAACTTTAAATTAGAATACATTTATTTATAAAGTATAACTTCTGTTCCACTTTTAGTTCGTTAAGTATAAAATTTATCACACTTTAGCCTCTAAAGTAAAAATTTGTCTCACTATCTTTCTTAAACTATAACATTTGTCCTACTTAAATATAAAATATGTTTTACTTCCGTCAAATGATTTTACTTAAATAGGATAAATTCTATACATTTTAAGGACTGAAGTGTCTTATTTTAAAATTTAAGGATCAAGGTGAAAATTCGAGTATAATTGAAGGGTGCAAAGTGAAATTTAACCTTTAACTATCCATGGGCTTAGAGGAAGCAACAATTAAGAGCCTGGAGGACAAGCAGCTATCAATTAAAAAATCACAGGGTGCTTAAGATTACGCCCCACAAAAAGGTCACCCAATGCTCCTCACATTATGCTAGTTCATATTTCTAAAATATGCAATAATCCAAGTGCCAGAACATCCAGCAGGCTTGTAGCCATGGTTTGAAGGCTCCTTAAGATCTACACAGGGCAAGACATGACGCGTCTAGCCATGGTTTGAAGGCTCTGTCCTGAGTCAGATTCTGTGGCAACAAACACCAAATGTCTGATCAGAAGATGCTACTACAAGTACACAAAATATTTAGGAGAATATAAGATGCAATAAAACCAGCGTTCAAGGTATATTAGTGATGCTGGCACAGGTGAGATTCTCATTGCTTCTCAGAATCCATGGCAAACGATGGTGATTGATTAAGTCGATCAAAATAACCGGCCTTCTTTACATACTAGAACCATGCAGTGATGATTCAAGCAGCCAAACAAGCAATTCCTCTCCAAAACACTTAAACCATGCCCTCCTCACCCAACCAAAAGAGAGCGGAAAAAGCAAGAGAATGCAACTGAACACAGAAGAAATTGCAATGCTAACTGGGTCTGAAATAACTACTATTTGAATCATTTTCCTGAGAAACAATCACGTCTGTTTTCCACTATTTGGAACCTAAAATGGACAATCAAATTAACCAAAAAGAACAAAATTTGTCAATCCTAGTGATTGGTTATTGTTCTATATTCTTGTTAACTATTTAAATATCTGACAAAAGTATGTGGAAGGCTAGATTTTGTTGATAGTACGGAGTGGAAGTAGTATTCTAGTTTTTATATCCCTCATGGTTATAAATGAAAGCAGGCTAAAACACAAGGCAAAAGAGGACAAAAAAATGTTGTCCATCAATAAGATGTAGTGCGCCTAGGAAAGACAATACAGGATCTTAAGATTGTCAATCTGCCATTTGAGATAACATATATGCAGAGTATTAACCCTCAAATGGAATATAAATCCAATAAGTAAATAAACTTATAATTCTTATCTCTTAAGATCTGGTAAAAGCAGTGTATTTTGAAATTTCAAATCTTCTTTTCGGAAGTTTAGTTGATAAAAACTGCATATCGTACTGCTAATACTTTTAGTGCCATTTAACAAGAGAACAAACAATTCATCAAAAGGAAAACTAAAATGTTTCTAAGCAAAAAGATAAAACTATATTTCATCAATAAACTGTTTCATCAATAAACTGTTCTTTAGGTAAGAACTTAGTTAAACTAGGGGGAAAAGATTCTCTGCTAGGTGAACTCCAAAAACATATGAAAAACAGTGAAGAACAAGCCAATAGCCACTTGCCTGTAACCAAAAGAAAAACCCGCGTAACAAGTTCAACTCTTCATGGGGAGTTTTGGCTGCGTGAAGCTTTCTACTAAGATCTGCAAGGTTACAAAGAATAACTAATCATCTCAAATAAAAGGCTGCTATTTCTCATGACTTGTCCATTCTACAAAAATTAGCACAAGCATATCACTTACCTAGGTGATGAATTTAGCCTGATAATTTAAGAGAGCACAGCAAAGAAAAATTAACTAGCTAGAGTCCCCACATGAAACTCAAAAGAAAATGGAACAATAGAAGAGCAGATGGTTGGTTTAACTTTCTGCTTATACTTAAGATAGAGTTAGATCCCAATCTTTATTAAAGGCTAGTATATACTGATTCCCAAGGAGCAGTTTGCAACTATACATCCAGCATTTCTTTTTTACTTTCAATCCCTTTCCACCGTGTACTTCTTCTTTTCATATTTTGTAATTTTTCCCTTTTGCAGTAGTGGCAGTATTTCAGTTCAAGCATGGTCTAGAAAGTCTTCTTGTTTCACCCACAACTTACAAAAAACCTGTACAAGCATTCCTAGTAACACATTAATTACCAGAATGATGCTTGAGAAATAAAATCACATTCAAATCTACAAAGCTTTTTGGGACTCAAACTCTGATAATGGCAACATGTTATTATGAAACTTTGTCTAGGCTTAGCAGGTGATATGTAACTGAAAGAAACAAGCAAGTGATAAATATAGCTTCTTAGCTCCTATCGCCTCAACTGACAAATGTCACTCCATGATGACAATTTAGGTGAGGATTAAAGTCCTAAACCCATTCTTAAATAGACTCGAGGGGAAGTTAGTTCCCAGCACTAAACCAAAAAAAAAAAAAAAAAGATAAAACTCTTATTCCCCCCCCCCCCAAACTTTGTCTCGGAAGCTGAGATGTTAGGCCGACCAGTCTCAACCTCAAGACACATCATTAAAGCTAACAAAGAAGAATAATCACATCAGAACTTTGCAAGCTTGAGCTAATGAGAGGGAAAATTGACTTAGGTGACAAATCCATAGCACTCATCATTATGCAAACTCATCAGAATAAAAACAGTCTCACGGCATGTGTAGCAACATTTAGACAACATGAAATGTAAAATAAAAAGGAAAGCACCAGAAGATAATTGAATTACCATAGTGATGATCAAGATATGATTTTCCATCTTTATTTGTTGAATAGGTCATATCCCTCCCATTGCGCAAGTCCATGTTACGGGCTATTGGCTTTCGAGCAAGGATAAGCTGCCCAAGCATTTGGTGCTCCTTTAAGTCGTATGGCTTTCTTAAAATCCTCATCACTTGTTCCCTGAACGGGGAATGACTGCTTGAAGTGGCAATGTAATGGCAGTTATCATCTCCCATGACCTTAATTATTAGCAAAAGAAATTGTACAAGTCATAATTACAGAAAGCCACTTCAAGCAGATTAAAATAAAAAAGTAAACAACGGCAAGAAAGCAGAAGAGTGATATACACTAGCATGAGATCCTCCAGCAGTTGCAGGGAGCTTTGTGCTCTCTTCCATGTTATATGTACAATTATTTGTCTGGGCATCTGGTGGATACTCATCACTCTCATATACTATAGGGGATGCATTTTTGTATTTCAGAACAAAATTTTCACCATCAAATCTTAAACAATTGATGTATCTCTGATAATCATCTTCACATTCATCATTATTTTTTTTCTTGACCTTCATGGACTTTCTCAAGATTTGAGACTTGCAGCACTCCTTACTTTGCATATCAGTCTTATACTTTCCACCAGATGCACAGAAGCCTCCACTGCCAAGATCTTCAACCAAGTATGCCTGATTCCCTGAAGGATTAGAATCAGTGGGTTCGGACCTAATATCATCCTCAACCACAAACTGCCTCTGTTTTTTAGCAAGATCACTGAACACTAGTGGAGAATCTAACTCAGAACCGCCTGAAGAATCAGATGTATCATCTCCAACATTGCCCCCTATTGCTGCCTTCATGTCCCTGGAGTTACCTAGGCTCTCATCATCACAGCTGTCTTCTGCATCGTACTTTAGAGGCTCAGATAATCCATTCTTTTCGTTAACTTGAAGCACAAATGAGTTTCCATTTACTATTAGACTGCTCAAAAAAATCTCATAATGGGGATCATTGTCCAGAGCATCATCATTCATGCTGTTATCATAGCAGTCATAATTTGTTAAAAATTGCCTATAATCTTCATCTACATCAGCCTCAAAAAATTCAAACCTTTTCAAGTTTTCCTTCAAAGAATCAGCTTTGCAATTCTTGTGCGGATGATTAACGTTACCATATTTCCTCTTAGATGCAAAAACTGGGTCCGTCTTATCAAAAGGACTAATACCCATGTCAACAGCTTTCTGCTAATCACTCTTAACTTCGCAGTCTTCACCCTGCATTAACATTTCAATAGGCACAATTAGAATATATGTGCCATGCAAAATGGTTAAATTATGAGTTACAAGTCCAGTAAAAAGCGATCTTTAAATTGCTCTGTCAAAATTCCTGCACTAACCCCATATTGTAATCCGAAAATTAAAATATTCCTTAACAATTATGAGCTAAATAACAAAAACTATCCTCTGCTTGGTACCGTTCCAAAAACGATACCGTACCAAATCAAAAATCAGAAAACAAACCGCATCCCAAAATAAATCAAGAAATCAGAACCAAATAAAAAATCACCCAAGAACAATCCATCTGCTTGACTTGAAAAAAGTTAATGCGGCAAAGGCAATGACAATCCTCCAATCCCCCAAGAACATGCCGAAAGTACTGATAACTAAAATTCACTGGACAAAATCAATGTAACACATATACTCCCAAGAAAACTATCAAGAATCTTATCCCCATACCAGAATTTAGGACGCGCTTGTCTCCTTCAAAACCATTCAAAGAACAGCCAAGTTGTGCGCGAGAATTGCCAGAACCAGTGGGTTTTAGTATTTTAGCGAAAAAAATTGACGCCGCATGGTGACGGAGAAGACGCGAGGAGAGGTTTGTATTTTTCTTTTCCACACTATTCAACTCTTCCACGACACGAGACACCCCAAAGTACCAAACCGAAAAATAGAAAACTAAAAAAAAATGAAATACATAATAAAGTTTTATTTTTAATAGAGAGAGACGTAATCAAAGAGTTTTTTATTTCTTCACAAAACCCCCCCGCCCCCCAATTCATTATCTGATCGCCGAGGAATTGCCCTAGACTAGGTATATTAATGGATAGGGTCTGGATTGAATTCTTTTTTTGGTTCAGATCCAAATTCATTTAATTTAGTTAAACCCAGACTCATATCCAAATCCATTTGAATCTAAAAAAGTAAGTTCATACTCAAATCCTTACGGATCTGGGTATCCAATGGGCATCCATGAACATTTTCTAAACATACTAAAGTAAACATGTATATAAAATATATAGAGTTCATAAATAATATAAATACCATCCAATTTTTGTTTTCAAATAATAAAATTAACATTCAACAAGTTGAATGCAATATTGTGAATTCAAAGAAAGAATTATTATTGACTATTTCTATATATTTTCAAATATTCAACTGCATTCACATCTAATATTTCATTTGTTTACCTTTACCTCTTCTCCTTTTTTTAAAAAAGTTTGTACCAATTACAATAACAACTAAGATTAGTTTTTAAAAAAGAAAACAACCATAACATATATAAAATATTTAGTCTTATTAAAAAAATGTAACTTTGTACCTCTTTTTCTTATTTAAACCTCAATATTGGTAGATGTCTCGCAATCCAGTACTAAAATAGTGAATGAGATAAAAGTCATTTGATTAAGGACCGATAGCAACTAAATAATAGAATAAGAAAATTTATAAACACTTACTCATTTTTTTTATTCAATCCAATCATCAGTAATTACTATTGCTTCAACCATATCTAGAAGTAATTTGGCACGAGTTTCATCAATCGCCCAACCACCAACACTAAAATGCAAATTCTGATACCATAAAATCTTACTATATTCGATCCAATAGCCATAAAATATCATATTATTTTATAAATTTACTGATATATATTATTTAATTAAATATATATGAATTTGAATAAAGTTTGGTATGGATCTGGATTTGGATATGAATTCTAGAAAATCAGACCCTATCCAGACCCACAACTTTCTCACAGGGTCAGGGTCTGGGTCTGGGTCTGGGTCTGGGTAAGGTCTGAATTTGAGAAATTAAATCCAAACCCTACCCAAATATATTAGGTTTGGATTAAATTTGGGTAATACCCAACCTATTGACATGCGTACGCTAAACCTGCTTGCTTGTATTTTTTCCCTTTTTTTTTCACTTTTAAGCAGCCCAATTTAGTACTCACAAAAAAAAACTCTCCCAAGTCGAAAAATCAACAAGTTAGGCCTGCTTTTGTGTGTATGATATTTCTTTTTTCTCGGCAACTTGCTTCAGGAAATCAAGAGCCATTACAAAGTCTTTCGAAAATCAAGAAGGTAGTTTGTTTTTGCTTTTTGAAGCAATGAATTTTCTTTTCTTAACCCTCCTATCCCTCTTGACATCCATCTCACACCTAATTGCCAGGTTTTGAATTTTGAATACTTAAAAAGTGAAGAATCCTCACAAGTCGTCAATATATCAAGAAGCTTGTTTGCTTTTCTTTTTCTTCTTTTCTGTGTTTTCATAGCAAAATAGCCAAAAAAAAAAAAAAAAAAACTCTTGCGAGTCATACAAAAAATCAAGAATTTGATTGCTTGTGTCATTCTGTGTGAGTGAAAAACTAGAATCTTCTTGATAATATTTAATTGTAAGTCATAACTTGAAAGATGAGAGGACAACGATCTTTCCTTTTTTTTCCCCCTTTTATATCTTTTTCTTTTTTGAAGTGAATGGAAGAAAATAATTGGTTTATAAATTTTTACATATTCATGTCGTTGGTTTACAAAAGCAGAACCTTCGTTAGCAAATACTTGTATTATATCTATATAATATACATTCATACGTATCACTCAAAAAAATGTTCATATTTCTTACATTAAAAAGAACTTTAAAAATATTCATACTTTTCAAACCATATAAAACATGTAATAAGTATTATACTTCTTTTTTTAATAAATTTTTTAGTATAACTGAGAGGTCTTGAATCAGAATCTCTAGCTTACGCTCCCTCTCTCAAACCATCCAACATATCCTTTCCCTCAATAAGTATTATACTTCATAAATTATACTTTAATTTTTCAAAAAATTTTATAATTTGAGTAAGGATAATGAGATACTTTTTAAGTTATATACAAAATAAGAACAATATATATCATAATAATTGTAGATGTATGCATATTTAAGTAATAAGGTGATAAAATTTATATCATATTTTTTGGTATAAATGTAGCATATTCCGTAACTTTCAAATATATTCATCCTATTCACATACGAATTTATGTGTGTAATTTTGCTGATTTGTTGACTAAGACTCGTATATTTTTTGCACCAATACTTAATTTTCATCTTGCCAACTATAATAAAAAGAATAATTTGTTTTACCCCAGATTTAGATACTTATACTAATAATTTGATAGTTTAATAGAGTTAGTTGTGTCCTCTATATGTATTTGTAAAGGACAAAAAATATACCTGTTCCAATTTGTACTAGCTATTACAAAGATCATTGTTGCTTCAGATTGTTGGTGTTGCATCTTATGGAATTTCAACTTATAGCTCTTGACTTTTATTATTTGTTTCATTCTTTACCAATACAATTTGACGACAATTAGAAAAAGGCATATATGGAACAAAATTATCATCTCACTTCTCAAAATACTTTTTAAATAGTACTTTTTCAACTTGGACTGATTTTGTTACCAAAATCTTAAATTCGAGAGAGGTTAGTATAATTTCTAAAATTTCAGGGAGGCTAGTGAAAGTGTTAAAAATCTCAGGAGAGGTTTATGAGAGTATCCTTTTGTTATTTACTAGGAGGCATAAACCGTGTATTGCAGGGTAGAAATATAATGTGTATGCCCAACCAAATATAATTACATAGATACACAATCATTTCTTATCATTTCAATGAAAAGTTTTAATGTATGAAGTTCTAATGTATTCATATATTCCACAAGACATGAAATGCTAACGTTTTAAGTCCAAAAAAGAAGAAATGCACAAACATATTTTGAGTGATTCAATTAAACTAAACAACGAGAAAATCAAAATTACAATCATTCATCTACAAAAATAATAAGTTTCTTTTTTTGTACTTTAGTGCCTCCATGGTCTATATCATAGCCTTGGAGTCTTGCAAGAGATTTCTATCAAAATCTATGATTCCAATGGTCTTGGAGATAGACAAATCTATCATAGTATTGCATAGCAACTAAAGGACCATTGTCTTGAGTTGTTGAACCAAGTGGATGGACACTTAATTTGCACTCCTAGGGACCATAGAAGCAAGCATTACTACAAACAATTTTTTAAAAACAACAACTTCCAAAAACTGTGTTATCTTATTTACAACAGCAATCCGCAATCACAAATATTAAATGCCAAAAAAAGAGAATCTGGATTGTAGACCAATCAGAAAATACATGAATATTAGTCTGGACTTGTCAAAGAGAAACACAGAAATCAAAATTCACTCCATGTGAAGACTCACACAAAATGAACAAGTATCTTAACAATAACAAGGGTAGCATATGAAAATTCATCCTTTTGCTCCTGGAATTTCAGCTTTAGCTAGTCCTGCAAGATGATTCTAAATCTCAAATGTTAAAAGGAAAATGAAATTAAATAGGCATACTGGTGCAAGCAAAGAAAAATTCTCGACTTGGATGACTTTGTCTCTTCCTATGACTAAACACCAAAACTCCTCAATAAAGCAAATTAAAAATGCAACAAGTTTGTTTCAAGTCAGCTACTAAGAATCTCAGAGAATTAGCCACATGACACCCATCTTTGACCGTCAAAGTTAAGAACCTGCAGTAACCAAGTAGAATTGATGTGCCAAGCGATTTAAAAAACATTACTAAGAATCTTAGAGAATTAGCCACATGATACCCAACATTGACTATCAAAGTTAAGAACCTATAGTAACCAAGCAGAATTGATGTGCCAAGCGATTTACAAAACAAAGAAGAAGAAGAAACAAGAGGGAAGAAGCAAATTTGAGAAATAATCTAAGACAAGCATATCTACTGTATTGTTTACCCAAGACAAAATACAATATAAAGCAATTCAAAAAGATATTGCAAATAGATCCGAGTATAATGCCATCAAAACCTCATAGGAAATAACAAATGATGCTTAACCCTGTGAGTGTAATAATTCTTAAGGAAAAGAAGAGAATCAGTTAAAGCATTTTGACAGCCAAAATTACAAAATATGGTCCAAATAGCATACAATAATAAAGTTACTAAAAAATAACTTCTTAAAATAAAAAGTAAAGAAACATAATAGATCCTCTAAATAGCTAAAAACTTACAAAAAGAGATCAACCACAAACTATGTTTGCTAATATGTTTAATGAATAGCAAACATCAGCAAAGAGTGAAAGGAGCACAAATGGACTCGCTTACAGCTCTGTAGGATTATCATGATAGTTTCAAAGGACAAATCTCATATAAGCAAGATGAAACAAGGAGGAAGAGCGCAATAATTGACTACTAAATCATTCACGTGAAATATCAAAATACAAGTCCTAGTAGTCTTTCTCTTCACAATATACACCAAGGCAACCTTTGTTCTCTCCCCCTCCCTCCTGAGAATACGTCTTTTAACCCAGAGAGAGAGAGAGTGTGTGCGCGTGAGAGAGAGTAAAAAAGAAATAATAGACAAGCACAAAATCAAGAGGACATATGAAACTATGAAAACACCAATGGTGGAATAAGACTTGTTTGTTAATTATAAATCCATTAAGGTGAGTTTGAAAAGGATACCATCTATCCTTGTAAGATCATTTAATTTCAATAACTGACCAAAGTTCCTATTAAATAGAATTTATACTAATAACTAAAGCTCCTATTGTATAAGATTTTCGTTGCTTTCACTTTTCTCCTTGCACTTCCAATTCATTATAGACCAAACTTTCACATCTTTTCAACTCATTTAGTTCTCATTTTTCCTATTCTCTATCAATTTCATTCTTCAAGTTATTATATAGTTCTGAGCATGGGTTTCACATAGCAAAACAAGATTGACTTAGCACAAAGCTGATATCTAACATAAAAAACTTATATGGGAGTTTTGAATTCAATATGCAAAATACTCTCTATTAATATGAGTGCTTTAACTAAATAAAAAACATGCATACATAACAAGAACTCATAGATCCTAGACTTTCTTTGAATAAAAGTCTTCTACAAGAAATCCATGTAGTGGTTTGCTTTGCTTCAAGGCTATCAACCAAAATACGGAAATAAGCATCCGAATGAAACATACATATCACAAGCATAATACATTGGCTTTAAAATAAGAGTGACATATCGGCCAAAAATAGAACTCACATAAGACAAACTTAAATACTAACTAAATCTCAAGTATTATCTTCCTAACAATGTAATTAGCATCACAAATAGAAAAATCCATAGTATTATGCACATAATATGTACCCTTTCGAGAAGGAGCATGCTCAGCATTGAATTGTAGTTTTTGCCTTCCTTGTGGAGTAAAACAAAATTAAATACAAACATTTACAAACATTTAAACACATAATTATTTTGATTGTAGCCTTTCTGGCTTGAAAACAAAAAGAAGTTTCCCCACTGCAGAGGCCCCATCCTGGGCCTGGACACGTGGCAGCCCAGACAAGGCCAAACTGGGCTTCGGCCCCTGGCCCCTGGCAGCCGACCTGGGCCGCACCACTAGGGCTCCCGAGGGGGCAAGGGTCCATCCCGAAGAGGTCGGGGGCAATCCCCCTGAGTGCGGGATACCGACTATTCTGGGCAGGTCCCGATACGTACGGAGGTCAGACTCTCTCGCAGGTATAAATGGTAGCACACGTCAACTGTACAAGGTACGCTCACGATAGGCAAATTACTCTCGGTTGTTATTACTTCCCGTGAATCCTACTCACCGGAAAACTAACTTGACCGTCGGAGTGCCCTCGGGGACGACCCCCGGGCCCCCTCTCCCAGTTCATCATTGTTTGTTTTGCAGGCTTAGGACCAGCTCTTCCATCAGCACCCCGAGCTCGTCAGTCCAGCTCGGTCCGGGGAAGTTCAGCGCTTCTTCAGTTGGCGCCGTCTGTGGGAATCGTAAGGTAAGCGAGATTGTGTTGATGGCCAGGACGAGGTCCAAGCGCACGGTAGAGAGCACCGGCCCTGGGGACGGTGAGGGGTCCCCGCGCAAGGAGGCTGAGGCGTCCCGGGGCGCCGGGGGCTCAGCCTTTTCAGGGGAGCGCAGGCAGCAGATCTTCCAGTTTGTGACGGAGAATCTCCCCATGCTGGAAGATATAATCCAGCAGGCGAAGGAGGGAGAGGGAGTTGGGGGTGCGCAGACCTCCAAGGCCAAGGGGAAGGAGAAGGAGACACCCCCTGATCCTTCGGAGGATGAGTCACGAGACCAGCCCCCTAGGAGGAAGCGGCCCCGGACTCCACCTCGCCCGCGAGCCTCGGTGGTCGGAGACAGCGAGAGGTATTCCCGCGACAGGTCCGCGAAGAGCCGTCCCAGAGACCCCTCCCCCCGGAAGCCCACGCGGAATGGGTTCGGGCGTTCCCCTGCTCGGTCTGTCAAAAGCCGACCCCATGACCTCTTTCATTTGGAACCTGCTCGGGATGAGTTCGAGCAGATCTTGAGGCCCCCGCAGTACGAGGACAACTACGCAACCTCGCCTTTTACCCGGGAGATAGAGGACTACCCGCTACCCCGGAGGTTTAAGATTCCGAGCATTGAGATGTACGATGCCTCTACAGACCCAGAAGACCACCTTTCGGTCTTCCTGACGCATATGCGCCTCCAGACCGCCGCGGACGAAGTCCGCTGCAAAACTTTCCCTATATTCCTGAAGGGGAAAGCACGGCTCTGGTTCCAGGGACTGGCGCCGAGGTCTATACGGAGCTTTCCCGAGCTGGCTCGGCAGTTTGCAGCCCAATTCGTCTCCTCGAAGGTTTACGCGAGAAACGCTACCCACCTGATGTCCATCAGACAAAGACCCGACGAGACGCTGAGGAACTTCATGACCCGCTTCAATGCGGAGAGCTTGCAGGTCAGGGACAAGGACGAAAAAGTGGTGATGGCCGCCTTCACAAATGGGTTTAGGGTAGAGGAACTCTTCTACGACCTGGCCAAGAAGCCTCCCGCGAACCTGGAGGAGCTCTTACGCAGGGCGCACGAGGCCGCTAATGCGGAGGAGGCAGGTCGCCTGAAGAAGGAATCCGATCGAGAGCTCGGAGATCGGAAAGGTCGGACTAACCCCCCAGAGGACAAGGACGTCCCGTCCAAGAAAAACGTCTTCGATCGGCTCTCGAAGGAGAAGGCCCCTGCTCCGCCGCCACTCCCAGAGAAGACCTATACCCCTCTAACACGGTCCAGAGCCCAGATCTTGGCTGTTATGGAGGCGGAAGGGCTGGGAGATCGGCCGCCCAAGATGGGGACACCCCGGAATAAAAGGAACCAGGATCGGTACTGCGCCTTCCACCGCGACATCGGACACGACACGGAGGGATGCTGGGCCCTGCGTAAGGAGATAGAAGACCTGATCCAGCGAGGCTTTTTAGGACGGTTCGTACGCCGATCAGGTCAGGAGCTCGGGCGCAACCATTACGGAGATAGGTACGAGGGACGGCGTCGAGACCGCCCTGAGCGGCGCGACCCTCCTCGGAACCCCTCCCCCAACCTGGAAGGCCAGAATCTAGCGGGGGTTATAAACACCATCGCCGGAGGCCCCACGGGGGGAGACAGTCACACAGCTCGGAAGAACAGGCGACCATCCCCCGAGAGAGATGACTCCTTGAAACGCCTGCGCATGGACGAGAAGATCACCTTCGGACCAAGAGATGCGGTTCTCCTAGCGTCTGGGAATCACGAGGCTATAGTGATAGACATTGTCACCAACAACTATCGGGTGAATAAGGTGTATGTCGACCAAAGTAGTGCGGTCGACATTATGTTCTACCGGGTGTTCAAAGAGCTCGGGCTGAGGGACGACCAGCTGACCCCGGTTCGAACACCTCTGGTGGGCTTCACAGGACCACCCATCAACCCGGAGGGAATGATCACCCTGATGATCACGGTAGGGCAGGCCCCCAAATGCCGGACCATCCCTGTTAATATCGTGGTGGTCAAGCAGCAATTCTCATACAACGTGTTCCTGGGCCGGCCAGCTCTGAACGCCCTCCGAGTTATTCCGTCCACCCTCCATCTCAGCGTAAAGTTCCCCACTCCATGAGGGATAGCCGAGGTGCACGGTGATCCAGAGGTGGCCAGAGCTTGCTACTTGGCCACGCTCCGCGGGCGGGAAAAGATGGTCGCCCAGGCGACCAGTTTGGAGCCCTACATTCCAGGAGACGAGACACAGCAGCTGAGCACACAGGACGAGATTGAGGAATTTCCCTTGAGGGAGGAGCGGCCCGACCAGGTCATCCGCATCGGGGCATTGTTGCCAGCCGAGGAGAAGGAAGGCTTGAAGGTCTTGTTGAGAGAGTACTCCCAGATCTTCGCATGGACGGTGGAGGACATGCCCGGGATCCCTATAGACCTGGCAGTCCATCACCTCGACGTGGACCCTCACTTCAAGCCAGTGAAACAGAAGAAAAGGAGTTTTGCCCCCGAGAGGAATGAGGTGATCAAGGCGGAGGTAGGCAAGTTGCTGGAGTCCAAGATCATCCTGGAGGTCTACTACCCGACCTGGCTGGCCAATCCCATCCTGGTCAAGAAGGAGGACCAGACCTGGAGGATGTGCGTAGACTTTACGGACCTTAACAAAGCCTGCCCGAAGGACTGCTTCCCCCTGCCTAGAATCGACAGGTTAGTAGACTCTACTGTGGGTTTTGACGTTTTATGCTTCTTGGATGCCTTTAAGGGATATCACCAGATAGAGATGGTTGAGGAGGACCGGGACATGACCTCCTTCATCACCGAGGAGGGAACCTACTGCTACAGGACCATGCCGTTCGGGTTGAAAAACGCGGGAGCTACTTACCAGCGCCTGGTCAACAAGTTATTCCAAAACCAGATCGGCAGAAGCATGGAGGTCTATGTTGACGACATCATCGTCAAAAGTCGAACTGACCAGCGGCTTATACCCGACCTGCGGGAGATCTTGGACATCCTACTGGAGAGCCGGATGTGCCTAAATCCGAAGAAGTGTACCTTTGGGGTCAGATCGGGAAGGTTTCTCGGTTTCCTGGTGTCCCGAGACGGAATCCGGGCCAACCCGGATAAACTCCAGGCCATCACGGACATGGCCCCTTCAAGGAACGTGAAGGAAGTCCAGCGGCTCACAGGGAGAATGGCCGCCCTGAGTAGGTTCCTCTCGCGCTCCGCGGTCCGGGGCTGCCCTTCTTCCGAGTCTTGAAAGCGCCTAAAGATTTTCATTGGACAGAGGAGTGCCAGAAAACCTTCACCGACCTGAAAGCCTATTTAGCTGAGCTGCCAACTCTGACCGCCCCGGAGATGGGGGAGACCCTATTCCTATACCTGTCCGCTTGCAACGAGGCCGTCAGTGCGGTCTTGGTGCGAGAGGACAGGGGGGCTCAGAGGCCGGTGTATTACGCCAGCCGAGCTCTACAGGGGCCAGAGACGCGATACACACCAGCCGAGAAGCTGGTTCTTGCCTTGGTGCATGCTGCTCGCAAACTCCGCCCTTACTTCCAGGCTCACAGCATTGTAGTCTTGACCGACCAGCCCCTATGACAGATACTCACCAAGCCCGAGGTCTCGGGCAGGATGACCAAGTGGGCCGTCGAGCTGGTCGAGCACGACCTTAGTTATCGGCCTCGCACCGCGATCAAGGTTCAGACCTTGGCAGACTTCCTTGCTGAGGGGGCTAACTTAAACCTGGCCGAGTTAGCCCCAACACCTGCGGACGCCCCGACGGAGGAGCCGTGGGTGCTGTTCGTGGACGGTGCCTCGAGCAAGGAGGGGAGCGGAGCTGGCCTGCTGCTCACCTCGCCTACCGGAGAAGAGTTGACCTATGCGCTTAGGTTCGACTTCCCGGCATCCAACAACGAGGCAGAATACGAGGCCCTGTTGACGGGGATGCGGATAGCCCACCAGATGGGCATCACCGCGATCAAAGTTCGGAGCGACTCTCAGCTCGTCGTCCTCCAGGTTCGCGGGGAGTATGAAGCCAAGGACGACGTCATGAAAAAATACCTGGCTAAGGTACGGGAGGTAGTAGCCCTGTTCGAGACTTTTGAAATCGAGCGGGTGCCAAGGTCCCAGAACAAGCGCGCAGACGCCCTGTCAAAGCTGGCATCCTCCTCGTTCGCCCACCTGAGTAAGGAGGTCTTGGTAGAGGTGGTAAAGCAGAAAAGTATCGACCAGGTTCAAGTCCTGGCGATAGACAGCTCGGCTACCTGGATGGCTCCCCTCATTGACTTCCTCAGCTCGGGTGCCCTTCTCGAGGGCAAAATCGAAACCCGCCGGATCCAGCTCAGAGCTTCCAAATACGCCTACGCCGGGGGAACCCTCTACAGGAGGTCGTATTTGTCCCCCTGGCTAAAGTGCGTAACTCCCGAGGAAGGCGACTACGTTCTGCGCGAAATCCATGAAGGCCTATGTGCGACACATGTAGGATCCCGAGTGCTGGCGAAAAAGTGTCTTCTTTTGGGCTACTACTGGCCCTCCGTCTTCCGAGATGCCGCAGAACTGGTACAGAGATGCCGAGCTTGCCAGGTGCACGCCTCGCTGCGCCACCAGCCAGCTCGGGAAATGATCCCCATTCATAGTCCTTGGCCTTTCGCCCAATGGGGGATAGATCTCGTAGGTCCCTTTCCCCGAGCTCCTGGAAGGTACGAGCACCTCGTGGTGGCCATCGACTACTTCACGAAGTGGATGGAGGCAGAGCCCCTGGTCTCTATTTCGGGAAAGACGATTCAGAAGTTCTTTTGGAAGAATATAGTCTGTCGCTTCGGAATTCCGCATGTTCTGATATCTGACAATGGGCGCCAATTCGCCGAAAACCCCTTCAAAGACTGGTGCACCGAGCTCGGGATCAATCAACACTTCACGTCGGTTGGCCATCCCCAGGCTAACGGTCAGGTGGAGAATGCCAACTGAACCATCTTGCAAGGACTAAAAACTAGGCTGGAGCTAGCCCAGTCTAACTGGCTAGAGGAGCTTCCTAGTGTTCTCTGGGCCTATCGCACCACGCCTAGGACGGCTACTCACGAGACACCGTTCTCCCTGACGTATGGGGCGGAGGCAGTGGTCCCCGCGGAGATCGGCCTCCCCTCTCTTCGGACCCAAAACTTCGTTGCGACAGCCAACGAAGAAGAGTTGAGATGCAATCTGGATAGGCTAGAGACCAAGCGGGAGGAGGCAGCAATTCGGATGGCTAAGTACAAAAGTCAGCTCGCCCGCTACCACAACGCCCGAGTAAGGAGCATTCAGTTCCAGCCGGGGGACCTGGTCTTGCGAAAAAACTCAATCAGCAGAGCTTGCAGTTCCAACAAACTCGACCCAAACTGGGAGGGTCCGTACAAGATCCTTGAGGTGAGCCGGGCTGGCTACTGCAGGCTCGCCAAGGTGGATGGATCTGAAGTACGTCGTACTTGGCACTTCTCCAATTTGCGACTGTTTGTAGCATAGATTAGACCAGTGTGTTCAGTTGCCTGTTCTCTGAGATCCGAATTTTTGTTTTCTCATTTCAATAAAAGCCCGACTTCACAGTTTCAATTTCACTTGTGCTTGTCTCATTTTAAAATTTTTTAAAGTCTGCACCTTACACTAGCACACTTAGCGTTCCCTCGCTCAATGTCCTAGTGGGGGGCTAGGGGTACTAAGCAGCCAAGTGTGAGGCGTTCGACCCGGGAGGTCAGCACGAACGCACTCAATGTTTAAATACTCAGCCAAGTGTGAAGTGCTCGGCTCAGGAGGTCGGCACGATGGAGAGGAACTTGGAAGCTTGGGAGGATTCTAGAAACTCCTCGCTCGACCCAGGAGATCGGCGAAGGAGGGGTTCGATGCCCGACGCGCGATCGCGAGAGGTCGGCACGGGCCTTCGAGTCCGGGGGCTCCGCGTTCGACCCAGGAGGCCGGCAGGAACGCCCTTAGTGTTTAAGTGCTCAGCCCCAAGAGGCTGGCACACCCCCTTAGTGGGTCTATTTGGTGCTCGACTCTAGAGGCCGGCGCATGACTTTAATAGTTAGATTGCCGCTGGGCCACTCCATTGCTGGATGGGAAGGGTGACGTGTTCGGTGCTCGGCCCAGGAGGTCGGCACTTGGCGTGGCTCGCAAGCAAGAAAGGCAGAATGATTCTTCGAAATTTCGCATATGCATTCAAAGCCTATCTATTACAAAACTTCCGAGTTGCCTATCTATTACAAAACTTCCGAGTTGCCTATCTGCTACAAAATGTGCCGAGCTGTGAAGAGAAAACAGCTCGGCCCCCTCCTTCTTGCTGGTAGTCCGCCTGGAGCAGGAGCTGAAGGTACACCTTAAACATGCTGAGAGGCGTATGGTGAAGGCTATCCAATCGAACCTTTCCGTCTCAGATAGACCCCCAAGAGCATTTTCAACTGGAGCATGGTTACACCCTTATAAGAAGACGGAAAGGGTTTTTGGAGTGGTCGCCGCCCTAGACCACCGGCTCCTTCCCGGCAGCTTGGCCAAGAGACTCGCCCTCCTCCAAGGGAACCTCCTCCAGCACGGCCCCGGTGTCGGTCCGGCCCGCCAGCTCCTTCAAGAAATGCCCCTTGCGATATCCGTCAAAGAGCCAATCCAGCCTCGCCTCGACCGCGGGGTTGTAGTCTTTGAAGCTCGCCAAGTCGAGGCCGGGAGGATTGAGCTTTTTCACCTGGTCCAGGGCCCGAGTGCAGCCGACCTGGAGGATGGGCAGGTTGAGGTGAGCGATGTCCTCCTCAAACTGCTCGGAAGTAAGGAACTCCCGAACAGCCTTCTTCCGCTCCCGGCTGACGGTGCTGGAGAGCTCGAGGGCATGCTCCTCCTTCAGCCTGGCCACGCTGGCCCTCTCCTGGTCGAACTCCGACCTGGTGGAGGCGAGCTGGACTTGGGCGGTGTCCAGCTCCTTCTCGGCCTTGTCCAGTTTGGCCTTGAGGGAGCTTGCCTCCTTGAGGGCCTGGAAAAGCTTCTTCTCATCCTCCAGATTCTTCTTCCGCAGTTTCTCCAGGTCGGGAGACAGTTCGGAGAAGCGGGTCGTCAGAGCGGTGCCAGCGGCGTTGGCCTGGAGGGGAAAAGGAAATAGATCAGCACGTCACACTACTTAACCGAGACACGGAGGCAAAACTATCCCAAGGGCTAGACTTACTTGAGCCTGGGCGGTGTAATACGCGTCCAGGAGCTCGGAAGGGTCGGCCAGCTCTATCCACCTCCTGTCGCGAGGGAGGACCGAGCCCACCATCAGCTCGCGAGCCACCTCGGGAAACTGGGTTCGGTCGTTGATGGAGAGCTCCCAGGACGGGCAGAAGTGGCGGGGGTCGTGCATCGTGGGGACTTGGCCTGACTTCAGGGGAGCCACGTGGCGGAAGTGCCACAAGCTCGGGGGAGTTGACTTCTGGCATGCTCCTCGGCAGAACCCACGCCTAGGTGGGCTGGTCCCCCGGAGACCAGCGTAAGAGGAGGAGGCTGTGCGGGGACCAGCGCGAGCCTCTTCTGCCCGGCTTGGGAGGGCTCGTCCCCTCTACCCCTCTTCTGCCCGGCCGCCTTCTTCTTGTTGGCGGCCTGCTTGGAGGGGGACGGCTGCGACGCCTCTTTCTGGGGGGCTGAGCCGTCCCTCGGGGTGGAAGCCCCTCCTGGGGCCCCCTGTGCAGTCCCGGGTTGGGAGGCGGGAGTGGCCTCCTCAGTAGGAGCGCCCAGCAGTTGAGAGAGCTTTCTCACTGCAACGAACACAACCAGATAAGCAAGACGCAAGGCAGTTTAAGAGAAAAAAGGAAAAACCAACATATACTACAAATGCGATAGGGGCAAAGCCAGCGTTACAGGTGTCGAGTTTGGGCTGGGGGGTAGCCACTTCCCCAGAGGATCCGGACACCGTCCCCATCAGCCCGGCTGCGGAGATCCTGGTGACATCGAGCTTCACCTTGGAGCCCAACAGTTGGCCGAGGGTATCGTAGTCCAAGTCCTCCGGATAGGGGTCGGTCTTGACTCCCCCAACCTTCCACACATTGGGGGGAAAATGTGTGGACCTGACAAAGAAGAAGTCCCCCTTCCAGTCCTTCACGGAAGAGGGGAGCCCGTAGAACAACTCTTGGGCCCCTTTTCCTCCCTTGGTCTGGGGGCCACGGCGGGAGAAGTAGTACCATCCCGGGAGGGCGGTCTTAAGGATGAAGGCAGCTCGGAAGAGGGAGAGAGAGTAGGGGATATCGCAGAGGAGGCAGTAGATCAGGAATCCGATAATGATCCTGATGGAGGTGGGGTGAAGCTGGGTGATCCTGAGCCCCCAGTGGTTCAGGATCTCGGTAAGAGTTGAGGGAATGGGGAGACGGAGCCCGGCGATGAGCTGCTCCCTATAGATGGCCACGAAGCCTGGGGGAGGTCTGCAGGTTCGGTCGTTAGGCCCGACCGCCCTCGACTCGTAGGCCGGAGGAATGGAGTAAGACCTGACTAGCTCGGCCACGGCCTCGGGGGATAGGATAGCCTCCTGCAGGTCTGGGCGACCGTAGGAGAGCTCGAGATCATTCCCCTGCTCAGGAGCAGGGGTCCCCTCAGAGAAATCCCTATCTCCCCTGGCTTCGCCTTGGGCTCCACCGGGGGAATCATGGGGAGACTAGGGAGAAGAGGCGGAGGTAGCCTGCCGCCCGATGTAAGCATCGAGCTCGGCTACCTCCTCAACGGCTCGGGCTGAGGGAGAGTGGGCGGATGGAGAACTCATGATGACTATGGGGTCTAGCAGGTCGGGGTTAGAAGCAGAGGAAGAGGAAGGCGGAGGAGGGGAAGGCGACGGCGAAGATGAAGATGAAGATGAGGAAGAAATGAAAATTCTGGTGGCTCTGCGACGGACCGGGGACAGGGAGGCGGTGGAAGTAACGTCGGAATGACCCGACATAAAAAGCAGAAGGCGGCAGAAGGCAAAAGGGAAGATGAATCGCAAAAAGGGACTTACTGATGATGATCAAGGCCGAAGAAGGATGGAAGGTTCGCCGGAATCTGGGCACGGGACACCAGAAGTTGCCGGAAAAGGGAAATGCGAATGCACAAGGAAAATGAGAGTGCAGAATGCGCGAGGGGAAGAAGAAATGGCAAATGGAGTCGGGGGAAGTCCGAGGACCCCTATTTATAAGGAAGGGAAATGGGGGGGAAAACGGTTGCGTGAATTTGAACCGGCCCCCATGTGAATGCATTTAATGCTGGTACGGAAACCGAAGAGGCGTGACAACTGAAAGGACGTGGGCGCGGCATCCCTGCGACAGCACTGTACCAGAAATGACCTGGGCAGAGTAGTGCGCGGCCCTGGCCTCCCACGTGACAGAGGTAGATTAGGTCTGCCTGACAACCCTACCTAATCTAGGGGGCTAGTGCAGAGGCCCCATCTTGGGCCTGGACACGTGGCAGCCCAGACAAGGCCGAACTGGGCTTCGGCCCCTGGCCCCTGGCAGCCGACCTGGGCCGCACCACTAGGGCTCCCGAGGGGGCAAGGGTCCATCCCGAAGAGGTCGGGGGCAATCCCCCTGAGTGCGGGATACCGACTATTCTGGGCAGATCCCGATACGTACGGAGGTCGGACTCCCTCGCAGGTATAAATGGTAGCACACGTCAACTGTACAAGGTACGCTCACGATAGGCAAATTACTCTCGGTTGTTATTACTCTCGGTTGTTATTACTTCCCGTGAATCCTACTCACCGGAAAACTAACTTGACCGTCGGAGTGCCCTCGGGGACGACCCCCGGACCCCCTCTCCCAGTTCATCCTTGTTTGTTTTGCAGGTTTAGGACCAGCTCTTCCATCAGCACCCTGAGCTCGTCAGTCCAGCTCGGTCCGGGGAAGCTCAGCGCTTCTTCACCCACCTTAGTCCTTATTTACTCATATGAATAAATCAAGCAAATTGTGTTCTGTATGAAGGAAGGAAAAGTTCCGAACCCAGATGGTTACACAGTGAAATTTTTTAAAAAGAATTGGGCAGCAGTTGGGGAGGATGTTGTCAAAGCTTTAGAGTTTTGCTTTCAAAAATCCTACATGTACTACCTTTTTGAATTCTACCACTACATCATTGATCACAAAAACAAGCAATGCTATACAAATGAAGGATTTCAGCCCCATATCTTGTTGTAATGTTGTCTTTTCTACCATCTTAGCTAGCAGATTAAAGAAAGTTATGGCTAACCTAATGGGTGATTAGCAGAGTGCTTTTATACAAGGTAGACAACTTGTTGATAATGTTCTACTAATGCATGAGATAGTTAGAGGATATCACAGAGAGGGAGGGAAACCTAGAGCTATGCTCAAGCTTAATATTATGAAAGCGTATGATTCTTTATACTAGAAATTTTTATTTGGCACAATGGAGGTTTTGGGTTTTTGAGATCAGTTCATTCGATGGACAAAAGTATGCGTGACAACAGCATATTTCTCAGTGAATTTGAATAGTTCTTTAGTGGGGTACTTCAAGAGTGGTAGGGGATTGAGGCAAGGAGATCCAGTATCTCCTTATCTTTTTTTTTTTTTTTTTTTTTTTACTTTCTATGGAGATGCTTTTCAGCAATTTTTGAATGGAACATAAAGGCTTCGGGGTTCAACTTTCATCCTAGATGTCACGAACTACAATTATCCCATCTTATTTTTGTTGATGATTTATTTCTGATATCTACTGCTACAGCCAAATCTTTTGACATAAGAAGAAGAATCGTGGCTGAATTTGGTGCTGTGTCTGGGCTACTACATAACCTGCAAAAATGTTAGATTTATATAATTGGACTAAAGAACCAGGATGCTGATGCTATTCGCGAGATGATGCGCATGCCAAGAGCGATATTGCATGTAAAGTACTTGAGCTTACTACTCTTTAGCTCTAGATTATCCTATAAGGACTGCCATCCTATCTTTATTAAGCTAGAGTAGAAAATCAAAGGATGGGCTAACAAAAAGCTGAGTTATGGTGATCATTTATTGTTGATTCAAGCTGTACTGTCTAGAATATATTTGTACTAGTGTAGTGTTTTCATCTTACCCAAAGTTGTGATTAAAAAGATAAACAATATATTGGTCTCATTTTTATGGGCACGGGAGGTAAAGTAGATGTATGGAGCAAAAGTAAATTGGAGTGATGTGTCTATACCCAAACAGGAAGGTGGATTGGACCTATATAAAATTGAGCTATGGAACAAATGCTTGATTATGAAATTAATATGGAATATGTGTAGCAAGAAAGATACTTTATGGGTGGGTGAATAGCATCCTTTTAAGGAACAAATTTTTATGGTCTGTGAAGGTTCCAAATGAAGCATCCGGGGCTTGGAGGAAAATTTTGCAAATTAGAGATTTGACTCAACCTTTTATTAGACACATTGTGGAGAATAGGACTAATACCAATTTCTCATTTGATACATGGCATCCCCTTAGGCCCTTGCACAAAAACTTTATAGGCAACTTACTTTACAGTTTTGGATGTAAACTAAATGTTTCTGTATTAGAAATTATAGTGGATGGTAGTTGGAGATGGCTTGTAGGTAGGAAAGAAACAGTTGAAGCGAGGAGGCTAAAGGAAGCTACACCTGCGTGTTTTGAACCTTTGATGGGGTTTGAGGATTAGGTTACGTAGGAGGGATGTTGTGACGCCCCACTTCTCCTAAGGGCGAACCCAAGGGTATCCACGGAATGTCTGCCCAACTCTCGCCGAAATTCACTACAATCCATAATTCAAAAACTGGAAATATTTCAAATATTTTCAATATACATTTAAAGTACTCCAAAACATCTCATACTTGAAATTAGTTAACCCTCAAGCTTAAATACAACCCAAAAGAATATGTACTATAGTCATCTGCCGTAATACAACTTAAAGTCTCCAAGAGAAAACAACCTAGTACTATTCGTGAGCACTCTCGGTCTTGAACCCTGTTACGGAAAACAAAGGAGTGGAATGAGCTAAACAGCCCAGTGAAGTTCCAAAACACACAAACAGTTCTAATAAATCCAGTAAATAAAGCTTAGCGCACATATGGTTCAAGGTTTCACATTGGCACATTAAAATGAGACATTTATCATTTTACAGAAATAAACACATATTAAAAGGATACGGGGTTCACGTGGAACTATTTCGATCAGCTGCACCTTATAACTCTAATATTTCCCCCGATTTGTCTGGTCATCGCCTTATTCCTCTAGTGGTAATACTCGAGTATACTGAAACGGTGACTCAGGATTCCAACCTACGCGACCGAGCTCAATCCTTGTTCGAGCAGGTTAGCAACCAAAGGCAGGACTCAATTCAGCTAAAAGCTTACAACATGCGCAAATAATCAAATAAATCGATAAACGGTAGAAATTCACGGTTAAACGGTAGAAATTTGTTATTTTAGTAGGTCAAGTGAGATAAGTACACACTCGCCTTAAAACAGTGAAAAATTACATAAGAGCAATTATAGATAACAATTAACACTTAAACACACAAGAAATATGAAGTAAACATGTAGCAGATATTCAAGTCACACACATGCAGGGAACACTCACAGTTACGTGTGATATGTCTCGATTCCTGGATAACACTCTTGATTACCCTCGAGTCCTGAGGTAAGAACCAATAAGTTTATATGGAAGTGAAAAGCAAAACCTTAGGGTTTTAGCACTTAAGAAGTGAAGAAACAAGAGATTGGTACATAATCCCTAAATGTATACTAAAAAATAAAGTGAGTCGTTATAGCCTTGAATCAAGCCCTTTTCAATTTCAAAGTTCAAGAGTAAAAAAGGAACCATGAGAAATCAAGTTCTAGGTCAAGAATTAAGCATAATAAATATATCAAGGTTTCTCATTTAAAACCAAAAAAACATCAAGTACAACGGAAACTTGTATCCTCCAAAAAAATCGAGTTTAAAATGAACCATCAATCTTAAAAGGAAGTTGAATGTTCCTAAAAGTTCGTTTCTTAAGAAATCAGAAAATTTCAGCTTTATGCGACAAAACTTGGAAAATCAGATCTTGAGTTTGGTAAGTCCAAAAATTGGAACTTTACACTGTTGGAAACTAGATCCAAAATACTAAAAGTTACCGAAGACACTTTTCCAGGATTTCGAACAAAAAGTATTCATATTTCAGTTCAAAGTTACAATTCCAAGAAGTTCGGACCGAACTAGTCTTGGTTTTTCAGTAATCTTTGAAAATTCGGCAAAATTCACAAGAAGTGAATCAGCCTCTGAAATTTGTAACACAAAAAGAGTCCCATACAAAGTTTCAAATGCAATAAGTGGAACTAAATTCGAAGTTTTGAGTATCAAGATATAATAGTTTAAAATCAGCTGAATTTTGCAAATTGATCAGTGGGTTTCCAAATTTGAAGAACAATCTTTGGGGCATTATTTGGGTATCGAAATGGTATTAAAATTACACCAAATTTAGTACACTTAAAAATTTCCATATGTGGAGTACATGTCTATTAAATTTTAAGCAAAGACTCCCACGGGAAGGTAGTAACAAAACAGCCAAAGTTTGTGAAACATTCGAAGCAAATCTGCCAACTCGACCTTTCTTTTCTTTCAAAAGTTTTGTACAACGAAATTAGCCCCAACTCGCTCCATTTTTGAAACCAAAGTTCCAGAAACATTTAATGAGCAATTAATGGTTAATTGACAACAAAAGTTTTGAAATATAACATCCCAAAATAGATTTGACCATTCGGCCAACAAGGAAGGAAAAGTTTCTAGTTTCCAGCTTTGTCATCTTTTCGAAATCAAACCATATCTAGCTCTATACAACTCCAAATTGGGAGTGGTTTATGGCGTTGGAAACTAAGTTCCAAATGATACAATTCATAAGAAGACATCATTTTGAAAATATTTTCACAAATGGGACAAAATCAAGTCACTAAACGCAGCTTTCAGTTTCATTCGTATAAACAGTCAAAACAGAACAGCTAACTTTGCCGACTCACTGCGGTTCACTCAAAACGAACCAGCAGGAGATTTTTATATCATTGGAAAGCTATGAATCTTTAATTTTGAGTCACTTAATTTTGACTTTTGTACAGAGAGTTACATTCAAACGAAGACACACTGTTCGAGTAACCCTGCCATACGAATTCCAGATTTGAATCTTGCTAAAACTCAAGTTTTGTGCAACCAAATGAAACGATTTTTGAAAGACATTTTGTACACACAATACACAACATATATCACTCAGTTTAGCAGCCAAACAACCAACAAAAGTTTGAAATGCAAGTAAGATAACAGCATAGTAGTTTCAGCCAGCTGGAAAAAGAAAATTTCCAGATTCTTGGCCAATCTTTTCATGCAATTTTGAAGCACCAACTGAAAGAGTTTTTGGCTAGAAATTTTTCCATTTAAAACTCAACATATCAGCTCTCAAATTGGCTATGAAAGTCATGAAAATATGGCATCAAAATAGAGTAACAAAAACTCAAAATTTCAGCCAGCATTTCTTCCTCTCCTCTCAGTTTTTCTCTTTCTTTTTCCTCTTCTAGTTTCTTTCAGTAAAACTCATCACAAACACACTAACACACATATAAATATCATGGCAATCCTCATTTAACTAAGGTGGGTGTTTATATAACCCACTTCAACCAACCAAATCTAACCAACAATAACAAGAAGGAAGCTACAAGCTTTAAAGCCAAGAAATGAAACAAGAAAGCAAGAGTTGTGGTGGGAGATGTTTATACCTTCCAAACCCAAGAATAAACCCTAGATTTTTGATGTGAAAAACTCCTTAAAACAGTCCCCAACCAGCCTGCCCACTCTTTTCTTCAAGCTAGAACAAGAACCCAAGGAATTTGTGAGTTGGATGATGAAGAACAAGCAAGCTTGGAGCTAGAGGATGAAGCTTTCTTTCCTCCTTTTCCTTTCTTCTTGGTTGGCTGAAACAATGAGGGAGTGAGGAGAGAGAGATGAGGGTTTTGTGATTTAATTGCTTGGAAGGAAAGAATGAAAAAGGTAGCTTTAAGTGTGGTGCAAAAAGTCAGCCTTCAATAGTGTTGCACTAATGTTTCGTACTATCAATTTCTCTCGTGTTTGATACACTCATGCACTAATTCTCCAAAGTATTTCCTTTAACACTGTAATTATTCACACTTACTAGTCTAGTATTAAATGTTCAAATCTCCAATTAGTCTCTTTCCCCCTTAAAAGAATTTCGCCCTCGAAATTTCTCACATTAACTCCCGAAAAGGTTTGGGTATTTCTTTCGCATTTCTTCTTCCACTTCTCAGGTAGCTTCCTCTATCCCATGGTTTCTCCATAGTAGCTTCACTAACGGAATCTGCTTGTTTCGGAGCTCTTTGACTTTCCGGTCAAGCACTTGGACAGGTTTTTCTTCGTAAGCAAGCGATTCGTCTACTTCGATCTCCTCCGGTTGTAAGATATGGGATGGGTCGGGATAATATTTTTTTAGCATCGAGACGTGGAATACGTCGTGAATTCGAGAGAGACTGGACGGCAGCTCTAATCGATACACGACCGTTCCTACCCTCTGGAGGATCTTGCAGGGTCCGACGTACCGCGGTTGAACCTTCTTTCCTTTGCCTGTTGCGACACTCCGTAAGGGTGTGATCTTGAGGAATACGTTGTCTCCAACTTCGAATTTCAAGTCTTTTCTTCGATTATCCGCGTAACTCTTTTGTCGGCTTTGAGCTGTTTGGAGTCGTAGCCGTATCAACTTGACCTTCTCTCGAGTCTCTTCAATCCATGGAATAGTTGCCGGGTCTAGTGCCTTCTTTTCGCCAACTTCGTCCCAGTAAATCGGCGACCGGCATTTTCGTCCATATAATGCTTCATATGGAGCCATTTGAATCGACGAATGGTAGCTGTTGTTGTACGCAAACTCTACCAAGGTCATGTGTTGACCCCAGTTGCCTCCAAAATCCAGAATGCAAGTTCGTAGCATGTCCTCGAGAGTTTGAATGGTTCGTTCTGATTGTCCATCCGTCTGAGGGTGATAAGTCGTGCTCAAGTTGAGTTTCGTCCCTAGAGTCTCCTGAAACTTTTGCCAAAATCGAGATACGAAACGTGGATCTCGATCGGAGACGATGCTCACAGGAACACCGTGCAGCTTTACAATATCGTCCATGTATAGTTGGGCCAACTTGTCCATGGAATACTTCATGTTCACCGGCAAGAAATGGGCCGAATTGGTTAACCGATCGACGATCATCCAAACGGCATCGTGTCCTCGCTGTGTTCGCGGCAAACCTGAAACGAAGTCCATAACGATGTTTTCCCACTTCCACTCGGGTATCTCAAGGGGCTGTAACAAGTCCGATGGTTTTTGATGCTCTGCTTTAACTTGTTGGCACACGAGGCATTTCTGCACGTACAGAGCGATTTTCTTTTTCATATTGTCCCACCAATAGTTTCCTTTAAGGTCTTGATACATCTTACTACTACCCGGATGGATTGTATACTTGGATCGATGGGATTCTTCTAGAATCTCCGTTTTCAATGATTCATCTTTCGGCACCACTATTCGGTTTCGGTATTTTAAAATACCCTCAGGACCAAAATTGAACTCAGTGGTTTCTCCTTTTCCCACTTTCTCTCCCCATTTCTGCACTAGTGCATCTTCCTTTTCAGCTTCTTTAATTCTCTCCAAGAGAGTGGAAGTCACTTTAATATTGTCAAAAATCACTTTATGGCTTCCAGGGCACGGTTTCCATTCACACACGGAGTCTAACAATTCCCACTCTTTGATCATTAGACTCGCGACCTGAGCTTTGCGACTTAGGGCATCGGCCACCACGTTTGCTTTTCCCGGATGGTAGTTGATGGTACAGTCGTAATCCTCCAAGAATTTCATCCATCGTCGCTGCCTCATGTTTAATTCCTTCTGTGATAAAAGATACCTCAGGCTTTTATGATCGGGGTAAACCTCGAAAGTTACTCCATATAAGTAGTGCCTCCACTTCTTCAGAGCAAAAACAACTGCAGCTAGCTCCAGATCGTGGGTCGGGTAATTTTGCTCGTGGGGTTTTAACTTCCTCGAGGCAAAAGAGATCACATTTCGATTTTGCATTAATACACAACCCAGGCCTTCTCGGGATGCATCAGTGTACACAGCATATCCATCCACCCCGTTTGGTAAGACTAGAACTGGAGCCATGGTCAATCTCTTCTTTAATTCCTGAAAACTTGTCTCACTTCAGGCGTTCCATAAGAACCGACCATGTTTCTTCGTCAAATCGGTTAAAGGACCGGCTAGTTTGGAGAAGTTCTTGATAAAACGCCGGTAATATCCAGCCAATCCTAGAAAGCTGCGGACCTCTGTGGGAGTTTCTGGTCTCTTCCAATTAGTCACAGCGTCAACTTTCGCCGGGTCGACCGAAATACCCTCTTGAGAAATTACGTGACCCAGAAAAGCAATTTTCTCCAACCAAAATTCGCACTTGCTGAATTTGGCATACAGTTGATGGTCTCTCAGGGTTTGCAAGACAGTCTTCAAGTGTTGCTCATGCTCTTCACGGGTCTTGGAATAGACCAGGATGTCATCGATGAAGACTACTACAAATCGATCCAGGTAGGGCTTAAAAACTCTATGCATTAGGTCCATGAAGGCGGCAGGAGCATTGGTTAGTCCAAAGGGCATAACTGCGAACTCGTAATACCCATATCTCGAGTTGAAGGCGGTTTTCGGAATATCCTCCTTTCTGATTAATAACTGGTAGTACTCTTGGCGGAGGTCCAGTTTCGAGAAAACCACCGCTCCTTGCAACTGATCAAATAACTCATCGATATGGGGCAGTGGATACTTATTTTTAATTGTAATATTATTCAGGCCCCGATAATCAATATACATCCTCAAACCACCATCTTTTTTCTTTACAAACAGTACAGGAGCTTCCTAAGGAGACCCACTCTCTTGAATGAATCCTCGCTCTAGAAGGTCCTGTAATTGCAACTTTAGCTCCTTGAGCTCTGCAGGAGCCATTCGGTATGGTGTTTTTGAGATGGGTAAGGCTCCCGGTAGCAGGTCTATTTTGAATTCAATTTCTCTTTCCGGAGGTAAGGCTACTAATTCATCAGGAAACACATCCGGAAATTCCTTCACTACGGCCACATCCTCCACTTTCAACTTATCCGTGGGGGTGTTAATCAAAAAGGCCAAAAATCCTTGCGCCTCTCTACTTAGCAATTTCCTAACCCGAATGCCCGAAATTAAAGCAGATGAGACTAACTTACCCCTTATATCCAACCTTAAGGTCGCCTCACCAGGAATGCGAAATTCAACCACTTTTGTTTTACAGTCCAGTTGGGCATTATACTTGGCTAACCAGTCCATACCCAATATCACATCATACCCCTTAATAACCAACCTTATCAAGTCTCCTAACAATCTTTTCTCTCCTACCCACAATTCACAATCCCTATAAACCATACTAGTAACTAAGCGTTGATTCCCCGTAGGTGTACTAACTTCTAGGTCGTATGGTAAACTAGCAGGTTTTATATCGATGCCACACATGAAATCAGGGTTAACAAAGGAATGGGTGGCACCTGGATCAATTAAAACTTTGGCAAAACGGTGGAAAATAGGGATCGTACCTTCTACGACCTCTGAGGAATCTGGGACCTGTCGAGGTTCTAAGGAAAAGACTCGAGCTGGCACTTTAGGTTTCGTCTCATTCCCCTTATTCGGTCCCGTATTGGTCTTTGACGTGGTTTGAGTTCCCCTTCTTTCTTGCGTTATGAGTGGGCAGGTAGCAAACTGGTGGTCTGCGCTTCCGCAACGCAGACATTTGCCTCCCTTCTTCCAGCAATTGTCTTCAGAGTGATTCAGCTTTCTGCAGTACCCGCAAGGTCCACGAGATGCCGAACCTGAGCCCCTCTGGAAATTTCCACCTTGGCCTCTCCCGGTTGGGCCGCCCCTAGACTGAGCCCCTCTGCCGGATCCTGACTGTCGTCCACCTCCAACTCCGCGTCCAAACTTGGAGGGAGTACCTTTGTCCCCTTGTCCAGAACTACTTCCAGGAAAGCCCCGTTTCTTCGTCTGGAAGTTTCGGACTTGCAATCGAGCACTCTCTACCCTTTGGGCCTTTTCTACGACCTCGTTAAAAGCATTGATTTGAGCCACTGCGAGGTCCTTTTGAATTTTGACGTTCAAGTCCTGAATGAAACGCCTGATTCGCCGTTGCTCTGTCATGATCAGCTCAGGCGCAAATTTGGACAAACGGGTGAACTGGCTCTCGTATTCCGCCACCGATTGAGTTCCTTGGCGGAGTCGGATGAACTCATCTTCCTTCCTCTCTTGAACTAGAGGAGGGAAGAATTTCACGTTAAATTTCCGGATGAAATTCACCCAAGTCCTGAGCGTTTGTTCCCGTTCCCATTTTTGTCGTATGACGTTCCACCAGGAACGGGCCGCCCCTTCGAACTGGAATATGGCAAAAGTCACCTGCCGTTCATCGGTGTAGTGCAAAGCTACAAAAATATCAACCATCTTCTCGAGCCATCGCTCGGCAACATCCGGATCAGGTCCCCCAATGAATTTGGGTGGAGCAAACTTTTGAAAACGTTCGAGAGCTCTGTCTTCGCTCTCGATGTGGTTACCAGGGTTTCCAGGATTAGGGTTTGTATTCTGGCCTTGTTGCTGCACCACTTGTGCTAGCAAGTTAGTCATTTGCTGCATGACGGCAGCGATTTGCAAATTGGGGTCAGGATTAGGTCCAGTAGAGGTTTCCCCAGTACCCCTATCCGGTGTGGGTTGTCTAGTTCCGCGCCCACGTCCCCGTCCACTACGTGTTCCTTCCATACTTTATATGATCTAGGCAATGGTACTAAACCAATATAAAATAATGCATGTAAGTATACTCAAAACTTTCCAAACACACATATATACATTACAAACAAGACAAACAACACACATATATACAATCAGTCAAGTCAAGTACAAGCATGGACAATTTCCAAGGGAATGGCCTCATCGAAAGAAATATACACGTAGCTAATCTAGCCGTACAAAATGATTAGCTAAGGCCCTACTTCCTATCCGCCCTATATACAAGACCAAAATTATCCACAACAACTCTAGGAGTCGTAACCTAGATCGATGACAAGCTATGAGACCCACCCGACGGAGTGGATCCAACCCCAGTCTCAGACCCCGCACAGGAGTTCTCGTCGCTCACTCCCTCCACCACCTCGGCGCAGAGGTTCAGGATCGCCGCGGCTCGATTCTTCATCTTTCAAGCCCTCTTAGACTCGCGCTCACGCGCCTCCCTAAGTTGGGTACAGAGATCATCAACTCTATCCTCAACCTCTAGTACATCGTACTTCAAATCCTGAATGCGCTTAGCTTGTTTCTCATTATCTGCCCTCAACTGCTTCACCTCAGTCTCAAGCCTAGCGTTATCTTTCGCCAACGCCTTCCGCTCCTTTGCCACGGCCAACACTAAGGTGTTAGGGTAGGCGTAGGCGTGGCGACACTCACACCGACGAAGGCGACTCGCCGGACTCCAACGCAAGACGGTCCCTCTCGGCCGAATCTGGTACGGAATCACCGGGAGCGCTACACGGGGTCGCTCGCCTGCAGGGCCATCACTCGGTCCACTAGATCCGTCCATCCTACACCAAAAGTGTAAATAAGCATCAATAAGCTTAAAGGCCATAAACAATAAACCCTCAAATCAAGTATTCCTATAACACCCAGGCTAATTCAAACCTAGGCTCTGATACCACCTGTGACAGCCCCACCTTCCCCTAAGGCGAACCAAAGAGGTTAGCGGACTGCCTGCCCAACTCTCGCCAGGACTAACGGTGCAGTTTAGAGCGATCTATTTCGTTCCGGAACTTATAAACGCGCGTAAACAAGGCAAAAGGGCAAAATAATCCAAAATAAAAAAAAATGAAATCCGGAGTCGGCCATGAATAGTAACCAACGCGTCAGAACCCAACCAAACATTAAAACACATATACACTTGACATTTTGCAACTACAAGCCACAATGGCATACAAAAGTAATCCAAAAGTTACTACATGTTTGGTTTGCCAAATTAAAGTGAAAACGGCCCTAAAGATACATTTAGGGTCCCAGTTCATATACAATACAAAAGAAATATTTATCTAGTTCATTCAGCAACCAACTAGCAAGAATCATTCCAAAAGTAGTCATATGCCTGTAAGGAAAACAAAAGGAACGGTGTGAGCTAATTGCCCAGTGAGATACTATCACTTACGCAACCAATTGCATATAAGCATCAAACTTTCATTCAATATAGTAAAATAAGCAAAGGCACACGTCAGATATGGTGATAAAAGGATACAGATGGCTCTCAAGAGCCCTTTTCCTCGTTTGCATTTCTTGATCGGACGTCATTGACTCTCCGTCAATGTTCAACAATAACCAACCGTAGACTCCACTTTACTTCCATTCCTTTCACCTAACATTCCCCAACCGGGCCCGAAATCCAAACACTTGCATTGTGGTATTACTCGAGTAAATCGGAATCAAGAGTTTCTCATACTACAAGATTCCATATAACATTGCCCCATGGCACATTAATTGGCACGACCAAACCCTCGCCGGCTCGATTCAATTAATTACCAAAGGGGTTGAGCTCATTGATAACATTTGTAGTCGTTGGAGACTCGTCCAAACGATACCAAGTCATGCATTTCATTTCATATAACATCTCATATAACATTCCAATAACTTTCCAATAACATGCGAAACAATAAGTAAGAGTGATAAAGTACACTCTCACGTCAATCAATTAACATTCAACATCTCAAGTTCAAATATCAAACCCATATAATAGCACACAAGTGAGTAGTACACTCACCAAGCTCACAAATGTGGTTTCATGCACTTCGGTCAAAAGAACGTTGTGCACCACGGTCACGTCCTAAAACATGCAAACAAATACAATGAGACTCGATAACGAGTCATAAACCAAGGCCAAACATGACCCCAATAGGGTTCCATAAGCATATACAAACATTAAAGGAAACCAGAAATTTTGGAAATGTAATTAGGTTTGGCCCTAAAAAAAAACAGTTTTTGTCCTCGTTTTGCGGTAATGGCACCAATTTCACTACGATTATCAGATAAGGGTGCAAGACCCACCATTTTTAAGCTAAAAGACAGGGCTACAATATCACAGAAGGTCACTCAACCCCGTTTTGAGTGCAAACAGGTCAAAATGCAAGATACTACATCAAAAATGTAAAACAGATTTACCAAAACGCATTCTAGTGGAAATATCATAACTCAGGCTCTACAAGTCCAAATCCAGAAATTCCAAAACCAGCTGAAAGCTAAGGAACAGAGCTAAATTTCATCAGAAGTCCTCAACAACCAATTCGGAAGTAATTCCAGCCAAAACAACCAATTACAGGCGCAATCCTTACATTCGGGTAAAACCAGAACAGCAATAGTAATTTTGACTTTTCTCATTCTACACTACTCCGATTGACCTGAAATTTTGTAGGCACCTCTAAAATGTCATTCCCTACAACTTTCATGTTTTGAGCTAAGGCCAATTCGGCCTCTAACTAGGACCTAAAATTTCAGACAGAATGCCCCCTCAAGAACCCTAGTTTTCTGAAATTTCTTCCAAACCAGAAATTGGTTGCAATTAATCACTTTTCCCACCTCCTTAAGTCATTATAGACCATTTCCAATCATCATAGATAGCCACACAATCATGCTTATATTAAAACAGAAAAATCCCCAAAAATAATAAAACTTCATCATTTCAACCACAAATCAAGAAATAATCCATAAACTTGCATCTTATACCACCACTAAGCATGATTTAAGCATAAATTAAAGGAGGAGGGTGGTTCTTCACAACTTACCTCAAGAACAAGAGAGAGAGAGAGCTATTGACCACCTTAACATTCCAAACAACTCCACAAATCCACTCACTAACTCTAATTGAAGAGGTTTTATGGAGTAATTTCAAGGTTGGATGGTTAGTTTTGATGATTTGGAACAAGATTGAAGTGTTTTCTTCCTTGTGCTTGGAGTAAGAGAGAGAGAAAGAGAGCAAGAGAGGACCGGCTGCAAGGAGGATATTTTTGAAGATATTTGGGTCATTTTTTGTTATTTAAGTCAATTTGGTAAAAAGGTTAAAAGGTGAATAGTTGTGGACAACTCAATCCAATCACATGGTGACACTTGTCACCTCATTTAATGACTTGCCTAACTTTTTTGTCTCTCATACACCTATCCACTTGGTACCTCTAAATATCTCACAACACCCGATAAATTAATTCCAGTATCCAAAACTTAATTTAGTTGGCCGAATTTTTTCGAACTTTTCGCACTAGCGGGTCCCACGTCCGATATATATCCTTAATTTTTCAAAAACTATCCAATACTAGAAAAATCATCTAAAAACTATATTTACTCATAAAATTCACTAAGAAACTTTTCCTAAGCCAGAAAATGCAGAAAACATGCCATTAAGGGGAAAAACCCTAGGAAAATATTAGGAGAAATTTACGGGTTCTCACAAATTCTAGAGTTTGAAACTAATATAATAAAGGAACCTATGGAAGCGAAATCGGAAGAATGAGTGGGGTCGAGTGGGATTGTCGAGGACTAAACTAATGAAGGTTAAGTTGAATCTAAACTAAGGGTTGAGCTATTAGCTATGTGGTAATAATAATTGGTGTATTATTGAAGTGTTTCCCTTCATGTTTATAAAGATCGAAGTTTAAGTTATGTATGGAAATATTGAATGTATCCGTGAATTGTTTGGCTTTTAAAGTTGTATGAATTTGGTGTGCAATGTGACTTATATTGTGAGTATGTAATTTGATGATTACGTGTTTAATTTGTTATAATGCTGTAATATTTATTAGTCCTTGGGATTAAATAATTATTAACCTGAGTGAAATTTGGTAACCAGAGTCATGTATAGGAACTATGAGATTAAAATTGGAAAAAAAAATAGAATTGAAAGAGCTGAGTCTAGCTATTGAAAGTTAAAAGTGAAGAGGCTTTATTGGTGGCTTTACTAGCCTTTTGATAGTAAATGAACTATATACCATCCCTTACTCTAAAATGTGGCTTTAGACCTAGAATCTGAGTGAAATGGCAGTTTAAGTAAGAACTATGCAGTTGTGAGTGGCTCTAAACCTGGAGGAGAGATAAGTTTGATGAATTTGCCATGTGATTAGTATGCTACCATTTGCAAATAATTAGAGGTGAGTTCTGGATGACATTGTGGTATTTGAATTTTATTGGAGGATTATATGGGGCTAATGTCCAATAGAATAAAGATAACTAGTTGTTAGGTTATTAGAAGTAATGATCATATTATTAGATTTGATATTAGACGTAGTAGATCTACAAGTTACTAAGGAATTTTGATTAGTGTTACTAATGGGGTAATTGGATTAGTAAATGCACTTGAACGATTGTCACCTTGACTATGTTGGGATGATTATACATAGTAGTCAGTATAAAATAAACGTCTATCAATGGATAAGATTAAGCCAAGACTAAGGTTAATGGTGCTTTAACTATTAAGGCAAGGCTTAGATGAATTAAATAAGAAAATAAATTATTTTTCAGTGAAATTCAGAAAATGTAATAAATGGAGTAGGTGGTGATTATTAGGGCAATGATGTTACGGTGAATCGTTGCAGTTTATGAGTCTAAAGAAATATTTATCGTAACATGTTTCCAAATTGTTGATGTAACAATTATTAATAACAAGAAGCAGGAAAGGGTAAGAACATGAATAAAATTTAAAAGTTAGTAAATTTGCTCTATTTATCAGCTCATACTTTTAGAAGAAAGGACAGACTAATGATGAAGCCATGACTTGGTAGATCTAGTGAAGGGGATAATAGTATTGGGATTTTAAAAAAAATAATAATAAAATAATAATAAACCGAACTTTTGCGAATAAAGATAGGAATTTCAAGGAACTACCAACTCTATTATGGATAGAAATCAATAGGTTGGGATGATTGAGTCGGAACTCTGCCATGTTTGGATACTGAATGCACTTAAAAAGACTTGTTTGATTTCTTATTAAAGTGTACTTGAGTTTGATATATGCTTTAATTGACTTTGTTCTGTGGTGTAATTTAATTGATCATGAATTGCTTCGTACTAATGATATATATGGAGTGAAATTAACTGCAACTGTATGCATGCATAATTGATTATTACATATTGTAAATCGACTCGTTGTGAGAAATATAGAGCTTAAGGAGCAATAATGTCAGGGTTATAATGCTATCTTAGGTGAAGATTGTTTATTAGGTATAATACACTGCTAGAGTTGTACAACTAAAGAAATTGAACTATTACACTGCTATATTGTTATATTGCTGGTGTATTTGTAAATTGAATTTTTTTTAACACTTGGGGAAGTAGCTGATACAATACGTAAATTGGAAAGACGAAAATGCTAAGACACAAAATCCCTTGGTTAAGATCAGGTGGAAACATGAAGGATTTGGGGAAATGATGTGAAAACGGAAAACAACATATGGAAAGAATACCCGGAACTTTTTATGATTAAAAGTGTGAAATTTCAAGGACGAAATTTTCTTAAGGGGGGAGTATGTGGAAACCCTAGAAAATTTTTGTGTAAACCATGCATGTATTATTTCCATTTTCACCATTAGAATTATTATATACCAATTCATAGATTAATTAAACGTTTAAATTTAAAACTTATAAAACAAACTGTACGAACCAAATAAAAACATGGTGTATACCATAATTGGTATGAATTAAACATATGTTAGTGCTAAGCAACTTGTTTAGTTAATTTCCTAAAAATAAAATATGTGAGAACCTTGAATTATAGATATACATATATACATATGTACGTGTTGCATGTGCATTTTAGACTTTTAATAAATTCTATTATTAATTGATCTTAAATAAGTGTGTAAAAATAATTGTTTTAGGTTACGAATAATATAATTGTGCTAAAATATTAAATTACTTGGTTTTGTTAAGCTAAATTAACATCTCTTGAGGTAGTGTGAGAACCCGTAATTTTCTCATTTTCAAGGTTTTATTCTCTTTAATGGCATGTTTTCTGCATTTTCTTTATTAAGAAAATTTTTTCGATAATTTTTATGAGTAAATATAGTTTTTAGATAATTTTTCTAGTATCGGTTTGTTCACCTGTTTTTGCGGTTCTGGTTTAGTATCCTGCATTTTTGACCTAGTTGCACTATGAACTGGACTGAGTGACCTTCTGCAACATTGTAGCCCTATTTGTTAGCTTCGAAACGGTGTATCTTGCACCTCCATCCGATAATCGTAGTGCCAATAGTGCCAAAACTGCAAAATTATGTCAAAAACTGTTTTTTTTGGATTAGAGCTTAATTCCATTTCCGGATTTCTCTGGTTTACTCTAGTGCGTATACATTCTAGTGGAACCTTATTTTGGTGGTATACGGATTTGGTTATGATTTGTAATCGAGTCTTATTATGCTTATTTGAATGTTCTAGGACGTGACAGTGGTCCAAGACGCTCATTCAGTAGAAGTTGATGAAATCTCATTTGCTTGCTTGGTGAGTGTACTACTCACTTGTTTGTTTACAAAGTGGCTTTGCTATACTTGAACTTGATGCCTTGAGGGCCTATTTGCCATTGAAATTGATTAAAGTGAGGGTTTACTTGATCGCCCTCACCCCTTTTGATACTATATACGATTGTTTACTGTTTCACTGTGGTATTTAAATGATACCTGATATACTAGATTTGGTGTCGTTTGGACGAATATCCAACGGCCATTACTGTATTATTGAGCTCAACCTCATTGGTAATCAATTGAATCGAGCCGGCGGGGGTTTAGTCGTAAAAATTGACGAGCCATGGGGACTGTTATATGGAATCTTGTAGTAATGAGACTCTTGATTCCGGTATACTCAAGTATTACCAAATTTATACTGTTTGGAGTTCGGACCCGGTAGGAGTATGTTGGGTGGAAGGAATGGAAGTAAAGTAGAGCCTACGGTTGGTTACTCTTAAACATTGACGGAGGGTCAATGAGGTTCAATCAAGAATGCAAGCGAGGAAAGGGGCTCTTGAGAGCCGCCTGTATCCTTTTATCAACTCTATTAATGTGTGCTCTTGGTTTACTTTTGGATGATTTGAAATGAAAAATTTTATGCTTATATGAACTTGGTTGCTTGAGTGATAGTATCTCACTGGGCGTAAGCTCACTCTATTCCGTTTGTTTTCCTTACAGAAAATTGAATACTTTTGGAAAGACGATGAATATGGATTGCCGAGTTGAGCTTATGTATATATATATTTTGGATAGCTCTTTTGGGCAAAACCCTAAACTCATTTTGACCCAACTCATCGTTGAATTGTAATTTGCAACCGTACATGTATAAATTTATAGGATAATTTGGTATGCCATTTTGGTATGTAAATGTTGAATTTCAAGATGTGTATGTTTGCGTGATGTGTGGCCGGATGCTGACGTGGCCGGTACTATTCATGGCCGGCTCCGATTTTCATTTTTTTATTTTGTGATTGTGACTTGTTTAAGCGCGCTTATATGTTCCGAAATGTCTTAGATCGCGTTGAACTGTCCCATAGTCCTGGCGAGCGCTGGGCAGGCAGTCCGCTAACCCCTTTGGCTCGCCTTAAGGGAAGGTAGGACTGTCACAGGTGGTATCAGAGGTTAGGTTTGAATTAGCATGGGTGTATTAGAAATGCTCGATTTGAGGATTCTTTTGATTACGTCCTTTAAGATTATTATACTTATTTCTTCTTTTGGTGTAGGATGGACGGTCATGGTGAGTCTAGTAGTTCCCCTGCTGGAGAGTTACCCCGTGGGGTACTTCCGGTGATTCCGTACCAGATCCGGCCCAGAGGGGCCGTTGTGCGTTGGAGCCCGGCTAACCGCCTCCGACGTTGCGAGTGTCGACACACGTACGCTTACCCTAACGCTTTGGTGTTGGCCGTGGCCGAGGAACGGAAGGAGTTGGCAGCGAATAATACTAGGCTTGAGGCCGAGGTGACCCAACTTAGGGCGGCCAATGAGAAACAAGCTGAGCGCATTAAGGGACTGGAGTACGACGTGCTTGAGGTAGAGGATAGGGTTGACGACCTCTGCACTCAACTTAGGGAAGCACGTGAGCGTGAGTCTAAGCGAGCTCGAAAGGTTAAGGTTCGAGCCGCATCGATCCTGAACCTCTGCGCCGACGTGGTCGAGGGAGTGAGCTACGAGGCCTCGTGTGCGGGGCCCAAGGTTGGGGTTGGATCCACCCCGTCGGGTGGGTCTACTAGCCCATCGACGGACTAGGTCACGACTCCTAGGGTTTTTGGGATAGTTTTGTTACTGTATATAGGGCGGAGAGGGAAAAGAGGCTTAGCTAATCGTTTTGTACATTTGGATTAGCTACGTGTATATTTCTTTTGATGAGGTCATTCCCTCGTGAATTGTCTATGTTTGTATTTGACTTGACTGTACTTGACCTGATTGGTTGTTGATATGTGTGTTGTTTGACCTTGTTTGGAGTGTATATATATATATGTTATTGTAAAAGTTTTTGGGTTTTACTTACATGCATTGTTATTATATTGGTTTAGTACATTTGCCTAGACCAACTAGACTTCATGGAAGATACACGGAGTGGACGGGGACATGGGCGCTGAAATAGACAACCCACACCGGACAGGGGTACTGGGAAAACCTCATCTGGACCTAATCCTGACCCCAACGTGCAAATAGCTGCCGCTATGCAGCAAATGACCAACTTGCTAGCACAAGTGGTGCAGCAATAGAGCCAAAACCCAAACCCTAATCCTGGAAACCCTGGCAACCACATCGAGAGCGAAAGACAGAGCTCTCAAACGATTTCAAAAGTTTGCTCCACCCAAATTTATTGGGGGGCTCGATCCGGATGTCACCGAAAGGTGGCTTGAGAAGATGGTCGATATTTTTACTGCCCCGCACTACACCGAAGAACGACATGTGACATTTGCCGTTTTCCAGCTGGAAGGGGCGGCCCGTTCCTGGTGGAATGTCATTAGGCAAAAATGGGAACGGGAACAAACGCTCAGGACTTGGGTGAATTTCATAAGGGAATTCAACGCGAAATTCTTCCCTCCTTTAGTTCAGGAGAGGAAAGAAGACGAGTTTATCCGATTCTGCCAAGGGGCTCAATCTGTGGCGGAATACGAGAGTCAATTCACCCGCTTGTCCAAATTTGCTCCTGAACTGATCATGACCGAGCAACGGCGGATCCGGCGATTTATCTAGGGCTTGAATGTCGAAATCCAAAAGGACCTCGTAGTGGCTCAAATCAATGTTTTTAGCGAGGTCGTGGAGAAGGTCCAACGGGTGGAGAGTGCGAGGTTACAAGTCCGGAACTTTCAGGCAAAGAAGCGAGGTTTTCCTTGGATTAGTTCAGGACAGGGTGAGAAGAGTACCCCCTCCAAGTTTGGACGAGGAATGGGAGGTGGACGACAGTCGAGTACAGGCAGAGAGACTCCGTTTAAGGGTGGCCAAGTTGGGCGAGGCCAAAGAGAAAATTTTCAGGGAGGCTCAGCTTCAGCACCTCGTGGTCCTTGTGGGCATTGTGGGAAGCCAAACCACACAGAAGATAACTGCTGGAGAAAGGAGGGCAAATGTCTGTGATGTGGAAGCGCAGACCACCAGTTGACCACTTGCCCAATCCTAAAACAAGATAGAAGGGAAAGTCAACCACCGTCGAGGACCAATGCTAGACCAGTTAAGGGAGATGGGTCCAAACCTAAGGTGCCAGCTCGAGTGTATTCATTAGAGCCCCAACAGGTCTCAGAATCCTCAGAAGTCGTAGAAGGTACGATCCCTATTTTCCACCGCTTTGCCAAAGTTTTAATTGATGTTGGTGCCACTCATTCCTTTATTAACCCTGATTTTATGTGTGGCATCGATATAAAACCTGCTAGTTTACCATACGACCTAGAAGTTAGTACACCTACGGGGAATCAACGTTTGGTTACTAGTATAGATTATAGGAATTGTGAAGTGTGGGTAGGAGAAAAGAGATTTTTAGGAGACTTAATAAACTTGTCCATTAAGGGGTATGATGTGATCTTAGGTGTGGACTGGCTAGCCAAGTATAATGCCCAACTGGATTGTAAAACGAAAGTGGTAGAATTCCACATTCCTGGTGAGCCAACCTTAAGGTTGGACATAAGGGGTAGGTTAGACTCATCTATTTTGATTTTGGGCATTCGGGTTAGAAAACTGCTAAGTAGAGGGGCGCAAAGTTTTTTAACTTTTTTGATTAACACCCCTACGCATAAATTAAAGGTGGAGGATGTGGCCATAGTAAAGGAATTTTCGGATGTATTTTCTGATGAGTTAGTAGCCCTACCTGTGACGACCCCACTTCTCCCAAGGGCGAACCTAAGGGTATCGGCGGGCCGCCTGCCTAGCTCGCGCCAGGACTCAAAACTTAAAACAACGAAAGCTAGCAAAATCCAAAAGAGTACTATACATATATATGCAATCCCAAAAGAGTTATAAGTACATTCCCCAAAAGTACCTGCTCAAACTATTACATCCTTATAATTACAACCAAAACCAAAAGGTAGACCCTAAGAAGGGTCCTTATACAACCCACCACAATAAAAACAAACATCCTAATTGTCCGCTATTACAAGCAAGTCTAACTATACTATACTAGTGTAAGTGCCCAAACGTACCCGCGTCGGCCCCTGCTAAGGAAAACAAAAGGAATGGGGTAAGTTAAAAGTTTAGTAAGTAAACAGGGGCAAAAGCGTAAATTTCACGTAACATCAATTACACAGTAAGAGTAAAGCAAAAGCAGAAAAGTAACATCACATAATAAGGATACGGGTGGCTCCAAAGCCAAGTCATTTGCCATGCGTGATCTCCTGTCGACACTCCGTCGACCATAAATAAGGTCCGTAGAACTTCACTTGTACACCCACCGACACCTTATCACCCTCACTGGCCAGTCACCTCACAAACTTGCCCAGGCGAACGAAATCACAAACTTGAGCTTGAGTCACAAGCTCGGGTCACAAAATTGGTCCACATACTCAGCGAACCGGGTTCACAAACTTGGTGACCTCAAACCAAGTTGGACTGACTTCGACCAAGCCCTAACCGGCTCGAATAGTCCCTCTAGGTATTGAGTTCAACTTCAAACTCACAAAATTCACAAAATTATTCAAAAGTCACCCTGAGCCACCAGCTCAAGGGTTTTAGTTCCAAAATTGCTCATATACATAAGCCATGTACAAATATGTGTGCAAATTAGGGTTTAGAGCGAGTGCGATAAAGTACACCCTCGTCTAAGTACCCTCTTCATACATATCGAATCACATAAGCAACTAACATACAAAAGCGGCCTGAATACTTACTCAGAAACTGAAATAGCAAAAGTACGAAGTCGGATCGAAATGAACAGCTAGTAGTGGGCCCCACCAGTTCCGCCCAACTCACCACCGTCTGAAATAGAACATTATGTCACAATACATCACAAACGGCTACTAACATCCTTAAAACAAGCCAAACGGCAAAATTGGCACGCGCAAGTGCCGAAACGGCAACAAGCGGCACACGCGCACGCGCGGAACGGCAAACGGGACAGCCAAATCTGCCATCTCAAACCGTTTTGGTCAAAAGTTAGGCTAGGAGTGTCGGATCAAGGCGGATGAGATACCGTTTCGAAGCTAAGAGGAAGAGCTACAACTTTCATTTAGACATCTCAACCCAGATCTCAATAGGTATAAGTCAAAAAGGCATGAAATGGTGCCAGTTGTTTCATTGCGGTTTACCAAACAGGCCCTGTTTGCAAGGCCGTATCTCATGGCTCAGAAATCGAAATCAAGAAATTCCAGAGGCGTTGGAAAGCTGAGACATAAGGCTAAAACTTTGATGTTTTGGCCAAGACTTGAATCCATTCAGAACAGAACGAAAATCGAGTGCCAAAGTGCCCGTCAGAACTGTCCAAATACAAGGCAGTTCTGACGAGCGATATTGTTTTGATCATAATCGGAGCTACGGAACTCGGTTTTCGACGTACTTTATACCGTTTCGAAGCTGAGACCAAAATCTAAACTTCTTATGAAAGAGTCGACACCCAGATCGAAGGGAATCAAAACCGAAAAGTCATGGGCAGAAGCGAAACTAGAAAAACGCGCAGAATCAGAGGGTCAAAACAGGCTGGAGCATATCATCGATAACTCAGGCTACACTAATCCGATTGACCTGAAATTTTACAGGCATAAACAGGACTCAAGGGGCTACGACTTTCATGTTTTGAGGAATTCCTAAATCCATATATAGCATTAAGAAAAATGAAGCCGAAGTTCAGTTGTTAAACTGTCCTGTTTCCCAGTTTTGCCGTTATCGCGCGCCGAAGTCGTACGGTCCGTTCCTACGATTCTTATACCAGATTTTTATCCATTTTGATACCAAATAATCCTTATGTATCTCAGTTCTTAATTGGTCCGAAATTCTCTTCCCAAATCAGTCCAAATTTAACAAACATCAACCACAATCCCTAACCAAATTTCATTTGCACCAATGAACTTAATCCAACCTCTCACTAACTAAACTCTATCTCACTAACCACAAGCTAAGCTAAATTAGCCTAATGGAGTTTAGGGTTTCTTAACCCAAATCAGATTTTTGCAAGTAACCAACCAAATCAAGTGAGGCAATTCATCAAACATAACCACTACAAGTCCATTTCTCAACTAAAACAAGTAAGGAAAACATTAGCAAGAAACCCAAATTTTTTTCCTCTTCTTGGCCGAATTTTCAGCAACCAAATAACACTAAAATTAACCATGAAACTTCACTATACACATCAAATCCATCAAATAAATCCATAATCATAACATAATACATCATTTCCATGGCTTAGAAACTAAAACCCCAAAAGTTTAACTTTCAAGTAAGAGGCATACCTTCAATTAAGCTTTGTAGATGATTAACCTTCACTAATCAAGCACCCAAGTTGTTGCTCCAAGATCCAAACCCAAGATGGAAGCTAAAACTTGAAGATTTTTGAAGAAATTTTCTCACTTTCTCTCTTCAAGGTGGCCGGCCCTCTCTCTCAAATTTCTCTTCAATTTTTTTGTTTTGTTTGTCTTACAAATGACTTAATTATGGCCCTTAAGACTAATATGTGGTGTAAGACCACTTAGGAGAGATATTTTTAAGGCTAACCAATCACATAAAAACTCCTCAATTGCACTTTTAACCCTTGCACTCCAACTTTCTCTCTTTCTTATACATTTTCCCTCAAACATTTGATAATCTTTCAATTAACTCCATAAGTCATAACTTAATCTAATCTAAAACATGTAATCATGCTTAATTACTTCACTAATCACTTTCTCATCTTACTCACTTACACTTAAACATGCTTTATCCCACATAAAAGTAATTAAACAATAACCTTTTTGTCAAGGGCAAAATTAGGGTTTAAACCCAACTTAAAGCTTCTAATAAATCATAACATTAGGGATTTTGCTCACTTAGGGTTTCTAACCTTCTTAAAATTAATTAACCTATACAAAATGGATTAAATCCTATACCTTCCCACACTAGTGGGTCCCACATCCGATATACGTTCTTAATTTCTCAAAAACTAACTAATACTAGAAAAATCATTTAAAAACTATATTTACTCATAAAACTTATCTGGGAAACTTTTCTAATAAAGAAAATGTAGAAAATGCGGGTTTTCAATCTTAACCGGAAATTAAGGTTTTCTTCTTAGCCCTAACCCTAATATCAACTTACGAACGGTTTGGGTCCTCACACTACCTCCGGAAAGAGAAATAAAATTCAGGATAGACCTGCCACCTGGAACCTCACCTATCTCCAAAACACTATACCGAATGGCCCCCGCGGAGCTCAAGGAGCTAAAGTTGCAATTGCAAGACCTTCTGGAGCGGGGATTCATTCAAGAGAGTGGGTCTCCTTGGGGAGCTCCTGTTCTGTTTGTAAAGAAAAAGAACGGAAGTTTGAGAATGTGTATTGATTACCGGGGTCTGAACAATGTCACGGTTAAGAATAAATATCCACTGCCCCACATTGATGAGTTGTTCGACCAGTTGTAAGGAGCAGTGGTCTTCTCAAAACTGGACTTCGGACAAGGGTATTACCAGTTGTTGATTAGGAGAGAAGATATTCCGAAAACCGCTTTCAACTCGAGATATGGGCATTATGAGTTTACAGTTATGCCTTTTGGACTAACCAATGCTCCTGCCGCCTTCATGGACCTAATGCATAGGGTTTTTAAGCCCTATTTGGACCGATTTGTCGTTGTTTTTATTGATGATATTGCAAAACTCGCAAGGAGCATGAGCAGCATTTGAGAGTTGTTTTGCAGACCCTAAAGGAGCATCAGTTGTACGCCAAGTTCAGTAAGTGCGAGTTTTGGCTGGAGAAAATCGCTTTCTTAGGGCACGTAATCTCCCACGAAAGCATCTCGGTTGACCCGGTAAAAGTAGAGGCCGTGATCAATTGGAAGAGGCCAGAAAATTCCACAGAGATCCGCAGTTTTCTAGGGCTAGTTGGGTATTACCGACATTTCATTAAAGATTTTTTTCAAGTTAGCAGGTCCTTTAACTGACCTGACAAAGAAACATGGTCGGTTCGTATGGAATGCCCGATGTGAGACAAGTTTTCAAGAGTTAAAGAGAAGATTGACCATGCCTCCAGTGCTAGTCTTGCCTAACGGAGTGGACGGATTTACTGTGTATACTGATGCGTCGCAAGAAGGCCTGGGATGCGTTTTAATGCAGAACCGTAATGTGATCTCTTTTGTCTCTAGGAAGTTAAAACTTCACGAGCAAAATTACCCGACTCACGATCTGGAGCTATCCGCCGTTGTTTTTGCACTGAAAAAATGGAGACACTACCTATATGGGGTGACCTTTGAAGTGTACTCCGACCATAAGAGTTTTAGGTACCTCTTTTCCCAGAAGGAATTAAACATGAGACAACGACGGTGGATGAAATTCCTGAAAGATTACGACTGCACAATCAACTACCATCGGGGGAAGGCAAACGTGGTAGCCGATGCCTTAAGTCATAAGGTTCAAATAGCAGGGTTGATGATTAAAGAGTGAGATTTGTTATAATCCGTTTGTGAGTGGAAACCCTGTCTTGGGAGTCATAAGGTGAGTTTTGGCAATGTTAAGGTGACCTCTACTCTACTGGAACGCATCAAAGAAGTGCAAAATGAGGATTTGATGGTGCAAAAGTGGGGAGAGAAGGTGAAAAAAGGGGAAACAACTGATTTTAATTTTAGCTCCGAGGGTATCTTAAAATACCGGAATCGAATAGTGGTGTCGAAGGATGAATCATTGAAAACGGAGATTCTAGAGGAAACCCATCGGTCCAAATATACAATCCATCCGGGTAGTAGCAAGATGTATCAAGATCTGAAAGGAACCTATTGGTGGGACAATATGAAGAAGAAAATCGCTTTATAGGTGCAAAAATATCTCATTTGCCAACAGGTGAAAGCGGAGCATCAAAAACCATTGGGCTTGTTACAGCGCCTTGAGATAACTGAGTGAAAGTAGGAAAACATCACCATGGATTTCGTTTCAGGTCTGCCGCGGACGCAAAGAGGGCACGATGCCGTTTGGGTGATCGTCGATCGATTAACCAAATCGGTCTATTTCTTGCCAGTAAACATGAAGTACTCCATGGACAAGTTGGCCCAATTGTACATGGACGAGATTGTAAAGCTACATGGCGTTCCTGTGAGCATCGTCTCCGATAGAGATCCCCGGTTCGTATCTCGATTTTGGCAGAAATTCCAAGAAACTCTGGAGACTGAACTCAACTTGAGCACGACTTATCACCCTCAGACGGATGGACAATCGGAGCGGACAATCCAGACTCTCGAGGACATGCTACGGACTTGCATTCTGGATTTTGGAGGCAACTGGGGTCAACACATGACCTTAGTAGAGTTTACGTACAACAACAGCTACCATTCGTTGATTCAAATGGCTCCATACGAGGCACTATATGCCGAAAATGCCAATTGTCGATCTACTGGGATGAAGTTGGCGAGAGAAAGGCGCTAGATCCAGCAACTATTTCATGGATGGAAGAGGCACGAGAAAAGGTTAAGTTGATACGGCAACGACTCCAAACAGCTCAAAACCGATAAAAAAGTTATGCAGACAATCGAAAAAAAGGCTTGGAATTCGAAGTTGGAGACCATATGTTTCTTAAAGTCACACCATTACGGAGCCTCACAGCAGGTAGAGGAAAGAAGCTCCAACCGAGGTATGTTGGACTCTACAAGATCCTCCAGAGGGCAGGAACGGTCGCGTATCGATTAGAGCTGCCACCCAGTCTCTCTCGAATTCACGACGTTTTCCACGTCTCGATACTCAAGAAGTACTATCCCGACCCATCCCATATCTTACAACCAGAGGAGATCGACGTAGACGAATCGCTTGCTTACGAAGAGAAACCTGTCCAAGTGCTTGACCGAAAAGTCAAAGAACTGAGAAACAAGCAGATTCCGTTGGTTAAGATACTGTGGAAAAATCATGGGGTAGAGGAAGCTACCTAAGAGATGGAAGAAGAGATGCAAACGAAATAGCCTGAACTTTTCGTGAGTTAAGGTGAGAAATTTCGAGGGCGAAATTCTTTTAAGGGGGAGAGAGTGTGAGAACCCATAATTTTCTCATTTTCGAGATTTTATTCTCTTTAATGGCATGTTTTCTGCATTTTCTTTATTAGGAAAATTTTTCCGATAATTTTTATGAGTAAATATAGTTTTTAGATGATTTTTCTAGTATCGGTTTGTTCACTTATTTTTGCGGTTCTGGTTTAGTATCCTGCATTTTTGACCTAGTTGCACTATGAACTGGACTGAGTGACCTTCTGCAACATTGTAGCCCTATTTGTTAGATTCGAAGCGGTGTATCTTGCACCTCCATCCGATAATCGTAGTGCCAATGGTGCCAAAACCGCAAAATTATGTCAAAAACTGTTTTTTTTGGATTAGAGTTTAATTCCATTTCCGGATTTCCTTGGTTTACTCTAGTGCGTATACATTCTAGTGGAACCTTATTTTGGTGGTATACGGATTTGGTTATGATTTGTAATCGAGTCTTATTATGCTTATTTGAATGTTCTAGGACGTGACAGTGGTCCAAGACGCTCATTGAGCGGAAGTTGATGAAATCTCATTTGCTTGCTTGGTGAGTGTACTACTCACTTGTTTGTTTACAAAGTGGCTTTGCTATACTTGAACTTGATGCCTTGAGGGCCTATTTGCCATTGAAACTGATTAAAGTGAGGGTGTACTTGATCGCCCTCACCCCTTTTGATACTATATACGATTGTTTACTGTTTCACTGTGGTATTTAAATGATACTTGATATACTGGATTTGGTGTTGTTTGGACGAGTATCCAACGGCCATTACTGTACTACTGAGTTCAACCTCATTGGTAATCAATTGAATCGAGCCGACAAGGGTTTGGTCGTGAAAATTGACGAGCCATAGGGACTGTTATATGGAATCTTGTAGTAGTGAGACTCTTGATTCCGATATACTCGAGTATTACCAAATTTATACTTGGAGTTCAGGCCAGGTAGGGGTATGTTGGGTGGAAGGAATGGAAGTAAAGTGGAGCCTACGGTTGGTTACTCTTAAACATTGACGGAGGGTCAATAAGCTTCGATCAAGAATGCAAGCGAGGAAAGGGGCTCTTGAGAGCCGCCCGTATCCTTTTATCAACTCTATTAATGTGTGTTCTTGGTTTACTTTTGGATGATTTGAAATGAGAAGCTTTATGCTTATATGAACTTGGTTGCTTGAGTGATAGTATCTCACTGGGCGTAAGCTCACTCTATTCCGTTTGTTTTCCTTACAGGAAATTGAATACTTTTGGAAAGGCGATGAATATGGATTGCCGAGTTGAGCTTATGTATATATATATTTTGGATAGCTCTTTTGGGCAAAACCCTAAACTCATTTTGACCCAACCCATCGTTGAATTGTAATTTGCAACCGTACATGTATAAATTTATGGGATAATTTGGTATGTCATTTTGGTATGTAAATGTTGAATTTCAAGATGTGTATGTTTGCGTGATGTGTGGCCGAATGCTGGCGTAGCCGGTACTATTCATGGCTGGCTCCGATTTTCATTTTTTTTATTTTGTGATTGTGACTTATTTAAGTGCGCTTGTATGTTCTGGAACGTCTTAGATCGCGTTGAACTGTCTCGTAGTCCTGGTGAGAGTTGGGCAGGCAGTCCGCTAACCCCTTTGGTTCGCCTTAGGGGAAGGTGAGGCTGTCACAGGTAGATTATTTCATAGTCTTAAAATAAATTCTTTGTATTCCGATAGCTAATCTTAAGCGTTTATAATAATTAAGTGTTAACAGGAACTTTAGCGTCTAGACGAAGTCAATATATTTTAGACAAAACCATCACAAGTACACTTAGCATACCTAAGACGTAAAAGTCTCAAAAATTGAATTTTGTGAGGTTAGTATACTAGTAGGCATTCGAATTACATTTGGGATAAATCTTGGATTTAGTTTAGGATTGAGGGCTTAAGTGGAAATTCGGATAAAATGTGAAAAGACCAAATTGGCCCTCCTCCAATTTAAATTCACCATGCAGCCGGAACAATTCTTGAACAAACTCAATTTCAAACACTTCCAATTTCTGCCGGTTCCATTTTTCACTTCTCAGTCCAGCACCTTCCATTTCTATTGCCGACTCAACTCCACTCAAAACACCTTAATATATACATTCCACTACCCACACACTCCACTATATCATTTACAATTTATCACAACACATCACTTCTATTATTCCCTGCTGTCGTGAGTTGAGAGTAGAGAGCAAGTGAGGAAGAGCCGAGCCTTTTGTTTTCTGTCCTTTTTGTCCGTAAACTAGAGAGGGAAGTGAGAGACTTGCGGTTCATTCTTCCTTCCATCCGTAAGCTAGTGAAGAGGCTGAGGCTAAATTTCCTCCATTCTAGTCGTAAGCTTGAGCAAGGGAAAGAGAGAGCTGACGGACTGCATTTCTGGTCTGGCCGAGAAGAAAGAAAAAGTTGCAGCCGTTAGCCGTGTGAGTTGAGCTCCAAGCTGAGGTAATTTCTGGACCTAGACTAGTTGTGTAGAGGTAGATGATGTTGTTTATAAGCATGCATGTGATGGTTGTGCAGCTGGATGATGAATTAAGTCACACGAAAATCTGATGGTGCAAGAATTGAAGTTGCCGAGAACTTGAGCTGGAAATTTGCAGTTTTAGTTGGCCAGTTTGTGATAATCTGAGCCTAGATGTGTATTTAACTAATTAAAAACAGGATGATCAAGCTTTGCATGAGGTTAATTAACCTTGATTAAGCAAGAAAATTAAAGGAATACAAAATCTGGTTGCATGCATGTTAACCGAGAGAATTTGGATGAATTTCTGGCTAGATGGTGACTTTTGATAACATTCGAACCTGATTTTGGATTCAATCTGATAGATAGCTCGTTATTTGGTGTTGCATGTGAACTTTATGGCCAGAAATTCAGTTGTATGGCTGGAAATTTTTATTGGAAGTTGTTTGACTGCTAAACCAATTTTCCAGCTTAGCCGATGGAGTTATTTTGGGAGTTGTATGGATATTTTGGTATGAAATTTGCTGGAAAGTGTTTGATTCTCACTTGGTTGTGTGTTTAGCTAATTAAACACTGGATGATTAAGCCCTGCATGAGTTGATTTAGCTGTGTGTAAGTCAGAAAATTGAAGGAAAATAAAATCTGCTTGCATGCAAGCTAACCAAGTAGGATCGAATAAATTTCTGGTTGGGTGGTATCTTGTGATGTTGTTTGAACTTAATTTTGGATCAACACTGATAAATAGCTAACCATTTTGATCATGCATGAAGCTGATGTGAGTCGTGGATAAAAAAAAAAGAGAAAAGAAATCTGGAATTTGCGGCCGAGAGAGAGTGAAAGCTGTAACTTTCTTGTTAATTTCGAAAACTCCATGATAATTGGCTCTAATCCTAAGTAAGACGTCTTATAACATCTTGTTCTAGTTTTCATGGTTATTTTATTGATTTTAACACTTGAAAAGCTGGTGAATTGGAGCATGAACTGAAGCAATTATTGAAGGAAAATATTTTTCCAGCATGGCCGAGAGAAAGGAGTTGAGCACTTGACTAGTTTTCCTTCGAATTTTAGCTAAGATTCTTGTATTGGATGTTTAAGACTAGTTTGTGGCTTACTAATCACCTTTTGCATGTTGAGTTGAAATAAAACTTGAAGAAAATTATGGACAAAGCTCTATAATTAAACTGTTATATTGCTGGATATTGTTCAAGGTTGCTGGCCGATTTGGTTGGGACTTTTGGTGAGTTGATTTGCTGGATTTGTGTATTATTTACTTTAGCTTGGTTTGGACAGATTATAAGCTATACGTTTAGTGTTTCTAGCAAGTAAAAGTTGGAGATCTAATGGACATCTTGGATTGAAATTTGCTGGAATTTTCTTGACTATCGAAACAAGAAAAGAAAATCTGAATTTTAGAATTATTTGGGGGTCAAGTTGGCTGTGGTTTTTCTTCTTGTTTTGGATTGAAATCCTGGTTGAATTGTGATTGAAAGTAATTGTTTGATGTCAAGAGCTAATGATTGATGAAGCTCTTGGCCATTTGAGTAAATTTTTGCAAGAGTTTAATTTTGGTGAATTTGTTCAAATGGTTGGCTGAAATGTATTTGGAAGGTCCATGGTTTGTGATTTGGGATTGTTTCAATAACTTGAACTTCCTTTGTTGAATTTTGTCTGGAACTGAATCTATTGAGACCTAGGGCTAATGATTGATGAAGCCTAGTGAAATTTATATTCGAATTGTGTTTCAGCTATTATGGCAATTTGGAAGACAATGTGCCAATGAATTGGAATCGTGAAGTCTGTTTTAGTCTTTTGAATTCAAGTAACTTTAAATCAAGCCTTGTGGTAATATTTTGCCTTAATATCAAGTTGTATATATATTGAGTGTAGTACGTTAATATTAAAATTTAGATATCGGGACTTTTAAAATCTTGCCGACTAGTTAATGCTTTTTTTTGCTCAAATCAGTTTTATTACCTTTAGGGAATAATTGCATTAACTCCCAAACTTTAAGTTTTTCATAAAATTATCCTTGACTAGTTGTTTTAGAGGAAATTTGTTAAAAACACTAGATTTGAATAATTTCAAATAAAAGACATAGAAAACTTGTTCGGCAAGAAAACTTGTTTGAATTTATTTGGTCCTAGTTTGCCCCTCTAGAAGGGAAATACCTTTAAAGAAACCATACGAAATATTTTGTCACTTTTACTAGTTTTGGTTCTAAGAAACTTATTAATTTATTCAGAGAAAATAAACTAGTTTTATACTAGATAATCTTTTATATATATATATATATATATATATATATATAAGCCAAGAGTTTGTTTAGTAAAACTTATAGTTTTTAAAACTTGGATTTCTAGGGTTTAGCGAGGACGTGGACTTTGATTTCCAGATTGACTTTTGAGCTCCACTCTTGGTGAGTGTCCGTGCTTGTTCTATGACTAAAGTGTTAAAGTACTTTCTTGACTCGTTATGTGATAATTGGAAAGTGATTTTCCTGAACCATCGAAGTGGCAGTGTGTACTTTATCGTACTAGCCTTTCGAGTGGTGACTTGCTTGAAATGTTTTCTCGAATATTTTGCAATTGTTGACTGGAGCGTGGACTCGTCAACTAATTTACCAGGCAGGGGAATGTACCACACCTTAGGGTGGGAGGGCCTCTTATCCTGACTTGGTAAGAACGTGTTGTGACGTCGTTGGGTGAATCCCTCGACTAGTTTATAATGTGACGTCGTTGGGTGAATCCCTCGACTAGTTTACAAAAGGTATACTCGAGTAATACCAAACTCTCTCGTGCGGTGTGCGGGCCCGGTAGGGGGAGCAAGTTGGTTGGAGCGTGTTAAGGAAAAAAAAAAGGAATCTACATGGACTTTAGATAGTGAAAGTTGACGGAGGGTCAACTGCGGTTAATTTTGATCAAGCTCGTGGAAAATGGCTCCTGAGAGCCCTGTATCCTACCCAGTGCTGTTATACGCTTTCCTACTTGTTGTATTCTAGCTTGAAGTGATTATTTGCTATTTGTTTGATATGATTGCATGTTTGGGGCACCACTCATCTTTAGCTCACCCCACGATATTTGTTTTCCTTAACAGGTTTTGGCATTTGGAAGAGCTGAAGTCTGCTTTTAGCTTTTGTAAATGTTGTTTCGAATCGTCTATGTATCTTTTGTTTTGGGTTACCACTTGAAGCTGGAAAAGTGCAAACCCTAAAATTTGGCTTGTATGAATGAATTTGTATTTTTCGGATTTCACTTTGTGGTTTGTACTGTATAAGTGTAGTTATGTGTTAAGCTAGTTGGAGATGTATTAAGGGTGATCATGCAGATGTCCAATGGCAATGTTATCTCTGAAGTTAATGTGCGCCTAGTTTTCTGGACGTTCAAAGGTTTGGATTGTTCGGGTGACGAATTTTGTTTTGGTTTAAGTTATTCGTGGAAAGGGTTTAGTCGTTTTCCTTACGTGAGTCCTGGCGAGAGTTGGGCAGGCGACCCGCCAACCCTCTGGTTCGCCTTAGGGAGAAGTGGGGCCGTCACACTTTTGAATCGATCCTTGGCTCATCTGGCTCTTTCCTCCGTGCTTTCTTAGACCTACTAGGAAGTTTGAATTTCTTTGGTGCACTTAAAGGGGTTTTGTTAGACTTTTTCCAATTGTTAGATCCATTGATTGGACCAATATCTAGCTCATAGGCCATCAGATATGCAGCTCTTGTGTAACATGGATATATAAAGGAATGCAACATAAAGCATGTGAACATGGTATGCTAGTAAGTTCCCATCTCCTACAAGTGCATGTCTGTCTTTTTAAATTTACAACAAAGGTACCTCCATACATGTGTATAACCTCAAATTTATCATCATCAGACCATCTTGCAATATTTGTTCTTACATCATTTTTTGCTTTTTCAAGGTTTTTTAGCACAAGTCCAAAACATGCCCTTTAATGTGTCATCTAGATGCAGTTTCTTGAAGTTATTGTAGAGGTACCTAACACAGTGCCTATGCTCCACACCTGGCAGAATTTCTTGGATTGTTGAACCCAATCCCTGTCACACAATATAAATAAAACTATTGAAACACCTGTGATTTCTAATGAAAATTAAAGAAAGACATATGATGTACCTTTTGCCGGTCACTGATAAATGTCCAGTTTTTTTGTTCATAGATGCTGAGATTGTATTTCAAAAAGTCAATAAACCACTTCTAGGAGCTCTTGTTCTCCACCTCAACCACTGCATAGGCAATGAGATAAATGCAGTTATTTGCATCTATCCCTATAGCTGTCAGAAGTACTCTAGGATGTGGTCCTTTTAGGTGGCAACCATTAACACCAAGTACTGTTCTACACCCAATCTTGAAACCTTTTTTCAAGGCTGCAAAGCAAATATAAAACATTTGAAATCTTTCCTTCCCACTTATCTCATCATCCTCTACATCCATATGAACTGGATTTAATCTCAATAATTCATCATAACAGTCCCACAGTCTTGTATATTGCTGCTTGTAGTTGCCTTGAATAAAAAACTTGGCTTTCCCAAATGTCTTGTATGCTTGCTCCTTAGTAATATGCACATTTAGCTCCTGATGAACCTTTTCCTTAAATGCAGACCATGTAACGTTCCTACTCAATCTCAAAAACTCCATAAAACATCTATCTAAGAATCTTGAGTTAGCATTCTTGTGATAAAAAGCCCGACCACATGCATGTTTTGGGCCCATGGTCCTGATTACAAAAACTTCACAATCCGACTCCTTAGTTGCATAAGTAACCATGTACACTTTTCATTCTTATTTTATTCTTGTCATTTTGGGTCCACTTATGCTCCTTGCCTCACTTAACAGAATAATATTCCGCTGCTGTCTAGAATAGTTTCTTAGTATCAAAAAGTAGACCCACAAAAAATTTTGGATCTTTCATGTCCCTTTCTGGTCTAAAACTTACATACTGTGGTTTCTTTACTAAAGTATCTTCATAATAGTTGCCATTGAACTTTTTTGTGTTCACGGAATCTGACTTTTTGTTGATAGGCATTTGTTCTCTAGCATAAATGTTGAAATCAGTATAAACACTATCTTGAATACCAATCTTTTCACTTGCCCTTTTGCCTTCAATACCAACTGCATTCTTACCCTTCACATCAGCTACCATTTTACGCTTCTTATCAGCTGTATTTTTACTTGCCCCTTCAACTTCACTAGTAGCTTGTAGATTGCTAATTTGCTGCTCCAATGCCCTGTCAACAGTAGGAATACAGTTCTTGTATATTGTATCATCATCATCTTTGCTAAAATCATAGTCGTTGTTATGAAAACTTTCACAATCCTTAATTGTGTCTAACCGTGCATAATTTTTACCCTCCCCTTCCTCATCTTCTTCAAACGCAGTAGCTTTTCGCTTAACGTTTTCCATGTCTTTCATATCATATCTTCTTTTTTAGTTGCATGAATTGGCACTTCTACATTCCTACATAAGAAGTCATCAAATGTGATATCCACATACAACAAATCATCATTTCCTTTTGCAAATTCATTGTCAACCCCAGAGCACTATTCACTATCATCAACAAATCTAATATTGAAGTCATGAACCACGTATACTTCTACATACCCATTTTGTTTCCCTATACAACTATATCTATGACATCATCCTCAACCTCTAGTTGCGTAAATCTTAAATTGCTATCTCCAGTAGGAATTCTGTACATGTATTTTGCATTTTTATGGCACCCAAGAAATTCACAAAATGACATCACAGCGGCTATATTCACTCTCATGGCTAGAACCCCCTCAAAAATCTCCATACTGCCTCCCAAATATTTTTCTTCTGGTTCTTTGACATATGACCCACCATAGTAAATATGTAGATTGACTGCATCCAAGTCCTCACTTGTTTATTTTTTCATAAAATAACACCAGTCACTATTTAATTTATGCAACACATGGAATCTGAATTGTCATTGTCTACCTTTCAGAAGCATGAATGCAACAACCCCAATTTATTTTAGATCCAGCTTAAAAAAACAAACAACCAGAATAGTGGTCCAATGGTCCTTACCCTCACAAAAAAATTTGACTCCATCCTATTGCTTCATTGTAATACGTCCATTTAGAAGTAAGACATTTTCACAAACTCTCTACTAACCTGATTAAGTTTAAACTATTGATTCATACAAAAAATTTTCATATTTAAGCGATTTCACTTACCACACTTGCTAGATGCCCCTTCTTCAACATTGTGTTGCTTGTGCATTTTTTGGCCTATTTCTTTCATCATTTACGTCTCAACACCATCTACTGCTTTATTTTTCATCTCACTACAAATCATTTGCCCAAAATTTGATGCGTTTAAAAACCCTTGCTTTTTTCTTTTGTAGGTTTGATTTTTTTTTTTTTTACTTTGTTTTGTCTGAAGAATTCTGGTGTGTAATTTATCGAATTACACATTTAATTACCAACCCGTCAGTGATGTTCCAAAAATACCCCTCTTTTGTCGGTCAATAGGGGGTCAGGTTCGATTTTCTTGGTGGCACCGCCGCAGCGCTCCTTAATTGGAAGTGAAAAATAAATTTAGGTATTCAATTGGACAAAATTAAAAGATAGGGACCGAATTGACACTAGTAAAAAAGGTTAGGAACTAAATTGGCTATTTTTCCTTTTGAAAAGTTCTTATTCTTCTGACTTTGCTACTATGCTCCTGGCTCTTCTTCTTTGATCATTGGTGGATTGGTCAAGCACACTATAGTGCACACATATATGGTACGTTTTAAAGTAATAAATGAAGAAGAAAAAACGGAAATGAGTAAAAGAGATAGAAAGGAAAGAAATGCTAAACCATCAACGTGTGCTTTCCATGGCTAGCGATGGAGTTGCCATGGCCAAGGGTGTTTACATCCTAGTTGCAATAGACATCTCATTTAGTAATTTCAAAGTTAAAGTACGTAAGACCTTTAATCAAACATGAGATAGGTAGAAAGAAATATAGCCCTTTTTTTTTGTCAAATTATAACACCATCGAACCTAAATTATCCCCAATCAAAGTAATTCTGCCTCAATTACGTTTGTTACAACCAATTTGACAAAAAAATTAGCTAAAATCACAACAAAACATCCAAATTTCAAGTTTAATTTGTCCAAGCAAAAATGCTTGGAATGATTTGACGGTGAAGATGGCAACTTTGAATGATTTCTTCCTCCTCTCCTATAGAGGGCTAGCGGGAGTGGTGGCACCCATAATGGAAATATCCCCTAGAATCTCTAATGTAAGAGAGAAATACTAGTTTTTATCTTTTCTATGTCGTAGCCTCTAAAACTTTTTTAGAGGTAATTAATAAGAAAAAAATTGATGGAAAAAGATAGAATAGGCAGAGAGAGATGAAGTGACCAAATATGACAGCTGGTGAGTTTGAAGAGAGAAGGAGTGTGTCAGAGGGAAGCTCGTGGCTGTATAATATTGTTGAATGAGCAGTAACATAAAATTCATTAAAAAAAAGTATGAATGACGCAGTCAAATAATTGAAGAAAAAGAAATATTATTGAGACTATGATTGAAGAAAATTTTTGTTTGGGGTAATTTTCGAGTTGTGATATTGAATAAATAAACTAATTTTGAACACAGTAATAGAAAACCTCGTTGTAGAAGATGATAAAATTTTCAAAATTGCAACATTGTCCCTATTAATAGAAAAGCTTTTATTTTGCTTTAAGAATGACTTTGACTTGTAATTCCTATGTTGCCCCTAACTTAGTGGTCATCTTTGTGCCGAAATTAAACAAATTGGTGGCGTCATCGTCATCGTAAAAGGATGAAATTTAGCTACTAAATTTAAGTTAAGGGACTAAAAGCATCCAACTAAAAGATTGAGGATAAAATTGACTTAAGGAAAAAAGTTGAAAGGACTGAATTAGCCATTTTCCCTACTTCTTTTTCTTTTTCCTTTTTGTTTTAATTTTTTTTCCTAATTTTGGGTGACAGTGGTGAAACCGTGAAATCTCTTTGCTTTTGCAGTGTCCTAAAACCCTACCTGAATTTATTTGGCGCCTCCGGCTCAGTCTTTCCCCACCACCATCTACCGCCGAAATCGCTTCCGGCTCAGAGCAGGTTTCTGAAATTATCAGACCAGATTGGGAATATCCGCTCAAAGCAACCAAAGGACCGGGTAGCTTTGACAGTTTGACCACCGTAACCATCTCCTCCCTCGAGTCTGCCTTCCATTCTTCTTCCCTCCCTCTCCAATTTTGATGACCACCACCCACCCGTGCATATGATACTGAAAGCCTTCTCGTCTTCTTCGCGCTTTTATTTTTCCTTCTCCTTCTCTTGAATATCTGCCGCCCACTTGCTGCTGTTTAGTGAAGAGTCTTCAAAGAGAGAATTTCGGATTAAAGATTGATTTGTTTATTGCTGTCTTTCTGTGCAATTTCTCGTAAATTGGATAGGGGTAAGTGTTTTTTTTTTTGTTTAGTTTGTTTATACCTTAAAAGTCTCTTGAAAGTCATGGTGAAAGCCTCTGTGCATGGATATATGATGAGTCATTACGGGTTGACTCGGTAGACTCGGCCGCTCTTTTGAGTCCCGGAGTTCGTCTCCAGGACATGGCCGACAGGTCGCGGAATGGAAGCTGAAGCTCCGGTGACGACTCGAACTCAGACTCAAGACTCGGCCGAGTTTTTGAACCACGAATTTATGTGGCCTTTTATACACACTTATTTTTGGTAGGACTAATTTGGTTTTGGTCCTTATTTGTTGATAGGACACAAGTATAAAGAATGATATCAGCTATTTCATGGGTTCCGAAAGGTGCCTCAAAGCCAGTACCTGTTGCTGCTGAGCCGCCTTCAAAAGAAGAGATTGAGGAGATTTTGAAGAACGATCTTCTCGACAATCGGTGAGTTCTTTTCTTTCTTTTTTTTTTGGGTGCTAAATACCTTTTTGTTCGTCTCGCTACGGGATTCATTGCTTAAATAAGATTTTCCTTGGTGAGATTGTGGATAGAATAGTTGAAGTGGTAGCCAGTTATGGAAGTTTAGTGGCTATATATAACATTTCCACTGTCTGAGTTGCTAATTCCTTGATTCACCTAATAACAAAACACAACTCTGTTACCTTTTCCTTTTGCTCTAACAATGCGGGTTTCATCTGCATTTTCATTACTGATACAGCTATACAAGAAAGCTATGGTAAAATGTCAAACCTCATGCATTTGCGTTTAGATCCATACAGTCTATAGTTAGGTAATAGAGAGATTAAAATCACATTTTATAACCAAAATTTTTTTTCAACAGTATAGTTCGGTTGAGCTTTCCGTCCTCTTTGGTGTTTCATTCTTTTGTTTTCAGAGAAGAGGTTGGAGATGATAATGATTATGACGAGGGTATGGATCTTGATCAATCCAAGCAAGACGCTGAAGTTGCGCAAGCACTTGCTGCTGCCGATGCGTTAGGCAAAGGTTCAAAGGGCACACATCCAGAAACTGACAGCATAGCAGATGCCCTGAAGGAATTAGACATGGATAATTATGATGAAGAAGATGATGGTAACTCCATACTGGAGAATTGTCTCAAGTACTGTTTTCTGTTTGTCATCTTTTCATATTTTCCGCATCTCCAAATGAGTTTGATCTACATACATCTTACAATATTACTTTCATTTATCTGCTTCATATATAAGCTACTATAGGCATGGCGATATAACTTTTGGCCTTTATCTGCTGCCAAACTTGCTTATTTGTGGTGGCAAGTGGCAGCCTTATTTGCCATGCATAGAATATGTTATTGATAGACACAGTTCCCATTCAACATTTGTCTTCTTATTTGACCATCACGTGAATCTGTTTTATTTCTTTTAACTAGGGGTTGAGCTGTTTGGTGAGGGACTTCGGACTTTATATTACCCAAGTAATGAGATGGACCCTTATCTGAAAGACAAGGATGTATGTTTTCTTATGATAGTGTTCACTTTTTATTATTTCATTGCTGTTAATGGTAGGTGGCTGTTATATATCTTATTTGTTTGCTTATATGCTTGTTATAAGGATGAGGATTCTGTAGATCTTGACGATACGACCATTAGTCCAGAGGATTCTGTCATAATTTGTGCACGGAATGAGGATGATGTCAGCCATCTGGAGGCACGTAATAGTTAGCTTGATAAGGCTCCAAAAAAAAAAAATAAAGGAAAAGAGTAGGGTGGGAAAGCCTCTGAGTTGAGGTTAATATATTTTTTTTGGCCAGGTATGGATATTGGAGGGCTCAGAAGAAGGTGATTCAAACATGTATGTTCACCATGATATTGTTATTCCTGCATTTCCCCTCTGTTTGGCATGGCTTGATTGCCCTCTCAAGGAAGGAGAAAAAGGTATGATTTTATTAAGTGTAGAATGTGCATATCATTCTTATGGCTTCTTTTCTTTTTCTTTTTTAGGGGGTGGGAATCACAGAAGTGGTGAGGATGTTTATGCTCTTCAGTTCATTCTTTTG